>NC_084833.1:61261659-61899437 GCF_033115175.1 Lepus europaeus | reverse complement strand
GGGACGCTGGAGGCCGAGGCCGAGGCCGAGGCCGGGCCCGGGACCTGGGCTTGAGGATCGGCGGGCCGGCCCGGGCTGGGGATCGGGGCTCCTCGCTCCGCCGCGCAGGCCGCCTCGCTCGCCGCCGCGCAGCCGCCGCTGCCTGCAGCGCCGGCCTCAACTTGAAGAGAAAGAAAAGTTTGTTCAGAGGCGGCGGGGGAGGGGCGGGAGCGGAGCTCAGGGCCCGGCGGCCGCCCCCTCCCCCTCCGCTGGGCCGCAGCCCGCACCTCCCCTGCCCCCAACCTCTTCCCGCGGGGACGCAGCCTCCACGCTCCTGCGGGACCCGAACCTCTCAGAACCCACAGCGACCCTGCCCCTTCGCTCCCCGAGGAAGTGCAGCCTCCAGCCCCCTCCGAGGGCCAAACCGCCCCCTCCTCGTCCTCGCCCGGACACTCGGGGGTCCTGGGGCCCCCTGGAGAAGTCACACCTTCTCAATACTTGGAAGGAAATGACCCGCGAGCCCCCCAAAAGGTCTGATTCCACCCCCAAATCCGTTCCATCCGAACCCCTACAGCATCGAGGGATCGGGCTCCCGAAATCTAGGGTGAGCCGGTCCCCTTCGCTGGGGCAAGACCCCAGACTCCTCTTGGATTTCGACTCCCAACCCGGCCAGGCCCGCGCCCGACAGACCCCGCCGGGAATGGGGGTGGGGGATGGAATCCCCTCCACGGGCCCCAGACAAGGTCTGGGACCCTCGGCCGCTCCCGCACGCTCCCGCCGCGCCCTGGATCGCCCCCACGTCGCGGGCCGGGGTCCACAGGGGCGCAGCCGTGCTAGGGGAGGCAGCCCTTGGTCCCCCGAGGGAAGGCGCCCGAACCCGGCTCCCGACCTCGCGCGCAGCGCCCCCGCGATGCTCCTCCGGGCCTCCTCCCCGGCAGCGGCCACTTAAGATGGCCCTGGGCCGGCCGGCCGCCCCGGCGCCGCGGACCCGCGCGAGCCCGGCTGCCCGCTCCGCGCGGCGGGGAGAGGCTACGAGGGCAGACTCAGCGGAGACTCGGGGCTCGTAAAGCGCTCGGCACGGGCCCGGCCCCCGGCGGGCGCCCCCGAGGGGCGGCTATTTCTGTTATTAATGAAGGAGGAGGGACGGTGACAGCTGTGCAAACTGTAAAGCGCGGCGCGGCCCGGGCGGGTATTGTGAGCGCCCGCGCCCGCCCCCGCCCCGGCCCCGGCTACTCCCTCCGAGTCAACAAACTCGCGCCTCCGCGCCCGAGACGCGCGGACCCCGCCTCGCCCCCTCGGGCCGCGGGCGGAAGGGGGGTATGCGGCCCCGGGACGGGGGCGGAGCCCGTGGGAGAGCCTGGCCCGCCCCTTCCCAAAAAAAGACCTAGCCGGTGGCGGCGTCTCCCGGGAGTCCCCTTCCTGCCCCGCCCCTCCGCCGTGGCTCCTTAAAGGCGCAGGCCGCCTACCCGGCGCCCGCGCCGCCCGCTCCGGGGCAACTGTCGGAGGATCCCTTTAACCTGGCACAGAACTTTCACTTTGCTAACTTGAACCTGTTGACAGAGCCCGGGTCACTCCGGACGAGCTCCTTCCGCTGTTCCAAATCCGTACGGCTTAGCCCCGCTGGGACAAAGCCTGGGACGTCAAAGGGGGCTGTGTGGGACCTTCCAGACTGGATAGGAATGATCACCAGGAGATCCGCCACCCACCCACCAGTGCCTCCAGATCCCGCCGGAAGCCCAGTAAACATCCTCCAGTCTGGGCCGGGGAGCTGACCGCGGTGAGAGGGGGCACCCTGCGGTAGAGTGCGGGGTGTTCTCAGACCGGTACCCGTGCCTCTCTTTTGGGATGTGGAGACGAAGACTCCCCCGAGAAGCGAGGGGATACCGAGACCAGAGACCCTAAGGCCGCTCAAAGACGGAGCAGCCCTCCAGGATGGACGTGTCTGCCGATCCCTGGCGGAGACAAAGACGCTCCTGCCCCCTGGAAAGTCCCGAGGGGATCCTAACCGGCTTCCAGCCACACCTCCAGGAGCCAGCCCAGTTGAGGTTCTTCAGTATTTCCTGTCCGGCACTCCTCAGATTGCCTTCCCCTGCTGGCTCCCTTCCTCCTCCGAGGATCACACGGGCTCTGCCCTCCACCACGGGCTGTTAGGCAGGGTGGAGTTTTCTCACGTTCAGAGACTGCAGCGCCTGCCCTGGGGGAGCTAAGGCGGAGCAGGCAGACAGGGTTGTGGGGAAGGGGACTTTTGGGAAGCAGGGAACAGCTGTGTCCTGGGCTTGGCTCCAGGTGGGGTTACAGGAGCACTGGGTCCCCTGGGGACCGTGAGGGGCAGGCACTGGACTCACAGGCCATCTAGGCAACAGCTTCGTTGAGGGAAAGGTTATCAGCCCGCTTTATGGAGAGGAGACCAAGGTGTGGAGGCATGAAGCCACGGCTGCACATAGTTAAGTGGCAGAGCTAGTGGCTCTCGTCTGGAGGAGTCCAAGAACTATGCAATCTGTGCCCCATCCACCTGCAAAGTGACAGCACTCACCAGAGCCACGTGTGTCAGTGTGTTTACTAGAGGAAATGCAAGCTGGGATCTACCATGCAGCAAGAACTGGGCGGCAGAGGGGTAGGGAGTGGGTGGAGGCTTGCTGGGGCTTCTTTGTTTGTGGAGCTGAGCTGCACACGGCCTCGCCATCCAAGCCTGAGTGGAGATCCGAGAAGGACTCAGCCCAGGAACCAGAGTGGCAGCACCAGGGCCAGGCCGAGTGGGAGAGCCCCGACCCCACAGGCCACAGCCCCGGCAGCCCTGGCCTCAGCATAGAACCTCGCCACCTCCTCGTTGGGGTTGCCTTGGTCGGGGTCGAACCACATCTGGATGCAGCGGCCGCTCCCTCGGCTGTAGTTGCTGACCTTGTAGGAGTGACTCCAGAGGCCCTCGCAGAGGGCGGCGGGCGTGGGAAAATAAGACTCAAATGTGCGGCAGGTGGCCCCAGCCGGGCACCTGTTGACTCCTGCAGGGAGAGAGATGATGGACACCGACATTCAACCCCTGGCCCAAAGCTCATTGCGGGCCACTTCCAGAAATCCTCAACCAGTCCCAAATCCTCAGCTCCCACCCCCTTTTCCAAGTTCCTCCTCCACACCCCCACCCCCACCCCGGGACCTCACCTGAGGTCCAGTCCCAGCCCTTGTGCCAGTTGCTCTTGCAGGTATAGGAGGTGCGGCAGTCCTCCCACCAGCGCTGACAGTCCTCTTTGCACAGGGGCACATCCAGGACCCGCTCCTTGCGCCAGCTCTCGTCCACCTGGTTGGCAGGTGGCGAAGGAGGGCTCCCATCAGCCAGGGATGTGGGTGGCTGTAACCTTGAAGGGGACTGAGCTGAAAGGCAGCCTGGCTTGCCCGGGGGGGGGGGGGGGTGAGGGAGACACGGGTACCTGCTGGATCCAGGGCCCCAGGTTGGGGGAGCACTCGTACAGGCAGGTGTCCTGGATGAAGTGCCGCTTGCAGGCGGGCTCCATCTTGCCACAGTGGTCCCACTGGAAGTTGTACAGGCGGGACCAGTCCTTGTGCAGCTCCTGGCTGGTGCTGACTGAGCAGCAGGCGTTCCTCCTCCAGGGACTGCACTGGATGGGGAAGACACACGGTGGAGTCCCTTCCACATCTCCTGCCACCCTCAGCGTCTCCCCATTTGGTTCTTGCCCCCCTGCTCCAGGCAGGTTGTCCTGGCAACACTCACTGGGAGGGCCCCAGCAATCAGTGAGAGCTGAGGGGAACCCTGTGGTAGGACAATAGCTGTCATGCACTGAACACTTTAGAAGATTGGGTCATTAGAAAATACTTACTGAACAGCCACTCTGTATCCTATTCTAGATGCCAATATTGCGGGTCTGGATGCTGATGTCTTTAATATTTCTCTTCTTTTTTCATTAAAGACTTAGTTTATTTTATTTATATGAAAGGCAGAGTTGTAGAGAGAAAAAGGGAGAGAGAGAGGCATCTTCCATCTGCTGGTTCATCCTCAAATGGCCAGACTGAAGCCAAGAGCTTCTTCCAGGTCTCCCACATGGGTACAGGGGGCCAAGCACTTGGGCCATCTTCCACTGCTTTCCCAGGTGCATTAGCAGGGAGCTGGATTGGAAATGGAGCAGCCAGAGCAGGAACCAGCAGCCACATGGGATGCTAGCAGCACAGGCAGCGGCTTTACCCTCTGTGCCATAGCACTGGCCCCTGGCCTCTGTCTCTGATATTGCAGAGAACAGATAGAAATGTGTATTCATGTAACTTACATTCTAGTCAAGGGAAAGAGACAGTAAGAAACTGCAAGAAGAGATGGTGTGTCAGGATATGATAAATAATGATAAATGATAGGGAGAAAACTAGAGCAAGGCATGAGAAAGTGGACTATGGAATGATTATTGAAATGTTAAATAGTGCGGTTGGGAAAAGCCTCACTGGAAAGTGACAGTTCGAGGAAAGGAGAGGGAGTGAGCCATGCAGTGGTATCACTTATGTGAATTTATTGTTCTCAGCAAGTGTTAAGGTCTGTGTCCCCACTATGCTGTGGCATAGTGAGTAAAGCCTGCAGTGCTGGCATACCATATGGGTGCTGGGTCCAGTCCCGGCTGCTGCACTTCTTTTTTTTTTTTTTTTTAATGGAGAGAGGAGAGGCAGAGAGAGAGCGCTCTTCCATGCTGGTTCACTCTGCAATTGGCTGCAACGGCTGGAGCTGTGCCGTTCCGAAGCCAGGAGCCAGGGGCTTCTTCCAGGTCTCCCATGTAGGTGCAGGGGCCCAAGGACTTGGGCATCCTTCACCGCTTTCCCAGGCCATAACGAAGAGCTGGACCAGAAGAGGAGCAGCCAAGACTAGAACCGGTGCCCATATGGGATGCCGGCGCCTCAGGCCAGGGCGTTAACCCGCTGCGCCACAGCGCCGGCCCTGGCTGCTGCACTTCTGATCTAGCTTCCTGCCATGCCTATCCATGATTCTCTAAATCTAAACCTAACTCCATCCTACATATAAACGTGTTGTATTTAGCAAGTTTTTAATATAGACTGGGTTTTCCAGAACTGAAAATACTATGAAATGGAAGGCCAGGCTGGAACCAGGAGCCAGGAGCCTGGAACTCCATTCGGATCTCCTTATGTGAGTGGCAGGGACCTAAGCACTTGAACCTTCTTATGCAGCCTTCCCAGGTACATTAGTAGGGAACTGGATTGGAAAAGCAGCTTAGAGTCAAACCAGCACCAATATGGGATGCTGGCCTCATAGGAGGTAATTTAACCTGCACTCCTGTATGTGTGTATGTGTGAGTGTGAGAGAGAAAGATTTATTTTTGTTTTGAAATCAGACACACACACACAGAGATCTTGCATCCACTGGTTCACTCCCTAGATGGCTGCAACTGCCACAGCTGAGCCAGAAGGAAGTCAGGAGCTTCATCCGGGTCTCCCACACAGGTGGCAGGGGCCCAAACACTGGAGCCATCCTCCCTTGTTTTTCCCAGGTCGTTAGCAGGAAGCTAGAGTGGAAGTGGAACAGCCAGGACACAAACCAGCACCCATAAGGGATGCCAGCATGGCAGGTGGTGGCTTTATGCACTATACCACAACGCCAGCCCCCTGTATTGTGCGTTCTGATACACTGTGTTACTTAGTATTTTAGAAAATAGTGTCATCGGTGGTGACACTGCTTAGAGCATCTTGCAGCATTTGAGTTGCCAATAGAACAAAACCTGTGTCAGACTTCATTTGTGGCTGCCTCATAGTGAATTTTGCAAATAAAACAAATGCGTGCTATTTCCTGATACCTTTTAGTAGCCGCCCTAGAGAATGACACCTGCGTAAATATCACTGCTCTTACAAATGGCTCTCGTTTGCTTCTCGTCGCTTGGATGTGTCCCCCAGAGTTCCTGCGTGGGACACTTAATGCCAGTGCAAGGTTGTTGGGAGTTGGGGCCCGACAAGAGGTGAGTAGTGACGTCATCTTCTGAGGCATGGTCCCCTCTCCACAGGGAGTTGGCCCTCCCTGGTGCTCTTGCTCTCACCCCCTGTTGCCCATGCAATGCCTCCTGCCTGGGGCTGATGCCATAAGAAGGCTTCACCAGATGCAGTCCCTCAACCTTGGACTTGACAGCCCCCAGCACCGTGATCCAAATACATTTCTGTTCATTATAAACAACCCAGTCCTAGCACAATACACAGTGAGACACTTCTCTTTTGTCTTTCAGATAGAATATTGTGTTGCTATTTTTTTCAATTATATATACAAATAGGTTCTGTTAGCTTTGAGTTTCGTCACAGCATAGAAGAGAATCTGAAACATATTTGTCCTAAGAAGGAGACATTGAGTCTAATAGAGTTGCAATAGATTGGCATAGATTTTTCCAGGCTGCATGAATGTACACTTTTTTATGGGATAGCCCTGAACAAGTTTCATTTTCAACACAAGGCCCTCCGAGGAACTGGCCTGGAGTAAGGATGGAGTGAGCTACCGCTTCCACGGTCTCTCACCCTCTAAACCCCCTGAGGAGCCCACCCCAGTCCTCCCCCTACCCCACCACGAGGGCTGGCCCCGTCGCACTCCTAGGGGTCCATGTGCTGCTGAGGGCCTCCGATTCTCGTATTTGTAGGAGGCGGAGGATGCAGTCTTCAGAGAACCCCGGGGACCACGGAATCACATACAGAAAACTTGGGGCAGCCAACGGGAGCTCAGGAAGTGATTATTCAGCATCACTGCCAACACGGGGTCCCCTCCTGGGAAGGGCATCAGAAAATCACCTCCACCACTCCCCCTACTCCACCCTCACCTTCTGCCACAGCAATAACCCTGGGTGCGGGCTGTCCAACCCCTCAGCTCCTCCCCAGCCCCGACTTCCTCACTCCTGGCAGAGCCGTACCTGCTCGTGCAGCTTGTCCTCGGGGCCTGGCTTCACCTTGTGGTGCTTGGCATCCATACAGATGTTGAGCAGGTCTGCCCCATCCCGAGTGCTGCCCGTGGTGGCTGCCCAGGCCAGAAGCAACAGAAGCGATGGCAACGTCCAGGCCATGGCTTTCTGTCCCTGCCAAGCGAGCTACGGTTAAGGAGACGGAGGTCTGAGGGGTAGGAGTTCTGTGTAGAGGGCCCCCTCCACCTCCTGCCTCAGTCTCCCCACCCCCACAGCCCCAAGGCCGCACAGACTCCCTCAGGCTGGGGTGGAGAAGGTTGGCAGTCAGGGCTCGCTCACCCCCAGGCTTGGAGGACTCAGAGGAGAATCTAGGGCCAGTGGGTGGACCATGGGCCTCGGGGAGTCTCCCCTAGTAGGAGGAAATACCTGGGACCATCCCCATCTCTCTGGATTCTAGGATGTATTTTTTTTTTAAAGATGTATTTATGTATTTGAAAGGCAGAGTTACAGAGAGGCAGAGGCAGAGAGAGGGAGAGATCTTCCATCTGCTGAATCACTCCTCCAGATGGCCACAACGGCCAGAGCTGGGCCAATCCGAAGCCAGGAATCAGGAGCTTCTTCCAGGTCTCCCATGTGGGTGCAGGGACCCAAGCACTTGGGCCAACTTCTACTTTCCCAGGCCATAGCAGAGAGCTGAATTGGAATTGGAGCAGCTGGGACTTGAACCGGCACCCACATGGAATGCTGGCGCTGCAGTCAGTGGCTTTACCCTCTGCCACAGCACCAGTAGCCTCTATGATATAATTGAACAGCTCAGGTCCATTACTTGCACCCGTGAAAATGGCCAGGGCATCCTGTGTCCAGCCAGTACTCTGCAGTTAGACCCTGGGTCACTTAGAGTCCCCTGCCAGCTTCCAAACCCTGTTTGCCCTCGGCAGGGCGGTGAGTGGCCAGGAGCCCAGCTCTGCTGAGTCTCACATTGGCCAGAGGATCAAGTGTCATAATCCACAGAATGGCGTTCCACTGACTTTATATAGAAGTGGAAAGAGGCCGGCGCCGCGGCTCACTAGGCTAATCCTCTGCCTTGCGGCGCCGGCACACCGGGTTCTAGTCCCGGTTGGGGCACCGATCCTGTCCCGGTTGCCCCTCTTCCAGACCAGCTCTCTGCTGTGGCCAGGGAGTGCAGTGGAGGATGGCCCAGGTCCTTGGGCCCTGCACCCCATGGGAGACCAGGAGAAGCACCTGGCTCCTGCCATCGGAACAGCGCGGTGTGCCGGCCGCAGCGCGCCTACCGCGGCGGCCATTGGAGGGTGAACCAACGGCAAAAGGAAGACCTTTCTCTCTGTCTCTCTCTCACTGTCCACTCTGCCTGTCAAAAATTAAAAAAAAAAAAAAAAGAAGTGGAAAGAGTACTGAGTTTTATTATTTTTTAGATTTTATTATTTTTTACATGTTTGTATTTATTTGAAAGACAGACATCTTCCATCCTTTGGTCCACTCCCCAAATGGCCACAGTAACCAGGTTTGGACCAGGCTGAAGTTAGGAGACCAGAACTCAATCCAGGTTTCCTACATGGGTGGCAGGGACCCAAGTGCTTGAGCCATCAGCTGCTGCCTCGATGGGTGAGAAGCTCCCAGCAGCAAACTGGGTCGAACATGTAGCTGAGGGGCTGGCATTGTGGACCCACGGCGCTGGCATCCCAGATGAGTAACAGCTCCAGTCCCGGCTGCTCCATTTCTGACCATGGAAGATGGCTCAAGTGCTTGGGGCCCTGCACCCACGTGCGAGACCTGCATGAAGCTCCTGGCTCCTGGCTTTGGCCTGGCCCAGCCCTAGCCATTGTGGCCATTTGGGGAGTAGACCAGCAGATGGAAGATACCTCTCTCTCTCTCTCTCTTTCTGTGTCCCTGTAACTCTGCCTTTCAAACAAATAAATAAATCTTGATTTAAAAAAAAATGGAGTGGAAACTCGAACCCAGGCACTCCAATATGGGGTATGGCTGTGTCTTAACCACTACACTGAGCGCTGGCCCTGGGATAGTGGCCTTTAAACAGCTTTGCTTCCTCAGACTTTTTCCTTCCTATTTTCTGAAAGCCATTGCTGCCCCTCCGCCTTCCTGACCTTGGCCTTCTCAGCCGTCTCTAGGCAAACGCACCAGAGGCTCCCTTACGTCTCAGAATAGACAAATGCACAGCCCCTTGGAACGGGGTGGGGGGACCACATTAACATGCCCCGTGTTGAGCAGCCAACCGGACAAACACTGGAGCCATGGGCAGCGCCCAGCAGAAGTGACAGCCCCTTCTCCTCTGTTCACTCCTGCCTGTCACGCCAGCCCCACGCCAGAGCTGTTGCTTCGGCTCTGTCACGGAAGTATCCCCTCCCCATGCCCGTGTGCCGTGGACCCCAAGGCCTGGCAAGGACCCCTCCAAAAACCTTCCCGGAGCTCACTTGCCTCCTCCAGTTTCTTCCCCTTCTTGTCATTTTCCCCACAGGAGCCAGGGGGCCTTCCTAGAAGGGTGTGTCCCTTCCTCCGCACAAACCCACCAGGTCCCCCTCCCCTCCTGAGGTCTTGCCTGCACCTCCGCCGTGGGCGCGGCTGAGCTGGCCTCTGCCTGGGCTGGCAACAGATCCAGGCCCGGGGTGTCCCCAGCAGTCCCTGTCCTCCAGGCAGGGGCGACCGCGGGAGAGCTGACGGGTACAGAACGAAATCGCCCTGCTCAGCTCTTCTTCTTCCTTCTCTCCTGCTTCCTCCTCGCCTACATCCCACCCTTCAGTGCCCCGTGAGTCTGCCGGTTTCGTCATTCCTGTCACCGTTCAGCTCTTCAAAAGTCATCCCAGCCATTCCTGGATCTGCATATTCAACGGAATCTGGAGAGAATCGCACCATGTCCAGGGGGAACTGAAATCCCTGGGTACCCACAAGTGGGTCCCGGGAAATTAGGGGGCCTTGCTGGAGACAGAGCGGGAGGAGAGGAGCCGGGCCCTGGCACAAGGCCGACACGCGGCTCTGCACGGGCTCCATCTCTAGCACAGCCCGGGGGAAAGTCAAGGGAATCGGCTGCACTTCAGTTCATCACCGGAAATTGTCGGGAATCGCATGGAGAACGGCCTGGCGTGTGCCGAGTGGGCCTCCGTGACAGCTGCCAGGGGAATGTGTGGGTAGCTGGGGAGACACAGAGGCTGAGTAACGGAAGAAGTCAATGGATTTGCTCAGGGTCACAAGCACACACTGTTTCCTGTGCGATGAATGACAGTGTCTCTCCGTCTAGCATTTCTGAGCACTTAACGGAGCATCCCTGATAGGATTTTTTAAAATGTGGTTAAAAAATGCCGTACATGAAATTCAGCATCCTAATCATTTTCACCGCGTGGTTCACTGTGCAAGCCATCTCCATAACTTTCCATCCCGCGAAGCCAGACTCTATGTCCACTCAACAGCTCCCCACCGTCCCTTCCCCTAGGCCCTGCCAGGCAGCCTATTTCTGTCCACATGAACTTGACCGGGTCTCTTGTGTAAGCAGAATCATACACTGTTTGTCTTTTTGTGACTGGCTTATTTCACTTAGCATAATATCTTCAGGTTCATCCATGCTGTGGCCTAGGCCAGAATTTCTTTCCTGTTTAAGGCTGAATAACGCTGTCTTGTGTGTATATCATCACACTTTGTTTACCTATATATCTGTCAGAGACATTTGGATCACTCCTGCCTCTTGGAAATCGAGAAGAGTACTACTATTGAACGTGGAGGTACAAATGACTCTTTGCACCCCTGCTTTCAATTCTTCAGTAGAGATACCCAGAAGTGGGAATGCTAGATTATATAATGTCATATTTAATTTTGGGGGAACTTCCATATTGTTTTTGCTTAGTGGCTGTACCATTGAACAGTCCTGCCAACAGTATACAGGGGTTCTAATTTCTCCACGTCCTCACCAACATCTTTTCTGTTTTGTTTATTTTTAAACTCATAGTACTATCTAGCTTAATGAGTGTGAGGTGCTAGCTCATTGTGGCTTTGACTTGATTAATGATGTTGAGCCTCTTTTCCTAGACTCCTTAACTATTTGTATATCTTCTTTTTTTACCACTTAAACTTTTATTAGTAGTGCCCTCTGAAGAATCAAAAGGTAGCGAATTATTTTAGACTCAAGTCTGTATATTCTTTGTATTTAGATTTTTAGTGTTCACCATGATACTAAACAAGCCAAAGAGACTGATTTCTGTGACTAGGTGCCACTTGTTGTCGTTCTAAAGCAGCGGGCTGTGGGGAAAGAGGCTGTCCAAGGAGAACAGACGTGGAGATAGTGCTGGGTGATGGCACCGTGGCCTGCTGTCTCGCTCACCGAACCTGCTGGGAAGGGGCCAGGATTAAACTGCAACTGTTTCCTAGAGCAGCGGCTCTGCAGCCTGGGGCAAAAGACTGTGGTCCACAGCAGGGGAGAGAGCCTGGGGCAGCGGAACTGTGGTCCACAGTACACAGGAGAGAGAGCCCGGGGCAGGGAGACCTGGTCCACAGACAACAGGAGAGAGAGCCCGGGGCAGGGAGACCTGGTCCAGAGCAAACAGGAGAGAGAGCCCAGGGCAGGGAGACTGTGGTCCACAGCAGGACAGAGAACCCGGGGCAGGGGAGACCGTGGTCCTGAGCACATAGGAGAGAGAGCCCAGGGCAGGGAGACTGTGGTCCACAGCAGGACAGAGAGCCCGGGGCAGGGAGACTGTGGTCACAGCACACAGGAGAGAGAGCCTGGGGCAGGGGAGACCATGATCCACAGACAACAGGAGAGAGAGCCCGGGGCAGGGAGACCTGGTCCACAGACAACAGGAGAGAGAGCCCGGGGCAGGGAGACCTGGTCCACAGCAGGAGAGAGAGCCCAGGGCAGGGAGACTGTGGTCCAGAGCACACAGGAGAGAGAGAGCCTGGGGCAGGGAGACCGTGGTCCCGAGCACACAGGAGAGAGAGCCCGGGGCAGGGGAGACCGTGGTCCACAGACAACAGGAGAGAGAGCCCGGGGCAGGGAGACCTGGTTCACAGATAACAGGAGAGAGAGCCTGGGGCAGGGAGACCGTGGTCCCGAGCACACAGGAGAGAGAGCCCGGGGCAGGGGAGGGGAGACCGTGGTCCACAGACAACAGGAGAGAGAGCCCGGGGCAGGGAGACCTGGTCCACAGATAACAGGAGAGAGAGCCTGGGGCAGGGAGACCGTGGTCCCGAGCACACAGGAGAGAGAGCCCGGGGCAGGGGAGACCGTGGTCCACAGACCACAGGAGAGAGAGCCCGGGGCAGGGAGACCTGGTTCACAGACAACAGGAGAGAGAGCCCGGGGCAGGGAGACTGTGGTCCAGAGCACACAGGAGAGAGAGAGCCCGGGGCAGGGAGACCTGGTCCACAGCAGGACAGAGAGCCCGGGGCAGGGGAGACTGTGGTCTGCAGCACACAGGAGAGAGAGCCCAGGGCAGGGAGACTGTGGTCCATAGCACAGCAGGAGAGATAGCCCGGGGCAGGGATGCAGGGTGGCTGCCTGGCAGAAGTTGAGTATTCTGGGCCCGCTGGAGAAAATTGCTCCTGTGGTCGCGGTCATCTGGGGTATAACCAACATTGAAGCCCTCTCTCTCTCTCGCTCTCTCTCTCTTTCTCTCTCTCTCTGTCTTCCTCTACCTCTCTGTAACTCTGCCTTTCAAATAAAGAAATAAATAAATCTTAAAAAAAAAAAAAAAAGAATTCGCTTTAGCTTCTGCCTCCTCACTCTTGCGCTCTGCTTCCCGCTGGGCGTCTTGGATTGTCCGACGTCTTCAGCCCACTCAATGGTTTTCCTTTCCAAGGAGCCGTCACACTACACTTCTCTGACAGCCTGAACGACACTGCCACCGTCCCAGAAGCTGAAAGGTGCTGGCACTGGCTGGCCTCCCAGGCTTGGTCCCTGCTGAGCTCCTGAGGACAGCCCCTAGGGACAGCTAATGCCACCACCTCCAACTCTGCTGGCCCTGGGCCAGGCCGTCACTGTCACCATAGCCACCACCAGTTCCCCAGCCGCCATGTTGAAGTCCTACTTCCCACTGTATATCGTCTTTGAGGAAATGTATATTCAAGCCTCTAGCCCCATTTTTTCATCAAGTTATTTGCTTTTGTTGTTGTTGAGTTGTAGGAGTTCTTTGTATATTCTGGGATTAACTCAGCAAATATATGGTGTATAAATATTTTATCCCATTCTTTAGGTTGCCTTTTTGCTTCGCTGATTGTCCTTTGATGCACAGAAGTTTTACATGTTGCTGTAGTTCAGTTACTTCTTTTTACTTTTGCTGCCCATGCAGGAGCACCTTGCCTACTCCAACATCATGAAGCTCTTCCCCTGTGTTCTGTCCAAAGGGTTTTAATCATTTTGGCTCTTATGTTTAGGACTTTGACTCCTGTTAATTTCCAAATATTATACAAAGACGTGTTCATACAGATGTACTGCACCTGTACAAAAATGTAAGATGAGGGTCCAACTTTACTTTTCTGTGTGCATCTCCAGTGGTGCTCCAGCTCCATGTGTTGAAAGGTCACTCTTTTCCCCAGTAGCTCGTTTAGCACCCTTGTCATAAACCATTCCCTGGAGAGATACACTTATCCAGCTTATGCCAGCACCACACTGGCTTGGTTATTGTAGTTGCGTGGTAAGTTTTCAAATCGGGAAGCGTGAAACCTCTGACATTTTTCTTTTTTTTCAAGATTGCTCTGGCTGTTCTGAGTCTTTTTTTATCTCTGCATGGATTTTAGAAGCAGGTTGTACATTTCTGCAAAAACTAGCCAGCTGAAATTTTGACAGACTGAGTTACATCTGTAAATCAATTTGAGGAGTATTCTGATCTTAAAATATGAAGACTTCTGATTGTTGAACATGGGATTTCTCTCCAAATACTTAGATTTTCCTGTTTCTTTCAGCAAGGTTTTGCAGTTCCAGTGTCACAGTGGTGTGGATATAGTTTGAGTGTTCCCTGAAGGCCCATGTTTGATCTTCAAACCTTTAATCAACCACAAATGGATAATAGGTTAAGGGTGAAAACTTAATCCAATTATGGTATCTGAAGGCAGGGCCTTTGGGAAGTGATTAGATTGGATTAAGTTGTTAGGGTGGAGCTCCTGTGATCACATCGTGGTGGCTTTATGATGCGCATTCTGCGTGTCTCTGCTTCATGGCACACCCTGGGATCCCTCCTCAGCAGGTGCTCCCCCCCTTGCCATCTCTGGCCTCTCCAGATGGCTGCACCAGTAGGGCCTGCCTGATCTTAGACTGTGAACCTGCAGAACCAAATTAGCCTAGTGAGCCGTGGCACTGGCACCTGGGGTTCTAGTCCCAGTCAGGGCGCCGGATTCTGTCCCTGTTGCTCCTCTTCCAGTCCAGCTCTCTGCTGTGGCCTGGGAGTACAGTGGAGGATGGCCCAAGTATTTGGGCGCCTGCACCCGCATGGGAGACCAGGAGAAGCACCTGGCTCCTGGCTTTGGATCAGTGCGGTGCGCCGGCCGCAGCGGCCATTGGGGGGTAAACCAACGGCAAAAGGAAGACCTTTCTCTCTGTCTCTCGCTCTCTCTCATAAGTAGCCTATATCAGCCATTTTTAGTGACAAAAAACTGACTAATACAAGTCTTTTACTTCTTTTATTATATTTATTCCTATGTATTTTATTTTTTTGACACAATTCTGAATGGATTCATATTCTTAAATTCATTTTTGTGTTTCTTCACCACTGGCATATAAAGTACAAAGTGATTTTTATATATTGATCTGACATGCTAAAACCTGCTGAACTCATTTATTAGGAATAATATTTTCATGGATTCCTTAGGATTTTCTATATACAGTATTATATCATTGTATATCTTGAATAGATTTATATATCATTATCCTTATACTTTTTTTAAAAAATAGTTTATATACTTCAGAGATAGAGTTATAGACAGAGAGGTCTTCCATCCACTGGTTCACTCCCCAAGTGGCTGCAATGGCCGGAGCTGCGCCAATCCGAAGCCAGGAGCCAGGAGCTTCTTCTGGGTCTCCCACACAGGTGCAGGGGTCCAAGGACTTGGGCCATCTTCTACTGCTTTCCCAGGCCATAGGAGAGAGCTGGATTGGAAGTGGAGCAGCCAGGACTTGAACCAGCTGGCACTGATAGTGATTTTTTATCTGTTAATCTTTACATTGTTATTGAAGAGTCTAATCCAATTATATTTAATATAGTTACTAATTCACTAGGACTTAGCAGCTTTATTTGCTATATATAGCTTTCACATTTTTTGTTGCTCTACGTCTCATTACTGTCTTCTTTCCCTTATTGTTTCTTTTTCATTTTTTAAAAAAAGATTTATTTATTTGTTTGAAAGGCAGAGTTACAGAGAGCAAAGGCAGAGAGATTTTCCCTCCGCTGGTTCACTTCCCAGATGGCCACAAAGGCCAGAGCTGCACCATCCGAAGCCAGGAGCCAGGAGTTTCCTCCAGGTCTCCCACAAGGATGCAGAGGCCCAAAGAGTTGGGCCATCTTCTGCTGCTTTCCCAGGCCATAGCAGAGAGCTGGATCAGAAGTGGAGCTGCTGGGACATGAACCAGCACCCATACGGGATGCCGGCATTGCAGGTGGCAGCTTTTACCCACTACACCACAGCGCTGGCCCCATGTTTCTTTTGTTATATTTATTTTTTTTTTAGTTGTTGTCCTGATGGATATAATTAACATCTTAATTGATAATCTTTTTTTAAATAAAAATCTGTTTATTTTTATTAGAAAGGCAGAGTTAAAGAGAGATTTTCCATCTGCTGGTTCACTCCCAAAAAGGCTGCAATGGCCAGGGCTGGGCTAGACCAGAATCAGGAGCCAGGAGCTTCTGCAGGGTCTCCCATGTGGGCACAGAGCCCAAGCACTTGGGCCATCTTCCACTGCTATCCCAGGTGCATTAGCAGGGAGTTGGATCGGCAGTGGAGCAGCTAGGTCAGGAACATATGGGATGCCGGCCCTTCAGGCAGCAGCTTAACCACGCCAGTCCCAAGCCTCCATTCTTTCTCTTCTTAAGAATGGATAATTTAAGGGGCCGCCACTGTGGAGTAGCAGGGTAAAGCCACCACCTGCAGTGCCAGCATCCCATATAGGTGCTGGTTCAAGTCCCGGCTGCTCCACTTCCTATCCAGCTCTCTGCTATGGCCTGGGATAGCAGTAGAAGATGGCCCAAGTCCTTGGACCCCTGCACCTGTGTGGGAGACCCAGAAGAAGCTCTTGGATTGGCGCAGCTCCAGCCATTGCAGTCAACTGGGGAGTGAACTAGCTGTTGGGAGACCTCTCTCTCTGCCTCTGTTTTGTTTTTTTGTTTTTGTTTTTTTGTTTTTTGTTTTTTTTTTTTTTGACAGTGAGAGAGAGAGACAGAGAGAAAGAGAAAGGTCTTCCTTTTCCGTTGGTTCACCCTCCAATGGCCGCCGCGGCTGGCGCGCTGATCCAAAGCCAGGAGCCAGGTGCTTCTCCTGGTCTCCCATGCGGGTGCAGGGCCCAAGCACTTGGGCCATCCTCCACTGCCTTCCCGGGCCACAGCAGAGAGCTGGACTGGAAGAGGGGCAACCAGGACAGAATCCGGCGCCCTGACCGGGACTAGAACCGGTGTGCCAGCGCTGCAGGCAGAGGATTAGCCTATTGAGCTGCGGCGCCGGCCCTCTCTTTCTTTTGCTGTCTGTGTAACTCTGATTTTCAATAAAATAAATGAATCTTTAAAAAAAAACAATAGATAGTTTCTAGCTTCTAGGTTTCAGGTTTTTCCTTCTGTAACTCCAAATCTGCTGCTGAACCTTTCTAGCAAATTTTGACTCTTGATTACTGTTTCGTTCTAGACTTTCAATTTGCTATTGCAAAACAGCAAATTGAGGCACCATTTGCAAATTTTTAAAAATTCTTTAAGCATGGTTTCTCTAGTTCTTATTACATTAGATGATTTAAAATGTTTCTCTAGTAGGTATAAGCAGTAGCTGGGCTATTTCAGAGACAATTTTTTTTTTAAGTTTTTTTGTTTTTTTGTTTTTTTGACAGGCAGAGTGGATAGTGAGAGAGACAGAGAGAAAGGTCTTCCTTTTTGCCGTTGGTTCACCCTCCAATGGCTGCTGCGGCCAGTGCATCTCACTGATCCGAAGCCAGGAGCCAGGTGCTTCTCCTGGTCTCCCATGGGGTGCAGGGCCCAACGACTTGGGCCATCCTCCACTGCCTTCCCGGGCCATAGCAGAGAGCTGGCCTGGAAGAGGGGCAACTGGGATAGAATCCGGTGCCCCAACCGGGACTAGAACCCAGTGTGCCGGCGCCGCAAGGCGGAGGATTAGCCTGTTAAGCCACGGCGCCGGCCATCAGAGACAATTTTTTAAAAATTTTTATAATAACGTACTTTCAGTTAATTTACTTTTTTAAAGATTTGTTTTATTTGTTTGAAAAAGTTACAGAGAGAGATAGAGACAGAGAGTGAGGTCTTCCATTCACTAGTTCACTCCCCAAATATCCACAATGGCCAGAGCTGCGCTGATCCAAAGCCAGGAGCTTCTTCTGGGTCTCCCATGTGGGTGCAGGGGCCCAAGGACTTGGGTCATCTTCCACTGCTTTCCCAGGCCATAGCAGACAGCTGGATCGGAAGTGGAGCAGGTGGGACTCGAACTGGCACCCATATGGGATGCCGGCACTGAAGGGGCTTTAAATCGTTGCACCACAGCACTGGTTCCCAGTTAACTTTATAATCATAAGATCAACTCTTCAGGCCAGTGCTGTGGAGTAGCAGATAAAGTTGCCACCTGCAGTGCCGGCATCCCATATGGGTGCCACTTTGTGTCCTGGCTGCTCCACTTCCAATCTAGCTCTCTGCTATGGCCTGGGAAAGCAGTAAAAGATGGTTCAAGTCCATGGGCCCCTGCACTTGCTTGGGAAACCCTGAAGAAACTCCTGGCTCCTGGCTTCAGATCAGCCTAGGTCTGGCCATCGTGGTTATTTGGGGAGTAAACCAGCAGATGGAAGATGTTTCTCTCTCTCTCTCTCTTTTTTTTTTTTAATTTTATTTTTGACAGGCAGAGTGGACAGTGAGAGAGACAGAGAGAAAGGTCTTCCTTTGCCGTTGGTTCACCCTCCAATGGCCGCCACGGCCGGTGTGCTGCGGCCGGCACACCACGCTGATCCGAAGCCAGGTGCTTCTCCTGGTCTGCCATGGGGTGTAGGGCCCAAGCATTTGGGCCATCCTCCACTGCACTCCCAGGCCACAGCAGAGAGCTGGCCTGGAAGAGGGGTAACCGGGACAGAACAGGTTCCCTGACCGGGACTAGAACCCGGTGTGCCAGCGCCGGAAGGCGGAGGATTAGCCTATTGAGCCGCGGCGCTGGCCGGAAGACCTTTCTATCCCTCCCTTTGTCTGTAACTTTACCTCTCAAATTAAAAAAAAAAAAAAAATTTGTTTAAAGTAAGATTAACCCTCCACTAAGTAATACATTTATCAAAAGTAAGAAAAAAAAAAAGCAAAGCACTATTCCACAACAGTAGAGATAAGGGCTATAAACAACAGTCAATTTTCAAAACTGGCAGTTTTGCTAATATTATTACATGTTTATCTATTAGTTACTACAGATCAGAGAAAACATCAGAGACAATTTTTCATGTTTTTTTCTTTCTTGTGAGTATATGGACCACATTTTCCTATTTCTTTGCATGTCTCCTATTTTTCTGTTGAAAGGTGGAATTTACCTTTCTCCTTTCCTCCGCCATCGTGGTGGGTGTCCCTGACTCTCCCTCGCCATGTCTTCTCACAAGAGCTTCAGAATCAAGAGGTTCCTGGCCAAAAAACAAAAACAAAACCGCCCCATTCCGCAATGGATTCGGATGAAAACTGGTAATAAAATCAAGTATAACTCCAAGAGGAGACATTGGAGAAGAACCAAGTTGGGTCTATAAGGAATTGCACTTGAATGGCGTGCGCATTTCTTCTGTCTAAATGTCACTATCACCACATCAAGCTGAAGATGTCACCATCATCTGGACAGCTGGACATGTTCGATTAGGGTTGTGACCAGTGGGCTGGTTCAGTAATAAATATGTGAGACCTTTAAAAAAAAAAAAGAAAGGTGGATATTTAAAGGGATATGCTGTGAGAGCTCGGTCAGTCCGACCAGGACCACCCACCAGCAGGGCTTGTGTTGTAAGTTAGTGGGCTGCAGAGACAGCTCCGAGAAGTCTCTGTGGTGTGACAGAATCGGCCTGGTCAGCTAATGATTGACTCAAGACTTCCTTAGAGCCTTGGACCAGGAAGTGTCCCACTCTTGCGAGTGGCTCTGGCAATTTGCTCTGCCTTCACCTTCACTTCCTGATTGCCTGGGGCCTCGAGGTCGCTGGGGTTGAGAGATCGGGCCCTTCTGAGGCATTTCCTGGACACGTGCACAGTTCTACAAATGCATGTGGACTTCCAGATTCCCCCCAAAATGCGTCAGAGGTTTTCAAAGTCCCAGATAGACATCTCCTTCCCAGCTATGCAAGCCTCTGTTTACCTCCGCTGGTCCTGCCTCAGGCAGTAGGGATGTCAAACAATTTGCTGCTGGTTGTTTCCACAAATTCTCTAGGAATCAGGTTTTTTACTGCACCTAGAGTGAACTAGGGCCAAATAAAGGCTAAGCCTGTGAATGGGGCTCTTCACCAGATAATTGCCAGATAGCTCAGAGAGTGATCATTCTCCAAGCCTGGGGCTTTGGGGGGACTCCAAACCCGTTCTGCCCCCTCTAGTGGCGGCTAGGCTGAGGTTTCCGTGGCTGCGGTTAGCTGGGCGCTGCCGGTTTGGGAGGCTGCAGTGGAGCTGTGGAGCTGAACAAAAGCTATGGGGGGAAACAATCCAGTAGAAATGTTCCACGGCTGCTGTTCCTAGCAGGGGTTCAGCCGCTTTCTTGCAGACACACTCCTCCGGTTTGGGAAGGCTTCGGCTGATGTCGAGAGTTGGGAAAAGCTGAGTTTGACAACTTTAGCCGGTGAGCTGGCTGCTCTTCCGCAGGAAGAGATTTCCAGGCCGCCTTACTCAGCACCGCCAGAAGTGCTTCTTCAGAAGGCTACTATTTTAAGATGTACAAAGCACTGAATAATATCGGTCGCTCATAAGAAAAACTGTCTTTGAGTAGAAAGTCTATTCTTAACAAGAAGAAACAAAAGCTATTTTTTGTTTTCTGTGTGTTTGACCTTGATAGCAAGTTTAGGTCCTACCAACATGAATGTGAAGTTCATTTCTCATGTTATATTATATATAAATATATATATGTAATATAAATAAATATATAGCACATATGTTATTTGCTGTTTTTGCTGATCACATCATGCTCTTGGGTCATGGCATAAAATAAACCAATAGTATCTCTCACTTCTATTTCTTTTTCTTTTTGTTTCAAGATTTACTTATTTTTTTAAAGATCTGTTTATTTATTTGAAAGAGTTACACAGGGAGAGGAGAGACGGAGGGAGAGAGAGAGAGAGAGAGAGAGGTCTCCCATCCAATGGTTCACTCCCCAGATGGCTGCAACGGCCGGAGATGCGCCAATCTGAAGCCAGGAGCCAGGAGATTCCTCTGGGTCTCCCACACTGGTGCAGGGACCCAAGGACTTGGGCCATCTTCTACTGCTTTCCCAGGCCACAACTGAGAGCTAGACAGGAAGTGGAACAGCTGGGTCTCAAACCAGCGCCCATATGGGATGCCGGTGCTTCAGGCCAGGGTGTTAACCCACTGCGCCACAGCGCTGGCCCCAGATTTACTTATTTATTTAAAAGGCAGAGTTACAGAGAAGCAGAGACAGAGAAAGGTCTTCCATCTTCTAGCTCACTCCCTAGATAGCTGTAACGGCTAGAGCTGTGCCTAGTGAAGCCAGGAACCAGGAGCTTCTTCCGGGTCTCCCACACAGGTGCAGGAGCCCAAGGACTTGGACCATCTTCCACTGCTTTCCCAGGCCATAGCAGAGAGCTAGATCGGAAGTGGAGCAGTCAGGACTCGAACCCGTGCCCATATGGATGCCGGCACTGCAGGCAGTGGCTTTATCCGCAGCGGCAGCCCCTCCTCACTTCTAGAGAAGTTAAAATTCTTCATGACAAGGTTGTTGTAAAATGCAATGTTCTTATTAACAACACAACTGACACAAAAACCATTTCCTGACAACACTTTTTTCTGTTGTCCTTTTCCAAGACCAGACCCTAAATTCAGAATTACAAAACTATCAAAGTATCTCTTATACTAAAATCATCTGGTATTTCCCAGGCAGCTGCTCTAACACACCAAAAATTTGCACCCACACAGCATGGCCTTCATAAGTAAAAAAGGATACAAGGAGGGATGCTAAAAATAATTAGGTACAATTGGCACGCACCGTGTTTTTAAAATTAGTTTATCAGCAGTTCAAGAGCTGCCCTGACAATGTCCTCAGTGTCGAGACAAATGTCAAAGCATGAGAGAGGGGATTATTCCCTCTAGGAGATTTTAATGAAGGCAAAGGGCTGGGCCCGACATTGTGGACTTTCCTGAATACACAATCATGCTCATGTTCATGTGCGCGGGCTTGCCTGATAGCTTGCAATTCTATTTCCAAGATGATTTTATACTTTAGCTCAACCTTTTTATTATTGGTTACAATTACGGTGCACATCTTTAAAAAGAAACTGTAAAGCCCTCAAGATTTCTAAATACGCTTGGCATCTATGTGACCCACAAGCTCCGGCAAATGGAGAGGACACATGGAATATCAAAAGGACAGCCGTTGGGGTGGACGTTTGGCACGGCGCTTGGGACACCCACATCCCACATGGGAGTGTTTGGGCATGAGTCACAGCTCTGCTTCTGATTCCAGCTTCCTGGTGAAGTGCACCAGCAGCAGCAGGGGACGCCCAGGAATAGGCTACCCGCCACTCACATGGGAGACCCAGATTGGGTTCTGAACTCCTGCGGTTGGCATGACGCAGCCCTGGCTTTTGTGGGCTTTAGGCAATGAACCAGCAGATGGAAGACCTTTCTCTTTCTTTTTTTTTTTTATTTTATTTTATTTTTTTTATTTTTTGACAGGCAGAGTGGACAGTGAGAGAGAGAGAGACAGAGAGAAAGGTCTTCCTTTTGCCGTTGGTTCACCCTCCAATGGCCGCCGCGGTAGGCGCGCTGCGGCCGGCGCACCGCACTGATCCGATGGCAGGAGCCAGGTGCTTCTCCTGGTCTCCCATGGGGTGCAGGGCCCAAGCACTTGGGCCATCCTCCACTGCACTCCCTGGCCACAGCAGAGAGCTGGACTGGAAGAGGGGCAGCCGGGACAGAACCGGCGCCCCGACCGGGACTAGAACCCGGTGTGCCGGCGCCGCAAGGCGGAGGATTAGCCTAGTGAGCCGCGGCGCCGGCCAAGACCTTTCTCTTTCTCTGTCCATCTGTCTCTGTCCATTCAGCACTCTGCCTTTCAATTGATAGATAATAAATAAATAATTTTTTAAAATATATAATTGAAATTGGTCAAGGAGACTAACTCTTCCTGTCTCCCACTCTTTCTCCAGATTCTAGTAACATATTCTGCATTACATCCCACTGAAATGTTTTTTCTCCTTCATTCTGATGTTGGAAATTAATAGACTGACCAGACCATTTGGTACCATCAAGTGGGTTTTTAATGTTATTTTACTTTATTATTTATATAAAGAGCACAAATTTCATGTACTTCATATATACAGGTTTTAAAAAAAGATTTATTTATTTGTTTGAAAGTAACAGTTACACAGAGAGAAAAAGACACAGAGAGAGAGAGGTCTTCCATCCACTGGTTCACTCTCCAATTGGCCACAACAGCTAGAGCTATGCCGATCCGAAGCCAGGAGCTAGGAGATTCCTCTGGGTCTCCCATGCAGGTGCAAGGACTTGGACTATCCTTTGCTACTTTCCCAGGCCATAGCAGAGGGCTGGATTGGAAGTAGAGCAGCCAGGACTCGAACCAGTGCCCATATAGGATGCTGGCACTGCAGGTGGCGGCTTTACCTGCTACGCCACAGTGCCAACCCCCATATATACAGTTAACAAGTAGTTTCAATTCTCCCCCCACCTTGTTTGCTTAAACAAGACCATAACCTACAACAGAAAATAGATTTTTTTTTTGAAGACTTATTTATTTATCTGAAAGGCAGAGTTACAGAGAGAAGAGAGATGCAGAAAGGTGTCTTCCATCCGCTGGTTCACTCCCCAAAAGACTATAATGGCCAGAGCTGCACCTACTCGAAGCCAGGAGCTTCTTCCGGGTCTTCCACATGGGGGCAGGGGGCCAAGAACTTGGGCCATCTTCTACTGCTTTCTCAGGCCAACAGCAGGGAGCTGGATGGGAAGTGGAGCAGCTGGAACTCAAATAGAATGGGATGCTGGCACTGTGGGCAGCAGCTTAACCCACTGTGCCACAGTGCTTTTTTTCTCCTCCCCTAAAGATTTCATTTATTTGAAAGGCAGAGCAACAGACAGGGGGCGATGGGGAGGAGCTCTTCCATCTGCTGGTTCACTCCCACAAATGACCACATTAGTGAGTTCTGGACCAGGCCAAACCAGGAGCCAGGAGCTTCATCCAGGTTTCCCATGTGGGCAACAGAGACTCAGATATTTGGGCCATCTTCTGCTGCCTTCCCAGGCACATTAGCAGGAAGCCGGATGGGAAGCAGTGCAGCTGGAACTCAAAAGTGGCACTCCAACATGCTTGCAGGCATCGATGGTGGCAGCTTAACCCTCTACATCACAAGGCTGACCCCAAACACAGATCCTTCTATCTGGTATCACCACCATAAACTAACACATGCATGAGTCAACCTATCACAGCCCTGAGACTTGGAATTCCTAGAAAAGCAGAAGACTTCTAAGGAGAGAGATGCTCACCCGGAGAGCACGTAGCAAGAAACAATTTTAAAGGAGTGAGTCAAGTTAACGCAGGAGATAGTGTTGTGTGTATTGTCTTGGTATTTTTGGTTATGTACTCCATGTTCTCACTTTGATTAGTCATAGGATACAGACCTTTTCTTTCCCCTGGCGCTGGTCTCTAACCCTCAATTTAGCAGACCACACTTATGCCAGCTGGAATAAACACTCGGTCTTAAAAAACCCCTTGGTCAGTGGGCCACTCCCTGAAGGCCCCAACTGGCACTATTTACACCTGCTTGAAACAGGCTTTCTCCTTAACTGCCCCCTCTTCCAATCAGTCTCCTAAGGTACATGGTGGGATCATTTTTGTCTCAGATAACAGATGTTTATGGAGCCAAATGTTAAATCCCTTTCCTTCACTCCTCACAGAATTCAGACTCACATACTATTCCCTATATGCTGTGAGATTCTATAGGCAACCTTTCATTATTTATTGAACATCATAATATTTATCTATTGCAAGTTTACAACAATCTTGCTGATTGGTGCACTCTCACCATGGTGACTTTCAAAGCAGTTTCACCCTCCCAGTAATTCTCCCATTTTGCTCCCATGTCCAGTTACAGTAAATCCCTGTTGCCACCCCTAGGCCCAGAGAACTACTACTTTCTTTCTCTATAAATTTGCCTTTCTTGGACAGTTCATATAATTGAAATTGTATGCTATGAAGTCTCTTGTGTTTGGCTTCATTCACTTAATATGACGTTTTGGAGGATCCTCTATATGTGTCAGTCCATTAGTTCATTACTTTTTTTTTTTTTAAAGATTTCTTTATTTATTTGAAAGTCAGAGTTACACAGAGAAAGGAGAGGCAGAGAGAGAGAGAGAGGTCTTCCATCTGCTGGTTTACTCCTCAACTGGCTGCAACAGCTAGAGCTGTGCCAATCTGAAGCCAGGAGCCAGGAGATTCCTCTGGGTCTTCCACGCAGGTGCAGGGGCCCAAGGACTTGCTTCCACTGCTTTCCCAGGCCATAGCAGAGAGCTGGATAAGAAGTGGAGCAACCAGGACTCAACCCAGAGCCCATATGGGATGCCGGCACTGCAGGCAGCGGCTTTACCCGCCATGCCACAGCGCCAGCCCCAAGGCCCAAGTATTGAGCCATCATCCATTGCTTTCCCATGTGAATTAGTAGGAAACCTGATTGGAAGCAGAGCAGCTGGAACTCAAACTGGCCTTCTGATATGGGATGGCAGCATTGCAAGTGGCAACTTAACCTTCTGCACCAGTGTTGACACCTAGTCTTCTTAATGGCATCTTTTAAAATGCAAAAAAGTTTTGAAATTTAGTCACGTTCGATTTATCAATTTTTTTCGTTGATGAACTGTATTTGCGCTCCAAAAGAAGAAACAAAGGATGAGGTGAAGTTTTGACCTAACATGGAGTCCTGTTTTTTTGGGTATTTTTTTCCAAAAATACTGTTTTAGGAGCTGGTGTTGTGGCACAGTGGGTTAAGCTGACACCTGATCTCTTTCTGTCTTTCCCTCTCTGTCTGTGACTCTGCCTTTCAAATGAATAAATATAAAAAAATTAAAATGTTTATTATATTCAAATCTATAGACCACTTTGATTTCATTTTGTATATCATAGGAAGTGAAGATCCAAGTTCATATTTTTTTATTTTGGACACAGAAAATCATTAAACTCAGCGCTACTTCTCCGGGGAGTTGCCTTAGCCCTTTGGTCAAAAATCAATTAATTGGTGGTGGGGCAGTGTTGTGGCACAACTATGCTACCACCTTGTATGCCGGCATCCCACGTGGCACCAGTTCTAGTCTTGGCAGCTCCACTGCCAATCCAGCTCCCTGCCAACATGCCTGGGAAAGCACTGGAAGACGGCTCAAGGGCTTGGGCCTCTCCATACATGTGGGAGACCCAGATGAAGCTCCAGGCTCCTGGTTTTGGCCTGGCCCAGCCCTGGCCTTTGCAGCCATTGGGAAATGAACCAGCAGACAGAAGATCCTTCTCTCTCTGTCTCTCCCTCCCTCTATCTAACTCAGCCTTTCAAACAAATAAATAAATCTTAAAACTAAGTTTTAAAAGAATCAATTAATTGAAAAAGTAAGGATCTCCTTCTGGACAATCAGTTCTGTCCCACTGATTTATGTCCACCCTCACACCATTATTGCTGCTTTAGGTAATTAGAATGTAAAGAATAAATACATTCTTCAAGCCAATGGCTCCTTAGAATTTGAATTTAGCAAATACAGGGAATGGGGTTCAGGTAAGTATTTTCATTAGTGGCTCGGAAACTGCATAATAGGCTTTTTTTTAAAAAAAGATTTGTTTAAAGTCAGAGTTACACAGAGAAAGGAGAGGCGGAGAGAGAGAGGTCTTCCATCCTCTGGTTCACTCCCCAATTGGCCGCAATGGCTGGAGCTGCACCAATCCGAAGCCAGGAGCCAGGGGCTTCTTCCAGGTCTCCCAGCTAGCTCAGTCGGCAGAGCATGGGACTCTTAATCCCAGGGTCATGGGTTCGAGCCCCACGTTGGGCGCCAGATGTTGCCATTGATTTCTCAACAATGTTGCAGTGGATTCATTTCTGAGAGGAGGAGCGTGGTGGGGGCAAGAGGCGCGGAGTCACCACACAGACTCCAGGAGTTGGTGAAAGCAGGCTTGAGGTGAGCAGCCCGCGGACTCGTTTATTTCAGGTGGTACAACAGTTTATATAGCCAAGACCAGCCAATCCTGTCAAGGGGCGGTCTATGCCCCAACCAATCACAGTTTGACAGGTGGTTTCCAAAGCCATCCAATCACAGTTTGCCAGGCGGTTTCCAAAGCCATCCAATCACAGTTTGCCAGGCAGTTTCAAATCCATCAATCACAGTCCGTTGCCAGGCAGGCTCCGTTGCCAGGTGGGTTTTAAAACCGTTCCTGAGTAACTGACACTCGCTTGCCAGTGGCTACCTTGGCATGGCCTTCTCATTCCACTACACAGGGGCCCAAGGACTTGGGCCATCTTCTACTGCTTTCCCAGGCTATAGCAGAGAGCTGAATCGGAAGTGGAGCAGCCGAGTCTCAAACTGGTGCCCATATGGGTTGCCGGTGCTTCAGGCCAGGGCGTTAACCCGCTGCACCACAGCGCAGGCTCCTGCATAATAGATCTTTGTTAAGTTTTGTTAAATTGAGATGATACTACTCTTGAATTTCACTAATGCTGATGTATCTGTAACAGGTATATTGTAAATGGTGTCACTGGTTCTGCAGAGCATACAACATAGATTGGCTTTTTCCACAAGACTGTCTAGAATGTGGTTAGGAGATTGCTCCATTTTTTAGGTTGATAAGAGTTATTTGCAGGGGCTGGCACCATGTCATAGCAGGTAAAGCTGCCACCTGCAGTGCCGGCATCCCATATGGCCACTCGTTCGAGTCCTGGCTGCTCCACTTCCAATCCAGCTCTCTGCTATGGCCTGGGAAAATAGTGGAAGATGGCCCAAGTCCTTGGGCCTCTGCACCCATGTGGGAGACCCAGAAGAAGCTCCTGGTTCCTGGCTCTGGATCAGCTCAGCTCCAGCCATTGCAGCCATCTGGGGATGAATCAGCAGATGGAAGACCTTTCTCTTTGTCTCTCTCAAATAAATAAATACAATCTTTATTTTTAAAAATTGCATTAAGCCACCAGGATATAAGGTATGTTACTGTTACAACTATTTTATTATAACCAGCCTCAAATTATACTTAATGTGAGAATATCGCCTAAAACCCTTTCAGTGATGGGTCTAGGACCTGTTTTAGGAGTCTAAGTTTGCGACCCAGTCCTCACTCTGCCAGACCAACATAGCTCCCGCTTCCCTGCAAATGGTAAGATCTGCTCACTCCACAAGGGGACAGAGCTCGTGCTCAAGAGCCACATTGCCTGGGGTAGAATCCCAGCTCTTACGCAGGGGGTGGTGTTGGTCATGTTCCTTAATTTATGCATTTGTTTCCACATAGGTAAAATGCAAATAGTATCTATAACTTATTGGAATAAGTATAAAAAATTATATTCAAAAAATATAAGTGTATAACTGGCAGATGGTGCTATGAGTGGGCTATGGCTCCAGCTAACTAGCACCTTACCCTCTTCCCAACACCCATCTAAACCATTCTCGAAGCTGACATCTCCACCTCTTCTATGGGAAAACTCAGCACACCAGAGGTGTCAATCCTGGAAGGTATGGCCCAATTCAAATGGGAAAATCATGAGCTCATCACTTGGTTAGAGCTGCAGTGAAAAATGAAATTGTGAACCATGAATGTGTCCTTGGTTGGAAGAATGGGTAAGTATTGAGCTCATACCCAGCAGGTGTTAGAGTTGGTAATTGACCAACTCTAAGCAGCTTCAATCAATGGGAATTGGGAAGCAAAACATTCCCATTCAGTCCCAAATAATTCACAAGGCACATGTAGATTTTCTGGTTTATTTGAACTGGCTGTCAGTGGCCCCGCCATGGAGCAGGAACCCAATAGCTGGGAGCCATGGGGCTGAACAGGGGAGGGATGTCCGAGCATGAGATACAAAAGACACTCAGCTGAGCAGAAAGAGCAGCAGAGAGACCAGACTGGGCAGGAGAGGCCAGGCCCCGTGGAGCGCAGCCTCACTCATGGCCTCAGCATAGAACCTCGCCACCTCCTCATTGGGGTTGCCCTGGGCCGGGTCGAACCACATCTGGATGCAGCGGCCGCTCCCTCGGCTGTAGTTGCTGACCTTGTAGGAGTGACTCCAGATCTCTTCACACAGAGCAGCAGGCGTAGGGAAGTAGAAGTGGAAAGGGTGGCAGGCAGCTCCCACCGGGCACTGGTTAAATCCTACAGGGAAGAGGGAAGACTTTTAGCCACTGAGCCAAGAAGGACCTTTGGTTCTGTCAGTCCTGCCACCAGAAACCTTCGCATATCCATCCTACACTCTCCACACCTCCCCCTCCAAGGACCAGTGCTGTGGCATAGCGAGTAAAGCTGCCATCTGCAATGTCAGTATCCCATATGGGCGCTGGTTTGAGTCCCAGATGCTCCACTTCCAATCCAGTTCCCAGCTAATGGCCTGAGAAAGCAGCGGAAGATGGCCCAGTGCCTGAGTCCCTGCTTCCCAGGTGGGAGAGCAGGAAGGAGCTCCTGGCTTCAGCCTGGCCTAGACCCAGCCATTGTAATAGCATATGGGGAGTGAACCAGCAGATGGGAGAGTCTCTGTCTCTCCCTTTGTTTTCCCTCTCTCTGTAACTGTACCTTTTTAAATAAATAAATAATAATAATAAACACATAAACACCTCCCTTCCTGCCCCACTGCAGCCCCCACCTGAGGTCCAGTTCCAGCCCTTGTGCCAGTTGCTCTTGCAGGTGTAGGAGGTGCGGCAGTCCTCCCACCAGCGCTGACAGTCCTCTTTGCACAGGGGCACATCCAGGACCCGCTCCTTGCGCCAGCTCTGGTCCACCTGGGAGATTTTGATAGAGAAGAAGGGCTCAGCCAACACAGCTGTGATAGGACCAGAGCTGCTGGCACCGTCTATTCTAGAAAGCCCCTTGGCTAGGTTGGAGATTCCAGGAGGACACTCGTACCTGCTGGATCCAGGGCCCCAGGTTGGGGGAGCACTCATAGAGGCAGGTGTCCTGGATGAAGTGCCGCTTGCAGGCGGGCTCCATCTTGCCACAGTGGTCCCAGTTGAATCTGTACAGGTAGGAAATGTCCTTGTGGGCTTCCTGGCTGGTGTTGGTGGAGCAGCAGGCCTTTTTTTTCCAGGGACTGCACTGGGTGGGGAAGACACAGGGCTAAGTGCACAGCCAGCGGCGTCAGACTGTGCCACGGGCAGTCTCCCTTCTTGAAGCACTCGGTTTCCCCAGCTCGCCAAAGGCATCCATGGAAACCACTGCTGTAGGAGCCCTCTTTAGGGAGGAGACTCTCAGAGGCCGGGCGCCCAGGAGGTGCAGTCAGGACAAAATTCATTAGTTCAAATTAAAAACAGAACCCCTATTTCTGTGTCCCTAAAGCAGAGGCAGGACATCACGGGAGGATGGGGGGGTCCAGACAGCCTCCTACCCTGGTGTCCTGCCCTGCCTTTAGGATTAGCCACTTACCAAAAGGAATTTACTGAATGGAAGGAATGGCCTAGGAAAACTCTCCAGTAATTAACATCTAAATGACCAGCATTAGTTCACAGGGTCTCACTTGCCACCTGTTTGTAGCTGCCAAGCTGACTGAAGCCCACTTGACCACCCTAAAATTCCCTGACCAATCAAAGGAAGGCCATGAGTGATGGAACGAGGACCTAAGCCTCAGCCACTCTGGCTCCTACCCCTAATCCCTGCATGCAGTCTCACACACTGTGTTGTTCCCCAGCCTACTCCATCCCTTGCAGTCTTTTCCAGGTTTGAAAGCTGGTGCCAAACCAGCATGAAAAGGCCGGGCACTATGGTGTAGCAGGTAAAGCCGTTGCCTGCAGTGCCAGCATCCCATATGGGCTCTGGTTCGAGTCCCAGTTGCTCCACTTCTGATCCAGTTCTCTGCTATGGCCTGGGAAAGCAGTAGAAGATGGCCCAGGTCCTTAGGCCCCTGCACCCATGTGGAAGACCTGGAAAAAGCTCCTGGCTCCTGATTTTGGATGGGTGCAGCTCCGACCAATCCGGCTATTGTGGCCAATTGGGGAGTGAGCCAGCAGATGGAAGACCTCTTTCTCTCTCCCCTCTCTCTCTGTGTAACTCTGACTTTAAATAAATAAATCTTTTTTTTTTTTTCGACAGGCAGAGTGGATAGTGAGAGAGAGACAGAGAGAAAGGTCTTCCTTTTTGCCGCTGGTTCACCCTCCAATGGCCGCTGCGGCCGGCACATTGTGCTGACCCGAAGCTAGGAGCCAGGTGATTCTCCTGGTCTCCCATGCGGGTGCAGGGCCCAAGGACTTGGGCCATCCTCCACTGCCTTCCCGGGCCATAGCAGAGAGCTGGCCTGGAAGAGGGGCAACCGGGATAGAATCCGGCACCCCAACCGGGACTAGAACCCGGTGTGGAAGGCGGAGGATTAGCCTGTTAAGCCACGGCGCCGGCCTAAATAAATCAATCTTAAAAAAAAAAACAAACAAAAAAAAAACCAGCATGAAGGTACTCCCCTCTGTCTCTCGCCCCCGACCTCGCAATCCCTAGCCCACCTAAGATATAAAAAGGCCCAGCCTGCAGAGATCTGGGCCATCAGCCACATGTCCCGTCTGTGTGCTGGCTGGCAGTTGGTCATCCACCTCTGTGAATAAATTTCCTTCTGGCTACAAATTCGTATTCTGTCTCCTCTCTGTTCTGCTGCCTCTTATCACGGGCACCACTGACCAACCAGGGACTGTCATGGGGGCTGAACACGCACCTACCTCTCAGCCCCAACTTCAATCAACAAGAAACTTCACCCCAACCCCTCAGGAGCCTGGGAATTTAAACGATAACTGCCTGGATCTTTACTCTGCACTTGCAAAGAAATACCTACTTTCTCCCACCACCCCAACCCAATGTCAGTGACTGGCTTTCTGCCCCTTGCACGAGTGGACCCAGGTTTGGGGGAGAAGGTGTACATAGCAACTCCTTCAAATAGTCTTCTTTCTGCCAAGAAAATCCTAATTGAGCTCCTACTTACTCTAACCCAGGCACTGCACTGGGTGTAAGGAAACGGGGTGCAGATTGGTGCCTCCTCACACCGGGCACCAAATGTAAGGAGAGCGCACAGGCCACAGAAAACGAACTCGCAGCCACATGGAATTTATTCAGAGAAAATAAACTTGTAGAGGTCGACCAACGGCCAGCATGCCCACAGACTGAACTGAGGGTCCAGACCTCAGCAGGCCCGGCCTTTTTATATCTCAGGTGGGCTAGGGGTGGGGTGGAGGGGCGGTAGGCAGAGGTGAGCTTCTCCATACAGGTCTTTCAAGTTTGGCCCCCCAGGGCAAGAATGCAGGGGTGGGGTGGGAACAATACAGGGTGAGACAATTGGGAATCAGGGACAATGGATAAATTCTGGTTTTATCTGTCTTTTGGGCAATGAGCTAGAATGGCTGAGGCTTGAGTCTTTGTTCCATCAGTCCTGACTGAGTATAGATAAGGAGATGGGGGCACGGATTTCTTTCTGGCTACTTCCTATTGCTGTGGGGTGGTGTGTATCAGTTCATTGCCCAGAAGATAGATAAAATCAGAATTTATCCCTTGTCCCTGAATCCAAATTCAGTCTCACACCCTGTATTGTTCTCCACCCCACCCCCAGCATTCTTCCCCAGGTCCGGAAGCGGGTGGGCCAAACTTGAAAGACCTGTATGGATAAGCTCACTTTCGGACCACTCCCACCCCTGGCCCACCTAAGGTATAAAAAGGCCCAGCCTGCAGAGGTCTGGGCCCTCTGCCACGTGTTCGGTTTGTGTGCCCGCCCTTATTTTCTTTGAGTAAATTCAGCCTGGCTGTGAGTTTGTATTCTCTCTCCTCTCTGTTAAGCACCCTTCTCCTTACACTAGGGATACAATATGGACTCTTCACCTATGGTAACTGCTTTGAAAAATTGCTTTCCCAGGGCAAAGCGATGGGAACTTAAAAGAGTTACAGGCTGGTCAGACTGCATCTCTGGAGAAGCGGACAAAGACTTAGAAGTAAGGAAGCAAGTTACACTGTACCCAGAGGAGCTCCAGTGACAGTTATTGGATGAATGAAAACTCACAGCCTAGCGTTGAGGACAACGTAAAACTACTTAAAGGCTAAATAAGTTCACGTCAAAGCTACTTGAGGTACCCAAGTCACATCCCCACTAGTCAGTGGTCCCTGGGCTGTGGTTCTAAACAAAAGCACAGTGGTTCTAAACAAAAGCAAATGGACTCCAATCACAACTTGTTAATGGGTCAAAAGGAGCTCTTACATATTGAAATGCCTATCACAAATTACTTTCCCTAAATAATTCCTACAAGAATGTTTGCCAGGTGCAGTAATGGAGTACCTAGCGCCCACCCTGCTGGCAGTCAGAGACCCACCTCCTGGCGCTATTTTAGGCCAGGCAGGAAAGATATCACAGCGTGCAATGGGCAGTGTCTCCTCTCACATCCTTGAAGGACCGGTTCCCGACCTAAGTCCCGAAATCAAAACCAGCCACAGGATGGGACTGTCCAGTTGCATTTCCCAAGCTCCTCTCTGGGCCTGCTTCCTTATTTGTGCAATGCGGAAACCCAACAAGCCCAAAGGTGAGCTGCGGGCACTGGGCTGCCACTGGCACACAGTTCTTGAGAACAAATAACCGGCCCTCACTGGTGCCGGCGGGGCTGCCTGCCCGCACCAGGGAGCGGGGTCTCACACTGCCTTCCCTCGCCCAGCCCACCCCTCGGCCCACCTGCTCATGTAACTTGTCCTCGGGGCTTGGCTTTTCCTTGTGGTGCTTGGCATCCATGCAGACATCGAGGAGTTCAGTCCTGGCCCGTGCGGCTGTGGGCTGGGCCCCCCATGAAATCACCCATGCCAGCAGGAGCAGCAGCTGTGTGGTCACCAGCCGGGCCATGTCAGTCCCTGGAGAAAGAGTTGTGGTCTGAGGCACCGGGGAAAGCAGAGGTGGGGCCTCCAGGTGCGGGCTTAGCCCCAGGGGGGCGGAGCCTAGATTGATACCTTCCGAGTATCAAGTCCTGCCCCCACCCCTCAGCAGGATGCGATCAGACACCACCTGCTGGAGACAGTCCCAGGCTGGAGCCGACGGACTTCTCCAGAAGTCATGAGGGCCAACTGGTGCTACCCAGGGGTGAGCTTTGGTTAGGCAGACGCAGCCGGGAGTTTGCCAGAAATCCAGTCCCTTTTCCAAATCCTTGGAGGCGAATGTTTCAGAGAAAAAATGTTCAGAAAGCATAAAAAAAACTACTCTGGTCAGATTCACATGTCCCAACAACCCAGCATTTATTCTGTGGTGAAATATTACAATGGTGGGATAAACACAAACTGCACAGGCAGGCCCTCGTGGCGCAGCAGGTTAAGCCACGCGGCGATGCTGATATCTGGTAAGGGTGCCGGTTTGTGTCCTGGCTGCTCCACTTCTCATCCAGCTCCCTAAAAATGGCCTGGGGCTTTTGCTTCATGTCCTCCCAATAATCTGACAGAATCATCATTTTCTTTTTTTATGATTTATTTGGCAGAGTTATAGGCAGTGAGAGAGACAGAGAGAAAGGTATTCCTGCCGTTGGTTCACTCCCCAAATGGCTGCCACAGCTGGCGTTTTGCTGATCCAAAGCCAGGAGCCCGGTGTTCTCCCTGGTCTCCCATGGTGGTACAGGGGCCTAAGCACCTGGGCCATCCTCCACTGCCCTCCCGGGCCACAGCAGAGAGCTGGACTGAAAGAGGAGCAACCAGGACTAGAACCCGGCACCCCTACGGGGTGCCGGCGCTGCAGGCTGAGGATTAACCAAGTGAACCACGGCGCCGGCCCCCATTTTTTTTTTAAGACTTATTTATTGGGGCCGGTGCTGTGGTGCAGCTGGTTAAAGCCCTGGCCTGAAGAGCAGGCATCCCATATGGGCGCCGATTCTAGTCCCAGGTGCTCCTCTTCCGATCCAGCTCTCTGCTATGGCCTGGGAAAGCAGTAGAAGATGGCCCAAGTCCTTGGGCCCCTGCACCCATGAGGGAAACCAAGAAGAAGCTCCTGTCTTCTGATTTCGGATTGGCGCAGCTCCGGCTGTTGTGGCCACCTGGGAACACCTGTCTCTACCTCTCTGTAACTCTTTCAAATAAATACATATAAATCTTAAAAAAAAAAAAAAACATTTATTTATCTGTAAGAGAGACAGAATAGGCCAGCACCGTGGCTCAACAGGCTAATCCTCCACCTTGCAGCACCGGAACACCAGGTTCTAGTCCCGGTCGAGGCACCAGATTCTGTCCCAGTTGCCCCTCTTCCAGGCCAGCTCTCTGCTATGGCCCGGGAGTGCAGTGGAGGACGGCCCAAGTGCTTGAGCCCTGCACCCCATGGGAGACCAGGAGAAGCACCTGGCTCCTGGCTTCGGATCAGCGCGGTGTGCCGGCCGCAGCGAGCCGGCTGCGGCGGCCATTGGAGGGTGAACCAACGGCAAAGGAAGACCTTTCTCTATATCTCTCTCTTTCACTGTCCACTCTGCCTGTCAAAAAAAAAAAAAAAAAAGTTTAAGCAGCCAGGGCATGACAAACTGGCACCCATATGGGAGGCCAATGTCACAGGTGGTGGCTTTATCCGCTAAGCTACAATGCTAGCCCCAGTAAATAAATCTTAAAACAAAAAAGAAAAACAAAACTATACATAACCTCACACTAATTTTCAGGTCAGATTTTGACACCAATGACTTTTTGTAAAAGTTTTCAAAAATACTTTAGTTTTGGGGCTGCAGACTTTCTTTTTCCTTTCTTATTTGGGAAGCTGAGAACGAGAGAGCTCACATCCATGGGTTCATTCCCCAAATACCCGCAACAGCCAGGGCCAAAGCTGGGAGCCAGGAATGCAATCTGGGTCTCCCCTTTGGGTGACTGGAACCCAGTTACTGGAGCCATCACTACTGTCACCCCAAGGTCTGCTTAGCAGGACGTGGGATCAGGAGCCAGAGCTAGGTATCCAACACAGATGCTCTGATGCAGGACACGGGGGTCTCGACCAGCACCTTAACAGCCAAGCTAAAGCCCACCCCAAGCTGCAAGCTGTTGTGTTTGTTTGCTAAGTCTTGAGTTCTGCCTAATCCAGTAGTTCTCTCCCAAAACCCCCAGTGACTTGGGGGTGTCACAAGGCTGGAAGTGGCAGGTGCAGTCAGCTGAACTGCCCTGTAGCCTTGGGAAGCTCCGGAGTCCATGGCCACAAAGCTGACCTCCCCTTGACCACAACCCCTCAGTCCTTTGGCCACAGACAAGAAGTTTGGGGAGGTGACTGTCCCCTTCCTTCACAAGCCACCTGGGGCCTGGGCCCTCCCAAGATGCTCAGAATTCCTTTCCCACCACTCTCTCCCTCTCTCCCGTTTTCCACCAGGAGGCGTGCCTTCCCTGCTTGCAAGCTTGTCTCGCCTCAGCGCCCCCATCTCCCTCAGAGCCTGGATGTCGGCAGGACCCCCCACACCCCCACACCCCCACGAGGCACTCAGCAGGTCTCTGGACCGACTCTGCAGGGCAGGGCCAAGGACGCCTGGCGCCAAATGCCCACCCAGCTCTGCTCCCTGCTCCACAATCCACTGTTCCGCTGTTTATTCCAGCTCTCACTGGATCATTCACTTCTTGCAGTGCCCCATCCCGCCTCTGTGGACCCACGCACTCACTCAGCTCAGGCCAGGCAGGGTAAGTCCGTGCTGTCAGTTAACCCGAAGGATTCTTCTAATTAGGCTCCTTGTGGGATCCACAGGCTAGCGACTGAGAACACAGGTTCCAGACTCAGCCTGTCCTGGAATCCAGCCCTCGCTCCACCTCCTGCTTGACCTTGGGAAAAGCAGACGCAAAGTCTTCTGGCTCACTCTCCTATCTGAGGATTAAATATGTGGAGGGAAAACCAACAAATGGCAGCCAGTGGAATTGTGAGCAGTCAGTTGGGCTAATAGGGTGCGGAGTACTTGCTTTCCCCCAGGGGTTGTCTTTTAGCAAGGTCAAAAGTGCCTGCCTGCCCACTCCTCCGGAGCTTCCAGTCTTATCACCAGGACAGCAAGGGAGTGGTGGCTCCACCCTTCTGAGCTCCCAGTTTACTGGGAAACAAATTAGGTATCCCACCCTTGTGATGGCTTTTTTGTTTTATCCTAGTGAGACAGAGAAGGTAAAAAGATTGCCAATCAGTTCTTTTGATGGGCTTTGTCCCCTCCTTATAACTGAATGTCAAGCTGATTGTGAAGTTGTTTTTTTTTTTTCCCCCCCTCCAAAATGTGCTTAAAAACCCCACTACCATCAGCCCCTTCAGGTTTTTCCTCCCTTGGAACCCTCTCCATGCCGCTCAGACTGGAGATCTCCGACTCTAATAAACCTTGCTTTTAAGTCTCTGCTGGTCTGCTTGGAAATTCTTCTTCCATATGAGACAAAGAACCGAGGTAATAATATTTTCTCCACCACTGTTTCACCCTAACAGGATCAGCTGAGCAGGGACGACTGGACCCTCCAGAACAGCCCAAAGCTCATTCAGCTTTTGCGCCCCCCCCCCCCAACTGTGCCATGCCAAGTATCTCTCTTGCTGTGGTTGTGTTTGGAAACCAAAGCTCTCCCCTCTCCCTGTGACCTACATTGCCACCTGCACACCTGCCTGATCTCCCCTTCAGATCTGGAGGTACCTGGGACACCCTCACCCAGGGGTGCAGACTGGAACTGCTGAGCAGTCGGTTCTGGGCTGAAAGGCAAAGAACCTTGGGTTCTAGCTCCCGGGCAGATACTGACTTGCTCCACCGGCTGGGCTTCAGCCTCCGGGCTTCAGGTCAACAGCGGACCGTCCCAGTTCAGCAAATTCTTTAACACTTGCAGCGAATACCAAAGGGTGTGTAGCCTGCATGGGGCTGGTGAGTGCGTACCTGGGAGAGGAGGCAGCTCCAGGTCTGGCTCCAGCTTCTGCTTAGCTCCACACTTTGTCTCATTCCAGGAGGCGGGCAGCGGTTTAGTGGCCTAGGAGACGGGCAGTGGGGCAGATCGCAGGAATGGGGCCCAGGAGTGCAGCCTGGGATGGGGCGAAGGCCACTCAGCAGTTAATTATTGCATGTGAGCCCCAGCCAGGTCTCAGTGGGGGGTGAGAGAAGTTGATTAAGAGTGGGCCTCAGAGCAGCCCCAACCCCCACTTATTCTGTGTTCTCCCCAGCACTCAGGCTTGATAAAAAGCTTGCAGCCTGAGCTGCCACGATTCTTTGGGAGAATCCCATCCACTTCCAGCACTCCTGTCCTGTTACACCTATGAGGTGAGGCTGGAGCACGAGCTGCCAGCTTCCCAGGGCTACAGGCAGCTAGGGCTTCTCGCGTGCCCAACCCATAGAGTCACTGACTCCTCTGGCTTCACCTCCAGCGGCAAAATCACAGCTGCTCTGATTCTTCCGGTTACAGCCTCAGCTGTTTAAAGGCCCAGGGGTCCCCCTCCCCCGCCCCATTCTCCTGTCACTCACCCAACCACTCAGGTATCTTTCCATAGCATCCAGGAGTCTGGGCTGAGCACATCACTGGCCCCACGGACGGAAACTGATGGAAACTTCCTGTTTTTGCTCTTGGAGGCCAGGTGGTGGGGAGGGGGCGAGGGAGGAACAGATGTGGGCAGGAGGAACACCGGCTGGCAGGACTTGTGGGCCAGGGTGTGCTGACAAGGGGCTCCATCCAGCTCACCCAGTCTTGCCCCACAGCACACTTACCAATTACAAAGGGGAAAACAGTAATGGAGAAACCTGGCAGACAAGCTCTCCATCAAGAGGTCAAAATTAAATTCACAAGGAACAGGGACTGGTGCTGTGGCATAGCAGGTGCAGTGCCGGTATCCCATATGTGCGCCAGTTCTTTGGATCGGTCCAGCTCCAGCCATTGCAACCATTCGGGGAGTGAACCAATGGATGGAAGACCTCTCTCTCTCTGCCTCTGTCTCTCTGTAATTATGCCTTTCAAATAAATAAATAAACTAAAAAAATTCACCAGGAACAGGAAAACCCAATATCATGTGATCTTTTTGGTTTTGTTATTTTATTATCTTGAGCTCCTCATTATAATATACTAAGTCCAAAGCGTTGCTTTGGGGAATCCTTGACAAAAACATGTACCTTCAGTTTAATCACAAGGACACAAATACACCCGATGGAGGAACACTCTACAAAACAATCGGCTGGTGCTTTTCAGAAACATCAGAGTCATAATAGAAGCCTGCTTCCACAAATATCCATGAAGAGGGGCCTGACCTCAGTGTGCCATATACACAGCACTTACCTAACAATTACAAAAATGAACTGGATCTTGATAGATCAACATGAGAAGGTCTCAGAAATAATGTTCTTTTTTTCATTTGTTTAGAGAGCGTTGTTTTAATTTTTATTTAGTTTATTTTCATTTTACTTGAAAGGCAGCGAGACAGAGAGAGACACAGAAAGTTTCCACCCACTGGTTCACCCCCCAAATGCCTGCCAACAGCCAAATCTGGGCCATTCTGAAGCCAGGAGCACAAAACTTAGTCTGGATCTCCTATGTGGACAGCAGTGACCTAAGCACGTGAGCCACCACCTGCTGCCTCCCACAGTGCGGATCAGCAGGAAGCCGAAGCAGAAGCAGAAGAGCTGGGACTATCCAGGCACTCTGATACAGGATATGGGCTCCCCAAGAGACATCTTTTCTTTTTTCCTTTTTAATTGTTTATAAAGATGTATCTTTTTTTTAAGATTTATTTATTTATTTGAAAGTCAGAGTTACAGAGAGAGAGAGACAGAGAGAGAGGTCTTCCATCCACTGGTTCACTCCCCAGATGGCAGCAACGGCCGGAGCTGAGCTGATCTGAAGCCAGGAGCCAGGAGCTTCCTCTGGGTCTCCCACATGGGTGAAGGGGCCCAAGGACTTGGGCCATCTTCTACTGCTTTCCCAGGTCATAGCAGAGAGCTGGTTGGGAAGAGGAGCAGCCGGGATTAGAATCTGTGCCCATATGGGATGCTGGCGCTTCAAGCCAGGGCTTTAACCCGTTACGCCACAGCGCTGACCCCAACCCAATTACTTATAATCTCTGGAATGAATTAACACCCAGGGTCAAGTGACAGGGGAGATGTGACAGGTCTGGACACTCGGGGAAAATGTAAATGATTCCAAAGGAGTGGAACCAAATCTAGGCTTCTCCAACATCCCAGTCCAGGCCTAACGCACCTTCCCCAGAATGTGGGGTGACTCGGCTTATGCTTTTCCTGGGATAGCCCAACTCTCAGTCGCCAGGCAAAATCCATGCACTTCCTGCTTGACTGAACAGCCAGGGGCCCTGAGGTGTGCCTTGAGTTAAGGAACATAATGGAAATTGGCTCAACAAAGATGGCCCATGGCACTCAGAACTGTGCTCTTGTGTGTCTCAGAGGTGTGCGCCTGAGCCACTTCTTGGCAAAGGGGAGGTGCTCCAGAGGGCTCTTAGAGTGCCGGTTCGAGTCCCAGCTACTCACCCTCTGACGCAGCTCCCTGCTCATGGCCCCTGGGAGGCAGCAGATGACGGACCAAGTTCTTGGGCCCCTGCCACCCATGTGGGAGACCAAGATGGGGTTCCTGGCTCCTGGCTTAGGTCTGACCCAGTCCTGGCTATTGCAGCCATTTGGGGAGTGAACCAGCAGATGGAAGAGCTCTCTCTCTCTCTCTCTGCCTTTCAAATAAATAAATAACCTTTTAAAAATGGTTAAAATGGGAAGTTTTATGTAAGGCACATTTTAGCACAATAAAAGAAAAAGTAAAGGGAGTGGTTGGTGATAGTTGCACAAGATAAATCTACTTAATGTCACTGAACTGTACAATCTCAAAGGGCTCACATGGTAAATTTTATGTAATATGTCTTCTACCACAATAAAGGAAAAAAAGCAAAGGACATGTTGAATAAGACCCAGATGTCCTGGGGCTGGTGCTGTGGTGTAGTGGGTAAAGCCGCTGCCTGTAGTGCCAGCATCCCATGTGGGTGCCAGTTCAAGTCCTGGCTGCTCCACTTCTGATCCAGCTCCCTGCTGTGACCTGGGAAAGCAATAAGAGATGGCCCAAGTCCTTGGGCCCCTGCACCCACATGGGGGACCTGGAAAAGCTCCTGGCTTTTGGCTTCAGATTGGCGCAGCTCCTGCCATTGCGGCCATCTGGTGCGTGAACCAGCGGATGGAAGATCTCTCTGTCTCGCTCTCTTTGCTTCTCCTTCTCTCTCGGTGTAATTCTGATTTTCAAATAAATCTTAAAAACAAAAAACAAAAAACAAAAAACAGGCATCATGGGATTTCTGGGCTTCCCTGTCTATACTTTAAGCCCCTAGAGTCTGTCCATTCCTCAGTCTTTCCCTGGGAACAGCCAGCAGTATGAAACCTGACAGGGAACAGAGAAGGGGGCCGGAAAGAAGTAAAGGCTGGCATCTCTCCTGAGTCTGGAGTCCAAATTCAAGCTCCGATTCCCCAAGCTGTTTCAGGGGCCTTCCCTATGCAGTGGGGGCCTTGGCCCCACCTCCCCTTCTGGATGGCAGCAGCATCCTTGGCTCTGGCCACACTGGACCTGCCACTTCCTCCCATCTGTGCACAGGTTGTCCTCTGCCGGACTGCTCTTTCCTGCTTTGTCTTCCAGGAAACCTCTTACTTATCATAGCCAAGGCCAAGGTCAATGGCCCCTTTACTGGGAAATCTCCCCAGCATATCTGATTTGTTTCTTCCTGTTCAAGAGCTCACGAGGTGGGGACCTGGCCTGTGTGTGTGCTTTTGCTGCATCATGGCCATGGGGGATCTGTCTTCTCTTCTACCTTGTCCTTGAGCTCCAATTAAGGTGGGGAAAAGCACACTGATTCCTCTCCTCAGTTCCCATGTGTCTTTTGGAGCCTGCTTCCTCATTTGCTTAGGTAGAGGGCACCACGTGCTCCTAGAGCACGTTCCCCGGCATGGTGTGAGGAAAGCACCTGGCTCATAGTGGGGATGAGACATACAGTCCCTCCACTGCTGGAGATTTGCTAGATTCCCCAACCCTTCTCCTGCCTCCCTCACACCCCATGGCTGATCTTTCCATCCCCCAACTTCTCCCCTGTCAGGGTCAGCCCCTTACCTGCCCCGGGCCCCACTCCAGCCTCACATGGTAATTGCAACCTGTCCTCAGAGTCTGGCTTTGTCTAGTGGTACTTGGTGTCCACGCACACAGAGAGAAAAATCTGTCCTGGCCCATGGAGTCCTGCACTGGGAACCCCACATGGCATTCAGCAAAGCCAGAAGCAGCAGCTGTGTCATCTGCTAGGCCACGTCCATCTGTTCCTGCTGGGGAGCCGCCGCCAGCCGTGTATGAGACAGCAACCCTAGGTCTCTCGGCCTGGATTCCTGTCCCCTGCCCGAGCCCAGATCTGTTCTCCCCACCCTGTGTACGCCACAGAGCAGCTGAGCCAAGGAATGAGGGGAAGGAAGGGATGAAAGGGAGCCCTTCCCTGGGCCTGGAGCCTCCCTCAACAGTGCTTCAAACTAGGCACTTCAAAACTAGGCACTGCCACTTGCTTGCTCTGTGAGCTTGGAGGGAGCTGCCACCCCTCTTGACCACCCTTCCTGGTTTTTGTTATGTGAATGTTACTATTCTGAAATAATTTTAGACTTATAAATAAGTTACAAAAGTAGTGGAGAGTTTCTGTATGCTTTCCATTCAATTTACCCAAATGTTAGCATCTTCGATATCCAAAGCCCAATAAAAAATAACACTAAAGTAATGCTATGAATTGATCTACAAATTTTATTCCATTCACACCAATTCTTCCACTGACATCCTTTCCTGGCCCAGGGGCCAAAACACGATTTCAGATTGAACGTAGCTGTCATGTCTCCCTAGTCTCCTCCAGTCCATAATTGTTCCTCAGGCTTTCGCCTTTGATGTCCTTGCCAGTTTTGAAAAATTGCTGGTAAGTCATTTTTGCAGACTGGCCCTCAATTTGGGTTTGTCTGGTATTTTCTCATAATTTGAGCTTGTGCGTTTGTGGCAAGAAGCTCAGAGCATTGTATCCCTTTCTCAGTGTGTCAGATCAAGGGATTCATAATGTTGCTTTGTCTCATGGTTGGTGACCATTTGGTTATGGTGGCTTTTTTCCATTTAATAACTAGTTTTCCCTTAGTGGGAAATGTCCCAGTGTCTTGTGGGAAGACACTTGGAGATGTACAGATACCCTCATCATGCGTTCATACGCTTATTTTAATATCCATTCCAGCAACAATGAGAAACACAAAATTGCAGGGTGTTTTGTCATACAGCAGTAGATATTGTCTATTGTCACCCCCTGACAGGGGGTATTGCCTCTTTTAGACTCTGAGAAAAAAAAAAATGGCTTGTTACCTCACTATAGCCACTTTGCAGGTGCCTCTTACTAAAGCAAGACTCCAAGGCAAAACCGGGTACTCATCACACAAATCTTCAAATCCAACCAGCTACAAAACTGAATAGTTACCATATGCACACTGCCTTTGTTAGGTAGGAAGTCACATATGAGCTTATGTGTGTGTAACAAAGGCCTAAAGAGTTGACATCTAGGTCCAGCATATGCATCTCAAAGTCATCCCAATAACTTTGCAGGGGCATCCTGCCCTGCCCCTTCTACCCGATAACCTGTCAAGTGGGGGTCCCTGCCCCTTCTGCCTGATAATCTTCCAGCTGCAGCCCAGTATCTGCATTTCAAATATCCTGCTCTGGATCCTGATCCTCCAGGGGGTCCTGCCCATCCTTCCTCTAACGGGGGCGTCGTCAGCCAGGCTTCCCCCTGTCTGATAACTTCAGGGGGAAAACTCAGATAGGAATTTTTCTATTTACATCCAAGTAGTCCCTTGTTCCGGGAGAAGCAGAGGTGGAGAGGCAAGATCCATCCCCTTAAAAACCCCCGGCCTCAACCAGATTGCACGTTCAGTCCTCTGCCTCTATGCTGAGCCGCCCACCTGGCCTGGCCAAGTGTACTCTCTCCACTCAACCACGGAACCCCCTCTCCCCCAGTCTGAGCAACTGGGCACGCTCTCCCAGGTTCTGTCTGGAGAGGTGCCCATCCATTCTTATGGATGTCCCTACCCTAATAAACCTTGCTATTTGCTTTCTACTCACTCTCTGTCTCATGCCTATATTCTTTCTTGCGTGAAGACAAGGACCCTGCCATTCTCCAGTAACACCTTTACCCCTCTGAGTGTTCTGCACAAGGTTTTTTTTTTTTTTAAGATTTTTATTATTATTATTATTTGAAAGAGTTACACAGAGAGAGAAGGAGAGGCAGAGAGAGAGTGTGTGTGTGTGCTCCCATCTTCCAATCCACTCCCAAAATACATACAACAGCCAGGGCTAGGTCAAGTTGAAGCCGGGAGCTGGGAACTCAGTCCAAGTCTCCCGTATGAGCAGCAAGGACCCAAGTACTTGATCTGCCACTCTGCTGTCTCCCAGAATCCACGTCGGCAGGGAGCTGGAGTGAGGAGCCAGAGGCAATATGAACCCAGGCACTGTGATGTGAGGTGCTGGAGTCTGAATATGTGCCTTGACCAGCAGGCTAAATGCCCATCCCGGGCTCTAATCTTCTGTTCACTTCTAATTGCTCTAATCTTCTGTTCACTTCATATTCCTTCTTCCTGATGACTGGATTTTGGCAGAGATGGTCACCAGCATTTGCTGAGCCCTGCCCTGCTCAGCAAGGGGAGCCAACGGCTTCTTGACGGGTGGACAGACTGCCTTGGTCTCTCTGCCATCTGTGGTTTAGGATTCTCTGGGCTTCCGGCTTGGCCGTTGAAGTTGTGGTGGTTCCAAAGTTGAGACGGTGGCTGACCTTGAGTCTCATCTCCCTGCTTTACCTGTCCCCCTCCATCGAAGCCCTCTCTGGGCTCTTTGGTGAGGAGGGCTCCTGCGGAATTGCCGTCTGTAGCTGCACACATCTTCCTGGGCAATCTTGCTCTCCTGCACCCTGTTAACACTCTCCATCACTTCTTCCTGCTCAGGAGGGCTGGAAAAGTGTGACTGACACTTCTGGGGACTGAGAACCTTCACCTGGGGCAGGACTGGCCTTACTGGGCCCGGCCTCTGGGGGCACTCTCAGAGCCCTGTCCTTTTCCCCACTCTCATAATTCTGGAAACCTTACTGGGAATTGCATGAAGGCCCTCTACAGACATGGAGAGCATCTGCAATGGTTCTGTTCTGCTGTGCATTTACTGCCTTGAACTGGAACTCCACCACGGCCTGTAACATTGGCTGTTGCCTCCCAGGTGTCCCAAAAGGAGGCTTAACTATTGTACCAAACCCCATCCTGGGAGATCACTCTATAGAGTCATGTGTAATCTACTAGAAATGGTAACTGCTCAGGAGAGATGGTCAGCATTTCAAGTAGATACTGGTGGCATGTGAGCCCCTGGGTAAGCAACAGGAGGTGTGGCTATGCACTAAGTACAGTAGCATGGTACTACATTTGATTTTATGCAGTTGTGATCAAATACTGTATTTTTAGGTTTGTTCACATTTCTCTTGACTGTCAGTGGTGCCCTATAGGAGGGGACCTCAAAAAGTTTGTGAAAAAATGAAATTAAAAATAAGATTATGGGCCCGGCATTGTGGCTAGCAGGTAAAGCCGCTGCCTGAGATGTTGGCATCTCATATAGTAGCCGGTTGGAGTCCCAGTTGCTCCCTGCTAATGCACTTGGGAAAGTAGCACAAGATGGCCCAAGTGCTTGGGCCCCTATACCCATGTGGGAGCCCCAGAAGAAACTCCTGGCTCCTGACTTCGGTCTGGCCCAACCCTGGCCATCGTAGCTAATTGGGGAGTGAACCAGTGGATGGAAAGTCTCTCTCTCTCTGTCTCTCTAACTGTGCCTTCAAGTAAAATAAAATAAATCTTTAAAAAAATTCTGAAATCTATGCTTTTTTTAATTTAAAAATTTATTTGAAAGACAGAGGAAAAGAGAGAGAGAGAGAGAAAGAGAGAGAGAGAGAGAGAGAGAGAGAGAGAGAGAGAGAGAGAATCTTCCATCTGCTGATTCATTGCAATAGCTGAGACTGGGTCATGCCAAAGCCAGGGGCCAAGGACTACATCCGTTCTCCCACCTTGGTGGCAGGTACTTGAGTATTTGGGTCACCTCTGAGTGCTTCTCAGACACATTCGTAGGGAGCTGGATCACTAGCCAAGTAGCCAGGATGTGAACCAGCACTCCCACGAGGGATGTGGGCATCCCAAGCAGCAGCTTAACCCGCTGTACCAAAATGCCTGCCCCTCGTTTTTTCATAGCATACACTTTCCATGAAATTTTTGAAGACCCTCTCATATAAATATATATTACATGAAATTTACCATTTTAGTCATTTTCAAGTGTATAGTGAAGTGGTGAAATATTTGTCTTTTTATGATTGCTTATTTCACTTGTCACACAGTCTTCATGGGTTTGTCCGCGTTGCACATATACTTGATAGTATTTAACATAAATGTTGGAACAAAAGCTGCTGAAAGTATGATATAGGGGTGGGTGTTTGCCTTAGCAGTTAATATGTCACTTGATGTGCCCTCATTCTGTATCAGAGTGTCTGGATCTGAGCCTCGGCTCTGCTCCTGATTCCAGCTTCCTCCTAGAACACACCCTAGCAGTTGGCAGGTGAATACTTTGGTCCCTGCCATCTTCGTGGGAGACCCAGATGGAGCCTGCAGCTTGGCCCAGTCCTGGCTGTTGCAGGGATTTGGGGAGTAAACCAACAGATGGAAGATCTCTCTCTGTCTCTGCCTTTCAAATAAATTTTAAAAATTAATAAATGGAGGCCGGCACTGTGGCACAGCGGGTAAAGCCACCACCTGCGGCACTGGCATCCCATATGGGTGCCGGTTCTAGACCCGGCTGCTCCTCTTCTAATCTAGCTCTCTGCTATGGACTGGGAAAGCAGTAGAAGATGGCCCAAGACCTTAGGCCCCTGCACCCACATGGGAGACCCAGAAGAAGCTCCTGATTCCCGGCTTTGGATTGGCTGAGCTCCAGCTGTTGTAGCCATTTGAGGAGTGACCCAGCAAATGGAAGGCCTTTCACTCTGCTTCTCTCTGTCTGTAACTCTACTTCTCAAATAAATACAATAAATCTTTTAGAAAATTACTAAATGAATATGTTTTTAAGAAAGTGTGATATAAAGACTGAAAGTGTGGTCAGAGGGTGAGGTCTTTGCTCTGTGCTTTCTTCACAACCACCAAGGAGAAGGCTTCCCCACCGGACCCCACCCCCAGCACACACCTGAAGCTTTGTTTCTCTCCAGCTCCTGCTTGGAGGCTGCCATGCCTCTGGGTCTCCCAGCTGTGTCTGCCCGAGCATGTATGACGGTGTGACTCAGTGTCTGGGCATGAGTATAGATGTGTATGTCCATGTAATACTTTTCAATTGGCTTTAAAACAATGCAAATTTATCATCTCTCAGTTCTGTAGGTTACAAGTACAACCCCTGAGCCTCAGCACACTTAAATCTAGGTGTCAGCAGGTCTCTGTTCCTCCTTGGGGGATCCCGGGGAGAATCAGTTTCCTTGTGTTCTCCAGCTTCTAGAGCCCATCTGCATTCCTGGACTCAAGGCCCCTTCTCCCATCTTCAAATCAGAAATGTGGCATCCCTCCTTTTTTTATAACATCTTATTATCTAACCTTAGCTGGAAAAGATTCTCTTAAAAGGCCGGCGCCGTGGCTCAACAGGCTAATCCTCCACCTTGTGGCGCCGGCACACCGGGTTCTAGTCCCGGTCGGGGCACCGATCCTGTCCGGGTTGCCCCTCTTCCAGGCCAGCTCTCTGCTGTGGCCAGGGAGTGCAGTGGAGGATGGCCCAAGTGCTTGGGCCCTGCACCCCATGGGAGACCAGGAGAAGCACCTGGCTCCTGCCATCAGATCAGCGCGGTGTGCCGGCCGCAGCGCGCTACCGTGGCGGCCATTGGAGGGTGAACCAACAGCAAAAGGAAGACCTTTCTCTCTGTCTCTCTCTCTCACTGTCCACTCTGCCTGTCAAAAAAAAAAAAAAAAAAAAAAAAAAAAAAAAAAGATTCTCTTAAAAGAAAAAGATCTATTTAATCATTTATTTGAAAGAGTTACAGAGAGCAAGAGAGGCAAAGGCTGAGACTGGGAGAAAGAGAGGGGAGAAATATCTTCCATCTACTGGTTCACTTCCCAAACAGCTGCAATGGCTGAGGCTGGGCCAGGCCAAAGCCAGGAGCATGGAGCTCCATCTCAGTCTCCCACATGGGTGGCAGGGGCTCTAGTACTTGGACCATTTTCCACTGCTTTTCCCAGGTACATTAGTAGGGTGCTGGATCAGAGGCAGAATAGCTGGGATTTGAACTGGCACTCTGAAATGGAATGCTGGCATTGCAACTGGCAGCTTAACCTGCTGTGCCACCATGCCGGGCCCAGGTTCCCTGACTTTAAGGAGCTGTGTAAACAGAAGGGGCCCACTTGGACAATCAGGCTAATCTCCCTGTGTCAAGGTCCTGACCCATAATCATATCTGCGAAGTCCCTTTCCATGTACGATCACATATTCACAGGCTCTGGGATCACCAATACAGATATCTTTGAGGGGCCTTTTATTCTGCCTATCGCTCTGGTGTGATGGTGAGGATTTGCATGTTGTTTGTGTCTCTGCCTCCAGCACAAAGGGCCTCTCTGACTTTCTATTTTTGCTATGGCCAGAGTGAGGAGCCCTTGGCTGTGGTAAGCAAATATATGCAAACCCATGTGTGAGTGATCAGGGTTCTCCAGAGAAACAGAACCCATGGAGGGGATTTACAGACTGGCTTACATGATTGCAGAGGTGGAAAAGGCCCACCACGGCCACCTGCAAGCTGAAGAGCTGAGGAAGCCAGTCCACATGACCCCATCCAAGAAGCCAGAAGCCTGAGAGCCCCTGGCCGGCTGCTGGTGCAAGCCCCAGAGTAGAAAGCTGCAGCCTGGGCCTACTGTCCAAGGGCAGCAAGCAGCAGAGGACACGCAGCAGGAAGAGCTGGAGAGAGAGGGCGGGGGAGCCAGAGACACATTTTCCCCCTTCTTCCGCTTTCCTGCCCTGTCTGGATCCTCAGCTGATTGGATGAGGGCAGATCTTCCCCACTCAGGCCACTGACTCACACACCAGTCTCCTCCGGAAGCAGCCTCACAAACACACCCAGCAGTAATGATTTACCAGTCCTCCAGGCATCCCTCAATCCAGTCGAGCTGACTCAAAATTGACCATCACCCCACCGAGCAAGTAGGGGCCTGGCTGGAGCCCGCCTCCTGGGCTGGTGTCACAGGCACTGGAAGAGAATCCACAGAGATCCCTTCTAATTCATCTAGCCATCCTACACACACAGTCAGGTCCGGAGAGGCCCCAAAGACAGAAGATGAACAAGGTGTCGTGATCCTGAGATAGGAGGAATGTTAGTGCCCAAGCTGCCTGGAGGTGCTTGCCAGCTCCCTGCAGCGTCCCCTGCACACACACACACACAAACACACATGCAGACCCCAGAGTCCCCTCCCACTGAAAGTCCTCTTTCTTCCTCCTGGCTGACTCTCTAACTCTGAATCATCCTTCAAAGCCCAGCAGCCTCTGCTACTCAAAGGAGCCTTTCTCAGCATCTCCTGGTCCTCCTGTTCTTTCCTGACTCCTCCTCTGGCAAGGCCCCCCTCCTCCCCAGCCATCCCACATGCTCCCCCTCCTCTCTTTCCAGAGTCTGTCACCAACGTAGCATTCATCACATGAACTAATGAACATCAGCATGGTCAATTCTCTCAGGCAGAAGGAAATAAATTCATACGACACAAACATCTATTGAGTGGCTACGCCACCAGACACCAGACACCAGACTGGAGAAATAGAGTTGAGTCACAGAAACACCTGTCCTCCAGGGCCTAATGATTTGCTTTATGCCTCCCCCATCAGACGGGGGACTTCCCGATGATAAGGACTCAGATCTGACTTCTCCGTGGGTCCTCTTCACACACAGACTGGCCCATAAGATAGCTTTGCGGAGTGAGGGCAAGTTTGACATTCCGAAGCTCGGATGGGCCACTACTTTTTTTGAGCCTCAGGTTCCTCATCTGCCACTTGAGGGCAGGATTTTCAGGGCTGGGGTGAAGATAAGAGGAAGTAATGAGTGTATGTCTGAAAGATGATGGCGGTGACCCTCTCCTCTGTCCCCTACCAGGCCCAGTCACGCTCCTCAAGGCCTGTGGAAGGAATGAGTGAGCAGCTCACTGGCACTGAATTCACACCATTCAGCTCTGGCCCTTCCTGGATCCTGGAGTAGTGTAAGCACAGCGTCATAGGTTTCCACTTCCAGCCTGCAGGCTCTCGATTTATTTTTGACTGTTGGGAAATTTCCATCCTTCCCCTGGTTTTAGATCCCAGGCCCTGGTTTGTGGAAAACACAAAGAAGGAGCAGGTAAAATCCCAGGACAGAAAGGGCCAGGCCTGGGAAATCTCTTCCGGGGACTCAAACCAGGGTTGGAGACATGGTTAGGACACCATGTTAGAGGAAATGCAAGCGTGGGAAATGAAGCTTCTACCTGGGGTCCTTAGCAAGTCAACCCTCAAGGCCAAGGCACTAGTCAGGATGTTTGACTCCCATCCCATGACATCCCATGTCAGTGCCACCAACGCCTTTCCCCAACTGATCCTTTCATAGTCTCTCATCTCCCTTCCTTCCCAACTTTTACCTACCCAAATGGATTCTCACTGTTCTCCAAACACATAATCTGCTTGCAGCTCCACGCCCTTGATTGTGATCCGTCTCTTCATGCACTCCCTTCTCCTACTTGTCTACTGGTGGACTTAACTCCTACTCATCTCTCAAGGCCCACTCACAAGTTTCCTTCTCTGGAACAAAACTGTAAATTTAATTTGTCCAACCCATTCACCTCTCCCTCCTCTGTGTTCTCATAAAATGCTCTGCACACATTGGTTCTAACACCACCCTCTTCCGTAATTTCAGTACTCACTAGACCACATTTTTCTCAGGAACAGGGATGACTCTGCTTCATCTTTCTGTCCCAGGACCTATCAAGGTGCCTGGCACTCTGTTGGAAAATCAACAAACGTTACCAGATAACCAGTAATCATGACTTGTTGGACCTGGCTAAGGACCTTAGAAGAATTTCTAAGTTAGAAAGAAATAACTTAGAAGGAATTCTAAGTTATCGAGGAATTTTCCATGAGACCAGAGATGTCAGGAAGGATGCCTGAGGTAGAGATTCAGCAAAAAAAAGAAGCAGAGAGGCCGGCGCCGCGGCTCACTAGGCTAATCCTCCACCTTGCGGCGCCGGCACACCGGGTTCTAGTCCCGGTCGGGGCACCAATCCTGTCCCGGTTGCCCCTCTTCCAGGCCAGCTCTCTGCTGTGGCCAGGGAGTGCAGTGGAGGATGGCCCAAGTGCTTGGGTCCTGCACCCCATGGGAGACCAGGAGAAGCACCTGGCTCCTGCCATCGGATCAGCGCGGTGCGCTGGCTGCAGCGCGCCTACCGCGGTGGCCATTGGAGGATGAACCAACGGCAAAAGGAAGACCTTTCTCTCTGTCTCTCTCTCACTGTCCACTCTGCCTGTCAACAAAAATTAAAAAAAAAAAAAAAGAAGCAGAGACTGATGGGAGAGAAAAATGACAAGAGGAGCAGATATGGGATCCTGGGAACATAGAACCCATTCAGTCCCTGCCTTCAAGAAGCATACAGACTGGTGCTAAAATGAACAGGAACACAATTTTGTACAGAGGTAGGCTGTAGTAGATCACTTTCTCCTTCCAGACACCTTTTCTTTTTTCTTTAACTTTCATTTTTTAAAGATTTATTTATTTATTTGAGAGGCAGAGAGAGGGAGAGACAGAAAAAGATGCGTTCCATCTCCCCAAACGGCCGCAACGGGGCCAATCTGAAGCTAGAAACCAGGAGTTTCTTCCGGGTCACTCATGGGGGTGCAGGGGCCCAAGCACCTGGGCCATCCTCCACTGCTTTCCCAGGCCATAGCAAGGAGCTGGATCAAAAATGGAACAGCTAGGAACGAACTGGTGCCCATATAGGATGCCCACTTCAGGCAGAGGCTTAACCTATGCTGCAGCGCTGGTCCCAGGGATACCTTTTCTTTACCTGGCTTTCTATTTATCCCTTTTGGCCTTCTTTCTCTATCTAGCTTGCTGCTTCTAGTTTCCTCAAATTCTTAATATTAGAGAAAACAATTTTCCATCTATACTGATGCCCTTTGTGATCTCATCCAGTTCAAATATCATCTATGTGCTGGTGAATCCCAAAATGATACACCTAGCCTAAAATGCTCCCTTGACATGCGGAACCAAATGCTTTCCTGCCCTCTCAACGCCTCTACTGTGTCGGGCATCTCAAACTCAACACACCCACAACCGAGCATCTGATAACATTCCCCAAAAACATCTCCCCCATCTTTCCCACCTCAAAAATGGCCACACCCATCTTTCAGTTGTGCAGGCCAGAAACTTTGGCTCCCTTCATCCTTCGACACCCTACATCAGATCTGTGAGTAAACCTTGTTTTCTCTACCTTCTAAATACATTCAAAACTCGACCACTTCTCATTCACCACCTGTAGATTATTATAACTGGCTCCAACTGGTCTGCCTTCCTCTACCATTGAAGCACAGGGCCTGTCCTTCATAGAACAGCCAATAGCTCTGTTAAACAGAAATCACATTGTGTGGATCCTCTGCTCACGGGTTCCCCAGCAGAGTAAAGCCAAAGCCCTTATTGCGACTCACAGGAAAGTATCTACTGGGCTTGTGCTACCTCTCTGTCCTCATCTACTCTCTCCCTACAGGACACTATGCTCTAGCCGTTCTAGGCCCTTTGTAGCTGCTGTTCTCCCTCCATGAAATGCTTTTCCCCAATTATCAGAAGGCTCCCTTTCTCCCCCTCTCCTCTTCCTTCGGATCTTTACTCACATCTTTGCAGTGACTATTTCCCCACATCTAAGATAAAACAGCTCCCCCACCAATGTCTTATTGCTACTTTTCTTGATTTAAATAATTTTTTCCTCAGTATTTACCACAATCTTTTTTTTTTTTTAAGACTTATTTATTTGAAAGGCAGAGTTAGAGAGGGAGAGAGAGAGAGATATCGAGATCTTCCATCCATTGGTTCATACTCTGAATGGCCACAACTGGCAGAAACCAGGATCCAGGAGCTTCATCTGGTGCTCCTACATGCATGTGGAGGCCCAAGAACTTGGGCCATCCTCTGCTGCTTTCCCAGGCACATTAGCAGGGGGCTGGATTGGAAGTGAAGCAGCAAGGACTCGAACTGGCGCCCATATGGGATGCCAGCATGGAAGATGGTGGCTTAACTTGTTATGCCACAACGCTTGCCCCCTTTACCACAATCTTAAAACTACTTTATCTATCTTCCTTATTGTTTATCTCTTATTGGAATGACAACTGGATGAAGAGAGGGACTTTTTTGTTTTGTTCAGTATTATATATCCACTACTTAGAATAGTGATGGATATATACCAAGTCACTCAGTAGGTATCTGCTGAATCAATGACTAAATTGAAAAGGTGAATATTTCCAAGAGGCACATTTTAAGTATTTAATGAAAAAGATTTTAACAAACTCCTATCACATTTGATATACACAGTACACTTTTTCTTAAAAGATTTATTTGCTAATTCAAAAGGCAAAATGATAGCGAGAAAGATGGGAAGGGCAGAGAGCAGAAAGAGGGGAGAGAGAGAGAAAAATCTTCCATCTGCTGCTTCACTCCTCAAAATGGCCACCAGGCTGAAGCCAGGAGACAGGAACTACATCCAGGTGTCTGACACGGGCACTTGGGCCACCATCCAGTGCTTCCCAGGCACACTAGCAGGGAGCTGGATGGGAAGGGGTGCAGCCGGGACTCCGACTGGCACTGATACAGGACGCAAGTGTCCCAGGCAGTGGCAGACCCCCTGCACCACAGTGCCCCAGCCTACATTACCTCTTGAACAGAAAATCTTCACATTAGCTCAGGGTCACAGCAAGGCTGGAAAGAGAAGGAACGGAGTCTAGGCAGAGGAAAAGGACTTTGCCAAAGCTCACACATTGGCTGGACAGCACTGGAGCTGCGGATGACTGCTGGCTCTGAAAGAGGCTGGTAGGAGGTGCAGCTCCATGGGAGCTGGCTTAGAAGGACCTGAGAAGGGCCGTTCCCCACGGTACTACGCTGTGCTTGAGGTTGACTAATCTCTCAAACCTGCACATAATCTCGTATCAGAATGGGGCAGGCGACCTAAAACAGACTTTAGTCTGGAGCCGATGGCTTGCCCACCGGATTGTGAGGGCGTTGGGGGAAGCGAGCGTGTTCGCAGATTCATCCCCAGCTTCTAGCAGAGCCTGGAACACTGGGGATCCACAAGAGAATGAATGGGCTCAAGCAGGAAACCGAGGCTGAGAAAGGATGGGCAGGAGGGAAATCAAATCATCCCGCGATTTTGAGGCAGAAGCACATCAATTTCTCTGGGACGCACCGCGACAAAACAGCTTTCGTACTAACACACCTTGCTGACCGCTGTTCTCCAACAAAGAGGTTCACGAGCAATTATGGCCTGGGGCAGAGGGGCGGGTTTAAAAGCAGCCGTTGGGGCGGGGCCAACCTGGAGAGGCCAAATGGCTGGGATTCGAGGCGGGGCCAAAAGGTAGGCGCGGCAAGTTTCCATCTCCAACGAGTACGTGACTGAGGTGTGTCTACGTCACATCCGGCCGACGGGCGGTAGCGGGAAACAAAAGGAGCCGAAGAACGCATGCGTTCGGTGGGTCCCGGATTCTGGCGGGTCCTTCCGCTCAAGCTGGGTGAAGCGCTTCCGGGTCGCCGCCGGCTGCCGCTTCCCGGCGCGGTAAGTACAGAAGCGAGGCTGTGGCCGGCTCCTTGCCCGTTCTTCCTTTCTTCCCCCCGAGAAACTCAGTTCTTTTACCCTCTTCCTCAGGAGCTCCATGTCCAGACTCCTTTACCCTTATAGAGCTCCAGCTCATTGGCCGCTTCCTCGAGGCTAAGCCCCACCCCATCACTCAGGGTCCGTCCATTCATTGGTGTCACTTCCTGTCACCCAACATTTCTTTCAGTTAATTGGCTCTACCCAGACCCCGCTCCTTTCTCGGTTAGCTACCCTATATGGGCAAAGTCCTGTCCGAGTCCCGCCCCCGCCTTCCTCCTGTTGGTCAGCCTTACGGTTATTATCATCATAAGCAAAGAAGGGGCGGTGGCTTCGCGGTGGAGGGTTGGGCTTTCGGGGCCAAAATCTCTGGCCTGTCAGTTCTGAGCCGCGAGGGTGGACTCGCCTGTACCTACTACACAGGCTGGAGAGCTGAGGCCTAGGGAGGGGCGCCGGCTGGCCCCGGGTCGATCAGATCAGGGCAAGAGCAGGACTACACATCGACCCTTTCCCCCTGCTCTTCTCCCTCGGTGTCTGGCCTGGACCCCCTCCGCGCGTTCGTTCTAAGCCCTGACTCACTGTGTGACCTAAGGCCAGTCTCTGCCTGCCACTGGGTCTCAGTTTTCCCGTTTGCGAGCGGAGAGGTTTGAATTCAATTCTCTGGAACATTCCCAGTTAGCTTTGTCAGCTACGTAATCAAAGCTGATTTCCCTTGTTCTTTTACGTATTCAGCCATGCAGTCTTCTGTCTACCTATTCACTTACCCATGCCTTGTGGAACAGCTTACTGAACCCTGCTTGCCCGTGGTCACCCCCCTCCCTCCTTCCCCCCTCCCACCAATTTGACTGTGGTCAGTGACAGAAGTGGTTAGTGTCCTAAATTTCTGAAACCTGGTGGGTGTGGCATGTACTCTCACGAAGAAGCAAAAAGGTTTGAATGCTCAGAAGTGGTGATTATTTCAGTAAATCCCTGCTAGTTTGCTATAATTTCACAATGCCAAGGTGCCTTCTGGGTTCCTGTTTCTACACTTGGCGCCTATTCTCTTGCCTGCCTGAACAGCCTACAGATAGCAGGACTTGATAATCGCAGTAACTTTGAGGGTGATAAAATTGTTATTATCCCCATTTTACAGATGAGGAAACTGAGGCCCAGAGAGGTTAAGTGACTTGGCCAAGGTCAAACAGCTAGTTTGTGGTGGAGCCAGGACTGAAACCCAGGTCTGTCTGATCCCTAGAGGAAAGTAGCTGCCCTTCCTTGCTACTTTCTACACCACCCCATCCCTGAATCAAATTACTCCCAAATAAGAATCAAGCCAAGACAAACGACATTCACCTGACATTCTCCCTCAGTCTAGGAGCCATGTCCACCTTGTTCCCTTCCCTCTTCCCTCGTGTGACTGAGACACTGTGGTTTAATCTGGATCGACCCTGTGTGGAGGAGACAGAGCTGCAGCAGCAGGAACAGCAGCATCAGGCGTGGGTGAGTGAGGACCTAGCCCAGCAGTCAGAGCCCCCCACCCCCTCAGTGGGCCTCAAGCCAGACCTGCCCTGCAGCAACTTTTTGCCCTGAGCAGAGAATAGTCAGGCTGGGAGCCAGGGGGCCAAGGTTCTTGTCTTTGTGGTAACCTGATTGTGGTAACCTGACTCCTGACAGTCATCCCTAACTCTTCTCTAAGGCTTAGGAAATAATACATTTGACTAGTTATTGTGGGCCTTGCCGGAGGCATGTTCACCCCCACTGTAGTTATAGGAGGAAAGTAAGACCCAGAGTGCTTAAGTAGCAGGATCAACCTCATAGAAAAGGGGAAGATAACAGGAGGGAAAGGCCTGAGTCTTCCAAGAACTGGGAGAAGCTTCTCTCTCACACTTGAACGTCTTTTCTGGGGCAGAGTGGGTCAGTCCCATGCCTCTGACCTGCCCTGCTTGCACCCTGGCCCTGCTCTGCCCTCTCTGGCCCCCAGCTCCAAAGCATCGCAGAGAAAGACAACAATCTGGTACCTATCGGCAAGCCAGCCTCAGAGGTGAGTGGCCCCGGCACGAGAGACCTGAGTGGGTCTGGGGTGGACCAAGGCTCTGTTCTAATTCTGAATGTCCTGCCTCTGACCCAGAGCAGTTGTGATTCTCAGCTCTGGATGGAGACAGAAAGGGGAACTAGAAGGATGGGCCTTGGGCCTAGCACTGTGGTTTTGCAAAACAGGTGCTAACCTTAAGGGGGTAATGTTGGCGAGTTTGAGGGTCATTCTGGCCCCAGAAAGCGGCTTCAAGTGGGCCAGCTCTTGAACGGGTCCAGGCTGGCCTGTAGGGTCTACAGGCGCTCCCCTGCCCCACCCCCCAGCACTATGATGATGAGGAAGAAGAAGATGATGAAGACGATGAGGACAGTGAAGAGGACTCAGAGGATGATGAGGACATGCAGGACATGGACGAGATGAATGACTACAACGAGTCACCTGATGATGGAGAGGTCAATGAGGTAGGCAGGCGTGTTGGGGAGGGCCTCTGTCCCTGGGCCCCTACCCCTGACCTCACTGATGGCCAAGGGGCACAGAAACCCTGGATCCAGCCAGGGGCACGATCTGGGGCTGAGGCTGGCTGAGGCTCCTCCCCACCCACACCCAGACTCCTCTCCAGGTGGACATGGAAGGCAACGAACAGGATCAGGACCAGTGGATGATCTAGGTAGACAAGGCAGGGTGGCCTCAGGGAGATTCCAGGCCAACCCAGCCTACCTTGCACCCCAGTCCCCAGCCCCAAGCCCCCACCTGCAGCACCAGCTGATGGCCCAGTGCCTGAGAGCTCATCCTGGGGCACTTCCTCAGCTGCTGCCTGGACCTGGTCCCCTTGGCCTCGCCCAGGCCATGAGTCTGCTCTTGAGTCCCCAGGCCTGAGCCCACCCTACCGTCTTGGCCAGTACTTTACCCTTTGGCTACCAGGTCTGGTCTCTATCTAACCCTCTTTAATAAAGACACAGGACTGATTTTTTTCCCCTCATGTCTATTCCCTGTTTGTTCGTGGGGCCCAGTATCTTCTCTTGGGCTGTGGGGAGAGGGCGCCGAAGGGAAATCAGGAAAAATAAATAGGCCAGGTGGGCCAGGGTTGGGGAAAGGCCAGGGCGGCCCTGCCCCTGGGCCCAGGCTCCTGTGCCATTTCCTCTGGCCCAGCTTGCATCCAGCCATTCCTCTAGTGTCTCTGACTCATTGTCTGCCGTCTCCTCTGATCTCACCCAGGGTGGCATGGGCTGGAGAGGGGGAGGCCCCTGGAGCTCCTCCAGCCAACTTCCTTAGGGTTAAGAGGGCAGATTGTGTCTCGGAGCAGAACCCAGCAAATCAGTGACACCGCTGAGTTGGGAGCTCAGGCCTCTAGCTGTTGGTCCACGGCTGTCTCTGGAAGGAGAGTGACCCGTAGGACCAAGCAGATTGATAGAACTCAACATTCCTGTGTGGAGGCTGGAGTTGGTCAGGGATGTAAGAGACCCTTCCCTCCCCTGAGCCCAGCATGTGTCAGGCCCAAACAGGGAGGGGAGGGGATATTATGAGGTGTTTGGGTGGCAGGGGATGGGGGGCATCAGTGAGAGCCCTTAGGTCTGGACCTCAGCCAGGTCCGGTGTAGGTGAGCTGGGCTATGCCGTCCTTGATGGCTGGGAAGTCTGGGAGACCAGTGTGGTGGAGGCGGCAGCGGTAGCGGCCACAGCTCTTGGCATACTGCAGGAAGCGGGGTGCACCAGGGAAGAGCACATGGTCAGCCAACACAGTGGCACCAGCTGGCAGCAAGGCATGGGCCTCCAGCAGCTGCAAGTCCCGCAGGTAACACCGGGGCCGGTGTGCCAGGAGCACCAGGTCTGCCCGGCTCAGCTGGTGCTGGGATCGTAGGCGCGGGATCACCTCTTCTGAGCTGCCCACGATGAGCTCCACCTGCGGAGGTGGGGAATCGCAGTGAGAGTGGGTGTGGCTTTTCCGTACCCCGCACCCCATCAGGATGTGGCTTACCTCACAGCAGGCTCTGCCTGTGTCCCCAAAAATAGTCTCTTATTTTCTCTGGCCTCAGAACCCAACAAGTTGGGATCAGTGTTATTTCCATCCTGCCTGTGATGAGGCTGAGCTGCAGAGGGTGCATGCTTTGCCCAGGGCCTCACAGCGAACAGGAGGCAGACTACAATTTGGAGCCAGATTTGCCGGGCTCCACAGACCTTCCTCTTAGCTTCTGCTTTTGTGAACCAGCAGAAAATATGTGCAAATGACTGGGGACAGGAGGGAAATTGCTCACACATCCTCCTCAGGCTCACAGGACCTAAGCAGAGCTGTTTCCTTCTCATGGAATGGGAGTCCCCAACAAAGGAGGCCCAACTAGAGGTCAGGGTCGGGGAGCTGGGGAGGCTGACCGTGCGCTCATCGAAGCCAGCCAGGCGGATGAGTTTTTCAGCCACTGCTGCTGTGCGTGGGTCCCGCTCCACGGTGAGAAGGCGACCTCCAGGGGGCAGGGCACGGGCAATTAGCAGGGTGGAGTATCCACAGTGGGTGCCCAGCTCCAGCACCCAAGTGGGGGCCTTCTCCTCCACCAGCCGCATCAGGATCTGGCCTGTGGGGGGCAGAGGGCTGTTGCAGAAGTCTCCTGATGGAAAGAGATCTCCTGCACCTACCTGCCTCACTGTAGCCCACAACCAGCTAGGGTCTCATCTTTCTCAGACCGTAGCCCCAGCTGCCCCACTGGTTCCCTCTGCTGCTGCGATCTAATTCGAATCTTTCCAGCAAATCTGACCCTGGCACTCCCTGGCACTTGTTATTCTAAAGGCCTTTGGGATTGGACTTGGGATCCTCCAGCTTCAGCTTCAATTCGCATCACTTGCCACCTGCAGCCTGTATCACAGCCATCCCGAACAGCTGTGCCCCAGCAGCCATGCTGGCTGACTCCCTCATGCTCTGCCCTTCCCCACTGCCTGGCCAAGTCAAAGCCAGTCCTTCTAGGCTTAGGCTTAGTTCAAATGTTGCGGCCTCCAGGAGGGCCCGTGCAGAAACTTCCCATCTTGCGAGAAAACCATATCCCATCTTGCAGGCTCCTGAAAGGCCTCTTTTAGAGCTTTCAGTCTCATTCCCCCTCATACTATCTTTCTGAGCTTGGAGTCAGAATAAAAGCACTTGTGCTGGGAGCTGGCACTGAGGTAAATCCAGGCAGACAGGTGGTCTGGGATGTGGGCACCTCCATGGTGGGGGGACACTGGTCATCACAAAGCTCCTGGCTGTGTGCTGAGACACTTATTCCCTGGTGTATCATGACCCCTTTACGGCCAGTGTTTGTGGCCGCTACCTCCTCTTCCATGCAGCAGCTAGCCCGTACCTGGTGGCAATAAATGTAGTCCCGGCCCCTCATTGTCAAAGGGCATCAAGCATCTGCCCCGCCCACCCAGTAAGGCAGCGACAGGCCCCAGATCGTCCCTCACCGTCTTGGGGGTCCTTCCTGAGTGGAAGGCTAGGAAACACTAACCTTTGACAGGCCCCATGTGGCTCAGGTACTCGCAGCGGCTGCTCCAGTGGTCCAGGGTGGCAAGGATGTGACCGGGATCCCCGGGCAAGGCATGGGTGAGCACGTAGCTGAAGGCTCGCTCCTCCAGCCGCAGCCCCGACAGGCAGTCTCGGAGGCTCCGCAGTAAGACCGCGCGCACCAGTAGCCGGAAGTAGTGCCGGTACCTCACCAGCAACGTCACCACCAGTGGCAGGAACGCCAGCGCAATGGCAGGGGACATGGTCCCTACCTGGGCCCTGGGATGAAGGGGGGCAGTGAGGGAAACTCACACTCCCTGTTTGCTTTCCATCGGTGCAGCCCTTACTAACAGCAATTACTACTGGATTTTAGAAACCAGAAAGGCTAAGACAGTCTCCAGGCTCTTAAGAGGCTCAGTTGTTTTTGTCCTAAGTCATACAGCAGAACTAGAATTTGAATCCCAGTTACTGTGATGCCAGGCCCATGCACCTTCCAGGACTCCATGCTGCCCATGTTCAGCTCCGAACCCCAAACCACCCCTTTCCAGTCTTGACGTCTGGTCCCATCTTCACGTTGCCAGCCCCACCCCTGGCCTCTTATCCCTGAAGCCACCTCTTCTTCCGGATCTCTCACCAGTCTCCCTCTGGGATATCCTCCCTTCACTCTGTCTGCCCTGAGCTTGGCCTCTGTCCCATTGCTGTGCAGCTGAACAGCAACACTTCCCCATCACTGCGTTCTGCCTCACTCGAGGCAATCCAGCACACACAGGACCCTGGAGTGAGATGTCCTTTTTCCCACCGCAGGATCGTGCCTGCTTTTCCCTGGTGCGAGGAGGAGTCTTGAGTGTACGTTTCTTCTCCAGTGCTGTCTCCCCTCCCTTTTACCCCCTCTTCGCCTCGGCTCTCTTAGAAGCCCCTCCACAGGCCCATACACACACTCAGCACACTTTGCCCCCACTCAGTCCCCTTCTGCAGGACCCTATGGGGGGAGTGGTTGCCCTTTCCCATGCCCCCTTCCTCCATATGTGGCCTCTCAGCAGGCCTCCTTGGTGGAGGTGGGAACTAAATATGAAAGTAAAAGAACGTAACTGAGTGGGGGTGAATGGGCAAGGGACACGCTGGGCTTCAACTGATGTGCTTGGAACCCACACTCAAGGGCCCTGCTTACCTGGGCTGAAGGCTCCTGCTTAAGGAAGACCAGAGCACAGGACAGGAGGGGGAGTCCTCAGAGAGGGAGAGCCCAGAGGCAGGAGGCTGGGCCTGCTTTCAATTATTGATGCTGAGGCTGCTGCTGTCACCCGAAACCTGCAGTTTCAGTTACCAGTCTCAGGGACAAGCTGAAGCTTCTCCTGCCCTTTGGGATTCTTCCAAAAATTTAACTTCAAGATCTTGATTTGAGAGGTAATACAAGCTGCTAGGTCTAGTAACCTCTCCTGCAACTCCATGGATCGGGATGTAGGGCACGGGATGAGCCAAGGTGGTGGGGAGATTGATTTACTCAAAATCCAGTTTTCTGTAAGCAAGCCTTGGCTTTGGTCACAGAGAAGAGTCGGAACCTCTTGCCATCTTCCAGAAACTGCCAGGTTTAGTAGAAGACACTGACCCAGGAACAGAGAACATAGTTTGATCATTAGGTTGGATGCTGCACGAAACCAGGGACTTCGGGCTATTAGGTGAACTGCTGCATATTCAGGACCGTGTGTGGCACATAGCACTCAGTAAATTTTCATTGATTTGATAAATAAATCCATCAACACTGGATAAGGGTTAAGCACAGAGAACTGGAGATGAGTAGCAATGGGTCAGAGAAAGCAATCAAGGGGATATTGTTTGTGTTGAGACTTAGGAGTAGGCAGACCTGGAGGGAGGACTGTGTTCTGGGCTGCATGTGTGAAGTCCAGGTGGTCAGTCAGGAAACCAAGCACTTCCCTGAGGTTAGAGAAACGCCTCCCTCATCCCTCCCCTCCCACTCAGGGGCAAGGAACAGGAGGGAGCAGGTATCAGGCTATTCATGATACTGAATGGCACATTTGGACTTGGGTTGGGGGTGGAGAACACAGGGGAAGGGTTTTTTATTATTGTTATTACTATTAAAGATTCTTTCATTTCATTTGAAAGGCAGAGTTAGACAGACCGATCTTCCATCCCCCGGTTCACTATCCAAATGGCTGAAACAGCCAGAGCTGAGCCTATCCAAAGCCAGGAGCCAGGAGCTTCTTCTGGGTCTCCCACGTGGGTGCAGGGGGGCCCAAGGACTTGGGCCATCTTCTACTAATTTCCCAGGCTATAGCAGATAACTTTTTTTTCCTAGTTAATGATTTATTTGAAAGGCAGAGTAAGAGAGAGAGGCGAGATGGAGAGAGAGCTTCCACCCACTGGTTCACTCCCCAAATGTCCACAAAGGCCTGGGAGCCAGGCTGAAGCCAGGAGCCAGGAGCTTTTTCCAGGTCTCCTACTTGGGTGCAGGGCCCAAGAACTTGGGCCATTCTCACTGATTTTCCAGGCACATTAGCAGGGAGGTGGATCAGAAGTGAAGCAGCCAGGACTCTAACCAGTGCCCATATGGGATTCCGGCCCCTTGGCTGCACTGGCCCAGGGAGAAAGTTTTAAGAAAAGAACTGGGGGAGGGGGGAGCTGGTCTCTGTTAAATTAGTATGGCTGCTGCAAAAAGATCAGAAGGTGAGATTAGGCGGCCTCTTCTCTCTACAAGGCTAACCTCTACTTGGCTTCACCTAGTTAAGATATAAAGTCCCTTCTTGCTTTAAGTTGCAGATCTCCAGCACAAGTTGATAACTGTCAGGCACCACACCCCAGTTGAGCGCCGGTAAGGGACCTATGTACGTGTTCCCAGACTGCATTCGCCCTGGATCCCACTCGCTCCTCTCATGGCATTTAGAAAAGTAAGTATATCATGACATTTGCTGTAGGAGCTCACTCACTGGCCCAGAAAGGTGGCTTAGCAGCCACGTAACCACAAGGCACAATTCTCATAAAGACCATGACAGCCAAAGTCAGAGGTTTCGAGCTTAAAGACTTAATTAAGTCATGTGATACGCCCCTCCCTTCTTCGCATCACGTGCCTCGCGCCCCATTGCGCAGGATGCCCCTTCCCATTGGCTGACGATGGTCACGCGGGCAGGGGCGGGGCCGGAAGCCAGGCTTCGGCAGCGGCAGTGAGACGGGGTAGGCGTGGGGAGGGCAGCCGGTGGTTGCCTGCGGGAGGCAGCTACGGGTCATGTGACCGGAAGGGCTCCTGACGGACGCCGACCCTCCTCGGCTCGGCCTGAGCGCCCGGCCCGACCCCAGCCATGGGGTGCTGCTACAGCAGCGAGAACGAAGACTCGGACCAGGTGCGGCCGCGGCAGGCGGGGCTCGGGAAAGAGGGCTGAGGTCCTGGGGCACGGGGCCCAGAAAGAAATCTGCCGAGGAGTGGGAGCCGGACTGCAGGGCTCACTGAGTACGGAGGCCTGGAGGGGACAGATTACGGAGGGGACGCCGAGCCGGACTCCTACCCTTCTTAAAGCCCTAGGTCTCCTACACAGTTCCCTTCTGGGGGGTGTGCATGCAGCTGTCTGTCCAGCTCTCTCCCACCCATTCCATGTCCCTCTACTTCAGATCTTTACACTTTCACGCGTCTTCAGCCCAGGTCCCTGGGAAGCACTCTCTCCCGAGCTTCCTGCGCCTTCTCTGTGCTAATGTTAACGGGGTGTGAATCCACTGTAGCGGTGGGTAGGCTGAGGCTCCGACTTAAGCTGTCCCGAGATGAGTCGGGAATTTGTGTATGCTCTTAGTCCCCGGGTTTAGAGAAGGGAGGTCACGCCTGGTCTGGGGTCCGAGAAGGCCGCTGGAAGTTGAGGACGTCAGGTCTTGCAGGAAATTGGGCAGCAAGGGCTCAGGTGTTCCTTTTTCTGAAAAGAAATGGATGGGGGAGCTCAATTGTTTGGAGCTTGGCCTGCCTCGGTGCAGTCCCTGCCTGGGGACTGAGGGTTCCTGTAGCTAGAGGAGTGCCTGCCCTGGCCGTTTGACTCGTTCTGATCCCTTTGGAGAAAGGATTAGGCTGGGGAGAACTGACCTGTACAGCGTAAACTTCTCCATCTTCCCTTGGGTTCATCCGCACTTCTCCCCCCAATTAAGCCCTGCCCGACCACTTGGAGCAGGCGCAGATCTTTCCCAGGATGAAGTCCCAAGCTGCTAGCCAGCCGCTCCCCGTTTTTGACTGCCTCTATGTCTGGGTTCTGCATTTCAGCACACACTCATAGCAGCAGAGAGTGGAAAGCTTGCATCAAGAGCTCAGCGTTTAGTGGAAGAGCTGGTCGCTGACACATGCTATCACCAGAACTTGGGAACTAGTTTTTTGCTTTTTGGTCCACCCCCCCTCCCAGTGCGGGTGTTTTGGATTTAGGGCTTAAGCTCAGGGAAGGCTGTTGTGTGTCTGGGAGGCATGGGTGGCTTGGCTAGTGGGCTTCAGTTCTCCAAGCAACTCCTGTTACTTAGGCTGTGTGTTAAGCATGCCTCATGCCCAACACCTCTCACTTCACCTCAACCTGTTACAGTGTCCCTGCACAATGCAAGATCCATACATAACCTAGAGTGTTGCAGAGAGTGAGTCACTAAGGGTTACTGCCCTGAGAGAAACAGCACAAGTTTCTACCTAGAAGGGAGACCTAGGTTTTTTGCTTTTTTTTTTTTTTTTAAGATTTCTTTATTTATTTGGAAGGCAGAGTTACAGAGAAGCAGAAAGAGGTCTCCATCCTCTCGTTCCCTCCCCAAATGGCCGCAATGGCCAGAGCTGGACCAATCCGAAGCCATTAGCCAGTTGCAGGTGCCCGAAGACTTGGGCAGTCTTCTGCTATTTTCCAAGGGCAGCAGCAGAGAGCTGGACAGGAAGTGGAGCAGCCAGGACTAGAACCAGCACCTATATGGGATGCCAGCACTTCAGGCGGTGGTTTTACCTGCTGTGTCACGGCACTGGCCTCTGCTGCTTTCTTTAGTCTTTTATCTTTTCCCTTGATGGAGTCTCATTTCTGTGGGTTTCTTTTTTCTAATGTAATAGGAATTTATATCACATTCATTATTTGTGAAATACAATAAGGCTGCTTTATTTTTTTAAATATTATTTATTAGAAAGAGAGGGAGAGTGTGCGTGCTGGCATCAGTTGATTCACTCCCCAAATGCCCACAAAGACCAAGGCTGGACCAGCTTAAGCCAAGAGCCTGGAACTCCATCTGCATCTCCCAAATGGGTGGCGGGGGCTAAGGACTTGGGCCATCTTCCATTGCTTTCCCAAGTGACCACGGGGAGCTGGATCAGAAGTGGAGCAGCTGGGACTTACTTGAACCGGGTCCTTATGAGATGACAGTAGCTTAACCTGCTGCACCACGCTGGCCCCTCATTTCTGTATGGAGCTGTCAGGGAACGTGTATGATCCGTGTTGGGTGATTTGAGGCCTCATGTGGCAAAGGCCATGATCATTTGCTGCCTCAAAGTCCTCTTCCAGCAGGACCTTCTCCCAGTCTCATCTCTGCTCATTATTTTATGAAATATACAGGATATTACAATTCTCAAAGGGCTGGACAGTTACCTCATTTGGCTCTTGCCAAATGTATGTCATACGATCTGGGTTATGTTTGTTTAAGGGTTAGGAAGGAGTTCAGAGAGGCTGGGTGATTTAGCCACGCTGAGAAGTGTGGTGGCCAAGATGTTTTGATGCCAAACCCGTGGGCATCATCTCTTGGCCAAGCTGTCTTTTCCAGCAATGCTTACAGGCCAGGTAGCCAGCCATGGGCAGGCCACATGCATGTCTTTGCCAGGGTAGACAGTGAAATCCTACCCTTGGCTTATTTTGACCCAGTGACAAACCTGCCCCATGCTGTTCTCGCCCTGTGGGAATAGGATGATGATATTTATAAATTCTGAAGAGAGTAGCATGTCCTCTTCTGACAGGCCAGGTCTCAGGAAACAACCTTATTTTTTAAATATTCATTTACTTGTTTGAAAGAGTGAGAGAGACTGATTTCCTATCCAGTGGTTCATTCCCCAAATGGCTGCAAAAGCCAGGGCTGGGCCAGGCCAAAGCCAGGAGCTCAGAACTCCACCCAGTCCCCAAGTGGGTGGGAAGAACTCAAGTGCTTCAGTCTTTATCTGCGGCTTCACAGGTATGTTAGGGAGCTGGATCAGAAACAGAGTAGCTGGGATTGGAACCAATGTTGTGATGTGGGATGCACGAGTCCCAAGTGGTGCCCAACATGCCCTGCCTCCCCAAACTTTTTTTTTTTTTTTTTTACTTGAAAGTAGTTAGAGAGAGATCTTCCATCCATTGATTCACTCCTCAAATGGCTGCAACAGCCAAGCCAAAGCCATCCAAAGCCTGGAACTCCATCCAGGTCTCCTGTGTGGGTGCAGGGACCCAAATACTTGGGTCATTCCCAGGTGCAGTAGCAGAGAGCTGGATTGATAGTGGAGCAGCCAGGACTTGAACCAGTGCTCATAGGAGCTGGCATTGCAGGCGGTGGCTTCACCCTTTGTACCATGATGCTGGCCCGCCAAACCTTAACTTTAAAAAAATTTTTTTAAGAATTTATTTAAAAGGCAGAGAGACAAAGAAACAGATCTTCACCTGCTGGTTCACTCTGCACATGCCTAAAACAACCAGGGCTGGGCCAGGCTAAAGCCAGGAACCTAAAACTCAATCAGATTCTCATGTAGGTGGCAGGGACCCAAATACTTGAGCAGCCACCTGCTGCTTCCCAGGGTGTACTTGCAGGAAATTGGATGGGATGCCAGTGTCGCAGGCAGCCGCTTAACCTGGCCAGCAAGGGACATCTCAACCAGTGCACTAAAAGCCAGCCCTGACCGCCGTGTTTCTGAAGAGCTCCTGAGGGGAGAACTTGCCTTGTGCTTTAGCAAGATCTGTCTAAACTGGCACTGGGAGAGGACAGACACAAAAGAAGCAAATAAGCCTCGTGGAGCCAGCTGTCCAGAGATAGTTAAGTCTTGGGCAGCATTCTTTCTTTCTAGCCCTTTAATACTGAGCCTGTCTTATGGAGGAGAGAGGGGGTCTGGAAGTTTAGAGGTGATGGGACAGAGGCCCACAGCTGCTTTCTCAAGCCGTTGGGAACAGAGCCAGTGGCCTGAGGAACTTGGGCGAGTGAGGCTTGGGAAGGAAAAGTAAGGTGAAGAGGCTGGGCCTGCCCAGGGTGGAGCGTGCAGGGCAGGAGGAAGTAGCGCTCTGTAAGGAGAGCCGTGGAGCTGTGGGCTGGGCAGCTGGGGCCTGCAGCAGGCAGGCTTGTGGTAGGAGCTGAGATGGACCAGGAAGGCAGCTTTGAGGCATCTGGAGGTCTGGTGCTGGGGGTTCGAGAAGCAGCATTAGCCAGGATGGGCTCCCCTCCCATTTATGGCTTGGGTGGACACCCAGCAGGTCTGCTAATCCGATTCGCAGCTGATACAAAGCCAGCAGAGATTTACGCTCACAGGCTCAAGGCAGGGTTGAATCCAGAGAGTACGAGAGTACAGTAGATTAGAAGAAGGGCTTGAAACAGGCTAGGGAAATACAATTTTGCAGGAAAAGGGAAACTTGGTTTGGCCCGAGGTCCATTCTGAGCTGTGGCTGGTTGTGATTATCTGCACAGGCTAGTAGGAACAGGCTCCTGAGACTGAAGAGGCTGCTCCAGCCACAAGAGGTGTGGGGGCTTGGAAAGGGAGGCGACAGCTGTACTGCTCAGCTCAGCGCTCACCAGGTGCATGCCACTGCTTCTGGGAGGCACATACAGGAGGGCAGGCACCTGAGAGAAGGATCCGCCCTCAAGAAGGGAGGACAGCTGTCCTGTGTGACCCAGATCCTCGGCTGAGATTCCTGCCCTGAGGTCACCTGAGGAATGGCCACTGAACTTGCTTTCCTTTGGTGCCTGGGGCCTTGTCTGGATTCACCAGGGCTGCCTCATCTCGGGAGCAGACAGCTCTGCTGGGGAGGGCCTCGTCCTGGGGCCCAGGGGTCGTTCTTGAGCTCCCGACTTGCACTGACTTCCTTCTAGATCTGACCGTTACAGGCTGTTACACCCCTCTGTCCAGTATCCTTTCTTCACCAAATCCTGGACTGTGTACTGAAGCCCCAGGGCTGTGGCTGAATTCCTGCTTTCTGCCTCTGTCCACCTTTTCAGGGCCTGTAGGACTGCTTGGTTATTCCCCTGTAGTTAACCCTAGGCCACCACCAATTTGGCACAGCTCCCCACGCAGGCAGGAACTGAGTCTTGCCTGATAGCCCATAGAGTTGGGCACTCAAGCGAGTGCTTATGCTAGAGCTGGGCTGCAGGGAGAGCCCCAGGCAGATTGGACTAAGGGTCTCCCCCATGGCCTCTCCTAGGATCGAGAGGAGCGGAAGCTGCTGCTGGACCCTAGCAGCCCCCCCACCAAAGCCCTCAATGGAGCTGAGCCCAACTACCACAGCCTGCCTTCCGCTCGCACAGATGAGCAGGCCCTGCTCTCCTCCATCCTCGCCAAGACAGCCAGGTGAGGGTCACAGGCCCGAGCCTGGGGCAGAGTTCCAACGTCCGTCTGTCCATCCGGACTGAAGGCTGGGATAGAGGGAGTTGGCCTAGGACATGGGGAATGGGACAAGGTCATTGAGGAGCTGCGCCTCCAGGCAGGGTGGGGCCACTGGTGTCGGATAACCCTGGAGTTGGCACCTGGCACTGAGTCATGTTTATCCCTCTCAAAAACACCTGTCATGTCTTCTCTGTCTCCTCCCCAAAGCAACATCATTGATGTGTCTGCCGCAGACTCCCAGGGCATGGAGCAGCATGAGTACATGGACCGGGCAAGGCAGTACAGGTGAGCACTGGCCAGCTGGCTCCCTCAGGCTTTTGGGGCTCTCTCCACCCCATCCCTGACCCAGCTTTGCTCAGGCTCACCATTTGGGTGCAGCCCAGGAGACTGCACACAAATCCCTTGGGTGCCTCAGATGTCCATGTCAGCTTCTGCCCCGTGATAGTCTTGAGAGTGTGCCTAGAGTGAGTTTGTGATCAGCGGAGACCCCGTCTCCCTGTCATCGGCTGGAGGTTAAAAGACTTGCCTGGGCTGGGCTGGGCTGGGGTGGTCAGACTGTGGCCTAACTGCCTTCCCCGCCTTGCTCAGCACCCGCTTGGCCGTGCTGAGCAGCAGCCTGACCCACTGGAAGAAGCTGCCACCGCTGCCGTCTCTAACCAGCCAGCCGCACCAAGTGCTGGCCAGCGAGCCCATCCCCTTCTCCGACTTGCAGCAGGTGAGCCGCCCCTCAGTCCGCCTCCCTTTCCACAGGAGGGTTCGCCCACCCTGCCCTGGATGAGGTGGAGCAGTGGTGTTAGGAGTGCAGTGGCCTGTGGGACCTGGCTCACTCCCACCTCGCTCTTTTTAATGTCCTCTTGTCTTTTCGCCCAATCTTTACTCTGTCTCACCTCCTTTGTTCTTTTCCCTGGGCCCTTTCCCTCCGTGGCTTTCTGTTTGGCCTGTCGCCCACTGCCCCTTGCTCTTCGCTGATTCCCCTCTCACCTGTCTCTGTCCCTCTCCCCCGTCCCCTGTGTCTCAGGTCTCCAGGATAGCTGCTTACGCCTACAGTGCACTTTCTCAGATCCGTGTGGACGCAAAAGAGGAGCTGGTTGTACAGTTTGGAATCCCGTGAAGAGAAGCATCCTTGGACAGCTCTTCTCCTCTCTCCACCCCGCCTCCCCCAGCCCCCAGCCTCACTGCGGCTTATACAGTACCCTAACCTGCTACTAATCACGGAGATGTGGACAAGGAGGAGGAGGAGGAGAGTGAGGCTGGAAGCCTGAGCAAGTGAGGACGGAGCAAGGGAGGGTGGAACCATTTGGGACTGGCTTCAAAGCCCTAGCTAGGGGTGGAGTGGGGGCCAAAAGGACAGGTCCTAGGTCCTCGCAGTCACTGGGAAGGTGGAGGTGCCACTGCGGGGGTGGTCACTGGGGCCCGGAGGGTCCCCCTCCCTCCCTTCCTCTTGGCCTCAGAGTCACTCCTGTCCCCTCTCCCTGACTTGGTGCTCACATGCACCTCTAGGGTTTGTGACCAGGGTCTGGATGAGCTTGAATTTGAATGAATTGAGTTTGTCTTTCTAGCACCCTGGGTTTTTACATGTTTGGTCTTTTTTCTTTTTGTTTTTGTTTTGTCACCCTCGATAAAGGAAATGTATTCATCTGCGTTGGTTCCGGCCCCTCTGTCCCACCCATCGCCCTACTACTTCTGGCTACCCAAGTGTGTGAGCAGTGGGTGGGGGGCCCAAGTCTTAGCTGAACCTTGGCCTGGGCTAACCTCAGATTGGATTTGTCTGTTCTTGTTCCTTTTCTAGTGATGAGAACACAGTCAAAGCTGCACAGGCTTGAATCTGAAGCAGCTATTGACTGTTGAGGGTCCTGCCTCAGGCTCAGTAGGGTCACCGATAGCCACAGGGTTGGGGGTAAAGCAGGCTGTGCTGGGAACCCCTGATCTGGAGCCAGCAGGAAATGTTTTTAAGCAGAGATTCTTTGAATCAAATGAGCTCTTAGCAGAAGCCTACCATATAAAAGCTAAGGCTGCTGGAAGCAGAGCATTGTGATTGAAGTGGGGAGGTTCCGAGATCACACCTGACTTCTGGACCTGCCACCCCTGCCGCGGGGCCTCCTGGGTGTCTCCCCTGACCCTGGTGCTCTGCGAAGAGTTTGGGGATTCACTGATCGATGCCAGCCCAGGATGACTAAGCTGAAGGGTGCAGAGGACCCTTCCTGAGGCCTGTGGGAAGCCCAGTCTCCTGTCCTCGCTGCTGGCCTGACACTGTGGAATGCCCGGCACTGCCGGAAGTCACCCGAGTTGGAGGGCATCCCTGTGAGGCACAAGTGACTTCGCGTCTGCTGAACAGCTCAAAGCATTTATTGTCACACCAAGCTGACCGTCCTCGGGCCTTCAGGACTGCTGAGGTCCAGGGGCCTCAGAGCGCGTTCTGCTTGTGCCGGGGCTTCCTGGGCTTGATGTTCATGCGCTTCCAGACTTCAGCTGTGGTGCGGTCCGCTTTGGTGACCCCACTGAAGTCGAATGTGGTGATACGGGGCAGCGTACACAGCACATACTGCCTGGCGAGGAGACCTGGGCTGGGGGCCGGCCCCCCATCAGAAGCTCCCTGCCCCGCCCCCATCTGCTGCTGTCTCCCTCACGGCAGGGGATGGAGGGACTTAGATCCAGTTTGGGGAAGTCTGTGTGGACCCTGACTGACAACAGGAAATGCTTACAGGTCTGCTGCTCCCTTCCCAGGAGCAAGCACAGTGCAAGAATGGTCCTGGCTGTCTTGTCTCCTGTCCCTGTCCCTCAGGGGAGCCCGGCTCCGGGGCAGGGCACTTACCTGTACCCCTTCTCCTCCTCTATGGGGTTCCCATGGAGTGTCAGGCTCCGGAGTCGAGGAAGGACCGCCAGCTTGTTCACCTCCCCTAGGCGCTGGATGCTGTTGCCATGAAGGTAGAGGACGCTCAGGTTGAAGAAAGTCGTTAGGACCTGTTGGGGAAGGAGACCAAAGCCGGGCTGGACAGGACCTTGGGTGGGTGGGTGCTGGGCAAGGAGGAGGCATTAGGGAACAACCTGCCCACTCCGGTCCCCCACAGGGGGTTGATGACTGTAACCTACGTTCTTTTATCTCCCAAGGGATCCAGCACTGCCAGGACTTGCCGGTGAGTGGGACCTCCTGCCTGTCCCTTAGCCTTCGCGGCCCCTTCACTGACTACCTTTGTAGCTTTGGTGGTCCTGTCACAGCAGGGGACAGGAGTGTGGAGTGCCCTGCGAGGCACATAGGAGAAGTGAAACATAGGAGAAGCTCTCCCAGCACTGGTTAGGCGGCTATGTCTACAGTGGGGAGACAGTGTATGGGTCGTGCTCCAGCTCCTTTCCCCTCTAACAGATCTCGCACAGGCAGGGGCCAGATTTTGTTTATTTCCTAAAACTCGAATCTGAGTTCACGGAAAGTAAGTGCCCTACCTCCTCCATAGCAGAAGTCGGCACAAGACAGAGCTCCCCGGTAATGAAGCTATAATTTGACTTCAGCCTCCTATGTGCCACCTGGGTTCATTTGTTCTCATTTACTTCTCACAAAACCTGTATGGTGCTAGCACGGTGGCCTTGTTTTTCCAAAAGGGTTGAGGCTTTGAGAAGGTCGGCAGCTTTCCCACAGCCACAAGAAACAAACCCAGGATTTGAGCAGCCATGCGCTCTGCACTACCCCGTGCTGTCTCATTACGACCTTGATGACAGGGAGTAGAGAAGCTGGGGGCTGCACAGAGTGCCTTGCCCCCACCCCCACCCCCACCCCACTGACTGAACTCTAGGGCCAGGAACTCACAGGGTCGATGGAAGTCAGGTCATTGAAGGACAGGTCGATCCAGGCCAGGTTCTCGGGGTACTCCAGCAGCTGGGAAACCACCTGGCTGAAGTCTCGCAGGTCGTTGAGGACGTTGTTGTTGAGCCACAGAGACTGGGTCACTGACTTCCCCGACTTGGAGTGCCTCAGTGGCCGCAGCCCTGTCCTTGGTTCCTCATTTATCATATCTGTGTGGACCAAGAGAGGCTTAGGCTTAGCATCTTTGCCTCTCTGGCTCTGAAGGGTAGGAAAGGACAGAGCTGTGAAGATGAGCAATCCAAGCTGCAGCAGAAGCCACGTGTTTGAGTGAGCGTGGCCCTGGCCCAGGTCTACACCGTTTTGCAGAGGCTTCCCAGGTCACACGGTTTTCTCAATTGTTACTGAGTCCTCTGTATACTACACCTGTGAGGGACTGAGGGTGAGTTCAAACCACTCCCATTTTATAGATGAGGAAATTGAAAACCAGAGTTATTGGACTTGAGCCAAGATAGTAACACAAAATCCAGAATTAACCACCTGAAGAGCCTGCAGAATTCACTTCAGTGTAACTCTGGACATCCTCCCTCTTCCCCATCAATGTCGAGCACCCACAGTGTGGCAGACACTGGGTTTACAGCGATATCTAAAATGGGAGACAGTCTGTGCCAACCTCTGTTTGCCTGAAGGGACAGAAACGAAGCACACCTTTGTGCTTTGGAGGAGCTCTTGGGCAGGAAGGAAACACACTGGCAACTGCGCTAAGTACTAAGTAATAGTCTAGCAACATGGGAGAGGCCTCCTAACCCGGGCTGGGAGGTTGGGCAAGTTTCCCAGGGCAGGTTAGAAGCCTTTGTTGGGTCTTGGTGAATCAGGCGATGTGAGCCAGGCAGGAGGAGAAGGGAGACGTGAGCTAGACAGCAGTCTTGAGTGCTGGGCTAAGGATCTTGGGCTTTATCCTGCAGGTGCTGGGAAGCCACTGGAGTGATTAAAGCAAAGGAGGTGATGCAAGTGTCTCAGTTTAGGAAGACTGCTGTGGCCTCAGTGTGAGGGGTGAGGCAAGAGACCAGTCCGGTTACTTTAGTCATCCAAAGAAGGGATGCTGGGCCACGGTTGGTTGGCTGGATGGAAAAGTGGAATACCCAAGGGTGGGGCCCAGTTTTTTATTTGGATGACAAGGTGGATGCCAGTGCTGTTACATGATAAGGAATTAAAAAAGAGAAATGGGGCTGGGAAGGCAATGAGTTCCTGCTTGGCCTTGGTTTGCGGTTCCTGTAGAAGCTGTCTGCAGTTGGAGATGAAGCTCTGAGAATACTGTGGAGTGTACAAGTTAGGGAGCAGCTGAGATTTCCCAAGGAGAGAGAGGGGAGAGGAGGCTCATGGGGGCAGGTGAGTTCACTGAAGAAGTTAATGAATAATCAGGGAAGGATGGGGAGTAGGGGGAAAGAGTTTTTTGTTCAGGTGGCTTATGTGAGGACTGAAAGTAATTTTGGCAACTCCGAAGGCCCTAGTAACTGGCTGTTTCAATGGAGTGGTAAGGGCTTGAAGGGGGCGAGTTCAAGAGTGCATGGGGGTAAGGAAATGCAGGTAGTGTCGACCAACCCCCTCGGAAAGCCTGGCTGTGGAGCAGAGAGTATAGGGAGTGGGGTGATGTTAGAATCCATCAGTGTGGGATACCCCCACATCTTTTAAAAAAGAGATAGACATTGCCCAAGCCCACAGTCAGTGGGAGGAGCCAGAGCATTTGGCTGAGGTGACTTTTTCCCATTGCCCTAACCTCTGTTTATTAGCCTGAAGCTGACTCTGGGGACGGAAGTATTAGTGTTTGCGGAAGCTAGCAGAGTTAGCCTTCATTCTTCAGCCCTCCCAGTGGCCACTGTCTCTCTTCCACTCCCACACCGCATTGACTTTCTCTCCTCAGTTGCAGCTCAGGCTGCATCCACAAGGTGGCGCTCTGCCTTAGTCTAGAGTGAGCGGGACCCACAGTTTCTGGCCAAAGGTGCCAGAAGGGTACTGGAGCAGAGTACCAAGCTCATGAATAAACAATCCTGCCTCTCCCCCAACATCTCTGAAAACCCTGAAGTGAGATGACATAGTGAATAAAAATGAAGGCCCCAACATGAGCTGGCACCCATCTCATAAGGCAGAAGCTTGGAGATTGCCACCAGGCCTGGGCAGATCCCAAGCTCAGAGGGAGCCATCAGCGGGATGGGATTACTTAACACCTGAGGCTACCTGGAGCTCAAGGGGAGGGTAGTATCCAGACTGCTACAGGTTACTGCTCTCAGGTTACACCAAGGTGCTACACTGCCTGAAGATCTGCTAAAGTTTGTTCAGAGTGGGCCAAGGCAGGTCTGGAAACCAGGCCATGAATGCCAGTACTCAGAAAGCACTGGGAGACATTTAACTACAGGAAGACTGGGGAAACCATAATCCTGCCTTCCTGTCTCTGAAGGGCTGCCATTGTTCTCGGAAGGTAGGAGTGAGTTTGATGGGAAGCACTTTTTATGGCATCCCACAGTCCCATACTGAAAAGGGTTGGAGGTGTGTGGGAGAGGGAACACTCTAACAACGAAGGGTTGTGGACAGAAGTTAGAGCACTATTAGATTACACATGGGATCGGCCAGTGCTTCTGCCTTCTCTGGAAGTGTAGATTAGATGCCTTCAAAGTCACTGCAATGTCACTGATTGATTAATTACCAAATAGTGTGCTGGAACCCTGTCCTTTAACCCCAGCTGTAAATACAGTGATACTTCAAGAAGTTTTGTTTTTGTTTTTGTTTTTGACAGGCAGAGTGGACAGTGAGAGAGAGAGACAGAGAGAAAGGTCTTCCTTTTGCCGTTGGTTCACCCTCCAGTGGCCGCCGCGGTTGGTGCACTGCGGCCGGTGCACCGCGCTGATCCGATGGCAGGAGCCAGGTGTTCATCCTGGTCTCCCATGGGGTGCAGGGCCCAAGCACTTGGGCCATCCTCCACTGCACTCCCTGGCCACAGCAGAGAGCTGGCCTGGAAGAGGGGCAACCGGGACAGAATCGGTGCCCCGACCGGGACTAGAACCTGGTGTGCCGGCGCCGCTAGACGGAGGATTAGCCTGTTGAGCCGCGGTGCCGGCAAGAAGTTTTTATAGCATAGAATTAATAGATGTTTATTTTGATTGCAAAGAATTGTTGAAGCCGCCAGCATTTGATGCAGCAGCTTGGGTGCCTGCATAGCACATAGGAGTGCTTGGTTTTGAGTCTGCTCTGCTCCTGATTCCAGTCTGCTACAGCATACTTTGGAATAGGTCAAGTACTTGGGTCCCTGCCCCTGACATGGAAGACCCAGATTGAGTTTCCAGCTCCTGGCTTTGGCCTAGCCCAGCTCTGGCTATTGTGGATATTTGGGGAGTGAACCAGCAGATAGATCTGTCTTCTGTCTCTGCTTTTCAAGTAAGTTAACATATTTAAAATCCACGCATACAAGAGGTCTTCAAAACATTCATGAAAAATCATTATGAGAACACTATACATGGGCATGGGCACAGTATGTTAAGCTGCTGCTTGGAATGCCTGCATCCCATATCAGAGTGCCTGGTTCAAGTTCCAACTGTTCTGTGCTTCTGATCCAGCTTCCTGCTAATGCACCTGGGAGGCACCAGATAATGGTCCAAGTACTTAAATTCCTGCCACCCATCTGGGAGACCCAGATTAAGTTCCAGGCTCCTGGCTTCAGCCTGGCCCAGGCCTCTCTATTGTGGGCATTTGGAAAGTGAACCAGTGGATGGAAGCCTATCTCACTTCCCTCCCTTGCTTTCTTTCTCTCTCTCTCTCTCTCTCTCTCTCTCTGCCCTCCCCTGCCCCCTTTCAAACAAATCTTCTTTTATTTTTTTAAATTTTTATTTATTTATTTATTTATTTATTGACAGGCAGAGTGGACAGTGAGAGAGAGAGAGAGAGAAAGGTCTTCCTTTTTGCTGTTGGTTCACCCTCCAATGGCCGCCGCGGTAGGCACGCTGCGGCCGGCACACCGCGCTGATCCGATGGCAGGAGCCAGGTGCTTCTCCTGGTCTCCCATGGGGTGCAGGGCCCAAGCACTTGGGCCATCCTCCACTGCACTCCCTGGCCACAGCAGAGAGCTGGCCTGGAAGAGGGGCAACCGGGACAGGATCGGTGCCCCGACCGGGACTAGAACCCGGTGTGCTGGCGCCGCAAGGCGGAGGATTAGCCTAGTGAGCCGCGGCGCCGGCCATCAAACAAATCTTCTAAAAAGAAAAAAAATATGCATTTCAAAGCTTTTTTATACCAAAATAAACATTTTAATTACATTTTCCATGAACTTGTGAAGTACCCTTGAGTTTCAGAAGCTCTGGGGAATCTAAAGGGACTCTGGCCTTTTGGGACTTTGCTGTGCACCCAACCCCACCAAGCACCAACTTGTTAAGGAACACAATACCTGGCATATATGTATAGACACACATAGTCATAGCATATGTATATAAATGCTTAATAGTAGGTGCCTAGGAAATATTGAAGTACTGACTGAACGACAGCATCCATATGGATTACATTTTATGCTATTCTAGGTACCAGCTCTTTTATTTTTAAAATTTATTTGAAAGAATTACAGAAAGAGATCTTCCATCTGCTGTTTTACTCCCCAGATAGCTGCAACAGCTAGGGCTGAGCCAGGTTGAAGCCAGGAGCTTCATCTGTCTCTCCCATGTGGGTCCAAGGGCCTAAACACTTGGCGCATCTTCCACTGCTTTCCCAGGCACATTAGTAGGGAGCTGGATTGGAAGTGGAGCCCATATGGGATACCAGTGTAACAGGTGGATGCTTTCCCCACTACACCACAATGCTGGCCCCCACCTCATTCTGAGGACTCCTTTGTAGGTAGAACTGCATCTCTTCTTTCAGAGTTGGGAATTCCTATGACAGACAGAAGCTGAAACACTTCCTCCTGCCCCTGTCTCTTCAGCTATTTTGTTCATAGCTGTTACTGCAGCTAACACCCTCATGTGGACTGCATCAGTGAGAGATGCAGCAGGGCCGGCACTGTGATGTAGCCGGTTAAGCTGCTGCCTGCAGTGCAGCATCCTATATGGAAGCCAGTTCAAGCCCCAGCGGCTCCACTTCCAATCCAGCTCTCTGCCAATGTGCCTGGGAAGGTGGGGACGATGGCTCGAATGCTTGGGCCCCTGTCACCTATATGGGAGATCCAGATGGAGTGCCAAGTTCCTGGCTTTAGCCTGGGCCAGCCCTAGCCATTGCAGCCATTTGGGAAGTGAACCAACAGATAGAAGAGCTCTCTATTTCTCCCCCTCTCTTTTTGTAACTCTGTTCTTCAAGTAAATAAATCTTTTAAAAAGAAAGAGATGCAGCGCACATAAAGATCATAGTAGGTGGGCATGTGCTCCTAAGAAAACAACCCCCTGAGCTATCCATTGTGGCCAATGCAAAAGCAAATACTGCCCTAAACCCAAGCCACAGCTAGTACTGTTCACCTGCTTCCTGAGCTTAAAGGTGGCTACTGGGCCTGTGTTGTGGCATGGCTGGTAAAAGCCACCACCTGTGGTATCCCATAAGGTTCCTGTCTCAGCTGCCCCGCTTCTGATCCAGCTTCCTGCTCTTGGCCTGGGACAAGCAGTGGAAGATGGCCCAAGTGTTTGGGGATCCAGATGAAGCTCCTGGCTTCAGCTTGGCCCAGTGCTGGCCATTGTGGCTATCTGAGCAGGAAAGCAGCAGATGGAAGAGCTCTGTCTCTCCTCTTTCTGTAACTCTGACTTTTAAAATAAGTTACTAAATCTTAAAATAAAAATAAAAAACAGGCTGTGGCAAAGTTGGTTAAACCTCTGCCTGTGGTGCTGACATTGCACATGGGCTTTGGTTTGTATCCTGGCTGCTGTTCTTCCAATCCAGATCTCTGTTTATGGCCTGGGAAAGCAGTGGAGGACGGTCCAAGTCCCTGAGTCCCTGCACCCATGTGGGAGATCTAGAAGAAGCTCCTGGCTCCTGGCTTTGGATCAGCCCAGCTCTTGCTGTTGTGGCCATTTGGGGAGTGAACCAGCAGATAGAATATGACCTCTCTCTCTGTCTCTCCTCTCTCTTTAACTTTGCCTATTGAGTAAATAAATAAATTAAAAAAAAAAAAAAAAAAAAGCCAGGGAGGGCAGAACCTGGGAAGAACCAATGACTGAGAATATGAGGTTGCTGAGGGTCTCCCCCACCCCTGTGCCCCTTCATGCAAAGTACCAGCTGCCCACTGAGGAGATGCTGGCTGGTAAAACTGGAATGAGTGTGGGCAGTGTTGGAACCTGCAGTAAGTGGGCGATGAGGAAATAAACTTAGGTATGGCCAGAATGAATATATGACGATGTTCAATATTATCAGCCTGCCAGTCTGCCAGTGATCAGAACAGGCTGGTGGCACCAGGCAGAGGAGACAGAGTCCTGCCCCTTGCTGGGTCCACAGCAGCCTGGGCTTCCCTCTCACTGTTCCCTCCTTTCTTCAGGTCAGAACAGGAGAAAATGACTCCTGGCCGGTACCCTGGCTTCCCCGTGTTCTTCTACTTGACTTTCCAACTGTAGCCAGGCTTCCTTTTGAAGGCAATCAACTGGCCTGGGAGGCCCCTCATTCTGAAATCTGAAAATTCCTTTCATATTTGGTGCTCTCAAAAAGCAAACAGTAAACAATAAACCACCTGCACCTCCCAAAGAAAACAACAATCACAAGTCTGCAAGCGCATGGGAAACCTGGTTCTCCTTGGAAGTAGGGACCGGGCCTGCGACCGACCGTGGGGAGTGGAGTGCTGTGCCCCGGGCTGACCTTGGATGACGTGGATGCTTCTGAAGGAGTAGTCGAGAGGGGGCTCCTGCACCGCCGTGTCCATGGAGTCCCGTTTGCTCATAGTTCAGGCCATCATTCGTCAGGTGCAAGCATGGCCCTGGGAGTCGGAGGTTCAGCCTGGGAGGACAGAGAAGCACAGTGTTCCGGGTACGAGGCATCACCGTCCCGTTTCCCCACGGCCCTCTCCCCTTGCTTTCTCCCCTCCGCTGCTCTAGGCCTGCCTCCCTGCGTTTCCAGTTTATGATATTATCCACTCTTCCTTGGATTTGTGGGGACTTCCTACTTCTCGGAGCACCTATCTCTTAGGACTCGTGGGACAGTTATAACACCCATTTCTGTTTTCCAGATGAAGAAACTGAGACCCAAGGGGTACAAAAACTTGCCCTGAGTTAAGCCAATGAGTCGGTTGCTGACTGCAGTCATAGTCTCTGAATTACTCTGAGACCCTTCCTGCTACTCCACAGTAGTTGCCATGGAGACTCTCTTGGTATCTACCCTCTAGTGACATCAAGTGGGCCATTTTATTGCTTAACAAACCCCTGAAGGCCTGCACAGGATCTGGCTGGTGTCCGTGAGCCTTTTGCAGTCTGACCTGGCTGGGGACTTGCTAACTTTCTCTGCTTGACTTGTTTGTCAGTCCCATTATCTTTCCAGCCAAAGACCCTACTTTCAGCTACACTTTGAATGTAGCCACATAAAACACATTCACCTGCAATCAGTCTACCTCTCACTCACCTGTCACTGATGCCTGAAACTCCACCATTAGAGATTCATTCCTTTGGGTTCAGGGATTGTTTGCTCCCTGTTAAAATGGAAATACCCCCTGAGAGGGGTGAACACAAAGTTATCAGTCATTTGCAATGTGGTGTGAATTTTCTTATCAGATCCCTTCCAAGTTGTTAGCTAAAGTAAAGCGAGAACAGGTTTTCTTGGAGAACGGGGAGAATCAAGAGACTACTACTCGGGCCGAGCCGTGGCTTAATAGGCTAATCCTCCGCTTTGCGGTGCCGGCACACCGGGTTCTAGTTCTAGTCCTGGTCGGGGCGCCGGATTCTATCCCGGTTGCCACTCTTCCAGGCCAGCTCTCTGCTATGGCCCAGGAAGGCAGTGGAGGATGGCCCAAGTCCTTGGGCCCTGCACCCGCATGGGAGACCAGGAGGAAGCACCTGGCTCCTAGCTTCGGATCAGCACGATGCGCTGGCCGCAGCGGCCATTGGAGGGTGAACCAACAGCAAAAAGGAAGACCTTTCTCTCTGTCTCTCTCACTATCCACTCTGTAAAAAAAAAAAAAAAAAAAAAAAGAGACTACTACTCACCTGGGATGAAGGCAGCTAGAAACACACTTTTACCAAGGGTTTCCTGGGGCATGGGAATCATGCCAACAAGACAGATACGCTGACAAGGACAAGGACATTTCCCTGTCAGCCTCCCCTCTCTCACCCCGCTGCTGTCCCCTCCTTTGCATGACTTTACCTGCTTTCCAAAGGAATTTGAGATTTACAATAATAACACACTCATAAATCAGGACAATTTGTCAAACAGTGCATCCAACAGAAATACAATGCAAATCACAACGCAAGCCACACCTGTATAACTTGTTGACATGTAAAATTTAAAAAGATACATAAAATGAAACAGGTTAATGTTTTCTTTAACCAAATATACCAAAATATTCAACATGTAAACAATATTAAATATTGAAATATTTTATACTTAAGGCACATCCCAGTTGGGACTAGCTGCCTATCAAGTGCTCAGTTGTCCTATAACAATTGGATACTCTACTGGATAGTGCAGGTGTAGAAAATTAGAAATGAAAGTGGAAGATTAGAAGCTAAAAGAAGAGACAGGTATACGAGGGGCTGTAGGAATCCAAGCCTATATTTACCTCTGAAGTTCCTGGCAGCCAAATCAAAAAGGGAAATCTTGGCATATGTAGTGTTTTTTTTTTTTTTTTTTTTTTGACAGGCAGAGTGGATAGCGAGAGAGACAGAGAGAAAAGTCTTCCTTTTTGCCGTTGGTTCACCCTCCAATGGCTGCTGTGGCTGGCGCATCACGCTGATCCGAAGCCAGGAGCCAGGTGCCTTTCCTGGTCTCCCATGCGGGTGCAGGGCCCAAGCACTTGGGCCATCCTCCACTGCCTTCCCGGGCCATAGCAGAGAGCTGGCCTGGAAGAGGGGCAACCGGGATAGAATCCAGCGCCCCGACCGGGACTAGAACCTGGTGTGCCGGCACCTCAAGGCGGAGGATTAGCATTAAGCCACGGCGCCGGCCATGTAGTTCTTTTTTTAAAAAATTTTATTTAATGAACATAAATTTTCAAAGTACAGCTTATGGATTACAATAGCTCCCCCCCCCCCCCCGCCCCACCATATGTGGTTCTTATCATTGGATTCAAAGCAGAAATTGCTTGATATACAGAGATAATGAAATTGGCAAATATTCTAAAAATGGAGTTCCTGTTAAAAACCAAGGGCCTAGCCGGCGCTGTGGCTCAACAGGCTAATCCTCCGGGTTCTAGTCCCGGTTGCCCCTCTTCCAGGCCAGCTCTCTGCTATGGCCCGGGAAGGCAGTGGAGGATGGCCCAAGTGCTTGGGCCCTGCACCCGCATGGGAGACCAGGAGAAGCACCTGGCTCCTGCCTGCGGATTAGCGCGGTGTGCTGGTCACAGCCGGCGCGCTGCGGCGGCCATTGGAGGGTGAACCAATGGCAAAGGAAGACCTTTCTCTCTGTCTCTCTCTCACTGTCTACTCTGCCTGTCCAAAAAAAAAAAAAAAAAAAAACACAACACCAAGGGCCTAATAGCTTGTAATTCAAATACAATTCATTTTTTTAAAAACTTTTATTTAATGAATATAAATTTCCAAAATATAGCTTATGGATTACAATGGATCCCCCCCCCCCCCATAACTTCCCTCCCACCCGCTGAAGGACCCTTATGGGGGAGAGGGACAAGAAACTAGGCCTGGGCAGATATCAGGGGCTTCTTAAGAGGTTAGATGTTCCCCAGGGTCCAGCGGGCACGTTCTCTGGGAAGGAAAAGTCTATCCCCTTTAGAGAACCTCTAGGCATGCCCAGAGCAGAGCTGCCACTCCCCCTTCGAAGAGTCTCAGTACTCTCCTCAGCATTCTCTTCAGCTGGTTCCCTCAGTACTCTCCTCAGCATTCTCTTCAGCTGGTTCCCTCAGCACTCTCCTCAGCATTCTCCGGTATGCTAATTATCCCTCTATATAACCTGTGTGAAACTGCCGCTCAGGGCTCCTCACCGCCTTAGGTGGGGGCTCGTTTGCGCAAACGTACAATAAATACCTCATGCTTTTTGCATCAACTGGTCTGGAGTCTGGATTTTTGGGCGTCCTCTCGAGCAAGTGGGCATCTCTACAACTGAGAGGTCCAACACCGCAAACCTCCCCTTTCCCGCTCCCTTTCCCCTTCCATTCACATCAAGATTCATTTTCAATTTTCTTTATATACAGAAGATCAGTTTAATATATATTAAGTAAAGATTTCAACAGTTTGCCCTCATATAGCAACACCAAGTGAAAAATACTGATGGAGTACTAGTTATAGCATTAAATCACAATGTACAGCACATTAAGGACAGAGATCCTACATGATTTTTTTTTTTTTTTTTGGACAGGCAGAGTGGACAGTGAGAGAGAGACAGAGAGAAAGGTATTCCTTTTGCCGTTGGTTCACCCTCCAGTGGCCGCCGCGGTGGTGCGCTGCGGCCGGCGCACCGCGCTGTTCCGATGGCAGGAGCCAGGTGCTTCTCCTGGTCTCCCATGGGGTGCAGGGCCCAAGCACTTGGGCCATCCTCCACTGCACTCCCTGGCCACAGCAGAGAGCTGGACTGGAAGAGGGGCAACCGGGACAGGATCGGTGCCCCGACCGGGACTAGAACCCGGTGTGCCGGCGCCGCAAGGCGGAGGATTAGCCTGTTGAGCCACGGCGCCGGCCATGATTTTTTTTAAGAATTGATTAATTTTAGGCTGGCGCCTTGGCTTAACAGGCTAATCCTCCGCCTTGCGGCACCGGCACACCGGGTTCTAGTCCTGGTTGGTGCGCTGGAGTCTATCCCGGTTGCCCCTCTTCCAGGCCAGCTCTCTGCTATGGCCCAGGAAGGCAGTGGAGGATGGCCCAAGTGCTTGGGCCCTGCACCCCATGGGAGACCAGGAGAAGCACCTGGCTCCTGCCTTTGGATCAGCGCGGTGCGCCAGCCGCAGCACACCGGCCATGGTGGCCATTGGAGGGTGAACCAGCGGCAAAAAGGAAGACCTTTCTCTCTCTCTCTCTCTCTCTCACTATCCACTCTGCCTGTAAAAAAAAAAAAAAAAAAAAAATTGATTAATTTTCTATGCAATTTCCAATTTAACACAAAGTTTTTTAAATTCAAATACAATTCAAATAAGTTCCTTTTTTGATGACTTAACATATGCAAGGATAGAGTTTAACAGGTGTAGAGGCAGGAAAAGCAAATGTCTTGCTCTCAAAAACCAGCAGTCTCAGCTGAGCTCTGGGGAGGTGCCAGCTTGAGTCATGTCCCAGCTGAATTCCTTGTCAAGTGTTGGACAGACCCCGGGGGCATGGGTTATTTATTAAGTAGACTTGAATCTTTTAGATATTAAGTCTACAAGCAGGCAACAAAGAACACATTATTCTTTTGTAGAAATGGAGAAGTCCAGTTTACACAGAACCCCATCTCATTTCACCTACAGTACACTTGTTGCCTTTGCAGAAGACTGAATACTTTTCTCAAAGTAAGGCCTGTGTTGGACCCTGTAGTTCTACACCACTGAACATGGATTGTAGCTTAAAACACTTAAGGTTAATCTTGTCCATCAGTCAAGTACAAGTACAGTTCCTAAGGACTTCCGACTGTGTAGTCCTGGCTCCTGGTGCACTTTCTGAATGAGTATTAAAAATAGAGCTCCAAGAGCTGGATACGTTTGTTGATTTGGAAGGATTACTAGCTTTCTTCATTTAAACAGTAGCCCAGGCTGTGAGCTGGTATTGTGTCATATTCTTCATCTTAACACAGAACCTGGTTTACAAATGGCACTCAGGTAATGTTTGGATGAATGAATGAGAAAATGCCAAAAACAAGGATTTCTGTTTAGGGAAAACTGATGTTAAGCTGTTCTTTCTAACAATTGGCTCCCAGGTTCAGCTGTTTCGGTCCACACCTCATTCACAATAAGATATTAAATTCCATTCTGCAAACATTTGTTGAGTGCCTACTGCCTTGTGCCTGACCAGAAGGAATGAAGCCAAGATAACACATAATAGAACCCTGTCATGAGCACAGAAAGACCTGCTGAGTTTCTATTGATTGTGGCAAACCAGCCTGCATCCAGTTCCAAGCAACAGCTGCCCACTTAGTGAATACCCATTCATGCTTCCACACCCAGCTCTAGTATACTCTTTTCACAGTCTGTTTGAAAATTTTATTTTTACTTGAAAGACAGACAGACAGACACACACACACACACAATCGTCCATCCACTGGTTCATTCTCCAGTGCACTGGGTCTGGGCCAAACCAAAGCTTGGAACTGGAAACTCCATCCATGTCTTCCACATGGGTAGTGGGATCCATGGACTTCAGCCATCACCTGCTCCCTCTCAGGGTGTACCTAAAAGGAAGCTGGATCAGAAGCAAAATGGGAACTTGAACCCAGCACTCTGATATGGGATGTGGGTGTCTTAACTGCTGAGTCAAACACCCATGGAAAGGCTTTCTTTTCCAGATAAAATTGACTAATGTGTCCCACTTTAGGTTGGTTGCTTGGATGATCCCTATTTATGGTCTCTGTATCCCTTCTTATTTTTTTTATCCCATAACTTTGTAGTTCCATCCATTTATGGTGCTGGGCTCAGCCATGTGACTTGCTCAGTAAGATGTGATAAACAGGAAGCAAACAAGTTTTTTTTTTTTAATATTTTTTTAAAAATTTTTTTTGACAGGCAGAGTGGACAGTGAGAGAGACAGAAAGGTCTTCCTTTGCCGTTGGTTCAGCTGCGGCCGGTGCACCGCGTTGATCCAAAGGCAGGAGCCAGGTGCTTCTCCTGCTCTCCCATGGGGTGCAGGGCCCAAGCACTTGGGCCATCTTCCACTGCACTCCCGAGCCATGGCAGAGAGTTGGCTTGGAAGAGGGGTAACCGGGACAGAATCCAGCGCCCCGAGCGGGACTAGAACCCGGTATGCCAGCGCCGCAAGGTGGAGGATTAGCCTGTTGAGCCATGGCACCGGCCACCAAACAAGTTTTAAAAGGTGGCTTGCTTAGAGCCAGCATCCTGCAGTGGTGGGTTGAGCTGCCACCTGCAACACTGGCATCCCATATAGGTACCAGTTTGTGTCCTGGCTGTTCCACTTCTTCTTCTACTTCTTCTTCTTTTTTTTTTTTAAGATTTATTTATTTATTTGAAAGTCAGAGTTACACATAGAGAGAAGGAGAGGCAGAGAGAGAGAGAGAGGCCTTCATCTACTAGTTCACTCCTCAACTGGCCACAACGGCTGGAGCTGCGCTGATCCGAAGCCAGGAACCAGGAGCTTCCTCTGGGTCTCCCATGTGGGTGCAGGGGCCCAAGCACTTGGGCCATCTTCTCCTGCTTTCCCAGGCCATAGCAGAGAGCTGGTTCAGAAGTGGAGCCGCCGGGACTCAAACTGGTGCCCATATGGGATGCCGGCACTGCAGGTGGCAGCTTTACCGGCTATGCCACAGTGCTGGCCCCCTGTTCCACTTCTAATCAAGCTTCCTGCTTGTGAATCTGGGAAGGCAGAAAAGGATGGCTTGAATCCTTGGGCTCCTGCACCCATGTCGGAGACCTGGATGAAGTTCTTGGCTCCTGGCTTTGGGCTGGCACAGCCCCAGCTGTTGAAGTCACTTGGGAATTGAACCAGTGAATCAAAGATCTATCTCTATCCCTCTCTATAACTCTGTCTTCCAAATAAATAGATCTTTAAAAGAGGGGGGGCTCACTGAAGCTTCTGTTGTGGCACACCAGGTTAAGCTGCCACCAGCAAAGCTGGCATCTCAAATGAACGCTGGTTCGAGTCCCAGCTGCTCTACTGCTGATCCTGCTTCCTGCTATTGTGCCTGGGAAAGCAGCAGAAGATGGCCCAAGTACTTGAGCCCCTGCAAGCCACGTGGGGCTTGCCCTCTCTCTCTCTCTCTCACTATCTTTTTAAGATTTATTTATTTGTAGGCCGGCCCCGTGGCTTAACAGGCTAATCCTCCGCATTGCAGCGCCGGCACACCGGGTTCTAGTCCCGGTCGGGGCACTGATCCTGTCCCGGTTGCCACTCTTCCAGGCCAGCTCTCTGCAATGGCCCGGGAAGGCAGTGGAGGATGGCCCAAGTTCTTGGGCCCTGCACCCCATGGGAGACCAGGATAAGCACCTGGCTCCTGCCATCGGAACTGCGTGGTGCGCCGGCCGCAGCGCGCCTACCGCGATGGCCATTGGAGGGTGAACCAACGGCCAAAAGGAAGACCTTTCTCTCTGTCTCCCTCTACTGTTCACTCTGCCTGTCAAAAATTAAAAAAAAAAAAAAATTTATTTATTTGTTTGAAAGGCAGAGTGACAGAGGGAGAGGCAGAGAGAGATCTTCCATTCACTGGTTGACTCCCCCAAAATGGTCACAACATCCAGGGCTGGGCCAGCTCAGAGCCAGGAGTCAGGAACTTCATCTGAGTCTCCCTTGCATTGGCAAGGAGCTGGATCAGAAGTGGAGCAGTCAGGACTTGAACTGACGCTCTGGGATACTGGTGTTAGTCAGCAGCTTAACCCACGGAGCCGTAACACCAGCCCCTGCCCTCTTTTTTGCCAGTGCAAAGAACATGGCTGGCCTGCAGGAGGGATGCAAGAGATGTGCTGGTAAGCGATGTAAAAGAGCCAGTGATCCCAGCTCAGGCCATCGGAGGCTAGCCTTTAGCTAGCCCACCCCTGGTCAAGACCAGGAAGGAGAGCCCACCCAGTCCACAGATGACTGCGGATACAGGAATGAACCCAGTTAAGACCGAAACCACCATCTAGCTGACACTGAGGCTTAGAAGCAGTAATAAATGCTTTCTGTCTTAAGCCTCTGTGTTTTGGAATAGTTTGTTTTTAAGCCACCAAGTTTTGGGATAGCTTGTTTGACAGCTAACTGATGGGATGCCCGCATTGCACTTGCAACAACATTTTATCACAGCCTATTTCCTCATCTATGCAGTGGAGGCAAACATTACCTTGAGAGCTATTGTGTGCCCTGTAGCAGGTGCTCAGTGAGTGGAAGAAGTTGTCCCTTCTGAACTAACTTCTTTACAGCCTACTTTCTATTTTTTCTCTGCAAGTTTAAGAGATTGATAAGAAGTCAGGCTCTTTCTCTGTTCCCACCATTATGTGACATTGGTCTGGCAAAGAGTGGGCCCTTACTAGGGCTTGATGGACAAATGTTAAATGGGAAGATGAGAAGACATGAAGGAATAAGTGGTGTCACTTAGAAGGCCTGACTCCTGGGGAGAACGTTCAAAGCTCGATGCTGCGTTGCTTACTCCTAAGCTGTGTTTGCAGAGCCAGTCTTTCCCAGCTGTTACTCTGGCTCCTGATCAGGAGATAGTCAGATCCCAGTACCTTCATCTGGCCAGATGCACAGACTTGATGAATGGCAGGGTGGTCAGGAACATATTTGCCTTGTTTTGGAATTGGAATTTTTCTTGAAAATGTGTTACCTTTTTTTTTTTTTTTTTTTTGAGAGAAAGATAGAGAGCTCCCATCTGCTGGCTCACTTCCCAAATGCCCACACTAGCCAGAGTTGGGCCAAGTCAATGCCAGGAGCTGGGAACTCAATCCAGATCTTCCACATATGTGGCAGAGACCCAACAACTTGAGCTATCACCTGCTGCTTGCGTGGGTCTATATCAGCAGGAAACCAGAACTGGGAGCAGAGCTGGGGAGCCTAGGCACTCCCATTTGGAATGCAGGTGTGTTAACCTGTGTGTTAACCACAAGGCAAAATGATCACTCCGTTTTTCCCTTTTAATAGTAAAAGTTGGCATGACAGTTGAATAACGTCAAACAACATAAAGAAGTACATCAAGTAGAAACTGAAATCTGAATCTCTGTTAACAGTTTGGGAATAAAACCTCTTAGAATGTATATATTAAATGATTATATTTTAAAATTTTATTCCTTTACAACCCTTTTCAAATTGTTGTAGGTTCTCACCCTTTTTAATAGCAGAAGAATGTTCCATGGTATGTATCATAGTCTACATGAATTCACTTAATTTAATCATTCTCAAACTGATAGAAATTTGTCTTGAGTTTTTGGAAATCACTACAATTGGGATTTAATTTGGTGTCAGCCTATTTCTGTCCTCTCATGCAGACAACAAGGCGGCTTTAAGGAATAATTATATGAGGATATCTGATAAAACAGCCTGGCCTAGAGAGTTTCTTTTTTTCAAGTTTATTTGTTTTCATCTACCTGAAACCCAAAGCAACAGAGAGCGACAGCAAGAGCAGGAGAGGCAATTTCTATCTGCTGGTTCACTCCCCAAATGCCTGCAACAGCCAAGGCTAGGCAGGTGAAAGCCAGGAGCCAGAAACTCCATCTGAGTCTCCCTTGTGGGTGGAGGGGCCAAGCGCTTGAACCATTCATTATCTGCTGCCTCCCAGATTACTAGGAGGAAGCTGGATCAGAAGCAGAGCTGCTGGGACTCGCGCCGGTGCTCCCATAGGAGATGTTGGCATCATGAGCAGCAGCTCAACCTGCTTCCTACCGTGCCCACCCTGAGACAGTGTCTGTTTATAGGTCACAAGTAGAAGAAGAAAAAATCAAAGAATACCTAGAGAAATCTGCCACATAAGCTAATATATCCTGGGAGGATACACTGCCAACATGCCAAAGGAAGACCCAAGATTCAACTTGGTTCCTGTCCATGTCTCTGCTCCTTCTCTTTTTTTTTTTTTTTGGGGGGGGGGGGAGACAGGCAGAGTGGATAGTGGATAGTGAGAGAGAGAGAGACAGAGAGAAAGGTCTTCCTTTTTGCCGTTGGTTCACCCTCCAATGGCCGCTACGGCTGGCACATCGCACTGATCCGAAGCCAGGAGCCAGGTGCCTCTCCTGGTCTCCCATGCGGGTGCAGGGCCCAAGCAGTTGGGCCATCCTCCACTGCCTTCCTGGGCCATAGCAGAGAGCTGGCCTGGAAGAGGGGCAACCGGGATAGAATCCGGCACCCCAACCGGGACTCGAACCTGGTGTGCCGGCACCGCAAGGCGGAGGATTAGCCTGTTAAGCCACAGCGCCGGCCTCTGCTCCTTCTCTTATCCTCACCTCAAATTCTGCAGCCTTTGGGCTGGTGTTGTGGCACAGTGGGTTAAGCCACTACCTGGGACCCTGGCGTCCCATATTGGAGCACCAGTTCAAGTCCTGGCAACTCTGCTTCCCTGATGCAGCTCTCTGCTAATGTACCTGGTACAGCAAAAGGTAATGGCCCAGGTACTTGGGCCCCTGCCCTGCCACGTGGGAGACCCAGGTGGAGTGTCTGGCTCCTGGCTTTGGCCTGGGTCATGCTGGGCATTTGAGGAATGAACTAATGTATGGGAAGATCTCTTTTTCTGTCTTTTCCTTTCTCTGTGTCACTTTCAAATAAATAAAATCTTTAAAAAAAATTCTACCGTGCAAATACAACTACTCACATTTAAGGTCCCTAAACCAGCCCTCTGGGCATCTGATTGGAACAGTTTCTCCTTCCAGCTATCTCTGTTTGGGATGTAGTTTCTTCCTGTTTCCTTGCTAATTTTTTTTTTTTTTTAAGATTTATTTATTTGAAAGGCAGAATGACAGAGCGATATCCCACCCACTGGTTCACTCCCCAAATGAATGCAATAGCCAGAGCTGGTCCAGGCGAAATCCAGGAGCCACGAATTTTATCTGGGTCTCCCATGTGAGTGGCAAGAACCAAAATACGTGGGTCATCATCTGCTGCCTTAGCCGGATTAGCAGGATGCTGGATTGGAAGTGGAAGTGCCAGGACTCGAACCAGCGCTGATACGGAATGGGGGCATCCCAAGCAACAGCTTACTCCACTGCACCACAACACTGCTCCTTGCCTCTCTAATTTTTTTTTTTAAAAGATGTTTATTTATTTACTTGAGAGGTAGAGTTACAGACAGAGAGAGGGAGAGACAGAGAGAAAGGTCTTCCGTCCGCTGGTTCACTCCCCAAATGGCCATAACGGCCGGGGCTGCGCCGATCTGAAGCCAGGAGTAAGGAACTTTCCTTTAGGTCTCCCATGTGGGTGCAGGGGCCCAGGCACTTGAGCCATCTTTCACTGCTTTCCCTGGCCATAAGCAGAGAGCTGGATCAGAACAGGAGCAGCCAGGACACCAATTGGCGCCCATATGGGATGCCAGCGCCGCAGGCAGAGGCTTAGCCTACTGCTCCACAGCGCTGGCCTGGCCTTGCTAATTCTTATTTCAGGACTCAGCCCAGGAGTCAACTTTCTGAGAAGACTACTCTTATCTCCAAATCTGGATGTGGAACTTCTCTTTTGGGGCCCTTATAACACCCTATACTTATTGCCAGAGCAGCACTTAGAACACTACTACTATCTACCTACTATCTACATGACCATAAACTCCACCAAGGCAGGAGCCATGTTGTTCTCATAGTTGTATCTCAAAGTGGTGTCAGCTAGTGCATGTTTCATAAAGAAATAAAAAATCCCAGCTGGGGGCCCTCACTGTGGTGTAGCAGATAAAGCTGCCCCCTGCGGAGCCAGCATCCCATATTGGTGCAGGTTCAAGTGCCGGCTGCTTCACTTCTGATCCAGGCCCTAATGGGCCAGGGAAAGCAGAGGAAGATGGCCCAACTCTTTAGGCCCCTGCAGCCACATGGGAGATCTAGGGAAAGCTCCTGGCTCCTAGTTTCGGATCGGCCCAGCTCTGGCTGTTATGGCCATTTGGGGAGTGAACCAGCAGATGAAGATCTCCCTCTCTCTCTGTCCCTCTGTAACTATGCCTTTCAAATAAATACATGAATCTTTATGGACAAATTCCAACTGAATAATACTATAAAGGAGAGGGACATGAGGCTGCAGTACATGAGGGATCTGACCTGGTCTGAGCAGTCTTGTTCAGAAGACTTTCCCCCAGAAGCAACGGAGAGAAATCTAAAGGCGAAGGAGAGTGGGAAAAGGACAGGATAACCAGGGGCAAAAATGGGCATTCCAGGTTCGGCAGGAGGGTACTTGGAAATTCTGAAGACCTTGAAGGTCATGTAACTAGAGAGTGAAGGAGGGGTGTCTGGTTAGACTGGAGGTGGACAGGTGGGCAGGAGCCACTCCTAGATGTTGCCTCGTGCCAACAGCAATAGAAAGTCACAAAGCACATATTTAAAGAGAGGCGGAACTGGCGCTGTGGCTTAACAGGCTAATCCTCTGCCTTGTGGCGCCGGCACACCGGGTTCTAGTCCCAGTTGGGGCGCCGGATTCTATCCCGGTTGCCCCTCTTCCAGGCCAGCTCTCTGCTATGGCCCGGGAAGGCAGTGGAGGATGGCCCAACTCCTTGGGCCCTGCACCTGCATGGGAGACCAGGAGAAGCACCTGGCTCCTGGCTTTGGATCAGCGCGATGCGCTGGCCGCAGCGGCCATTGGAGGGTGAACCAACGGCAAAAAGGAAGACCTTTCTCTCTGTCTCTCTCTCTCTCACTATGCACTCTGCCTGTCAAAAAAAAAAAAAAAAAAAAAAAAAGTAAATAATAAAAAAAGAGAGGCGGAGAGGAAGAGTGGAGAATATTTTGTGTCTGAAAGATGACTCTGGCTACAGCAGGCAAAACTGCAGGAAGGGAAGGCAGAAAGGAGGCGGTGGTATGTGCGATAAAAGATATCTAGGAAGTAAAGCTGGCAGGTCTTCATCATAGATGACCAAGGATATCTCTTGGGTTTTTGGCTTGCAGAGAGGTGGAAGAGATCCAGGCTTGGGAACCTGGTTGGAGTACCCAGAGAAAAGCTGAATTTGGGTAGCCTTCGAGACACCCTGAAGGAGATATCAAAGAGGCAATTGGATGTACAGGCCCCCAGCCTAGAAATGACGGCTGGGCTAGAGAGGCTTGGATGCGTACCCAAGAAGAGAATACAGAGTGAGGTGGCGGGCACGCTGAAGACCAAGCCTGGGAGAACGCTGCGAGTAAGCAGACCAATCAGAGCAGCGAGACACAGCAGCTTCAGACATGCCGCTGTGTTTCCTGTGCAGTTTAAACATGTTGGATTCCCAGCCTCTTCAGTCCTTGCTTTCCCCCATTAAAACTTTCAGGGAAGGATTTGAAACTCATTCAGGCTGAAGTATAAATAACCCAAAGTAGGCCCTAGGTTCCTTTTTCTCTGGGCAGTTTAACCCACTCCCTGGAACAAGTCCTGAAGATAGAGAAGCAGTGTAGGCTCCAACTAAGGAGATATGGCTATTGGATTTACAACTGGGTTTAGTGCTGTCACTGATTTGGTGGTGGCCTCGGCAAGTTGCTTCTACTTTCTGGGTTTCAGTTTTCCAATCTGTGAAATGGGGATACACAGCACTTATTTATAGAGCTGCCATGAGTACCAAGAGAGGCACTTGTGAAAGCGCTGGGTAAGTTTCTAAATGCAACAGATCCCTCACGAGAGCTGTAAATAAGGAATGGAGCTGGAAGCAGACCATGGGGATACAGGGAGATGCAATGTGGTAACAGCACCTTTAATGACTGTGTTTGGGGGACTCCTGCTGACTCCAGAATCCGGGATCCGGATTTACTTCAACGCTGCGCCCATGTCGGAGGAACACGAACGCCCTATCGGAGGGTGCTTCAGTCCCCCTGGATGTATCTGGGACCTGAGGCATCCGTCTCCGGGAGCGCCAAATCTGCAGTGGCTGAGGCGCTCAAGCACCCCAAATCTCTAGGAGTCTGTATCTCAGCGCCCTTCCGCCTCTGATCCTCCCCTCTCCCCAGCACCCCCAAGGTAGTGCATCGCGTTAACTGTGACAGGGGCGAGGGCTGGCGGGACAGGTCTCAAGTGCCGAGGAGGGAAGTTTTTAGTATTTCTGTGGTGCTCCTTCCTTCTCCACAGAGCTCTTGTCCCCAGAGAGGGTTTCCTGTTTTCCCGCGCGACTCACCAGCAGTCGCTTCCCCTCCAGCCTCGGCGTCCCACAAGCTCAGTGATACGTAGAGCAGCTCCATGGCAACCACCTTCGTCACCACGTTCGGGAAGGCGCTGCAAGAGCCGTCTGGACGCCTACAGGGACCCGTACTCGCCAGGGGCGGGGCTCCAATTCCGCGGGCGGTGCTGGGATTTGTAGTTCTCTTTGCCCTCAAGTCCAGGCCTGGGCCCGGAAGTAGAAACACTCCTTCCTCGGGCCTTACACTTCCTTTTCCCGGGTCCTCAAGTGTGCTCTGCGTAAGAAAACAGCCAACAGGGGCCAATCGGAGGGCGACTCGAGGGGGCGGGGCCATAGTTTAAATTAATTGTGTACCCACAGCGCTGGCGCGAGCCCGCGACAAACCGCGATCCGTGGGAAGCGCGAGGCGCAGCGGGAGCGCGCGGCCAGGTAACCGGCGCGGGCCCGTGGCTGACGTGCGGCCTGGGCGCCTGCAGGGATGCCCAGGCCTAAAGGGGGTGCTGGAGAGGCCGGTGCGAGAGAAGGCCTCCTTCGTAGCCCAGTGTGAGAGGGGAGACTATATTGGGGGTAAGGTTTGTGGGGAGAGGGGAGTGACGCCGGGGGAGGGCCTGTTGGGGGGCGTGTCCGTGGACTCTTCTCAGGGCGACGCGCGGTGGAGAGTGGTGCAAGTGCCTGAAGGGGCCTGAGATGGAGAGCCCTCGGCTATTGTTAACAATGGTGGAAGTCGTGGCACACAGTTCCCGAGAACCAGCTACTCTTCTGCCGTGGGGCTCACACCTTTCAGAAAGATGGTTTTAAAAAAATATTTTCCTCAAAGTTCTTAAATCTGCTAACACATGGGGGACCGTGAGGCGCATAGTGTGTCGAACTTGGCCTGGGTTACCGAGCGGTGCCTGGTTGGCCGTCGCTGTGGTATTTCGAGGGTCGTGCATCCATGAGGAGGGGGCCGTGTGGGATGCGCCTTGTCTCGGACTAGTTGCTTTGTTTTGAGCCTCCTTGCCGTCCGTGTGAACTGTGCTCTCACCTGCCGTTATCTGTTTCCTGATGATCGGGGGTCTGATCGGGTCAGGTGTTTGTGCAAGCTCTGTGTAGAGTACGAGTTTGTAAGTGAGGTGATCGTGTGAAGGATTGTGGGAGGGAGTGATGATGCTGCCTCCTCTGGGTCCCCTCTGAGGTACTCTAAGAGCCCCTTTTGTGTTTGCCTTTCTAATGAGATGCAGAGGTTTTTTGTTTGTTTGTTTTTGTTTTGTTACTGTATCCTGGTGGCTATGCAGGATTTGAGACATGGCATGCCATTCATGTATTGGAATGATGTATTTTCTTGAGCTGAGAGGGCCAAGGAGCCTGGCTTCTCCATCTTCATTTAGTGGCTTTTGAACTTGAGTGTTAAGCTATCTGCTTCCCTGAAGTGGTACTGCCTCCTGAAAAGGGGATAGTGTTTGCTTGCTTTAATCCATACTTCCCTCTTTGGTGTCTGGTGACTGGTCTTGAGTTTCCAAAGTTCTGGGATGTCAAGGGTGTCACTCTGTGATGGGTGGAAGCTTTTGATAGTAAGAGAAGTGGAGCTGTCTACCGTGTGGCCATCTCACTGCCGTTGCCATCTCACTGCCGTGACTAGACGGGACCTAGGACAAGCATTCCATCCAGACAACTCTGAGCAAAAAGAGGTGTATGTGTGCCCTCCCTCGCTGCTGATGTGATATTTTCTCCCTTAGAGGAGGAAGCGCGAACTTCTCTGTAAATGTTTCAGAGGTACTCTTTTCTTGGTCCAAGTTTAAGCAAATGACTAATTGTAATGCCTGAATCTTAGTCCAAAGCCAAAAGCTGTACTCCCCCAAAGCTGGAAGCCCTTACCTGAAACTTCATTAAGAAACATGTGTGGGGCTGGTGTCGTGGTCAGTGGGTTAAGCAGCCATGTGCGTTGCCAGTGTCCCAGCTGCTCCACTTCCAATCTATTTTTTTAAAGATTTATTTATTTATTTGAAAGTCAGAGTTACACAGAGAGAGGAGAGGCAGAGGGAGAGAGAAGTCTTCTATCTGATGGTTCACTCCCCAGATGGCTGCAGCTGCACCGATCTGCCCATATGGGTTGCCGGCACTGCAGTTGGTGGCTTTACCCGCTACGCCACAGCACCGGCCCCTCCGCTTCCAATCTAGCTCTCTGCTTACCATACCTGGGAAAGCAGCTTAAGATGGCCTAAATGCCTGGGCCCCTGTCACCCACGTGGGAGACCCAGATGGAGTTCCAGGCTCTTGGCTTCATCCTGGCCCAGTCCCGACTGTTGTGAGCATTTAGGGAGTAAACCAGCAGCTGAAAGATCTCTTTCTGTCTCTCCCTCTTTCTCTATAGCTCTGCCTTTCAAATAAATAAATCTTTTTTTTTTTTTTTTTTAACACGTCTACTTAGAATGTTCTTTTTTACTTATGGAAGTGGGAAGAATACCTTGAACTAAGACTTAAGTTCTGAAAACTGTTAGTTTTCAGAACTTAAGTTCTAAAAACTGGAGGTGAAGTCTTGCCTTAGATGACTGAACAAAGCTGATTAGGGGCTATATTTTTAATTTTTTTAGAGTTTATTTATTAGAAAGGCAGCAGTGTTTTTCTTTCTTTTTTGGGGGGGTGGGGGTGGGGGAGGGTAGATGTTCTTTCTGCTGGTTCAAATTCCTATAATAGTTGGGGCTGAGCCAGACCAAAAGCAAGAGCCCAAAACTCCATGGGTGGCAGGAACTCCAAGGCCTTGGGCCATCCATTATTTTTTGCCTTCCCATTAGCAGGAAGCTGGATTGGAAGCGAAGTAACCAGTACTGAAACTGGCACTCTGATATGGGATGTGGGTGGACTAAGCAGTGGCTTAACCGGATGCACCACACGCCTGCCTCATTGAGTTGTTATTTTTTTTCTTTTTTTTTTTTAATTATTATTTTTAAAAATGTTTAAGAAAGCTTTTATTTAATGAATGCAAATTTCATAGCTACAGCTTTAGGAATAGGGCAGTTTTTCCCCCCATACCCACCCTCCCACTCCAACTCTTGTCTCACTTCCTCCTCCCTCTCCCATCTCATCCCATTCTTCATTAAGATTCACTTTTAATTAACTGTATACAGAAGACCAACTCTGTACTAAGTAAAGATTTGAACAATTTGTACCCCCACACACACTCAAAGTGTAAAATACTTTTTGAAAACAAGTTTTATAGTTAATTCTCATAGTATAACTCATTAAGGACAGAGGTCCTACATGGGGAGTAAGTGCACAGTGACTCCTGTTGTTGATTTAACAATTAATACTTATTTATGACATCAGTGATTACCCGAGGCTCTTGTCATAAGCTGCTAAGGCTATGGAAGCCTTTTGAGTCCACAAATTCCATCAGTATTTAGACAAAGCCATAAGCAAAGTGGAAGTCCTCTCCTCCCTTCAGAGAAAAGCACATCCTTCTTTGATGGCCCCTTCTTTCCACTGGGGTCTCACTCACAGAGATCCTTCATGTAGATCATTTTTTGCCCCAGTGTCTTGGCTTTCCATGCCTGAAATGTTCTCATGGGCTTTTCAGCCAGATCCATTGGGTTGTTTTGACAGCTGTGTATAATTAACAAAACCTTGTGGTCAGAAGAAATATTATAAATCATTTAAAAGTTTTATTTTAATTCTACTTGAAAGGCAGAGAATATAGAGCTTCCATCTGCTGGTTCACTCCCCAGATGCTCACAACAGCTGGGTTGGGCCAGGCCAAAGGCAGGAGCCAGAAACTATTCTGTTGTACATTTAGGCAGGAGGGGCCTGAGTATTTGGACCATCAACCATTGCCCTCTCATATGCATCAGCAAGGACAGTAGAGTAGCCGGGGTCCTAACTGGCACTCTGATATGGGATGCCATTGGCACAAGCAGTAACTTAACCTGCTGTATCACAGCACCAACCCCTCTGTTGTTTTAAAGATCCTCTTTGTTATTTATTTTTCTCACATTCATTAAATGGTGTGAATTTAATCTTATTTATCCTACTGTTGTCATATGGTAACTCCTCAATTGGATGTTTCATCTTTCATTCATTTTGTATAAATTCTCGGTTGTTACTTTAGATAATGCCTCTCCTAGATGGCATATTTAACTTATGTAGGGCCTTTTTATTCTGTTCTTCACATCTCTTTTTTTTTTTTTAATTTACTTCTTTTTAAAGATTTTTTTTTTTTTTTGGAAAGACAGAGTTACAGAGAGGCAGAGAGCAAGAGCGAGAGCGAGAGTGAGAGAGAGAGAGAGAGAGAGAGAGATCTTCCATATGCTGCTGGTTCACTCTTCAAATGTCCACAGTGGCTGGGGCTGGGGCTGGACCAGGCCAAAGCCAGGAGCTAGAATCTCTATCCTGGTCTTGCATGTGGGTAGCCAGGGCCTAAGCACTTGGGACATCTTCCATTCCTTTCCCAGGTATGTTATCAGGGAGCTTAATTGGAAGCAGAACAGCTGGGACTCACACTGGCACTCCAGTATGGTATACTGGTGTCGCAAGTATTGGCTTAACTCACTGCATCACAACACTGGCTGTTGACCTGCTTTTTGCCACTTCAGATTAATTTGTATTTTATAGAATTTTATATAAGTTAAATCATCCAATAAATAACCTTTTGTGTCTGGCATCTTTCATGTAGGAGAATGCACTCGAGATTTACCCTTTTAGTTGTATATATCGGTAATTTGTTACTTTTTATTTTTATTTATTTTATGGCTGTTGTCATATTTCATCTGTCATTCATTATCGACAGACATTTGGGTTGTGTCCAGTTTTTGGCTATTATGAATAAAGTTGGTGTGAGATTCATGTACACATCGTTGAGTGTATTTTTTCTTCCTTTTTGCAGTATATACTTAACTTTTTAAGAAATGGGACTGGTATTTGGCCTAGTGGTTAGGATGCCAGTGTGCCACATTGGAGTGTCTGGATTTGATTCCCGTCTTCAGCTCCTGACGCTTCCTGCTAATGCAGGCCCTTGGAGGCAGTGGTGGTGGTTTCAGTAATTGGGTTCCTGCCATTCACGTGTGGGACTTAGACTGCTTTGCTATTGCCTGGCTTTAGCCCAACCCAGCCTTGGCCATTGTGAGCATTTAGGAATTGAAGCAGTGGATGGGAACTCTGGCTTTCTTTCTCTGCCTCTCAAATAAAATAAAGCAGGGGCCAGTGTTGTCATACTGTAGGTTAAACTGCCACCTGCAACCCCAGCACAGGCAATGGTCCAAGTCCCAGCTATTCTAGTTCTCATCCACCTCCCTGCTAATGTGCCTGGGAAAGCAGTGGAAGATGTCCCAAATTTTTTAAGATTTGTTTATTTATTTGAAAGGCAGAGTTACAGAGAGGCAGAGGCAGAAAGAGAGAGATCTTCCATCCTCTGGTTTACTCCCCAAATGGCCTCAATGGCTGGAGCTGGGCTGATCCAAAGCCGGAAGCCAGGAGCTTCTTTGGGGCCTCCCACTCAGGAGCAGGGGACCAAGCACTTGGGTCATCTTCTGCTTTCCCAGGCCATAGCAGAGAGCTGGATTGGAAGAGGAACAGCTGGGACTTGATATGGTGCTCATATGGGATGCCATCTGTAGGTGGTGGCTTTATCCACTATACTACAGCACTAGCCCCTAAAATAAATCTTAAAAAAATAAAAATAAATTATCATTTTTTCAAAGTGGTTGTGATGTTTATGTTCTTTTTTAAAAAAATATTTATTTTTATTTATTTATTTAAAAAAAATTTTTTTTTGACAGGCAGAGTGGATAGTGAGAGAAAGAGAGACAGAGAGAAAGGTCTTCCTTTGCCGTTGGTTCACCCTCCAATGGCTGCCGCGGCTGGCACACCGCGCTGATCCAATGGCAGGAGCCAGGTGCTTCTCCTGGTCTCCCATGCGGGTGCAGGGCCCAAGCACTTGGGCCATCCTCCACTGCACTCCCTGGCCACAGCAGAGAGCTGGCCTGGAAGAGGGGCAACCGGGACAGAATCCGGCGCCCCGACCGGGACTAGAACCCGGTGTGCCAGCGCCGCAAGGTGGAGGATTAGCCTAGTGAGCCGCGGTGCCGGCCAAAAAATATTTATTTTATTTATTTGAAAGAGTTACAGAGAGAGGTAGAGACAGAGAGAGGTCTTCCATCCGCTGGTTCGCTCCCCAGATGGCGGCAACTGCCGGAGCTGCGCCAATCTGAAGCCAGGAGCTTCCTGCGAGTCTCCCATGCGGGTGCAGGGGCCCAAGAACTTGGGCCATCTTCTACTGCTTTCCCAGGCCATAGCTGGATAGGAAGAGGAGCAGCCAGGACTAGAACCGGCGCCCATATGGGATGATGGTGCTTCAGGCCAGGGCGTTAACCCGCTGTGCCACAGTGCCGGCCCCACTGTTTATGTTCTATACCAGTGTAGAAAATCTCTGGTTGCTTCATATTCTTGCCAACACTTGGTATTGTCAGTGCTTTTAATTTTAGCCATTCTCACAGAGGTGTCATAGCTCACTGTGGTTTGAATTCATGTTTTCTTGATAATTGATGATGCTGAACATCTTTTCATGTGTTCATTGGCTGTTTGTCTTTTAGAGCAGCTTTTGGGTTTGCTTCTGCTGGACACTCAAGGCTATTCCCAGACTGGGACCAAAATGTTTGTAATTTTGCTCTTGTAGATTTCCAGGTCATAAACATTGTATAAATTTGAACTCCAAGTTCATTGTTTTATATACCTATTGTTTTGAATTCCTAGAAGGTTTTGTTTTTGTTTTTGTGTTTTTTCCTCTTCCTTCACTAGGTGAACCATGTAATCTCTATTTCCCTATGGACAGATTTTTTTGTCCTAGTCCTTTTATTGGGTATAACCTTGGGATCTCAACCTCTACACAGAGGTCTCAGTTATCTTTTTTTTTTTTTTAAGATTTATTTATTTATTTGAAAGTCAGAGTTACACAGAGAGAGAAGAGGCAGAGAGAGAGAGAGGTCTTCCATCTGCTGATTCACTCCCCAGATGGCTGCAATGGCCGGAAATGCACTGATCCGAAGCCAGGAGCCAGGAGCTTCTTCCGGATCTCCCACGCGAGTGCAGGGGCCAAGCATTTGGGCCATCTTCTACTGCTTTCCCAGGCCATAGCAGAGAACTGGATTGGAAGAAGAGCAGCCAGGACTAGAACCGGCGCCCATATGGGATGCCGGCGCTTCAGGCCAGGGCATTAACCACTGCGCCTCAGCGCTGGCCCCCTCAGTTATCTTATGTGAGCTCCAGATGTGTCTCCTGGACCAATGAGAGTTTCCTAAATTTCTTACTGCTGGGGCAGCTATGCCATGAGCTCACTGATTCAGTTTTCAGCTTCTTTGTTTGTGGTTCCTAGGATTTCCCTTACATGTGAATTTGGTTTATATATGTGTCAGTGCAGATTCAATTGGCAAAACAGAAACTACATACTAGTTATTCACTCGAATGAACTTAATGAAGACGTGGTTTAAACCTTGTTTGAAAAGCTGAAAAAGCAAAAAGGGAACCTTAATGTAACTTTGATCAAACAGTAGTAAGCATCTTCCTCATCTAGGAGAGAAAAACAAAGGAAGGAAGGTTGGGCTTATCGGAACCTAGAAGTCTGGAGGGATCTGGAAGAGTTGCACCCAGATTCTCTGAGGGAGGGTGTTGCCTGGTGCTGCTGGTTTCTCAGGAGCTCACAGGAGGGCCCAGAGGAGCTAGGTTCAGTTGAGCCCCACCCAGCTGATACAGGTGCCTCTGAGGTGCACAGTGAGGCTAGTTCTGAAAAGTTAGAAAGAAACTGGGTGTAGGCAATTGCTGTTGTCAAGAAACACCAAGCCATAACTAGGAGGAAGTCCTTGTAACCTCCTCCTGCCTTCCATTTTTCCTTTGGCCACCCTCTATTGACGGTACCTACCAGGGAGCCAGCTGGCAAGACAAAATGAAATTTGTGGAGTTCAGACCCCATCATCACAAAGCAGAGCATAACAGTGTAAGTGTGAGGGAGTCAGTGTTGTGGCACAGCAGGTAAAGCCACTGTCTGCGATTCCAGCATCCTATATGGGCACTGGTTTTGAGTTCTGGCTGTTCCCCTTCCAATCCAGCTCCCTGCTAATGGCCTGGGGAAAGCAGCAGAAGATGGGAGACCTGGAAGAAGCTACTGGCTCCTGGCTTTGGCCTGGCCTAGCACTGGTCATTATGGCTATTTGGAGAGTGAACCAGTGCGTGGACGACCAGCCTCTTTCTGTCTTTCCCCTGTCTCTGTAACTCTGACTTTCAAATAAATAAATAAATCTTTAAACAAACAAACAGGGTAAGCTTGGAACTGAGAGATAATTACTTAATAATTGGCACAGATTGATTTATTTATTTGAAAGAGAGACAGGAACCAGAGAGAGAGAGAGAGAGAGAGAGAGAGAGAGAAAGATATCGAGAGATCTTCCATATGCTGGTTTACTCCCCAGGCTGCAATGGCCGGGGGTGGGCCATGCCAAAGACAGGAGCTTCATCTGGGTCTCAGGGTCTCTTGTCTTCATTTGGGTGGCAGGGGCCCAAACACTTGGGCCGTCTTTCCACTGCTTTCCTTCGACCATTAGCAGGGAGCTGATCAGAAGTGGAGCAGCCAGGATGTGAACTAGCATCCTTACCGGCGGCAGCTTAACCCACATGCCATAGTGCCAGCCCCGTCTTTCTGAGCATATGTAGTAGGAAAGTTTCCAGATTACCTAGCCCATTATATAAATAACTACTAATAGCAATGTTCAACTTTTTTTCCAACATATTTTGTGAATCAGGCACTTTCCGAAGCACTTTACGTGAATTACTTCCCAAAACTGTATGGTTCTTACTACTCCCTTTTACAGAAAAGGAAACTAAGGCACAGGTAGATTAAGTAATCTCTCTAAATCCGCACAGTTATAAATGTAGAGTTGTGTCCTAATCTAAGCATTCTGGGTTCCATATCCTACATTTTTTACTTCTACAGTTGCTGAAAGTTCTTCCCCATGTCAAGCTAAAAACTTCAACTTGCTAGTTCTGGCATTATCTTCTTGCAGGGGGACATACAAGGTGTTTTTTTTTTTAAAGATTTTTTTTTTTCATTTATTTAAAAGTCACAGTTACAGACAGAGAGAGGGAGAGACAGAGAGAAAGGTCTTCTATCCTCTGGTTCACTCCCCAAATAGTCACAATGGCCAGAGTTGAGCCTATCCGAAGCCAGGAGCCAGGAGCTCCCTCTGAGTCTCCCACGTGGGTGTAGGGGCCGCAGAGAGAAAAGTGTTCCATCCGCTGGTTCACTCCCCAAATGGCCTCAACGGCTGGAGCTGGACGTCTCCCAAGCCAGGAGCCAGGAGCTTTTTCCAGATCTCCCATGAGGGTGCAGGAGCCCAAGTACTGGGGCCATCTTTTACTGTTTTCCTAGGCCATAGCAGACAGCTGGATCAGAAGAAAAGCAGCCTGGACCAGAACCGGTACCCAAGGGGATACCGGTGCCGCAGGTGGATGATTAACCTACTGCACTACAGCACTGGTCCCACAACATTTTTTTTTTTTTTTAAGTTTGTTCATTTTTATTTATTTGAAAGATTCAGAGAGAGAGATATCTTCCAGTACTGGTTTACTTCCCAAATGCTCACAACAGCCAGGGCTGGGTCAGGAGCCTGGAATTCCATTTGGATCTCTCATGTGGGTAGCAGGGACCCAAGTACTTGAGCCATCACCTGCTGTCTCCCAGGGTGCCATTAGCTGGAAACTGAATTGAAAGCAGAGTTGAGACCCAGACATAGGGACTCTGATATGATGGGGGCGTCCCAAGCATAAACTCTGCTGCTGCCCCACATCTGTTGTTCTTGCCTTACATTTGGCATAACATACTTCCAGACCATTCATCATGATATTTGGCATTCTTCCTCACATGAACACTGATTTAGCTCTTCAGAGGTAGGGCACAGAGTTGTCTTCTAGTAATGCAGCTTGGGGTGGTGTTGATGTTTTAGGTAGCTCTGTTAGGCTCATGGCTCATCAAATGTGTGTTATTTATTTATTTATTTATTTTGACAGGCAGAGTGGACAGTGAGAGAGAGAGAGAGACAGAGAGAAAGGTCTTCCTTTGCTGTTGGTTCACCCTCCAATGGCCGCCGCGGTTGGTGCACTGCGGCCGGTGCACCGCGCTGGTCCGATGGCAGGAGCCAGGTGCTTCTCCTGGTCTCCCGTGGAGTGCAGGGCCCAAGCACTTGGGCAATCCTCCACTGCACTCCCGGGCCACAGCAGAGAGCTGGCCTGGAAGAGGGGCAACCGGGACAGAATCCGGTGCCCTGACTGGGACTAGAACCTGGTGTGCCGGCGCCGCAAGGTGGAGGATTAGCCTGTTGAGCTGCGGCACCGGCCCAAATGTGTTGTTAGTTATAGTCTTCCACCTCTCACTGTAAATAGCTTTTTATTTTTTTGCATACGTTTTTATTGAGGCCAGAGTTGTGGTTTAGTGAGTGAAGCCACTGCCTGCTGACATCCCACATAGGAGCTAGTTTGAGTCCCAGCTGCTCCACTTCCATTTCAGCTCCCTGATAATGTGCCTGGGAAAGCAGTGGAAGATGGCCAAAGTGCTTTGGCCCCTGCTACCCAAATGGTAAACCAGGATGAAGTTAATGGTGTCTGGCTGTGGCCTGGTCCAGCCCTAGCCATTGTGGCCATTTGAGGAGTGAACCAGTAGTTAAAAGATCTCAATCTGTCTCTCCTCTGTTATTCTGAATTTCAAATACAAATAATAAAAATCTTTTTTTTTTTTTTTTACTTTTTGACAGGCAGAGTGGACAGTGAGAGAGAGAGACAGAGAGAAAGGTCTTCCTTTTTGCTGTTGGTTCACCCTCCAATGGCTGCTGCGGAAGCGCGCTGCGGCCAGTGCACCGAGCTGATCCGATGGCAGGAGCCAGGTGCTTCTCCTGGTCTCCCATGGGGTGCAGGGCCCAAGCACTTGGGCCATCCTCCACTGCACTCCCTGGCCACAGCAGAGAGCTGGCCTGGAAAAGGGGCAACCGGGACAGAATCCGATGCCCCGACCGGGACTAGAACCCGGTGTGCTGGCGCCGCAAGGCGGAGGATTAGCCTAGTGAGCTGCGGCACCGGCTAATAATAAAAATCTTAAAAAAATTTTATTTATTTATTTGAAAGGCAGAGTTACAGAGGAGAGACAGAGATAAAGAGAGATTTTGGGGCTGGCGCTGTGACATAGTGGGTAAAGCCGTCACCTACAGTGCCGGCATCCCATATAGGTGCCAATATGAGCTGCTCCACTTCCGATCCAGCTCTCTGCTATGACCTGGGAAAGCAGTAGGAGATGGTCTAAGTCCTTGGGTCCTTGCACCTGCATGGGAGACCCGGAAGAAGCTCCTGGCTCCTGGCTTTGGATTGGCACAGCTCTGGCCGTTGCAGCCAGCTGGGGAGTGAACCAGCGGATGGAAGACTTCTCTCTCTCTGCCTCCCCTTCTCTCTCTGTGTAACTCTGACTTTCAAATAAATAAATCAGTCGACGCCGTGGCTCAACAGGCTAATCCTCCACCTTGTGGCGCCGGCCCACCAGGTTCTAGTCCCGGTCGGGGCACCAGATTCTGTCCCAGTTGCCCCTCTTCCAGGCCAGCTCTCTGCTGTGGCCCGGGAGTGCAGTGGAGGATGGCCCAAGTCACCCCATGGGAGACCAGGAGAAGCACCTGGCTCCTGCCTTCAGATCAGCGTGGTGCGGATCAGCCACAGTGGGGAAGAGGCTGGACTACATCACAGCTGAAATTAAGCGATACGAATCCCAGCTCCGGGACCTGGGACGGCAGTCAGAGCAGCAGAGGGAGACCCTGGCCCAGCTGCAGCAGGAGTTCCAGCGGGCGCAGGCGGCCAAGGCAGGGGCTCCTCCGAAGGCCTGACCTCGTGGCGGGGTTGGGGTGGGATGGGGCCACTCTAAGTAGCTAATAAAATGTAAACACCTGGAAAAACAAAAAACAAAAAACAAAAAACCAACGCTCTCTCACTGTCCACTCTGCCTGTCAAAAAAAACAAAAACAAAAAACAAACAAAGAAAAAACCAACAACAAAAAAACCACAAATAAATCAATCTTTAAAAAAAAATTTTTTTTTTTTTTTTAAAGAGATCTTTTATGCTGGTTCACTCCCTAAATAAACTACTGCAGCAGCCAGGGCTTGGCCAGGCTGAAGCCAGGAGCCAGGAGCTCCATTTGCATCTCCCATGTTGGTGGCAGGGGCCCAAGCACTTGAACCATCATCTGCTGCCTTCCCAGGCACATTTTTCCTTCTGGGCAGCCTTTTTTTTTTTTTTTTTTTTTTTTTTAAGATTCATTTATTTTTTGAAAGAGTTACACACAGAGAGGAGAAGCAGAGAGAGAGAGAGAGAGAGGTTTTCCATCCACTGGTTCACTCCCAAATGGCTGCAACAGCTGGAGCAGCACCGATCCGAAGCCAGGAGCCAGGAACTTCTCCAGGTCTTCCCATGCGGGTGCAGGGGCCCAAGGTCTTGGGCCATCATCAACTGCTTTCCCAGGCCGTAATGGAGAGCTTGGATTGGAAGTGGAACATCCAGGACTCGAACAGGTGCCCATACAGGAAGCTGGCACTGCAGGTGGCAGCTTTACCCTCCATGCAACAGTGCTGGCCCCTGGGCAGCCTTTTTAATATGAGCTGCTATAAGTCTGTATCATTTTGTATTTGATTAGTTCTTTTATCCTGAATACAGAACTTTATACTTAATTCTATTGTTATTTTTGGTGACATCAAGCCTCTTAAGACCTTTTTACCAGATAATATCTAAAAGCTTTATATTTTTTCTCCTTCGGTTTAATTCCAAAGACTGACAAATAGACCTTTTATGTTGTTATTCTAAGTCTTTAGATTAAAAAAAACAAAATATTGTGGTAGGTTTGTAAAGCAGGTTCCATGGCACATCATCATAGATCTTACTTCAATAATGGAGGAATAATTTATTATTTTTTAAAAAATTTATTTATGTATATGAAAGGCAGAACTACAGAGAGGCAGAGACAGAGAAAGAGAGGTCTTCCATCTGCTGGTTTACCACCCTAAGTGGCCACAATGGCCAGAGCTGTGCTGATCTGAAGCCAGGAGCTAGGAGCTTCTTCCAGGTCTTCCACGTGGGTGCAGGGGCCCAAGCATTTGGGCCATTTTCTAATGCTTTCTTAGGCCATAGCAGAAAGCTGGATCGGAAGTGGAGCAGCCGAGACTCAAACTGGTGCACATGTGGGTTGCCGGCACTATAGGTGGCGGCTTTACCTGCTATGCCACAGCGTTGGCCCCAATAATTTTAACTATTCCTTCTGGTAGGTTAGGGTAGAAGCTATCTGGAAAAAGCAGTATCTTGGCTGTCATTGAGGGGAGGAGAGAACTGAGGTTAAGGGTTGGTTACTAGGGGGCCAGTGTTGTGGTGCAGCAGGTTAAGCTGCTGCTTGCAGTGCTGGCCCCATACCAGAGTGCTCTGTCTCTGATACAGCTCCCAGCTAATGAGTCTGGGAAAACAGCTGAAGATGGTCCAAGTACTTGTGCCCCTGCCACCCATGTGGGAAACGTGGATGGAGTTTCTGGCTCCTGACTTTGGCCTGGCTCAACCCTGGCCATTGTGGCCATTTGGGAGTAAACCAGCGGATGGAAGAAACTAATTCATCCTAGTAAGGGGCCACTTCAAGGATCAAAATGATCTGATGGCTGTAGAAGGGAGATGGGACATTATTGTACAGCACGGTCCTGGGTTGAGGTCTCTGTTGGCGCTTGTCACCTGCCTTTTCTGTCCTTTTTATGGAGTTTCTTGGAAGCCAGTGCAGGAAACACCAGTGATTCATCCTTGCAGATTTCTTCTGCCTTTGTGCAGCTGAGGACTGGTTTATCTGGTAAGAGGTTAAGATTTCATATATGTCAGGTGCATATATTTGACCATTTGAATGTCTTTCTGTGACTGGCCAGAGATGCTTGTATAGAAGGCTCTCAAGTTTTTGGTACCCTGTGGCAAGGTGGCTGCAGTGGTCCTCTATGTGGGCAGCAGTTGCATTCTGCCCTGTTTGTGGGTGTTGGTTATGTGTCTACTTCTGTGATGGCCATGGTGAGGAGTGAAGCCATAACAGCTGTTTCCTGTTTCTGTACTTCCTGTGGTGTGACAATGTGAGTTTTAGAGAAACCTCTTGTCTCCTAAGAGTTTCCCACAGTACCCCTCATGAACTGCAGCAGAGTCGACTCTGTTGCTTATCTCGCAAGTGTAGTTCCTTAGGCAATGAGCGAGTAACTAACGAATGCTGCAAAGCCGAATATAAAGATGTGTGTAATACAGAATTTCTCTCCTTGCCAGTTTTTTACTTTGAAAATTTTCAAACTTTTATCTACTTTATAAATATAACAAATATTTTGTATGCTCTTCGCCCAGATTCATTGATTGTTAACATTTTGCCATATTTGCATTTTATCTATCCTTCATTTTCTGAACCTTTTGACTGTTGGATGTGCACATCATATTACTTCATCACTAAATATTTCAGCAAATATTTCCTTACAACAAGGGGCTCTTCTCATATAACCACAGTATTACTAGAACTGAAACAATTTAAAATTGGTTCAATACATCCAGTATATATTACTTGTTAAGATTTCTTAAAATTTCCCAAGAATCAGGGCTGACATTGTGACGCAGTGGGTTAAGCCCATTTGGGATGGTCTGCATACTGTATGGGCACCGATTCTAATCTCAGCTGCTTCACTTCTGATCCAGCTCCCCACTAATGCACCTGGGAAAGCAGCAGAGGCTGGCCCAAGTGCTTGGGCCCCTGCACCCATATGGGAGACCTAGAAGAAGCTCCTGGCTCCTGGCTTCAGCCTGGCCCAGCCCTGGGCATTATGACCATTTGGGGAGTGAATCAGTGGATGCAAGAGCTCTCTTTCTCTATCTCTCCCTCTCTCTGTAACTCTGCCTTTCTTTTTCTCTTTCTTTTTTTTTTTTTGACAGGCAGAGTGGACAGTGAGAGAGAGACAGACAGAGAGAAAGGTCTTCCTTTTTGCCGTTGGTTCACCCTCCAGCGGCCGGCCGGCGCGTTGCGGCCGGCGCACTGCACTGATCCGAAGGCAGGAGCCAGGTGCTTCTCCTGGTCTCCCATGGGGTGACTTGGGCCATCCTCCACTGCGCTCTCTGGCCACAGCAGAGAGCTGGCCTGGAAGAGGGGCAACCGGGACAGAATCTGGCACCACGACCGGGACTAGAACCCGGTGTGCCAGCGCCGCAAGGTGGAGGATTAGCCTGTTGAGCCACGGTGCCAGCCTCTGCCTTTCAAATAAATAAAATAAATATTTTAAAAATGATTCCAAGTCTTTTGTAATAATTTGTTTCTATTCAAGATCTGTTGAAGGATAGTGTCTGCATTTAGTGGCCATGATTTTGATAGTTTCATCTGATTTTGGTAGTTTTAGATAGTTTTTGATGGTTTAGTCTGCTTTAACCTTGAGCAGTTCTTTAATCTCTTTTAATCTTGAATGCTTTTTTTTTTTTTTTTTTTTTTTTGTCTTTCATAGCACTGATGTTTTTGAAGAGTTTGGGTTAGTTTTGCTGGATGTCTCCTAATGTGGATTTGCTTGATTATTTCCTCTTGATTAGATTTGATTTAAACATTTTTCGTGATGGAACTACAGCAGTTTGATTAATGAAGCCAACACTGAAGCACATGGAAGCAATATCCAGTTTTGAAGATAGTATATAATTTGGCAGTCGATTGTGTAGCCTAATCTGTAATTGAGAGAGGAAGGAATTCAGTAGAACTTGGAACAACTGGGAAAGACTGGCAGGAAGATGGAACTTGGAAGAGAGCCTCTGAGGCAGTTGGGTTCTAGTGAAAAAAAGCTGTGATTTGGGCTTCCTATTTCACGTTTAAGATTATATATAATGAAAAGTGAATTTGAGAACTCTGTATCTCCGTCAGTGTTTGCACCTCTGGGAAACCTCATGTATAGAGCTCATGCTTTGGCTTCATACAGGTAGACTTGTCAGGATTTTGCCAACTGCCTAACCTTGAGGAAGTTGTCTTACTTGCAAGATGGAGTATTAATAATTATTTACAACGGTTCGTTTTGAAATATGACATACATATTTGAATTAAAATGTTTGAACACCTTTAGAAGGGGTTAGTGCTCCTAGTAGTGCTGTGTGCCCCACTGGAGTGTTCATTTCTGTGACCTGTCTGACCCCTGAAAGGGTTTGAGTTTTCCCTGCCTGAATTACTGAAGGCATGGGAATGTGCAAGGGTGTGGCCCATGCAGAGGGAAGTGGAATTAGTTCAGACTATACTCTGTGGAACAGTGGGAAATAGAGTTGAATAAATGGCTTGAGGCCATATGATGAAGGACTTGGAAAGTTAAGCCAAAGAATTTTGGTGTGATGCTTGAGGGAGAAGAAAGCCGTGGAAGGGGCCAGTGTTGTGATGCTGCAGGTTAAGCTGCCGCTTGTGATGCTGGCGTCCCATGTTAGATTGCCAGTTTGAGTCCTGGCTGCCACTGCTGCTGCTGCTGTCCGCCTCCGCCTCCTCCTCCTCCTCCTCCTCCTTCTTCTTCTTCTTTTTTTTTTTTTTATAAAGTCAGAGCTACAGAGAGAGAGAGAGAGAGATCTTCCATCCACTGGTTCACTCTTCAGATGGCTGCAACAGGTAGGACAGGGCCAGGCCAAAGCCGGGAGCCAGGAGCTTCTGTCAGGTCTCCTGCTGGGTGATAGAGGCCCAAGCACTTGAGCCATCCTCTACTACTTTCCCAGGGTTATTAGCAGGAAGCTGGTTCAGAAGTGGAGCAGCCAGAACTTGAACCGGCATCCATTTGATGGATGCTGATATTGCAGGCAATGGCCCTACCCACTACATCACAATGCTTGCCCCTTGCTGCTCCACTTCTGATCCAGCTCCCTGCTAATGCACCTGGGAAGGCAGTGGAAGATGCCCCAAGGACTTGGGCCCCTGCCATCCATGTGAGAGACCTGGTTGGAGTTCCTGTCTTGAGCTTGGCCCAGTCCCAGCTATTGTGAGCATTTGGTGAGTGAACCAGTAAGAGAGAAGATCTTTCTCTGTCACTCTGCCTTTCAAATAAATAAGAAAAAAGAGGCCAGCGCCATGGCATAACAGGCTAATCCTCCGCCTTGCGATGCCGGCACACCAGGTTCTAGTCCCGGTTGGGGCGCCAGATTCTATCCCGGTTGCCCCTCTTCCAGGCCAGCTCTCTGCTATGACCCGGGAAGGCAGTGGAGGATGGCCCAAGACCTTGGGCCCTGCACCCGCATGGGAGACCAGGAGAAGCACCTGGCTCCTGGCTTCGGATCAGCGAGATGCGCCGGCCGCGGCGGCCATTGGAGGGTGAACCAACAGCAAAAGGAAGACCTTTCTCTCTGTCTCTCTTACTATGCACTCTGCCTGTCAAAAAAAAAAAAAAGAAAGAAAGAAAGAAAAAGAAAAAAGAGAGAGAAGGACAGGAAGGAAAGAAAACAAAACTGTGGAAAGTTTCCAAGGCAGGAAAGAGACTTGAAAATTAGAGTGGTGTGAAGCCTCCTGAGGAAGGACCTTTCCTTGTTTAGAGACTGGATTCCTAATAGGGCAGGGCCCTCCCAGTGCTGACCAACTGAGGGTGTGGTTTGGCAGTCTTGCCACAGGAGGCCAGAATTTCTGCCCCAGTGACTCTTCCTGCTCTGCCACTGACTCACCCCGTTGACCTGGCCTGCATGGCTTCCCTTCTGGTTGCTCTCGGATCCGCAGAATGCTGGGCTGCCCAGGATAATGTGAGGCTGAGCTGACCAACAGTGGATGGGATAGGGGAATGAGCAAACATTCCCGTCTGTTTGCCCCTTCCCCCTTCCCTGAGTGGAGGATAATTCCAATCCACACTGCCAGGGATCGCTCTGTCCTGTCCTGCAGAGGCTGTCCACCAGGAGGTGAGTTAAGATGGTTTCTGCTTCCTCTGCATTTTCATTGGTCAGCTTTTTCCTGCGTGGTGACTCTGCTACTTTCTTTTTCCCTGATGTGGATTTTTCAGAGCAACCTTCTTTGAATCACTTGAAGCAAATAAGTTACTGCAGGGGATAGGCTGAGAGGTTTAAAACATGTATGTTTTTAATTGTGGGGCAAGAGTCCTGAGGTTTTCACTGGCCGGTGTTCTGAGATAGATTGCCCAGAACATTACGAAGCAGACAGTAAACACTAGTTCATGTCCACTGGGGCCACTGCAGAGAGGCCCTTGTCTTAAGCCATCATTTCTCAGCTGCTGGGTTTCAAAACCGCTCTTAGTGTGCTTTCACGTCCTGAGTGATCTTCTCTTTTGACCAGGAGAATGAAAGACCAAGATGAGGAGCAGGGAAGGAGGGAGCTGTGTGAATAAGTATTAGTGTTTTATGCTGGGAGTCAGAGTATCTGGATCTCTGTCCTGGTAACTGTGACCAGCTGTGTGACTGGGGACAAATTGTCTACCCTCAGTGGCTGAAATTTCCTCATATAAAAATGGACAACTTGGATTATATGATTTTGAAGATTTTTTTCCAGGGCCAAATTTATGGTCATATGATGTGTGATTATGAAGTAATATACTAGTGCATTTTTAACACATGTGACAGATAGTGAACATATCTTGTCCCCTCCATTGTAATTGTGGGTCACTTACAATGATTTAAATCTGTCCTCCTCAAAATAATTGTGTTCTTGGCCTTTATATGTTCTGGTGAAGCTCTAGGAGCTCAAAACATTTTTTACTTTGGAGCCAATCTTTTGGATATCCTCAAAGATAGTAAGTCACTCTTGCTCAGTGGATTCAATTTTTGGAAACAGCCAGAAGATACTGGGAGAAAAAGAGTCAAGCAATGCAAATCCTTTTTTGGTGAAGAATGAGGTGTGACTTTAGAACAGTAAGACCTAATTTTTCTATGTGTCTCACATAGAGTAGATTTTAGAACAGTTCCCAAAAAAGTGTTTAATAAATATGTTGTGCTGTGGCAAAATTATTAGAATAAGTAAATCACTACCTAAGGAGACTACATCTTGTTTATAGTTTTCATTTTGTTTAATAATATTTGAAAAGCTTATTAATAAAGGAGTCAGTTTCCTTTAGACTCATTGTGCTTACGCTTACTTCTAGGTCAAGGTGACAAGATAGTGGAGACAGCCTTTCTCCTGGTTGTCCTCCCAAATCACAAATGTGTTGAGGGCCCAAGAGGGTTGGAGCATGTTGCTGCAGGGAGTGGCAGCTGAGGCGCCATTGCAATCCCATCTGCAGAAGAACCACAGAAAAGAGTTGAGATTTTTCTGGCTGTGGCAGCCACCATCCATCAGCATGCCCAGGTCAGATTGATCTCCAGGTGGTGTGGCTCCAGTAGATGGTTTGGAAGCTCCAGGCTTTTGTAGAAGAAGTGATGTAATAAATTGATTAATTTTGAGTCAGCAGTTGTAGGTTTGAGAAAGGGTGAGGGTGGAGCAAGGTGTCAAAGCAGAGGGGTTGTTATCTTGGATGTGTTCAAATTAGAATGCTTATAGTACCTTGGACTCTGTGCCTGGAAATTGTGGTTCTGTTGATAACTCATCAGCAAAATGAAGTGTTAGATGTTAGTGGCAAAAGATTTGGTCACTAAGTCACTTTAAGATCATTTGCTATCCTCTAACTCTAGGCTTTGTTTTCCTCATTCTCTACAAAGCGCACCTCCCCCCACCCCCCACGATTTATTTGTTTATTTGAAAGGCAGAGTGACACCAGGAGGAGTGACTGGGGTGGGGAGCTGGGGTAGTGGGGTTGGGGAGAGAGAGTGCTTCCATTCAGCTGTTTACTCTCCAAATGCCTGCAAACACCCAGGGCTGGGCCCTGCCAAAGCTGGGAGCCAGGAACTCCATGTGGGTCTTCCATATGAGAGGCAAAAATCCAAGTACTTGCACCATCATCTGCTGCCTCTCGGGCACATTAGCAGGAAGCTGGATTGGAAGTGTAAAGTAGCTGAGACTCAAACCAGGCACTCTGATGTGGCTTGTAGGCATCTCAGGGGGCAGCTAACCCACTGTGCCACAACACCCACCCTGTTTTCCTCACTATCGTATGAAGAGAGTTAAGAGATGCTAGGGGTTCTGGATCTGAATGTTAAATTAGGTCTAAGGAAGTTTGACATGGGGAAGTATCTGTTTGTTCTAAGCTACTTAACTATAGACCGGCGATAGGAGTAGAATTCCCTTTTACCCCCTGAATCCTAGTGACTACTCTCTGCTTGCAGTCATATCTGGGTGATCATACTTGAAAAAGCTATTGAGTGAGAAGCAGGCACTGGGAGCTTTCTCCTGAAAAACAACCACAGGACATACTGGTCTTGGGAAGTTCCTTGGTGGGGCCTATTGTTTTTGAAGAAGGTGGGGGTGAATTTCATCAACATGAATAGTGTGGATATTGTGATTTAGAGGCTCCAGCAGCTTTGTACCCTGCTGTTGTTAATTTCAAGCATTTCTCTAAAGGAATTCTCTTAATGATTGATGTAATGGGATTCACTTAGAGAACAAACCCCATGTAACCACAATTAGAAGCTAAATGCCCAAGAGAAGACCAGTTGCTGGAGAAATGGTGGCCTAATCAGTTGCTTTTTAATACTTAGCTCCTACAGATGACCTCAAGGAGGGAACCAACTACTTAGGGAAGTCAACTAGGCTCAACTAGATCTGGACTCTAAACAGAGGAGGAGCTGACCTACAGAATCCACACCTCTTAATCTCCCTGTTTCTCTTCTTTCCCCCAGTGCCCTTTAGTTTTAATTAGGATTGTGTAAACACAGTCAGTTTGCCAGTCCCCTTAAAGTGGCAGGCCCATGACATTTTCTGCTGGTCACTCATGCGAGGTGTCTGATTTAAAATCAGAGGGACTATCTGCTTTCAACTATTGGGCTTTTGCTGGCTGTCTCACTGAAAGAATTCACTAGATTGGGCCAGTTGGCTCTCCTTCAGTCTGACAGCATTATTTAGTACCCACCACATGCAAGTGTTGTGCTGGAGTGGAGTTGATCAGTGAATAGCATGGTTTCTGCCCCTTAGGAGCATAATCAGGTGAAACATATAGAGCTCAAGGAGGAATGGCACAAGAGATATGGGAACACATCTGGAGTGGGGAATGGCTTGCCTGTGGAATTAGCCATTTTTGATGTATGGAATAACATGACCCAATCCATGATATTTAGGTCTTCATCTATTTTAAATGTAAGGTTTTAGATGTTAAAGTTAAGAAGTCCTAGTAATCTTACAGTATAGAGTTTGTCGGATATCTCACATTTACATAACTGATTCCTCATTTATAGTAAACCAACTCAAAAAGCAAGAAGATAGGAAGTATTCAGAGCTATGTCCCTTTAAACTGAGATCCCCAGTCATGAAAGATGTTTTTCTTAGGCATATATGTTATGTACAGTCTTCTTATTGTGACTGATTCTTTTAGGATAAAATTTCTCATAAGCAGTTGGCTTTTGATTGTAGGGTGAAAAGTGCATTCCTTGGAACCTGAACAAAAAATGTCATGTACTCATTATAGGAAATATAAAAAATATAGAAAAAAACAGAGAAGAAAATAGAAATCACCCAAAATCCTACCATCTGTAGAAAACTGTTCACATTTTAATGTATTTATTTTCAGTATTTTGTACCTCTGCATATTTTTACATTTTCTGGGCCATATAATACCTACAATTTTATTTCTGCCTTTACTCCATTTATCTTTTTTTATTATATATATACTGTTGCTAAAATTCTTTGTAAATATTTCTGATGGCTACATAATAGTCTATCATCTAAGATTTTTATGGTGCTTTTAATGATTCCAATTTTTAATTTTATTAAAAATTATTTATTTGCAATGTGGAATGACAAGGACACGAAGGAGGAGGAGGAGGAGAGAGAGAGAGAGAGAGATTCTTCTGTCTACTGGTTCACTGTCCAAATGGCTACAACAGCCAAGTCTGGGCCAGGCTGAAGCCAGGAACTCCATCCAGGTCTCCTACATGAGTGACAGGTACCAAAATACTTGGGCTGTCATCATCTGCTGTTTTTCCAGCTACATTAGCAGGAAGCTGGATTAGAAGTAAAGCAGCTAGAACTTGAGCTGGCACTCTGCTAATGGGATGCCAGCATCGTAAGTGGAGGCTAAATCTGGTGTGCCACAACCCTGGCCTCAATTTTTTCTTTTACAAATTAAAAAAAAAAAAAAACTTATCTATTTTCATTTTATTTGAAAGGTAGACTGAGAGGCAGAGAAATCTTCCATCTGCTGGTTCACTCCCCAAATGCCTGCCACAGTTGGAGGTGGGCCAGGCCCCCATCAGGAAACCAGAACTCAGTCTGTCTCCCACATGGGTGGCAGAGACTCATTACCTGACCATCATCTGCTGCCTTCTGGCACATTAGTAGGAAGTTGGATCAGAAGCAGTGGCAGAAACGGGACTTGATCCTAGGCATTTGATATGGGATGTGAGTGTCCTCAAGTGGTGGCTTGACTCACAGTACCACAATACCCACCTCCCTATAAAAGTTTTTTTTAAATAATTTATTTGAGAAACAATGAGACAGAGGTCTCACTTGCTAGTCCACTCCACAAATTCATACAATGCCTGGTTGAAGCTGTGAATACAATCCTGGTTGCCTGTGTGAATGACAGGAGCCGAATTATTAGAGCCAAGGTCTGTATTAGTAGGAAGCTGGACCTAGGCACTTTGATGTGTGATGTGGGTGTGTCTCAATTGATGTCTTAACCATTAAGTCAAGTGTCTACCCCTAGTTATCCCATTTAAAAACTTTTTAGTAAGGAGGCCAGCGTTGTGGTTCTGCTGTGTGCAAGGCTGGCATCTGATATTGGAAAGCCAGTTTGAGTCCTGGCTGGTCTACTTCCTATCCAGCTCCCTGCTAATGTACCTGGGAAGGCAATGGGTGGTCTGGTCCCCTGCCACCCACGTGGGAGACCCAGATGAAGTTTCTGGCACCTGGCTTCTGCCTGGCCCGGCCCTAGACATGGCTGCCATTTGAGGAGTGAACCAGCAGATGGAAGACCTCTCTCTTTCTCTCTGCCTCTCTGTAACTCTGCCTTTCAAATAAATAAATAAATAAATCTTTAAAAAAGGAGAAAATCTATTTATTTACTTAAGAGCTAGAGAGACAGATACACAGAAAACTCCCATCTGCTGGTTTATTCCCATGTGCCCACAATGACTGGGACTGGGCTGGGCCAAAGCCTGTAGCTGGGAACTCAATTCACTCTCCGACATGGGTGGTAGGAACCCAATTACTTAAGCTGTCATCATTGCCACCTAGGATCTGCCCTGGAAAGAAGCTGGAGTCAGGAGCATGAGCCAGTTATCAAGCCCTGTCACTCCAATATGGGTCATAGGTATCTTAGTGGGCCTTCTAACTAACTGCTAGGCCAAATGCCTACCCCCAAAGTGGCTTTTATAGCATACCCACTCTGGAGATAACCTAGTAACCCATTTATCTTATCTATCTATCTATCTATTTGAAGTGTTACACAGAGAGAGGAGAAGCAGAGGGAGAGAGAGAGAAAGAGAGGTCTTCCATCCAATGGTTCACTCCTCAATTGACCGCAACAGCGGAAGCTTCGCTGATCCAAAGCCAGGAGCCAGGAGCTTCTTCCGGGTCTCCCACGTGGATGCAGGAGCCCAAGGACTTGGGCTATCTTCTACTGCTTTCCCAGGCCATAGCAAAGAGCTGGATAGGAAGTGGAGCAGCCAGGTCTCGAACCAGTGCCCATATGGGATGCCGGCGCTTCAGGCCAGGGCGTTAACCCTCTGCGCCACAGTGCTGGCCCCTCATTTATCAATTATCCATTAATTGCATGAATTGATTAAACCACTCTTGAGAGTCGAATCCCAATCACTTCTTAAAGGTCCCACCTTTTCATTCATGGTGGGGATTAAATTTCCACATGAATTTTAGAGGGAACAAACTGTATTCAAACCATATCATAACCCTTACTATGAAATTTTTGTCAAACTTTTAAAAGTGTGAGCAACCTATTACATACTAACGTGGAAAATATCAAATTTTTAGGAGAAAAGGCAAGTTGCACCACATATCATACAGTATGATTATAGGTATGTAGACCAAACACATGTACATTTTTATGTGTAACATACATACATACTATTCATGTGTATGTGTCTGAAAACTGATACAAGAAACTTTTGAAAAAAATTCACTAAATTTAAAAAAGATTTATTTATTTGAAAGAGTGACGGGGGAGAGAGGGACCATTAGAGAGAGAGAGAGAAAGAGATCTTCCATTTGCTGGTTCACTCTCTAAAATAACCACAAAAGCCAGGGCAGATCTGGGCTGAAGTCAGGAGCCCAAAACTCCATCCAGCTCTCTCCCAGGGTGGCGGGGGCCCAAGTACTCAGGCTGTCATTCTCTTTCTCAGGTGTATTAGCAGCCTGGACTCAAACTGGCACTTTGATATGGGATGCTGGCAATTTAACTCACTGTGCCACAATCCCAGCCTCACAAAAAACTTGTGTCCCCTCTGAGGAAAGAGGCCAATTGTGAATATGAGTTAAGGCTGGATGAATGGAGAATTTTGCACCCAGTTTTTACTCTGGTACTTGATTAGCATATTATTTCACAATGATGATGTAGTCTTTCACCTTCCTGCTAGCTGGTGGGCCTGTGTCTGTACTTTGTCAGGTGTATGACGAAGTAGGATTAATTCCCCAGACCGTCTCTGCTCCCGTCAGTTGAGTTGGAAGCAGGTACTGAGATCAGAACAAGATGAGAGGAATGAAGGAGCAGGTATCATGCGCTGGTGACTGGGAGAGGCACATTCCAACTTAACAACAGTAGCTGTTGCAATGTCACATCTTGCTGTCTTCCAAGTTACTTTGCCTATTGTCATCTCACTGGACCTTGAGTTTAATTCTGTGAGCACAGAAGGCACGGATAATGATTGAAAAGAGAGCAAACAAAACATGGAAAACAAAGATAGTATAGGTATAGAAGTAGTTTTCTTTTTTTTTTTTTTAAGATTTATTTGAAAGAATTACAGAGAGAAGGTGAGACTGGGCCGGCGCCATGGCTCAATAGGCTAATCCTCCACCTGCAGTGCTGGCATACTGGGTTCTAGTCCTGGTCAGGGTGCCGGATTCTGTCCTGGTTGCCCCTCTTCCAGGCCAGCTCTCTGCTATGGCCCGGGAAGGCAGTGGAGGATGGCCCGTCTTTGGGTCCTGCACCCGCATGGGAGACCAGGAGAAGCACCTGTTCCTGCCTTTGGATCAGTGCAGTGCGCCGGCCGCAGCGGCCATTGGAGGGTGAACCAACGGTAAAAGAAGACCTTTCTCTCTGTCTCTCTCTCTCACTGTCCACTCTGCCTGTAAAAAAAAGAGAGAAGGCGAGACGGAGATCTTTGATCCACTGGTTCAGTCTGTAAATGGCCACAATGGCTGGGGCTGGGCCAGGCTGAAGCCAGGAACCTGAAACTGCATCTGGATCTCCTATGTGGGTGCAAAGATCCAAGGACTTGGGCCATCTTCCACTGCTTTCCTAGGTGCGTTAGCAGGGAACTGGGGGCCATCTTCCACTGCTTTCCCAGGCCATAGCATAGAGCTGGATCAGAAGTGGAGCAGCTGGGACTTGAACCAGCGCCCATATGGGATGCACGCACTGCAGGTGGCAGCTTTACCTGCTATGCCACAGCGCCAATCCCAGGATATCTTTTATATAGATACATTACTTACTGAGGAACAGCAGGTTAAGCCACCCATTTTGATACCCACATCCCATGCTGAAATGTTTGTTCAAGTCCTGGCTCCTCTGCCTCCAATTCAGCTTCCTGCTGATGCACCTGGGAAGGCAGCAGATGATGGCCTTGCCACCTACATAGGAGAGCTGGGTGGAGTGCCTAATTGTTGCAGCCCTTTGGGAGTGAACCATCAGATGGAAGATCTGTCTGTTTGTCTCTCCTCTCAAATAAAATGAAAATAAATAAAATTTTAAAAGAATTTTTATTTATTGAGACTTGGGAAGATGGTGATAAATTATTAAGAGATAAGTTGTTGCAAAGTGTAATGTGTAAACCTAGTTTTCTAAAAATAGAAGATAACAAAAGCATTCTCTTTTTTTTTTTTTTTTGACAGGCAGAATAGACAGTGAGAGAGAGAGACAGAGAGAAAGGTCTTCCTTTGCCATTGGTTCACCCTCCAATGGCCACCATGGCCGGTGTGCTGCGGCCGGTGCACCGCGCTGATCCAAAGGCAGGAGCCAGGTGCTTCTCCTGGTCTCCCATGGGGTGCAGGGCCCAAGCACTTGGGCCATCCTCCACTGCACTCCCTGGCCACAGCAGAGAGCTGGCCTGGAAGGGGGGCAGCTGGGACAGAACCCGGTGCCCCGACCGGGACTAGAACCCGGTGTGCCGGCGCCACAAGGCGGAGGATTAGCCTGTTGAGCCACGGCACCGGCCCAACAAAAGCATTCTCTTTTGTACTTACATTTTTGGTGCACACAGAAAAATACATAGCCATTGTTATCTTGTGGGAGACTTTGGAGAAGAATGGAAAGGGGCCAGGAGATTACTCATTTTGTCTAACTTTGTATTTCCTCATTGCTTTTGGAGAACCAGGAAAACAAACTTATGTAAGCAAGAAATCCAGTTTCCTAAACATCTTTTCATCTTAGTTGATTTTTAATAGGTGACTTTTATTGCAAGTTAATGAAGTAGTTAGGAAAGTAAAAATAGAGTTAATATTTAAGTCTTTTGAGTTTTTTTTTTTTTTAAGATTTATTTGCTTATTTATTTGAAAGGCAGAGTCACAGAGAGAGAGAAAGCTGTTCCATCGGCTGGTTCACTCCCCAGATGGCTGCAATGGGTGGAGCTGGGCCAGGCTGAAGCCAGGAGCCAGGAGCTTCCTCCAGATCTCCCACGTGGGTGCAGGGGCCCAAGTTCTAGGGCCATCCTCTGCTGCCTTTCCAGGAGTATTAGCAGAGAGCTGGATCAGAAACGGGGCAGCCAGGACTCTTATATGGGGTGCTGGCATAACAGGCAGCAGCTTAACCCACTATGCCACAACACCAGCCCTTTTAAATTTGTTTTAAATGCATTTTTTTTCACATTTGACACTGAAATTAGGATCCATTTTATGGTTGGTAACATCTTTCATTTGTAATTGGCCATTTTATCTACAGTTTTCTTTTTTTAGGATTTATTTTATTGATTTGAAAGGCAGAGTTACAGAGAAAAAGGGAGAGACAGAGAAAGAGAGAGAGAGAGAGAGAGATCGATCTTCCACCCACTGATTCACTTCTCTCTCAAATGGCCACAACGGCTGGGACTGGGCCAGTTTGATGTCACGAACTGGGAGCTTCTTCCTGTTCTTCCACATGGGTGCAGGGGCCCAAACTCTCAGGCCATCCTCTGCTACTTTCCCAGGTACATTAGTGAGGAGCTGAATCAGAAGTGGAACAGCAGGAACTCGAACCTGTTGCCCATTTGGGATGCTAATATCACAGACAGCAGATTTACCTGTTATGCCACAATGCTAGCCCTTCCACATTTCCCTCCCTCCCTCCCTCCCTCCCTCCCTCCCTTCCTTCCTTCCTTCCATTTATTTATTTATTTGAAAGTCAGAGTTACACAGAGAGAGAAGAGGCAGAGAGAGAGAGAGAGAGAGGGGTCTTCCATCTGCTGGTTCACTCCCCAGATGGCTGCAATGGCTGGAGCTCTGCCAATCCGGAGCCAGGAGCATCTTTTGGGTCTCCCACGCGGGTGCAGGGGCCCAGGGACTTGGGCCATTTTCTACTGCTTTCCCAGGCTATAGCAGGAAGCTGGATCGGAAGTGGAGCAGCTGGGACTCGAACTTGCACCCATATGGGATGCCGGCACTGTAGCTTTACCCGCTACACCACAGCACCAGCCCCACATTTTTCTTATCTCTGAAGATGAGCATTGATGATATAGCCTAATTCTGCTTTTCTTTCTTTTTAAGATTTATTTATTATTTATTTGAAAGGCAGAGTTACAGAGAGGCTAAGGCAGAGAGAGAAAGAGAGAGAAAGAGAGAGGTCTTTCATCTGCTGGTTCACTCCCCAAATGGCTGCAATGACTGAGGCTGGGCTGATCCAAAACCAGGAGCTTCTTCTGGGTCTCCCATGCGGGTACAAGGGCCCAAAGACTTGGGGCCATCTTCTACTGCTTTCCTATTCTGTAGCAAAGAGCTGGATCGGAAGTGGAGCAGCTGGGACTTGAACAGGCGTCCTATCGGATGTCAGCACTGCAAGGGGCGGCTTTACCTGCTATGCCACAGCACCGGCCCCATGGTTCTACTTTTCAACAACAATTTTAAAAAAATATTTTGGGGGCTAGCACCATGGTGTAGCAGATAAAGCCACTGCCTGTGGCGTTGGCATCCCATTTGGGCGCCAGTTCAAGTTCCAGCTGCTCTACTTCCTAGCCAGCTCCCTGCTAATGAGCCTGGAAAAGCAGTGGAAGATGGTCCAAGTGCTTGGGCTCCTGCACCCACAGGGGTGACCTGGAAGAAACTCCTGACTCTTGGCTTCAGATCAGCCCTACTCTGGCCGTTGCAGCCATTTGGGGAATGAACCAGCAGATGGAAGATCTCATGCTCTATGTTTGTTTCTCTTCATTCTCTCTCTCTGTAACTGTGCTCTTCAAATAAATAAATTTTAAATTTTGAAATCCATGCAGTTTTTTTGCAGTATGCATTTTTTGTGAACTTTTTTTTCTTAAGATTTTATTTATTTACTTGACAGAGTTACAGACAGTGAGGGAGAGACAGAGAGAAAGGTCTTCCATCCGCTGGTTCATTCCCCAATGGCCTCAATGGCTGAAGCTGTGTCAATCTGAAGCCAGGAGCCAGGAACCCTGTCTGGGTCTCCCACACAGGTGCAGGGGTCCAAGGACTTAGGCCACCTTCTACTGCTTTCCCAAGGCCTCAGCAGAGAGCTGGATTGGAAGAGGAGCAGCCAGGACTAGAACTGGCACCCATGTGGAATACTGGCAATGAAGGCAGAGGATTAACCTACTGAGCCACAGTGCTGGCTCCTTTATGAACTTTTTTAAAAACAGACTTATTTGTTTGAAGGCAGAGTGACAGAGAGCAAGGGAAGTTGGGAAAGAGAGCAATAGACAAAGAAAGATTGATATTCCTTCTGCCAGTTCACTCCCCAAAGGGCCACAACAACTGGGGCTGGGTTATGCCAAAGCCAGGGGCCAGGAACTCTGTCTGGGTCCCCCACGTGGGTGGCAGGGGTCCATGTATTTGGGCCATCATCTGCTGCTTTCCCAGGCACATCAGCAGTGGATTGGATAGCATGCATAACAGACTGGACTCCAGCCGGTGCTCCAGTATGAGGTGCTGGCACCACAAATGGTGGCTTACTCTGTTGGGCCACGGATGCCAGCCCTGCCAACTTTTTTTCATTACCCAAAATCTTGGCCCTTTTTGGGCTTCCTTTGTTTCCAATCCTATTAAATTCAATCGTATCATCAAGACATTCTGGGCTGGCGCCGTGGCTCAATAGGCTAATCCTCCGCCTGTGGCGCCAGCACACCAGGTTCTAGTCCCAGTTGGGGCACCGGATTCTATCCTGGTTGCCCCTCCCCCAGGCCAGCTCTCTGCTATGGCCCAGGAAGGCAGTGGAGGATGGCCCAAGTGCTTGGGCCCTGCACCCCATGGGAGACCAGGAGAAGCACCTGGCTCCTGCCTTCGGATCAGCCCAGTGCGCCGGCCGCGGTGGCCATTGGAGGGTGAACCAATGGTAAAAGGAAGACCTTTCTCTCTCTCTCTCTCACTGTCCACTCTGCCTGTCAAAAAAAAAAAAAAAAAAAGACATTCTGGATGGGGAGAAGTGAGTTTATGTGTGTGTGTTTAAGATTTAGTTATTTTACTTGAAAGTCACAGTTACACAGAGAGAGAAGGAGAGGCAGAGAGAGAGAGAGAGAGGTCTTCCATCCGCTGGTTCACTCCCCAGATGGCCCCAACTGCCGGAGCTGTGCCGATCTGAAGCCAGGAGCTTTTCCAGGTCTCCCATGTGGGTACAGGGGCCTAAGGACTTGTGCCATCTTTTACTGCTTTCCCAGGCCATAGCAGAGAGCTGGATTGGAAGTGGAGCAGCCGGGTCTCGAATTGACACCCATGTGGGATGCCAGTACTGCAGGCGGTGGCTTTACCCGCTATGCCACAGTGCCGGCCCCATGTTGATGTGTTATTTTGGTGCCCAAGAATATTGTGTGCCCTTACTTAACTGGTAGACATCCTGTCCTATATGTAACTTCTGTTTGAGAAATCAGGTAGATGTGTGGGTAACCCTGAAAGCTTCAGTTTAGTGCTCCTGAGTTGTGATTAGTCTCTATCTTAATTTTGCTTGTTATTGTTTAGTATAACATAGTGCAGAAAAGTACATGAAGTGTGCAGCTCGACGACTTTCCAACGTGCGTGCACATATGTAACTGGAGTTCCTATCGAGAGACAGAGCCTTACCAGCATACCTTTCATCCCTTCTCCAAATGCTTTCCCTTGCTATTTGCTTTTTCAGTGCAGTAAAAGTGTACGTGGGGACGGTGACTCTAAGTTCCTAAGTGGGTGGCTCCTGGTTATCTTGGGAGGAGCCTGCTGCAGATTTGGAGCTGGAAGACCAGAGTTACCTGGTGATTCTGTTGCTTTTTAGCTGTGTGACCTTGGGCAAGACACTTAACTTTTCTGAACTTCACTTCTCTTGTTAAAGTGAAAATAATAACGTGTACCTCGCAGAGCTATTGTTAGGATCATGTGAAATACTTGTAAAGGAGAAACAGTTTGTCAGTGTAAAGAACACATGCAAATTCCAGTCATTTCTGCTGAGGGAAGCAGAATCCCAAGCAGTAAGTGATATAAAACCGAAGTAAGGAGAAAAAATGAAGAGTGATCCCCAAATCCACCCTCTTACCCATTTCTTGTAGTTGTTATTGACATTGGTGTGGTCACTGGTTTTCTCCTCCCCAAATGCAAATAGTATTAAGGACCAAGAGTGAATCCCCAGAGATCTGGGCTTTCTCCCAAAGCCTTTTTTTCTTTTTTTTAAAGATTTTATTTATTTGAAAAGGGGAGTTGGCCGGCGCCGTGGCTCAGTAGGCTAATCCTCCGCCTTGCGGCGCCGACACACCGGGTTCTAGTCCCAGTCGGGGCACCGATCCTGTCCCGGTTGCCCCTCTTCCAGGCCAGCTCTCTGCTGTGGCCAGGGAGTGCAGTGGAGGATGGCCCAAGTCCTTGGGCCCTGCACCCGCATGGGAGACCAGGAGAAGCACCTGGCTCCTGCCATCGGATCAGCGCGGTGCGCCGGCCGCAGCGCGCCTACCGCGGCGGCCACTGAGGGTGAACCAACGGCAAAAAGGAAGACCTTTCTCTGTGTCTCCCTCTACTGTCCACTCTTCCTGTCCAAAAAAAAAAAAAAGAAAAAAGAAAAAGAAAAAAAGAAAGAAATGGAGAGTTAAACAGAGAGAGGGAGAGAGAAATAGAGATCTTTTATATGCTAGTTCACTCCCCAAAAGGCTGCAACAAAGCCAGAAGCCAAAAGCCAAAAGCCGGGAGCTTCATCTAGGTCTCCCACAAAGGTGCAGGGGCCCAAGCACTTGGGCCATCTTCTGCTGCTTTCCCAGGTGCATTAGTAGGGAGCTGGATTGGAAGTGAAGCAGCCAGGACACCAACTGGTGCCAGTATGGAATGCTGGCATTGCAGGCGGCAGCTTAACCTGGTACGCCACAGTGCTGACTCGACTCCCAAAGCCTTTTACTTCTTCTCTTAATGCTACTGCCCAGAGCTGTATAAGGAGGATGCCTTGGTGGAAGATGAACACATTTCAATTGCAAGTGAATACACCAAGTCTTTATAGGTCTAATAAATAAGTGTGATCCTACCCTAGACCATAACGATAACCTTTCGGCTAATGAATACTTGGCTTGTAATAGCAGCTAGCATTTATCTCTGTACCAAGTATTGTGTTAAATACATTACATACACTATTTTTGTTAATTCCTTATATCAACTGTGTGAGAAAGTACTATTATTATTCCCACTTTACAGATGGGGAAACTGAGGGGACCGAGAGGTTAAATAACTTGCCAAAGGTTGCACAGTTGTTAAGCTTTGGAGCCACAGTTTGAAATAAAGCTGTCTTATCTGCAGACCTCATACTTTTAGCCACATGGCTCTTTCCTCTTTTTATTTATTTATTTTAAAAAGATTTTTTATTTACTTGAGAGGCAGAGTTACAGATGGTGAGAGGGAGAGACAGAAAGAAAGGTCTTCCATCTGCTGGTTCACTCCCCAAATGACTGCAATAGCTGGAGCTGAACCGATCCGAAGCCAGGATCCTCTTCCGGGTCTCCCAAATGAGTGCATGAGCCCAAGGACTTGGGCCATCTTCCATTGCTTTCCCAGGCCATAGCAGAGAGCTGGATCAGAAGAGGAGCAGCTAGGACTAGAAACAGCGCCCATATGGGATGCTGGCACAGCAGGCAGAAGATTAACCTACTGTACCACAGCACTGGCCCCAGCTTCTTCCTCTTGTTTCTTCCAGTTCCAGTCTCTGCTTCATGTAGTTACCTTTCTGAAACTTAGCTCTGATCATGTTGCTCTCCTTTACTCCTTCCCTGTGGAAACTTTGATTATCTCCCATCACCTACAGAATAAAATCTGAACTCATTAGCAAGATGCAGTGCCTCACAATTTAGTATTGCTTATCTTTCTCATTTGTGGCTCCTTTAAGTTGCATACCATAGCTTGAGTGTAATATGCTTTGGCGTGCACATGCTGCCTTCTCTGCCTAGAATGTGTTTTTTTAACTTTTGATGAAGCGCTCCTCATCCAGCTCCTACTTAAGTATCTAGCTTAGGTGTTATTTCTTGGTAAAGCTTTCTCTACCATCCCATCCTGGGTTAGTCCCTCCTGGCTCCTCTAAACCAATACCTTCTTTTTTTTTGTTCTAAATTCTTTTCACCAAAGCAAGAACCTTAGAGATCTCTTCAGTGGCCCACCTTTTCCACTCCCCTATATGCTTAAAGAATTGGGGGTCACCTCTGTAGTGCCCTTTTTTTTTTTTTTTTTGACAGGCAGAGTAGACAGTGAGAGAGAGAGAGACAGAAAGGTCTTCCTTTGCCGTTGGTTCACCCTCCAATGGCCGCCGCGGTAGTGCGCTGCGGCCGGCGCACTGCGCTGATCCGAAGGCAGGAGCCAGGTGCTTCTCCTGGTCTCCCATGGGGTGCAGGGCCCAAGCACTTGGGCCATCCTCCACTGCACTCCCTGGCCACAGCAGAGAGCTGGCCTGGAAGAGGGGCAGCTGGGACAGAATCCGGCGCCCCGAGCGGGACTAGAACCCAGGGTGCTGGCACCGCAAGGCGGAGGATTAGCCTATTGAGCCGCGGCGCCGGCCTGTAGTGCCTTTTAAATATGAGGATATGTCTGTGAAATCCTTATACACAAAGGGGGGGGGGTCTTCAAAAAAGTTTGTGGAAAATGCATATTATTAAAAAAGCTATGATATGTCTGGAGAGAAGTATGAAGTGCTAGGTGTGCTTTATGAAAAGATGAGTCTGGCACAACATTGAGTCCAGAGGTAGAAAACAGAGTTAGGTGCCGGTTGTAGTGGTAGAGATAAAACTGCTTTGCCAGGGCAGAAGCAGCAGGAACTAAAAGGAAAAGTATAAGAGGTCACCAGACTGCGAATGGAAAATGGAATAAAAATAAGTTTATTTTGGTGCAAAGTGTTTTGAAATGCATGCGTATAAGGGAGGCGGTCATTGTGGCACAGCGGATTAAGCTGCCACTTGTGACACCAGCATCTCACATCAGGTGTTGGATAGAGTTCTGGCTACTTTACTTCTGCTCCAGCTCCCTGCGAATGCATCTGGGAAAGCAGTGGAAGACAGCTCCAGTGCTTGGGCCCCTGCCACCCATGTGGGAGAACTGGATGAAGTTCCTGGCTCTAGCTGTTGCAGGCGTTTGAATCAGCAGGTGGAAGATCCATCTCTGTCTTTGTCCCCCAACCCCAACCTTCCCTTCTCTCTTTCTCTGCCTTAAAAATAAACAAGTATTTTTAAAAAGTTTATGGAAAATATGTATTATGAATTTAAGGCTCACTGCTCTTTAGTTAGTCTCTGTGTGTTGGTTGCACTGGTCTTGCCCTTACTACCTCACCTTCCTTACAGCACCCCCAAGCCCATGTTCTTTTGGTTATAATTGTGTTTGCTTCTCCACAGGCTTATAAGCTTCAGTTTAAAGACTGTGCAAGTCTAAAAAAAGAATAAGACTGTGTAATTCATCTTCATTTCACCAGCACAGTATGGTGGAAGTGTTCATTTCATGTTTACAGTTGAATATCTCTGACAAAAGTGTCATTAATTCTTAGTAAAGAGTAACAGATCTTATGTAGTTTGCAGAATTTACATTCCAAGGAAGAAAAACTTAGCTCTACAAGGGAGAAGTTTCTGTTATCAGGAAGACTGCATGTGTGGAATTTTGCACTTCTCAGAGATGGATGTAGCTCATGGTGATCAGGTAGTTTAACATCTTTAAAATGGGGCCAGTAACGCCTGCACTGTCATGAAAGGTCTTTTCATGACCTTTGGCTGGAGACTGTGTGAAATTTGAATGCCTACTTTGAAGAGAAAGATTTAGGTGGTAGCTGAGATGTGCTGGAGAGAACAGTGGATTTAGAGGACTTGAGTTAGAGTTCTGGCTCTGCAACCTGGGCTGTTAACCTTGAGGCAGGTATTTTCTTCTTACTGAGTCCTAATCTATAAAATTGGAATAAACATGCTCGCCTCTCAGGATTCTTTGGGGAGATTAATTGAGAGACAAGCCTTCCTTAAATTCTTGAAGTCTGTTCAGATGTGTGGCTTTTGTTTTATCATGCTCACGTTGATGTGGAGGCTGCTTACTTCACTCATTAGCAGCATATGGACATGTTGGGCTCTGTAGTCAATCTAGCTTCCTATTTAGAATCTGCCCCGTTAATAGTTGTGGTGTTTGTTTCTATCCGTGGTGAAAGGTGTTCGGGTGTGGTAGAAGAAGTGGACTTGGAACAAGACAGACAAGGGTCTCAGCACTGTGTAGGGTTCGAGAGGGAGGTATAGAGAGCTACTTTTCTTTACATGGGTGTAGTTTAAAAACGCACTTTATGGCTTTTCTATATGAAAAGCTACCTTGTAATGCCCAAGTACAGCTCCAGTCACCTTCCATGGAATGCTGTGCTCAGAACTGCTGGTTTCCAAGAGTCCCCTCCTTTCATGTGAGTATGGACAAAGCACCCACATGTGCCTCACTTTGGGACTGGGACTCATTTGCTAATTCTTTCGAATGGAAACGTAACCAGTGATGCTTTGCCTGAGCTCTGAGATTAGTTCTGTGGCAACAGTGGTGGCAGCTGAGGTGGTGTAGCATGCTGGCGGTGGGGATGGGTAGGGGTGTTTAATGCTATCTTGCAGAAGAATTTTGGGCATTTTTGGAGGTAGAAAGATACTTTAGATATGATCTAACCCAATCCCCTTCTTTCGATGAGATTCAAGCCAGGGCAAGTGACTCTCCCTAAGCCACGTAACTCGTTAGTGAGGGACCCAGAACTCACCTCCAGGGGCTTTCAGCAGTGGACGGAGTGTGTTTTCTCCCATTGAGGAGGCTGTCTCCAGGAGTTACAAATCTTTACAGTAACACTGTTTCCCCTTCTTTCAGTTTCTTTTGCCTCTCTTATCATCAGTTCTGCACTTGTGTGCAAGCATTGCGCTGTATGTGTTGCCTGTCAGGACAGAGCCATTTTCCTCCTCTGTGACAATGAAACAGGGTGAACAGGTTCTTAAGGTGGTTTGCAGAAGGGCCTTCTTGTGGGAGCACTGAGTGGGCCTCTTGGATGTTATAATGAATCCTCTCTGGGTTTTGATTTGCCCTCTGCTTCTCCCCAGGAAACCCCAAGCTTACCAACACTGACTCACTAATCAGCCTCTACCCCCAGGAGAGGGAGAATAGGGCAAGGTGGGTAAGATGGAGGTCAGGCTTCTGACACAGTCCTGCCCGCAGCCGGCAGCCTGAGTGTCTCCAGCGCCCCTCCTCGCAGAAGCCTTCTCTTTAAGCTTCTGCAGAGGAGTTTTGGTCCTTTAATGTTTGTAAAGTTCTTGTGTACTCATCAAAAAAGTCTTTAGTGATGACTTTTGAAATTAGAACTGTTTGAGTGTTTTGATTAAAAAGATGGTTTTTATGAGGAAGTAGAAGTACAAGGCTTCTTTGAGCCACTGAGAGTGCGCTAGCTTTTGTTCATTCATCCAGTGGTTGCCTGTTTAAGAGCAGTTGAGAATAATGTAGGGAGATAATAGACAAGTCACTGCTTATGTGACTCAGTCATGTAAGTAAGTCACTTGATTCCTCAGCCTCAGATTTCCTCATCTTTAAAATTGCTCTATGTAACTTAGCCTTCTAGTCATTTCTCTGCCACTTGATGTCCTGGCATAATAATCACCTAAAGACTATCATTATTGTCGTTGCTGTTACTCTTGTAATTAATAGCTAGCACTTAATGAGCACTTACTATGCGTAAGGCACTATGCTAAACACTTCCTGTGCTTTATTTTGTTTAATCCTCACAATAACCCAATGAGGTAAATACTATGATTATTCCTATTTTACAGAAAAGAAAACTGAATATTAGAAAGATTGAATAATTTGCCTAAGGTCACATGCTAATAAGTATTGGAGCCGAAATTTGAGCCCAGTTGGGTCTGTCCCTAGAGCCAGTCCTCTACATGGTCATCTCGTCTAATTCTCAGGACCCTCTATAAGTTTATAGATCTGCCTAGGCTTGGGTAAGGGCTTAAATGGCTCTAGAAGGTAAAACTGGAGCCAAGTCCTAGAGGAGCTTGAGTGCCAGGCTAATTATCTGTGTTAGAATCATCCCATTTCTGGAGAGTTCAGGGGAATTGTTCTCTCCCAGTCTTCATTTGAAACTATTTTTTTTTAATTTTTTAAAAGATTTATTTATTTATTTGAATGAGAGTTACAGAGACACAGAGGCACACAGAGAGAGGTGTCTTCCATCCACTGGTTCACTCCCCAGATGGCCGCAACAGCCAGAGCTGTAACAATCTGAAGCCAGGAGCCAGGAGCCTCCTTCGGGTCTCCCTCATGGGTGCAGAGGCCGAAGCACTTGCACCATCCTCTACTGCTTTCCCAGGCCACAGCAGAGAGCTGGATTGGAAGTAGAGTGGCTGGGACTTGAACCGGCACCCATATAGGATGCCAGCACTGCAGGCAGGCAGGCAGCAGCTTTACCTGCTAAGCCACAGTGCTGGCCCTGTTTGAAACTTTAAAAAGATGGTAATATACATTAAAAATTAACATTTACAGTTAAAAGCTTTCTCTATTTCACTCTCTCCCTCTGATTCTCTCTCTCTCCCTCTTTTTTTTTTTTTTTTCTTTTTGTTAGATACAGGGAGAGAGAGAGAAAGAGATCCCATATCCCATCTCCTGGTTCATTCCCCAAATGCTTGCCTGGCCTGGGAGTTGAAACCAGGAAAAACACAAATTGAATCAGGTTTCTCACATTGTCAGTGGCAGGAACTGAACTACTTGAACGATTACTGCTGCCTCCCAGGGTCTGCATCAGCAGGAAGCTGGATTGGGAGCCAGAATCTGTATGGGATGCGCATCCCAACCAGGGTGCTAACTGCTGGGTCAGAGGCCTGCCCCCCTCCCCCTTTGTCACATATACACTGTCCAGTGCCAGAGACAGAACATTATCAGACCTTTGAAATACGCTGAGTGCTACTAGCCAATCCCTGGATCCCAGCTAACTTCCAGCCTCCATCACCTGAATTGTTAGCTATTTTCTTTTCTTTCTTTCATTCCTTTTCTTTTTTAAAAAATGGTTTTGCCCCGGTTGCCACTCTTCCAGGCCAGCTCTCTGCTGTGGCCAGGGAGTGCAGTGGAGGATGGCCCAAGTGCTTGGGTCCTGCACCCCATGGGAGACCAGGATAAGCACCTGGCTCCTGCCTTTGGAACAGCATGGTGCGCCGGCCACAGCGTGCCAGCCGCGGCGGCCATTGGAGGGTGAACCAATGGCAAAAGGAAGACCTTTCTCTCTGTCTCTCTCTCTCACTGTCCACTCTGCCTGTCAAAAAGTAAAAAAAAAAAAAAAAAAAAAAAAGGTTTTGCTACTGCTAGCCCAGTCTACTAAGGACAATGAGGGGAAGCTTGAGGAATCAGGAAGGGAGCCATGTGGCCTGCCTGCTGCCTGTCTGGTCTGTGAGAAGAGGGGAGGAGGAGAGGCTGGAGAAACTGGCCTGGCTCCCTGTGCTGTCTGGAAGTGCTGGCTCAGAAGCTTGGCAACTTCTCACAGAAGTTCCAGAGGAGACTCATCCCTTCTGTTGCCTTGAGGTTAGAGCAAGGTAGGGTAGGGAGATCTCTTGTATTTCTTGAGGTATAGGATCAGTTCTCTGTTGGACTATGAAACGTGGGGCCTCATACAGTGCCAGACTTGGCCAGGATGATTTTAGCAGGCCTCCTGTCTATTATAGCTCATACATTTTCTGGAGTGTTGATTGTGCCAGTCTTTAAATTATATTTGCCACTTTGTTTTTTCTATAAAAATTTTGGTATTTGCTTTGCTTTTGTTTTTGTAGTGCTGCTTTGAATAGGAACTCCCTTTCTTCTAACAGTGATTGCTAACCATACATTACAAATGAGCCCCTTGGAGGAGCTGTAGGCCCTAGAAGAAGTATGGGGGTGATAGGGAAGTTCTACAGCAATGCCTTGGTCTGACCCCTGCCCTCATCCCTGCCACTTACAGTCATTTTCTCGTGGCCAGGGGGTTGAATTTGGAAACCTGCCATCCTGATGAAGTAGGCAGGCATACAGGTTAAAATTGATCAGATTTGTGAGCTGGAAGACCACGCCTTCACCACACCCCTGTGTGACTTCACACCCTACCTGATACCTTCGCCATGCCTCTTTGTGACCTTACACTCTACCTGATACCCCCACCATGCCCCATGTGACATCAGGCTCTATCTGACCATACCTGAGTGCCCACCTGGCCACAAGCCACTCCCCTGTGGAAAATATATAAAAAGGCAGGGAGTGTCGCAAAAGCTCTCTCGACTTCTGCGGTGCTTCCGGTGACAAGTGGTGGACAGCAGCTCGAGGTGCTTGCTGCACGTGGCTCTGGCCTGCTCTCCAAGTGGTATGGACACTACTCCAGCTCCCAGACTTTCCCTTTCCTCCTACCTGAACTAAAGCCTTCACTTTCCTAGATACGTCTTGCACAAAATAAAAGCTTAAAACGTACCATGCTGCCTCGTTTATCTGTGCCGGTATTTAGAATTCTCCTCTAAATATTAGGCAAGAACCCTCTCGGGCTTATTAATATCGGGGATTTAGTAATAAGCCCGTGTTGAAATCATAAGGCACCCCAAATTCCAGTAGTGCATGTGGCAGCCTGGATAGCATTTCTAGGGAACCTTAAGGGGCCACATTTTAGTGTGAATTTTAGGGGGTCTTGTCCGATTTCACTGATGCAGTTCTCTGAACAGATTTGAGGAGTTCTAATGTGGGGGATCACAGAGAGATGGAGCTGGTTATGCCCTTGAGGAATTCACATTGTAGGTGTGAAGACAAGATTTTCATGCATGTACATAAAGCCCTGGCCTGAAGTGCCGGCATCCCATATGGGTGCCCGTTCTAGTCCCGGCTGCTCCTCTTCCAATCCAGCTCTCTGCTGTGGCCTGAGAAAACAATAGAAGATGGCCCAAGTCCTTGGGCCCCTGCACCCACGTGGGAGTCCTGAAAGAAGCTCCTGGCTTCGGATCGGTGCAGCTCTGGCTGTGGCAGCCATCTGGGGAGTGAACCGGCAAATGGAAGACCTCTCTGTCTCTCCTCTCTGTGTAACTCTGACTTTCAAATGAATAAATCTTTTTTAAAAATTAATTCAGAACAGGCATTTCATGCAGTGGTTAAGATGCCATTTGGGGAGCCTGCATTCCACGTTGAAGTGCCTAGGTTTGAGTCCCAGCTCCATTTCTGATCCAGCTTCTTGCTAATGCAAACCCTGGGAAAGGGTGGGTTCCTGCCACCCATGTAGAAGACAGATTAAGTTCTACACTTCCAGCTTTAGCTTGGTCCAGTCCTGACTGTTTTAGGCATTTGAAGACTGAACCAATGGATAGGAGATTTCTCTTTTACTGCTTTTCAAATAAAATGAAAGTAAATAAATAAAATTTGTAGTAAAAATGACCAAACATAAACATCCAGTGTAGAAAGTCCTCAAGTGAATCTCCCTCACAACCTAACTCCTTGCCCAAGATAACCACTGCTCCATGCTTAATATTTGAGGAGATTTGGGATTGAGCTTGATCCTAATGTGAAATCTGGATAGGCATTCTGGTAGGAAGAAGGCAGGCATCCGGAGGATCCAGCCTCCTCTAGGAGGAGCACCTTCCCTAGCTTCCCACCAAAAGATGAGCCAAATTCTTTTGCTTGGAAACCTTGCTGACAGGGAGCCACAATGCCAAATAGGAGCCCATCTCTGTGAAGCACCCATCTTGTGCTTATATGCTAGGCACTGTGTTGGGTACCTTATAGATGTTACTGAATTAATCATCATCTTATAATGGAAGTGTCTTTTAAAATATGTAAATTTGTTTATTTTCATTTTATTTGAAATGCAGGAAGATAAAACTTCATCTGTTGGTTCACTCCCCAGATGTCCACAATAGCCAGGCATGGGCCTGGCCAAGGCCAGAAACCCAGAATTCACTTTGGGGTTCCCATGTAGGTGGAAGAGACCCAGGTACTGAGACATTATCTGCTGCCTCCCAGGGTGTCCATTAGCAGGAAAATGGACTCAGCTAGGCACTCTGCTATGGATGCAAGGTGTGTAACCACTGTGCCAAACACCTGCCCCAAAGGAGTTGTCTTTGTCTCTGTTTTACAAATAGGAATACTAAGGCTCAGAGGTTACTTGCCGGTGTTCCATAATTAGCATCAAGTGATGGAGTGTTCTGCCATTCACTCACTCTGTGGCTGTTTCCTCAGCTCTAGAGTTGGGTGGTCAGAGTACCTGCTTCATTGGGGTTAACTAGCCAGTACACATTAGGCCCTCTCAGCACCAGCTGCTGTTAGACCTGTTTTCTCTCTCTTGCTGTGACCCCTCCTCATCCCTTCAGGTTAATTCTGATGTCAGCCCTCACACATCCTCCTGTGCAGTACTGAGTAGTCTGTCACATTCTTTCCATTCTCTGACCTGCCCTCCTTGCTGTGTTCTTCCTATTGTGGCAACCTCCTGCCTCAGCTCCTTGCTGCCAGTCTTTATTTTATACATCAGAAGAAACTTGGAGCACAGTTCTCCCACCACAGCTCTGTGTTAAAAACAAACAACTGGCCGGTGCCGCGGCTTAACAGGCTAATCCTCCGCCTTGCAGCGCCGGCACACCGGGTTCTAGTCCCGGTCGGGGCGCTGGATTCTGTCCAGGTTGCTCCTCTTCCGGGCCAGCCCTCTGCTATGGCCCGGGAAGGCAATGGAGGATGGCCCAACTCCTTGGGCCCTGCACCCACATGGGAGACCAGGAGAAGTACCTGGCTCCTGGCTTCGGATCAGCGCGATGAGCCGGCTGCAGCGGCCATTGGAGGGTGAACCAATGGCAAAAAGGAAGACCTTTCTCTCTGTCTCTCTCTCTCACTATCCACTCTGCCTGTCAAAAAACAAAACAAAAAAAAAAAAAACAACTAAATAAACTGCCAAACCTTTATTTGGCTTGAAGCCCAGGATTCTCTAGCTCTCTGACCTTAGCTCATCCTTCAAACTTATTCCACAGTCCTCTCTGCTTTCTGTTCCCCCAGCCCCTCCATTTCTATTGAGGCATGCTCTATCTGTGTGTTTCAGGATCCAAATCACAGTATTACTTCATTTTGTAAAACCTTACCTACTCAACAACTCGTTACAATGTTTCCATGCATCTTTTGGAGTTAGCACTTACAGTCTTGAAACATAACTTTCAAATTATATTTCTTATCTTAGACTACCTCAGCGGAAATGCTAGGTTTGATTCATTTTTGTTTATTCTCTGCAATGCCCTGTTACAGCAGTGCCTTGTGCATAGTAGATACTCAAAAGATGTGGTGTAAGAGGACTGGGTTCCTGTTACCTAGCTAATGGGTTTCTCCAGCAGGCTGAGGGTCTCTGTTGAGTGGGTGGAAACGCTGCGGTTTTGTCTGCTCAGTCAGACATCTTTTCTGTGCCGCCGTGTAGGAGAGACAGACTGTAGACTCTGCCCATGGGTCCCAGTGCCGTGTCTGTTAAGGGCTCCAGCCAGTGCCTGCCGCACTCAAATCCCGTGCCTTGGCCCCTCAGCCCCTCCCCACAAAGCTCAGCGGAACAGGGGATTAGGTTCTGGCAGCACAGCTGGGATTTTGGCGGCCATTCCACAGTCGACAATAGCACGCAGCCACCCGAACAGGACAGCGCAGGCCTGCACTCCGGGGCCAGAATCTGCCTGGGCTTCTTGTTTGGGTGGCCGAGGGGGAGGAGCGGGCACAGCGCGGCATCCTGGCCTTGCCACGCGGAAGGTACGGGCTGGAGAGATACCCTCGGGGAATGGGCTTGGGGGGCGTCCCTGTCCCGGAGCAGGCGGTGCCCACGGAAGGAGGTGAGGCGCTTTGTGTGCCGCGAGAGAACGGCCTGTGTATGCTTAGACACGGTCCGACCTGGAGCAGCAGGAAGCTGCCCCCGTGAGAAGGGCCTGCGTTCTTGCTTGCTCTTCAGAGCCTCTGTTCCCGGGTCTTCCTCCCTGCCCTGCTCGCCTTCATGCAGGGGCTGATCTAATCTGCAGGGCAGCCGTGGCCTACCCTTCCGTTGCTGGCCAGGGAGCCGGACTGGCTGTCACTGCCGCCTTAAGCCTCGGGTGGAACAGAGAGCCAAGGGGGAGTGTCCGGGGACCTCAGGTTTGTCAGGCGGGCCGCTGGGAGACGTTTTGTGTGTGTATGCCCCAGTGTGGCTTGGCCCTCGCTGCCGCCGCTGCAGTTCAGTCGTTTGGCCTGCCCGCGCGTGCCCCCTCCCCCCGCTTCCCCCGGGCGCCCCGCTCCCTTGTTTGTGGACCCAGCTCAGCCGCTGCCGCCACGGCCCCTCCTCTGGGGCGGCCCCTCCCCCACCCGCCCGGGCCCGGGCCCCGGCCTCGCGCGCTCGCCGCTCGCCGCCTGCGGAAGCTCGCTGTGCCTTTAAAGAAAGCAGACTCCTGGCGGTGACGCACTGCTGGCTGTCAGCCAGGAAGATCGCTCCTGCCAGGCTGACTGAGAAGAAAACCAACAACTTTTCTTTTGTGTGTGGGGTTACTTTCCACTGCCCCCCCTCCTCCTCTCCTTTCAAGATTTAAATGCTAATGGCGGATTAAAACCTGTAGATACGTTTGGCTTTAGGAATCTGGTAAGGCCCCCTGCACTGAGACTTTCTCTCCCTCACTGTTTCTCTGGGTTTTTTGTTCCAACATGGACGAGGGGGTGGGGTGGATTCTCCCCCCCTCGCCTCCCTTTCCTGCGCCATCCTTGAAGGGGAGGGAGAGAAGGGGAAAGCAAGTAAACACACTCAGACACCGACATCCGGGAGCCGGCGCCTGCAGCGCAGCCTTGCTCTCCCCCGCTGGATGTCAGCGTGTTTTTGTTCAAAGGGGAAGAGCGGGCGCGCCTGCACTTGAGCTGGAGAGACAGCTCAGGAGAGGCCTTCTCCGTTCCCGCGTGAGGCCCGGGGTGTGTACGCGAGGGGGGCCAGTGAAAACAGGTTCATTCTGTCAGCCTTAGGGATCAGAGTGTGCGCACATAGTGGCGGGGGGGCAGGTGCTGAAGAACTGCTGGAGTGGGCCCCGGGGGCGCGCTCGCAGTGTGCTGCGGCAGGTTCCGCGTCTGCTTCGTAATTGCAGCCCTTTTGCCTACATCCTTCTGATCTGGACCCTACAGAGCACAGGGGAAGGGGAGGGTACCAGCGAGTCACTTTTAAGTAGCCAGGGAATCTTGATTTCCCCCGCCGCCCCTCTCACGTTCGTCTTTAGGGCTTCTGGGCTATGGACCAAACTCTAGGTTTCCAATAAGCGGTGGGCTGGGGAGAAGGCCTAAGCCCAAAGCTAGTCCCTTTAAAGGGACAGGGAGTACATCCAGCAATCTACTTTGCCCCAGACCTCAGGAGTGCAGAAAAACTCTTTGAACTTGGACCGGTTTACTCAGGACTCCACAGCAGTGGAAAAGACTGTGGTGTTTTTTTTTTTCCCCCTCTAGCTTCTCTTGGAGCTGTTGGTCCTCTGGCCTTTTACCTTCTCCTAGCCAAGGGATGTACCATCGAAGTATTTCCTATTCTGTTTTTTATGGCAAACTGGCCTGTGGTAAGATATGCTGGCCAATGTGGGAGTCCTCCTGGGTAACCTGCTAGTGAGGGCTGGATGCTTACCTGTGCCTCCCAGCCTATCCCAGAATGGAGAAGGAGGAGCCCCAAGGTCAGGGTGTTCGATCTGTGGAGGGGAGTGTCTTTTGGGAAGGGGTGCAGAACGTGGAATCCTTAGGGCTGCAGGCAGACAGGCCCTCAGGGTAAGTTGTGAATTTTGCTATTGAGCATGGGCACACAGATGGGGCAGCCATTTCTTTTGTGAGCTGTGAGTCTTTGGAACCATGGGGAGCAAAGCGGAGTGGGGTTCTGGGAAGGACCCTTTGAGGTGGGAACTTGTGTGGGCTTTGGGCCCTGAACTCCAGTGAGGAGGAGTTAGCACTAAGAGAATGAGCGTATGGTGGAGGTGAGGGCCCACAAGCTAAGAGATCAGTGCCGTTTAGCAGCTCTCTGGGAGCAAAGGGCATTTTGGTATTATCTTGTAGTAGGGCTGGTGTTCAAGCGGGCAGTAAAGTGGCTGGGAGGCAATCTCAAGGGAGCTGGCAGGCTGCAACTCAGACCCTCTGGCCTTTGGCCTGTCCTTTGGTCTACTGCAAAGGAAGCTTTTTCAGGACAGACCCCAGAGCTCAGCAACCTGACCCTCTGGTCCTCCTCCTTGCTTCTGAGCAGGTGGTTTGCATTAGTTTCAGCCCTGGTAGGAAACCATGGCTAGGCTTTAACTCTTTAAGATCCGGAGAGAGTGCAGGCCAGGTGGCTGTGTGTCTCATGAAAGTTGCTTTCCTTGTCCTGCTATGTCTTTCCTAGAAACACAGAGAGGTTACTGTAAGTGTGGGGGTCAGTCCTGATGTTGGGGACTACATTATGTCAGCTTGGGAAATGTCAAGAGGATGCAAAGCCTCAAGTTTATAAGCAGCTGCTTCTGAGTATTGGTTCCTTCTGCAGACCAGGGAACCAATAGGGTGCCTTGTCAACCCTGTAAAGCCTCTGTTTGGGTTCTGGGGCGTTTCTTTTTCCAAGAACCAGGTAGGTGGGAGCTCTGAAGCTGCCCTCAGAGGGCCTGGCCTACACTCTGGAGCTTTGTTTCCTTGGTGTTGGGGGTTGTGGGCGTGCCTGATCAAGTTGGGATGATCTTAGCAGATCCTTCTGCGCGGTGGTTCTGGGCTACAATTGCAGGGGTCTGTTTTTCCATCACCATCACACAGCATTCTGGGTGGGGCCTGCAGGAGGTGGGTACGGGTGTTGGTGGATGGTGCTCTGGCTGTGAGCCCTCGGATTCCAAGTCAAGGCCTACTGAAAGGTCCAGTCCCAAAGCTGAGGATGAGTTGTGGCCTGGGCCTCAGTCATTCATATCCCTGGGGAAAGTGAATGGCTGGGCTGTCTGTCGCCTCTTATCCTGGTGCCCTGGCTCCTTTGTGGGGCTTTGAGCTGACAGGGTTCTTCAGAAGTTCCTAGTGTTGAGGATCGGATTCCTCCTGTTTTAGGGCTGGAGAGCACAGAAGAAGGCACCAGACCTTGACACTCATTTTCTTGAGCAGTGGAGCTCGTTGTAGACAGGTTCCCCTGGGAGGAATTAAAGCTTGTGTGTTTTGCCTCAGAGATGGAGAAAAGAGGTTGGTTAAACCTCAGGTCATTGTTAGCAGCACAGCTGTGGAATCTCAGAGGGCAAGATGTAGGTTGCAAGTACGATTTCTGACAGAAGGGCGGGGCTTCGTCAAGAAGACTAGTTCTGCAGGCAGGAGCAGGGGAATGAGGGGAAGGTGATCTGAGCCTCGGTTCCCTCATTACTGAATAGCTCAGAGACATTTTTCTGTAAGAAGCCCCATGAGCATTTGGCCCGTGTAGCCTTCCCTCAGAGCTGTAGGCTGGCCAGCCACCAGCAGAGCCCACTGCAGTGCAGTAGCTGAGGCCATACGTGCCTTCACCGTTGCCTGGCCCCTAGGGCTAAGCAGTCGGTGCCCACAGATAAGCCACACTTGGTGAAAATCACCCAAGTCAGAGAAACACATAGGCCCCTTAGCTTCTCTGCCCTCTTGAGAGCTCCCTTAACTATTTTGCTTGCTTTTACCAAAGCCCAGGTGGGTTGGCTTGTTTCCAAGATTGTGACATTGGTGTGACAGGTGGAATCATGGCAAGTTTTGCAGGGTCAGGAAGTGCTTAATTATAATTAGCATTTAGTTACATTTAACATTTAGTTTTGTTTTCTTCTAATTAGTGCTTCATGTTTATTTAATTTACTCTTAATGGCAGGGACCAGGTTATTCTCTTCCATTTTCCATGCAGCTTCCAGCAGAGGATGAATGAATATAGGAACTGAGAAAATACTTTTTGGTTGGTTGGTGAGCAGAGTATACTTGGATAGGAAGGACCAAGAGATGAAAGGGATGAGTTACTTTCTCTTGAGCTCTCTATGGGCAAGAATGGTGTTTGTTTATCTCCCAACACCTTGCATACAAAAGGTGATTAGCAAATGTTGATTCCAGAGAACCTGCACCTTGGAGAGGCTATGAGGGAACTTGAAAAAGCTTGTGGAAATGGGGTGAGCGTTGTGGCACAGGTTAGGAAGGTTGGAGCTGTGGGCCTCTTGGCTTCAGCCTGGCCCGCCCTTGGCTGTTGCGGGCATATGGGGAGTGAACCAGCAGATGAATGATCTCTCTCTCTCTCTCTTTGTCGTTCTGCCTTTTAAATAAATAAAAATAAATGTATGGTCGGCGCCGTGGCTTAACAGGCTAATCCTCCGCCTTGCGGCGCCAGCACACCGGGTTCTAGTCCCGGTCGGGGTACCGGATTCTATCCCGGTTGCCCCTCTTCCAGGCCAGCTCTCTGCTATGGCCCGGGAAGGCAGTGGAGGATGGCCCAACTCCTTGGGCCCTGCACCCACGTGGGAGACCAGGAGAAGCACCTGGCTCCTGGCTTCGGATCAGCGAGATGCACTGGCTGCAGCGGCCATTGGAGGGTGAACCAATGGCAAAAAGGAAGACCTTTCTCTCTGTCTCTCTCTCTCTCACTATCCACTCTGCCTGTCCAAAAAAAAAAAAAAAAAAAAAAGTAAATAATGTTTGCCTGGATAAATTTAATTTTTAAAAAATCTGTGGAAAGTAGAAGTAAAATTCATTTATTTTGGTGCAGAAAATTTTGAAATCCTTTAGTAGGTTTTTCATAAATATACATTTTTAATTTTTCATAAGCTTTTTCAAGACTCCTCGTATGTGGGGAGATTTACAGGGTGTTTGATTCTCACTACTCCTGTTGCTCCCTCTGTAGTGAAGACAAACTGAGCATCTATGGCAGAAGGTGCACTTGGAGACTTGTGGGAATGGTGGGTGTTGGGGAATATTTAGTCATCAGGTCTGTGGTCTCTTGAGTAGGTTGTCACGCAGATGACAGATTCCCAATGGGAAAGTAAATTGAGGTGTAAGAATATCAGGACAAGTGCCTCTTCTTTCCATAAATGCCGGTGGAATCTCCTCTAGAATTGTACCTAACCTCATCCAGATGATACCTTGGTATGCCCAACTCTTCCCCTTGAACATGTTGTCTTTGACGTTCCTGTGGAAGAGAGTTTGGAGAAGTTTCTCCAAGGACTTGATTGTTGTGTGGTAGAATTTGGGTACCTTCAGAAAGAGCCAGAAATCAACCACTCAGCAGTCAGCATTTACTGAATGCCTGCCAGTTGCCAGGCTTTGTGCTGTTTGCCTTAAGTAACACAGTAACCTGGATGGTGTATGTGGATCCCATTTTGTGGATGAAGAAATGGAGACTAAAAGAAGTTATGTTTCTTGTCCACGCACACATGACCATGGTCACGTTGAATCACATTCATACTCAGGTCTATGTGAAAAACTGTTTTTGTTCCATGTTGAAGGGCACCATGTCCCAAAGGCTGGATAGAAAGACAGCTTCGAATGTTGTATTTTCCATGGAACCAAAAGGTTGCATGGAGAGCAGTGGACAGTGAATTAAATGCTAGATTCTGTACTGTAAACTCTGGCAGAAGATTTACAATTTTCACGTGCACCTTAAGCTCTCTAAAAATTCCCGTGATGCCTCGGTGGATTGTGTGCCAAGTGAAGAGTGATTTATTTAAATGTTGAGAGCTGGTGAATGGAACCATCTCTCTTTGATTTCTTGATTATAGGTATCTGGTATGATTAACTGCTCTTCTTCCTCTCTTGGGTTCCAGGTGCATTGGAGTGACTGTCTGGTATCACCAAGATGACACTCCAAGCCCCCCGGGCGGCTGCGCTCCTCTCTTGGGTAAGGAGTCTTCTCTTTTGCCTACTGTACTTCTCCACAAAACTTGAGAGGGGTAACATGGGGTTTTTGGGGAGCCAGGACTATGTAAGGTCTTCTCATCTTCAGACCAAGTGAATACAATTTACCTTTCCCTTTTCCCTTTAAAAAAATGCTTATTAAAAAAAAGTTTATTTAGGGGCCAGCATTGTGGCCAAGCAGGTTAAGCTGCCAGCCATGACACTGACATCACATATGAGCACACATGTGGAAGATCCGGATGTAATTCCAGGCTCCTGACTTCAACCTGCCCCAGCCCTGACCGTTGACTGCCATTTGGGGAGTGAACCAGCAGGTGGAACCAGCGGAGAGAAGATTTCTCTCTCTCTGATTCTCCCTCTCTCTGTAACTCTGTATTTCAACTAAATCTTTTTTAAAAAAAGTATTTATTTTCATTTGCTTGAAAGGTGGAGAGAGAGAGAGAGAGAGAGAGAGAGAGAGAAATATCTTCTATCCCATGATTGACTCCTCAAATGCCTACCTTAGCCAGGGCTGGATCAGACATACCAGGAGACTTCATGTGGGTCTCCCACATGGGTAACAGGGACCCAATTACTTGACCCATCATTGCCTCCCAGGATGCATTAGCAGGAAGATGGATCAGAGGTAGAGTAGGCAGGACTGAAACCAGCACTCCAGTATGGGATGTGAGCATCCTAAGCAGTGGCTTAACCCATTGTGCCACTATGTCTACCCCCTGTTTATTTTTTTTAATCAATCTTTATTTATTTATTTGAATGGAAAAAAAGAAACAGAGAGATTCTGTCAAGTCACTCCACAAGTGCCTGCAACTATGGCTGGGGCTGGGCCACACTGAAGCAAGAAACCAGGAACTCAGTCCAGGTCTCCCGCTTGGGTGGCAGGGACTCAAAAACAGTTGAGCCATCGTCCAGCAGGAGGCTGGAATTGGGAACAGAGTCATGACTCAGACCCAGGTACTCCAGTATGGGATATGAGCATTACAATAAGTGTCCTAACTGCTGTGCAATACCTCAGCTAATTTTGAACTTTGTAAGTATCATTTCCAAAGATGTTGCTGATAGTGAACCGTGATTAGAAAGTGGTTAGAGGCCGGCGCCGCGGCTCATTAGGCTAATCCTCCGCCTTGCGGCGCCGGCACACCGGGTTCTAGTCCCGGTCGGGGCACCGATCCTGTCCCGGTTGCCCCTCTTCCAGGCCAGCTCTCTGCTGTGGCCAGGGAGTGCAGTGGAGGATGGCCCAAGTGCTTGGGCCCTGCACCCCATGGGAGACCAGGAGAAGCACCTGGCTCCTGCCATCAGAACAGCGCGGCGTGCCGGCCGCAGCGCGTCTACCATGGCGGCCATTGGAGGGTGAACCAACGGCAAAAAGGAAGACCTTTCTCTCTGTCTCTCTCTACTGTCCACTCTGCCTGTCAAAAAAATAAAATAAAAAAAAAAAATAATAATAAAAAAAAAAGAAAGTGGTTAGAGGGGCCGGCGCCATGGTGCATTGGGTTATTCCTCCACCTGTGGAGCCGGCATCCCATATGGGCACCAGTTCTAGTCCCGGCTGCTCCTCTTCCAGTCCAGCTCTCTACTGTGGCCTGGGAGGGCGGTGGAGGATGGCCCAAGTGCTTGGACCCCTGCACCCGCATGGGAGACCAGGAAGAAGCACCTGGCTCCTGGCTTCTGATCGGCGCAGCGCTGGCTGTGGTGGCCATTTGGGGAGTGAACCAATGGAAGAAAGACCTTTCTCTCTCTCTCTCTCACTGTCTGTACTCTACCTGTCAAATAAAAATAAAAATAGAAAGTGATTAGAAGAGGCTTCTGTGAGTTATGGCAAGGGTGGCCACAGGGAAACATTGAACTCTACTGTTTGTTCCCTCTGTACTTTTCTGACTACTGACTACAGGGTTGACATTGAACTTTAGTGACCAGTGCATGCAAGGACTTTAGTCTTCAAAGGTCTTTGCTCACTGGGCAAGGTTCTCCTTATTCTGTGCTTCTATTGTCTTGCCTTCTTGATTATTTCACTAAGATCTTTCTGTGGGTCTTCCATGTATTTTTCCCTGGAGCCATTGTCAAGTGAAAATATAATACTAAGCATTGAGTATGTAAAGTTACAGAGGCGGAAGAGGCCATGGATGGAATGGAGTGAGGGATGCCCATGACTTGGAGTCAGAGGAATCACAGCTCTGGCTTGTGTGAACCAGGGCAAGATAACTAGCCTCTCAGCATCTCAGGTTTTTTGTTTTGCTTTTAAGATTTTATTTATTTATTTATTTATTTATTTAAATTTGAAAGGCAGAGTTACAGAGAGAGAGGGAGAGACAGAGAGAGAGAGAACGAGAGCGATCTTTCATCTGCTGGTTCATTCCCCAACTGGCCACAATAGCCAGGGATGTGCCAGGCCTAATCCAGGAGCCAGGAGCTTCTTCCCGTTCTCCCATGTGGGTACAGGGACCGAAGCACTTGGGCCATCTTCTGTTACTTTCCCAGGAGCATTAATAGGGAGCTGGATCAGAAGTGGAGCAGCTGGGTCTTAGACTGATGCCTATGTGGGATGCTGGCATCACAGGTGGTGGCTTTACCTGCCATGCCACAATGCTGGCCCCACATCTTGGTTTTTCTTTTTTAAAAAAGATTTATTTATTTACTTGAAAATCAGAGTTATACAGAGAGAGGCAGAGAGAGAGAGAGAGAGGTCTTTTATCCATTGGTTCACTCCCCAGTTGGATGCAATGGTTGGAGCTGAGCTGGTCTGAAGCCAGGAACCAGGAGTTTCCTCCAGGTCTCCCATACAGATGCAGGGGCCAAAGACTTGGGCCATCTTCCACTGCTTTTCCAGGCCACAGCAGAGAGCTGGATTGGAAATAGAGCAGCCTAGACTTGAACTGGTGCCCATATGGGATGCCAGCACTACAGGGGGCAGTTTTACCTGCTATGCCACAGCGCCGGCCCCTACATCTTGTTTTGGAATAATGATAATATATATAATGAAATTATTATTGCTATAATGAGATAATATATGTAGAAAACATTGCACACGTGCACATATAACTGTTTGGCATAGGATCTCAATAAACAGTAGTTTTTCATACTTAAGTTGGCACAGGCCTGAGGCCTGACTAATCAGGACCAAATGATGACTGATTTTTTTTAAATTAGAGAATATTTTAAAGGAAATTATTTTTTAGAGATTGATTTATTTGAAAGGTAGAGTGACACAGAGAAGGAGAGGGAAAGAAGTCTTCCATCTGCTGATTTACTCCCCAAGTGGCCATGGCAATCAGGTCTGGGTCAGGCCAAAGCTAGGATCCCAGAGCTCAATCTGGGTCTCTCACATGGGTGTCAGGGGCCGAACTGCTTGGACCATCTGCTGCTGCGTTTTCTAGGAAGCTGGATTGGAAGCAGAGCAGCCAGGACTCAAATCAATGTTCCAATGTGGAACACCAGCTTACAAGCAGCAGCAACTTAACCTGCCACAGTGTCAGCCCCAGAAACGAATATTTTGATTTTCAAATAGTAAAGATTTAATAACTTATCTTTTTTTTTTTTAAATGATGCATTCATTTATTTGAAAGGCAGAACAACAGAGAGAGAGAGAAGCAGAGAGACAGAGATTTGCCATCTGCTATTTCACTCATCAAATGCCCACAACAACCAGGGTTGGGCCAGGCCAAAGCCAGGAACCAGGGAATTCAATCTGGGCTCCATGGGTGCAGGGACCCAAGTACTTGTGCCATCTGCTGCTGCTTTCCTAGGTGCACTAGCAGTGAGCTGGATCGGTAGTGGAGCAGCTGGGATGCTGGCATTGCAGCCTGGTCCAAACAGCTGTGCCCACGTTTTAAATTTAGAGACAGTGTCTTGGGGCCAGCACTGTGGTATAATAGGCTAAGCCTCTGCCTGCAGCACCTGCATCCCATATGGGTGTCACCGGTTCATGACCTGGCTCTCCTCTGCCAATCCAGCTCTTTGCTAATGGTCTTGGAAAGCAGTGGCAGATGGCCCAGGTGCTTGGGCCCCTGCACCTGAGAGGGAGACCTGGAAGCTGCTCCTGACCATCTTAGTGGCCATCTGGAGCATGAGCCAGTGGATGGAAGAACTTTCTATTTCTCTCTAACTGTGCCTCTCAAATAAATAAATAAATCTTTAAAAAACAAAAAAACCAGAAAACAACATCTTTCCCCCTTGTCTTCCTCTTCCTGCTCCCTGTCCAAAGGGCTGGTTGTGTTATGGGAGACCAGGAGCTCTGTCTGTAGTAGCAATGAGTGTTGGGGGCTGCCATAGCCATACTGCTTCATTTTGGTTGAATTACCTACGATTTATTTATTTAGGTCTAGGCTTTTTATTTTTTTAAATTTTTATTTATTTTTTTAAATTTTTTTTGACAGGCAGAGTGGACAGTGAGAGAGATAGAGAAAGGTCTTCCTTTTTTTGGACAGGCAGAGTGGATAGTGAGAGAGAGAGACAGAGAGAAAGGTCTTCCTTTTTGCCGTTGGTTCACCCTCCAATGGCTGCTGCGGCCGGCGCACCGCGCTGATCCGAAGGCAGGAGCCAGGTGCTTCTCCTGGTCTCCCATGGGGTGCAGGGCCCAAGCACTTGGGCCATCCTCCACTGCCTTCCCGGGCCATAGCAGAGAGCTGGCCTGGAAGAGGGGCAACCAGGAGAGAATCCGGCACCCCAACCTGGACTAGAACCCGGTGTGCCGGCGCCACAAGGCGGAGGATTAGCCTGTTGAGCTGTGGTGCCGGCCTGGTCTAGGCTTTTTTTTTTTTTTGAGAGAGAGAAGGACATGGAGAATGAGAGAGACAGAGATTTCATACCCACTGATTTATTTCCAAAATGCTTGCAACAGCTGGAGCTGGGCTGGGCCAAAGCCAGGACCCAGAACTTAGTCAGGTCTCCCATGTGGGTGGTAGGGATGCAAGTACTTGAACTATAACTGGTACCTCCCAGGGTCTACATTAGCAGGAAGCTGGAGTCAGGAGCTGGAGACAGGACTCAAACCCAGTTTCTCCAGCGTGGGATGTGAGTGTCCTGAACACTAAGCTAATCACACATCCTGTAGGCTTGTTTTTAAAGTGATTGGTGCCATTACACAGTATAGACACAAGACTAGTTTTGTTTAACAGCAAATACTTCCAAAAACACAGTGAACATGCTTTAAAGTATTAAAGTGTAGTCATAGTTTTTTCAATTTTAACCAAAGTAATGCAACTAAAATGAATTCTGTGAAATTGCAGTTGCATGAAATAATGCTTTTGGTATGTTAGTAAGAAGAGTGGCATAGAATGTACACACCTAATTACAGTCATGGTTTTTAAAATTACCTAGGGAAAGATTAGAAAGGAATACATCAAAATGCCAAAAATGTAGGAGGTGTTTTGTGTTTTATCTTCTGGTTTTTCAATAATTTATTTTATAATGGAAAAATAAATTTCAATTTTATTTTCCTTAAAGTATAGCTTGAGATTATTTGTAAACAGCAGTTTGTCATAAATAAGCTGTTACCAGGATTGGGCAGCCTTGACCAACTCCACAAACCTCACAGACAGCTCTTAAGTTACGTAGTGTGCTGTCCTTACTCAACGTTTTATGCCCTGACTTAAGATGGAAGAGTTTCTCTGCTTCCTCAACTTTTAAATAATTATTCATTTGAGAGCAGAGTTAACTCACTGGGGAAAATATTTTTATATTTAGGAGAGAAATAATTATTTTACACAGTTGGTATAAGTAATGACTCTAGATTCCTTGCTTTAAATCAGCCAGTTGGTATGATGTTCAGTCTTACTAGTGGACAAGCATTCATGGATCTTGAATGTTTTACCTAGATGGCAGGTATTAAAAGGAGATGGAATGGGCCGATGCCACGGCTCACTAGGCTAATCCTCTGCCTGTGGCACTGGCATACCGGGTTCTAGTCCCGGTCAGGGCGCCGGTTCTGTCCCAGTTGCTCCTCTTCCAGTCCAGCTCTCTGCTGTGGCCTGGGAGTGCAGTGGAGGATGGCCCAGGTCCTTGGGCCCTGTACCTGAATGGGAGACCAGGAGGAAGCACCTGGCTCCTGGCTTCAGATCGGCGCAGCATCCAGCTGTAGTGGCCATTTCCGGGGGTGAACCAACAGAAGGAAGACCTTTCTTTCTCTCTCTCTCTCTCTCTCTCTCTCATTGTCTAACTCTGCCTGTCAAAAAAAAAGATGGAATGGAGTTTGACCTAACAGTTAAGATGCAGGTTTATAACATTTGTGTCCCACATTGGAGTGCCTGAGACCGGCATCTGGCTCTTAATTTCAGCTTCTTGCTGATGCAGACCTGGGAGGCAGCAGTGATGGCTCAAGTTATTGGGTTCCTATCACTCACATGGGAGAGTTCCTGGCTCCCAGCTGCAGCTTGCCCAGTCCGAGTCTGGCTGTTGGTGATCAGTGAACCAGCAAATAGGAGCTTTTTCTCTGTCTTTGTTTCTCAAATAAATAAATAATACATATATTTAAGATTTATTTTATTTATTTGAAAGGCAGAATGAGGGCGGGTAGGGTTCACTCCCCAAATGGTCGCAACGGCCAGAGCTGGGCCAATCTGAAGGCAAGAGCCAGGAGCTTCTTTTGGGTCTCCCGTGTGGGAGCAGGGGCCCAAGTACTTGGGTCATCTTCCGCTGCTTTCCCAGGCCATCAGCAGAGAGCTAGATGGGAAGTGGAGCAGCTGGGATTAGAACCGGCGCCCATATGGGATGCCGGCACCACAGGCCAGGGCTTTAACCTGCTGTACTACGGCGCTGGCCATACATATATACATATGTATATATATGTATATATACACACACACACACACACACATATATATATATATATATATATATAATATGTATATGTATATATTATATATATTTTTTTAAAGAGATGTTTTGGGTTGCTTAAGTCTTGATATTCTCAGAAAACGATACTGATCTGTCCAGGACAATTAGAATGTGCTTTTTTCAATAGACATTATAGATATATTGTCTTTAAGACTTTAGTGAGAGATCATGTTTTACATTCCACACTTTAAAAAATGAAACTTTTCACTGTTTAAAAGTTTTTAATAAAGTATTTAACTGCATACTGTTTTTTCTATAGATGAATTGCTGGCTTTTTTAAAGGACTTTTTTTTAATAGAAGATTTGTTTATTTGAAAAGCAGAATGACAGGGAGAGTCAGACAGAAAGATATTCCATCTAGTAGGTCACTCCTCAAATGGATACAATAAGCCAGGACTGGGCCTTGAACCCACACTTGGAGATGGGGTGCTGGTATTAGAAGCAGCAGTGAGACCTGGTCTGCAACAATGCTGGCCCCTGAATCATGATTTGAAAAGTCTCTTAATTTTACAGTGTATGCAGCTAATTTAACTGTTATAAAATGGAAGTCTACTTATTTTTAAAATTTTAAAAAAATTTTATTTGTTTATTTTTATTTGAAAGGCAGATATTCAGAGAAAAGAGACAGAAAGCTTTTGCATCTGCTGGTTCACTTCCCAAATATCCACAACAGCCAGGCCTGAGCCAGGCCAAAGGCAGGAGCCTGGATCCATCTGGGTTTCCCATGATAGGTGGCAGGGAACCAAGTATTTGTAAGATCTTATTTATTTATTTGAGAGGTGGAGTTATAGACAGAAGGAGAGACAGAGAGAAAGGTCTTCCATCTGCAGGTTCACTCTCCAAATGGCCACTAAGGTCAGAGCTAGGCCAGTCTGAAACCAGGAGCCAGGAGCTTCTTCTGGGTCTCTGTGTGCATGGGCCCAAGTACTTGTGACATTTTCTGCTTTCCCAGGCCATAAGTGGAGAGCTGGATCAGAAGAGGAGCAGCTAGGACACAAACCGGTGCCCATATGGGATGCCAGCACTATAGGTGGAGTCTTAGCCTACTATGCCACAGTACCAGCCCCACATTTAGTACTTTTAAAAAATGTGGTGTTGGGGCCTGCACTGTGGTACAGCAGGTTAAACTGCTGCATGCAGCACCAGCATCCCACATGAGAGCCATTTCAAGTCCCAGCTGCTCCACTTCTGATCCACCTTCCTGCTAATGTGCCTGAGAAAGCAGCAGAAGATGGCCCAACTCATTGGGCCCCTGCACCCTCATATGAGACCTGGTTGAAGCTCCTGGCTCCTGACTTCAGCCTGGTCCAGACCTGGCCGACGTGGCCATTTGGGGAGTGAACCAGGATGGAGGATCTCTGTCTCTCTCTTTCTCTAACTCAACCTTTCAAATAAATAAATAGTACTTTGGGGGAAAAAAATCTCCCTCTCTCCCTCTCTCCGTCTCTCCCTCTCTCCCTCCCTCTCTGACTTTCAAATGAACAGATCTTTAAAAATGTGTTCTTGCAGCCATAATCCCATTTGAGCCCACAGCAGGTCTTTAGAGACCTGTGGGATTCCCTCCTTTTGACAAGGGAGAAGATAAGCACAGAAAAATAAAATTGATAACAGGCTCGTGTCACATTAGTGGAGGAGCTGGACCTGCAATCTGTATCTCCGTGTCCCAACCTTGTGCTTGCTTGCTTGCTTGCTTGCTTGCTTTCTTTCTTTCTTTTTTTAAAAATTTATTTATTTATTTAAAAGGCAGAGTTACAGAGGCAGAGAGAGAGAGAGAAGTCTTCCATCTCCTGGTTCACTCCCCAGATGGCTGCAATGGCTGGAGTTGGGCTGATCTGAAGCCAGGAGCCAGGAGCTTCTTTTTGGTCTCCCACATCAGTGCAAGGGCCCAAGGAGTTTGGTCATCTTCTACTGTTTTCCCAGGCCATAGAAGAGAGTTGGATTGGAAGTGGGACAGCTGGGACTCAAACCGGTGCACACATGGGATGCTGGCAGTGACTTTACCTGCTACACCACAGCACCAGCCCTAACCCTGTGCTTTTTAAAGAACACACTTTGAGAAATAGAATCTTGTTGTTTGCACATAACCACTGTGCTGAAGTCATTAAAAATACCTTGTTTCTTAGGCTAAGTCTCACTCCCCTCTTAGTGTTACATATGAGATTAATTAGCAGATCCTTCCTTCGTGTGTAATACAAAGGTAAGCTTCAGCCCCTGCTACTACAGGACTTGAGTGCTTATGGAATTCCTGAGTTTTCCTGTAGCTATCAGCCATAGATGCTTGTAGAATAACCCATATACCTGATTGATTTGCACGTGGCCTCTGGTGAATTTGCTGGTGGTGGAGACTGGTTTAGATGGACTTCTGCCTGAAATCAAGAAGGGGAGTAAGCAATTGATTGCAACTGAGAAGTTTTTCTCTGAGGTTCCCAGCTCCTCTTTTCCTTCCTCCCTTTTTGAAAAAGTTACCTCTTCTGTATTGTTTCTTTATCCTCCTTTGCTTCCTTTTCAATCAAAATTTTGTGTCTGAAGAGAATAAAAAGGCACTAATAATAAGATTTTATGTCTGTATGGGAGTATATAACATGTAATGTTTATGCTTTGGATATTTCAAAATTCAAAAGCTACAAAGGACTATAATATAAAAATTCAGGAGACATAAGGATGCAAACATTTAGGAGCTACAGAAGGTTATATAGGTGGGGTTGGCGCTGTGGCCTCAACCTGCAGCACCAACATCCCATATGTGTGCTGGTTCCAGTCCTGGCTGCTCCTCTTCCTATCCAGCTTTCTGCGATGTCCTGGATCCGCATGGGAGACCTGGAAGAAGCTCCTGACTCCTGGCTTCAGATCAGCTCAGCTCGGGCCATTGTGGTCATTTGGGGAGTGAACAAGTGGAATGGAATACTCCTCTCCTCCCCTCCCCTCCCCTCCCCTCCCCTCCCCTCCCCTCCCCTCTCCTTCTCTCTGCCTCTCCTTCTCTCTGTGTGTAACTCTGACTTTCAAATAAATAATTCTTTAAAAAAAAAGGTTATAGGTAAAAAGCGTTTCTTTTTCCCACCTCAGGCTTCTTCTACGGTCTGTATTAGTTTCTTTCTTTTTTTTTGAACAGGCAGAGTTAGACATTGAGAGAGAGAGAGAGAGAGACAGAGAGAAGAAAGGTCTTCCTTCTGTTGGTTCACCCCCGGAAATGGCCACTACAGCTGGATGCTGTGCCGATCTGAAGCCAGGAGCCAGGTGCTTCCTCCTGGTCTCCCATGCAGGTGCAAGGCCCAAGCACTTGGGCCATCCTCCACTGTACTCCCGGGCCACAGCAGAGAGCTGGCCTGGAAGAGGAGCAACCGGGTCAGAACTGGCACCCCGGCCGGGACTAGAACCCGGTGTGCCTTCGCCACAGGCGGAGGATTAGCCAAGTGAGCCACGGCGCCAGCCTGTACTAGTTTCGTACACAGCTTTCCAGAACCATTTGATGCTTAATTATATTTTAAGCCTCATATCCCTAGGACTGTAGCATTCTAGGATGTAAGCTCTTACTTGGTTGAAACAGAAGAGAGGACTTTTGGTGGCATTTTAGGTGGCTGTGATGGGATCAGTGGTCTCCCCACATTCCTTGCTTAATTAGAACTTCCGGAAGCATCAGTTCCTTTGTTTCTGTTGCTTAACTGAAGGCACTTACGCTGAGCAGAAAATTGCCAGCATCTAGAAACAGGGGCAGACCACACGGTTTCTAGCATTTATAAGTCTCACCAGTTTCTTCCCTTTGGGTTCCAGATAAACAGTCTGCGCGTGGCTGACCCCGTGGAGGCTGTGCCACAGCTCCAGGATGGCAGCATCTTTGTCAAGATCATCGACAGTCTGTGAGTATGCACCACATCCCTCTGTAGCCTCAGGCAAAGCTGATGGTTGCTATGAGGGCCCATGTTTGCTCCCTGTCCTTGGAGATGGCAAAGGCAGGATTGGGATGTCAGAGGCCTGGGTGGTGTCCGAGGCAAACGAGTGTTAGACCCATCCGCCAGTCACTGGTACTCTGTATGGAAGAAATTTCAGTCTCGGCCCGCCCTAAAGCTTCCGCCTTGGCACAGAAGAGCCTTCAAGCCTCTGTGCTCCCCCAGGGTTCCAGCAACCCACACTGGGCTCCCCTCCTCTGTCTCCACAGGAGTCTTCAGTAAGCCTCTTTTTTTGACTTGCCCCTACCCTATCCTATCACAGGCTCTGTTTTTGCAACCCCTGGGGCCATGCGAAAGAGAAAGCTCTTACACTTGAGGCAAATAGGAAACCCCTGAAAAATTGCATCCCTAGCTTGTTAGCATACTGTAGATCTGCCCTTTTCCAGGCCTTTATAATGTCTCTAGGCTTTTTACCTGCCCCATTAACTTGCTTTGTGAGGTAGATTAACATTTGATAAGCTTATTGTTGTCCTGTAACCAGGAGTCTAGTTGGGCCTCTATTTTGTATTTGTGTCTTCTTTTCTTTTCTTTTCTTTTTTTTTTTTTTTTTTTTAATTTTTGACAGGCAGAGTGGACAGTGAGAGAGAGAGAGAGAGAGACAGAGAGACAGAGAGAACGGTCTTCCTTTGCCGTTGGTTCACCCTCCAATGGCCGCCGCGGCCGGTGTGCTGCGGCCAGCGCACCACGCTGATCTGAAGGCAGGAGCCAGGTGCTTCTCCTGGTCTCCCATGGGGTGCAGGGCCCAAGCACTTGGGCCATCCTCCACTGCACTCCCTGGCCACAGCAGAGAGCTGGCCTGGAAGAGGGGCAACCGGGACAGAATCCGGCACCCTGACCGGGACTAGAACCCGGTGTGCCGGCGCTGCTAGGTGGAGGATTAGCCTGTTGAGCCGCGGCGCCGGCCTGTATCTGTGTCTTTAGCACAGGTTTCCTTAGAACATCCAAGTTACTTGAGAAACCAATGGAGTGGAGCCTCTTCCTGAAGTCCTACCTCTTGGGTACAAAGCCAAGATCAGTCACGCTGTACATGAAGTTACCTTACTGATTTCATATCAACTTTCAGGCATATGGAGGCCAAAGCTGACCGCCTCTTATTTTTTTTGTCCTATAGACAAAACTAATTTTTATTTCTTTTTATTTTATTTGAAAGGCAGAGAGAGGGAAAGAGTAAGAGATGTCTTCCATTGCTAGTTCATTCCCCAAATGCTGCAACAGCTACGACTGGGCCAGGCTGAAGCCAGGAGCCCAGAGCTCTATCTCAGTCTCCCATCTTGGTGGCAGGGACCTAACGATTTGGGCCATTGTCTGCTGCCTCCCATGTATGTGTGTGTGTTATCAGGAAACGAATGGGGAGTGGAGTGGGGACTCAGACAAAGGCATTCCAGTATGGGACGCAGGCAGCCCACGTGGCATGTAATCGCCGAGCCAAATGCCCACCCCTAGTCAAAGTGAGAAGCCAGCCATAAAATAAGAAATTAGGGGGACCAAAATGGGGAACCCCCTCCATCTTTTGAAAGGAGATCACAGGGCTGGCACTGTGGTGTAGCAGATGAAGATGCCGCCTGCAGTGCCGGCATCCCATATGGGTACCAGTTTGAGTCCTGGCTGCTCCACTTCTGACCTAGCTCTCTGCTATGGCCTGGAAAAGCAGTAGATGATGGCCCAAATCCTTGGGCCCCTGCACCCACGTGGGAGACCTGGAAGAAGCTCCTGGCTCTTGGCTTCAGATCAGCTCAGCTCCAGCCATTGCAGCCAGTTGGGGAGTAAACCAGCAGATGGAAGACACCTCTCTCCCCCTCTCCCCCTCTCCCCCTCTCCCCCTCTCCCCCTCTCCCTCTTCCTCTCTGCCTGCCTGCCTGCCTTTCTCTCTGTATAACTCTGACTTTCAAATAAATAAATAAATTAAAAAAAAAAAAAAAGAGAGAGATCACAGTTGCCCGTGAGTCCCAGGCCAAGATACACTGAGGGTGCTTATGTACTATATATGGCAGCTGAGACTGGTGTCAGGGTTTCGTGTCTTTGTGAAGCAATTTGGCCACTCATTCATTGGCAACAGCTCCTCAGCAGAGACAGCAGGTAGAACTGAACTGACGAAGGGCAGGGACTGTGCTGGATTCATCTGTGCACCTAGCTTAAATCAGAGGACAGGATGTTGATTAGATTTTAATTAATGTGTGTTGAGTGTGTAGATGAGTGATTGGAGATGTCATTGATATTCTTCATCAGCAAAGTCTGATGGGGCTGTGTAGCCAGGACAGGTGGCTTTGCTAGAGTGGTATTTTGGGATTTTAAAAAATTTTGTATGGTATGACTGGCTTAGTGCCTCTGAAAGAATTCACAGTTCCTATTTTGGTCCTGACACTACCATTGTCTCTCCCAGTTATCCAGGCAGGACATTTCAGCTTCAGAGTGAATTCCTGTCTGTCCTTGGCACTATTTCTGATTGGTCACCATTCTCTCCATTTGTCCTTTAGAGGACCTCTCACTGCTCTCATCTGCCTCATGCCCAGGTCCTCATGGTCTCATTCTTCTCTAATCTCTGCTTATTCTAGTCCATTACTGTACATGTGATCTCAAGGACCTTTCTCAGATCCTGTTTTCATGGTAGCACTTCAGTGACTCTTCATTGCTGGAAGGTTGGACTCTAAAATCTTCAGTCTAGTGTTGAATCTCTGTCATCAGGAGCTCATCGCAGTGTCCCCAGTGTGTCTATCCCACTACCATGAGACTTGCCTAACTTGTTTCTCTGTTCCCCATGGTTGCCTATTAACTAATAATTAGATCTTAGCTTAATTAGCCTAAGGTTCTTTTATTTTTTGCAAGAATACCTCATAGTGGGATCATGTACCAATCATAAATTGGTATTTTGCAACTCCTATCAAAAGTCATTATTTTTGGGGGGCCGGCGCCATGACACACTAGGCTAATCCCCCACCTGTGGCGCCAGCTTCCCATGGGGCTCCAGTTCTAGTCCCGGTTGCTCCTCTTCCAGTCCAGCTCTCTGCTGTGGCCTGGGAAGGCAGTGGAGGATGGCCCAAGTGCTTGGGCCCTGTACCCACATGGGAGACCAGGAGGAAGCACCTGGTTCCTGGCTTTGGATCGGCGCGGCTGTGGCCGTTGCAGCCATTTGGGAAGTGAACCAATGGAGGGAAGACCTTTCTCTCTGTCTCTCTCTCTCTCACTGTACCTCTGCCTGTCAAATAAATAAATACAATCTTTAAAAAAGAAAAAAAGTCATTATTTTTAACCCTACAGCAGTGATAGATCTAGGCACCCAACATCAATGACTAAGAAACCATTAGGCTGGCAATACTGAATCCGTTGTTCAACATCACTAGGAAAGGCCACCAAGAATAGTATGTCTTGTGTTGGATGGTAGGCGGCAGCATGCATTTTTTACTTCAGATTAGCTTAGTTTTCTTTAGAGAAGATAAATTTTCTGTGCTTGATGACAAGAATAGTAGTTGTGTCCAACAGTAATGATGAGAGTTACAGATTTACAACCTAGTGAGAATCTTCATAATGAGAGTCAAAAATCCAAGATGCCTATTTCTAAATCATCATCTTCTAGGGTGCTGCCTGAGCCTTAGACTGGGGGGAGAGCAAGAGAGAGGGAGGGAGAGAGAGTTGGAGGTAGGAGGTTCATTGAAATCCCAGGTTAAGCCGAGCCCCTGACTCAGACCTAGGACAATGTAGACCGATTTCCTTGGGAGGCAGACATTGTTGGTGAAGGTGTCCTGGCTGTTGCAGTCCTGATACTGCTGCTGGTGCTCACCCAGATCCGAAGCCAGCAGACAGTGGAGGATGGTGGCATTGGTGAGCAGATAGAAGCTCTGACAGTTGAACAGTCCTGGTCCTGTGGATACTTGGCCTTCTCTGTGGGAAATTTTGTTGGCATCAATTGCTCTGACAAGTTTCCATCTCTACTTTTCTGTGTGTTAATAGCAAAAAGGCTGCCCCTTCTCTTTGGTAGCTGTGAGGCTTGAGTAGCAAAGGTTAGTGGAGGCATTTTCTAGAATATCTAAAGCCTTGGCATTTGTCTTACTGATACGGATCTCTGTTCTTCCCAGTAAAAACTGTCCCTCAGCCGTGAGGCCATATGGAAAGCACCCTTGCCTGCTGTACTGCAGGCTTTCAGGTAGCACAGAGTGGGTACTGGGAAGGACGCTGCAGGCATCACCAGCAGTGGTTCTGGACAGCTTCCTGCTGGATGAGACTTGAACCCCGTCTCCAAGGGGGGTTGCATTTCTCCAGGTCTGGTTATTTTCCAACACATGTTCTACACATCTTTACTTACATTAGGGGTTAGTAGGGGAAAGAGGTTTTGTAATCAGATAGGTTTAGGAACTAATGCATATTATAGTCTCTCTGTTTACTTATTTATTTATTTTTTTTTTTAAAGGCAGAGAGAGACAGAGAGCTCCCAAATGCTGGTTCATTTCTCAAATGCCTGAAACAGTCAAGGCCAGGCCAGGCTGAAGCCAAGGCGCTGGAGACTCAGGCTGGGTCTCCCACATGAGCAGAAGGGACCCAGCTTTGAACCATCACTTTACTTCCTCCTGGGGTATATATCAACTGGAACTGGTAACAGAGCTGGGATTCAAACCCAGGCACTCAGATATGGGATACAGGCACCCCAAGTGGAGTCTTAGCTGCTGAGACAAACACCCACCCCATAGTCTCTTCTTTAGAAAGTGTTCGTTTTTTTTTTTTTTTTTTTTTAAAGATTTATTTGTTTATTTGAAAGTCAGAGTTACACACAGATAGAAGGAGAGGCAAAGAGACAGAGAGAGAGAGAGAGAAGTCTTCCATCTGCTGGTTCACTCTCCAACTGGCTATAATGGCTGGAGCTGCGCCGATCGAAGGCAGGAGCCAGGAGCTTCTTCCAGGTCTCCCATGCAGGTGCAGGGACCCAAGGAATTGGGCCATCTTCTACTGCTTTCCCAGGCCATAGCAGCTAGCTAGATAGGAAGTGGAGCAGCTGGGACTTGAATTGGTGTCCATATGGGATGCCAGCAATGCAGGCAGCAGCTTTACCCACTACACCATAGCACCGGCCCCTGAAAGTGTTCAGTTTGGTTTAATCTGGCATTTTTCAGTTAACATGAGAATACTCTGTATTTTTAATTATTGAAATACACTTAGGTAAATACTACTCTACATTGAAGTAAGGAGTCACCAGCTACCCAGAATGTCTCTCGTTGGGAGTTCACTAAGAAGCCTGTGTAGTCACTTGGGAGATGAGGGGAGGTACACTCATTGTCTTGGCTTGGATGCTGCTTGTGTTTTGCAAGATGTCTCTGGCATTGGAAGATTCTAGGGCCTGCGTGTGCTCCCCTCCAGAGGTTGGCTGGAATCTGGGGGTTCTGGTTCTGAGGAGCCCTTGGGTGCTTTCATCATCACTCCAGCTGTAGCTTGAGCTTGAAGTGTAACTTCACCTATTCTTCAACATGCAATGGTGTGGTATTTACCTCTGAAAGTGAACTTGAAGTTGGAGCGGCCAGGGTCAGGTCTCTGCTGGATGAGAGCTCCCCCTGCTGCCTCCCACCCCTCACTGCTGTCTTCTCACTTGCTTGTCCTTCCACTTAAACAAGTAAGTGCATGCAAGAGCCACTAATCAAGAATGGCTGAGAGCCCTTGGCACCGTCTCTGGGAGGTGTTCACTCAGCGTTCAGCCGGGTGTGGGGACTTTGCCCTGTCGCTTCAGAGTCTGGTTTCCTCCTGTTCTTTCAGGTCTGGGGCCTGTTTTTCCCTTCCCATGGGCTTCTTTTACTCTCACTCTAACCGTGTTTTCTAGACTTCCTGTCGTTTTAGAGTTGAGCCATTACAAGCTAATCCAGCTTCCCATTGGTCTGTGCTGCCTCCAGCACTTAGCCCTCTTTCCCACAGAGTGTTTGTATATTTGCAGAGGATGGCACAGTGCCATCTCACTCAGGACCCCAATCCTCATGCCCCCACTTCTCGCCCACAGTCTCTGTCTGCATAAATGGTGTGCTGGTGTCTTCTTGCTGCCATTAGGTTCTCCTCGGCTTCTCTCCTAGACCCCGCAAGGACCAGGCTCTACAGGGAGGGGAAGTAGTATGTGAGGAGTAGCAAAACTTGCTAAGTACTCTGGTTCTAATGCTTGCTCTTTTTCTAGCCACAGCATTGACGAGGGGCAGCAGATCCTGCAGCAGCCGGTGCCAGAGAGATTGGCCTTTGTGTGCAGTTTCCTGCAGAGTAAGCACCTCTCAGTTATCTGTCCAGTTTGTGTGCATCTGGAGGAGAAAAGTCTCAAGGCTCCCTACTCGTTAGTCCAGAGACAAATAGAACTGACTCAGCTTCCCGGGGTCTTGTGATGCTTCCATCCTTCAGTCCCAGAGCCCATCTCAGAGAGCCACGGGGGTCACTTTCTGAGACTCAAACTACCTCGAGTTCCTATTACCCCACTTCAGGGAAACAGAGGAAAGAGAAGGAGCCGTGGTACACTCTTTCCCTTGCAAGAAAAACCCATTTCCCCCCAGAGAACTCTGAATCAGCTGTCTAGGAGATAGGTGTCAGGACAGGGTCAGATTTAAATTGAGATCCTTGCTCTTCTCTGCACCCTGTGACCTTTCTGGACATAGGCTTCCTGTCTGCACTTCAGGTTGATAGCTTAAATAAGAACACAGTTCCTTAGCTCCCCTCCCCTTGTCCAGCCTCGGACCACAGAGTCTCACCTTTGACGTGGAAGCTGTCCGCCATCTCCACCTCAGGAGGGTCGCAGGAATGGTGAGAACAGATCTGGGTGGAGCAAGCTGTTAGTGACTGAGCCCAGACCCCCTCGGGCACAAGAGCCATTGTTTCTTGTTTCTTGGACAGTTTCTCCAGTCGTCTGCAGATGTAGTGGCAAGAGTGGTCTGGAATCTCTGGGCTCCTTCTCTGTGTGATAAGTGGGAGTTGGTGAGTGGGTGGGTAAGTGCAGAGTCATGACCCAAGCTGCTATGAGTACCACCCCTGTAGCCCTGTAGCCCTGGAACTGATCCAGACTAGAATTGACTTCAGATGGAAAAGTGTGAGGCAGGACAGGAGAGAGAACAGGGAGCTTTACACCTCATAGCGTGAGATGTTGCTTCTCAGAATCAGGTGATCAGGTGTTCTAAGGCTCTCAGGTACAATTTCCAGGAAGTTCACCCCAATTTCTTTAATATTGTCATTGCAGAAAACCGAAAACACCCCTCTTCTGTGGAATGTCTGGTGTCTGTGCAGAAGATAATGGAGGGATCAGAGCTGGAACTAGCCAAGGTACACAAGGGCTGCCAGACTGGGGAAGGCGGCTGGTACCTGAGGAGCTGCAAGGCCATCTCTTAACCCTAGGGAAGGTGCTTTATTCCTGGGGCTCTTGGAGGTCGGAGGTCAGACCAGGTAGCACCTGTCAGAAGCAGAGGTTAATTTGGCCTAAGGATTCTAGGGGCCCATCATCTTCTGACAGGTTTCCTAGATCATCACTTTGGGCCTCAGTGGAGACCTGGCAGGAATCAGGTCTCACTTGCTGTTGTCAAATGTTTCGGTTCAGTCTGCTTCATTCCCTCTGCACCTACTGGGTGCAGGCCATGGAGGGTGCCTTAAGTTTTGTACCTAGGCTTCCATGAGCCCAGAAGTTTAACTGTGTGGGAATCCTGGCACCTGGCTTCTTGACAATGTGCGTTGAGTCCTCACTGTGAAGCAACAGTGTTTCTGCAGCTGATAAGGATGGTGGCCAGAGGCTGCAGGCTTCTAGGAGCTTTAGAAGAGTCTCCAGAATGGCTCGGAGTCCCTGGGACAGCCAGAGCGGGAGCACTAAAAACTGAGAGAGCCTCACTCAGCAACTGCCTCCTCTTTGGCTTCTAGATGACCATGCTGCTCTTATATCACTCCACCATGAGCTCCAGAAGTCTCAGGGACTGGGAACAGCTCGAATATAAAATTCAGGTGAGCTCTTATGCATCTGTCCACCCGTCGGGCCCAGCCTGTGCTCCACACAGAGCATGTGCTATTCTTCTTCAAAAGATGGTGATAGTGATCATGCTGTTCATTATAGAAAGTCTCGGGGAAAGGTCTTTGAAAAGCAGAAAGAAGGAATAATAACCCCATTTGCAGAGGTAGCTGCAACCTGTTCCCACGGTGTGTGCTTCCAAGTCCTTCACTGGCGATACTTCCATTTAAGTGCGCTGTGTGCACTAGTAGAAATCACTCTTCTCTTTATCTATGTGTGCCTATATGGTTTCTAAACAAAACTGCTACTCCATTTATTTCCTCCTCCTCTCTGGTGGGGTCTTCTGGAAGAGGCCAGCCTAGTTGTCTGTGAGAGATTTCTGACTGGATTGTCTTCCTTGCCCGTTCACTGCTCTTGTGGTCAGAGTTCAGCATGCTGGATGCATCTCTAAGGGAGGATGGGAGGGGAGGTGGGGTGAACATGTCTTTAGTCCAGTGTTGGCTGGGCTGGGAGCTTTGGGCTTTGCTGGGCAGAGTGGGATCCAGGAGGCTCCTGGGACTCCAGAGATCCTGGGATTGGCCCTGGCAGGCTGGGACTCCAGGCGGCCATCTCTTCAGAGGCCTCTCTACCACTGAAGTGATGCTCCTTTCCTCTCTCTGTGGCCCAGGCTGAGTTAGCTGTCATTCTTAAATTTATGCTGGACCATGAGGATGGGCTAAACCTTGATGAGGACCTAGAGAACTTCCTGCAGAAAGGTGAGTGGGGACACACTCCTGAGCATCTCATCTCTGGGCTGGGGATTGCTGGGCTCCTGAGTTGAGAAGTGGGGTGCAGGTTGTTTCTGTCCTTCATGCAGGCACAGAGTTGGGGCCTGGGAAGTGTGGGTGGTAGAAGGGGTTGGTCTAGGCCACGCTGCCACCTTCCCAGTACCTGTGGGGCTTCCCCTTGCCGCCAGCCCCAGGGAAGCTGAGAGTTGGTTATTTGCTGTGGTGTCTGCCCTTAGGAGGCCCTTGATCACAAACAACACATACCCCACGCGTGCCTTTTGTTACTGTATTTGTTTTTAAAGATTTATTTGAAAGGCAGAATGCCAGAGAGAAGGAGAGAGACAGAGAGAGAAAGAAAGATATCTTCCACCCTTTGGTTCACTCCCCAAATACTTGTAGCAGTCAGGGCTGCGCCAGGCCAAAGCCAGGAGCCTGGAATTCCTTCTGGGTATCCCACACAGGTGGCAGGGGCCCAAGTACTTGGGCCATTTTCTGCTGCTTTTCCCAGGTGCATTAGCAGGGAGCTGTATTGGAAGTGGAGCAGTAGAGACTTTAATGGGTGCTCTGATGTGGGATGCCTATGTCAGAGGCAGCATCTTAAACCACTATACCACAACACTGGCCCTGTTTTTTATTTTCACTTATTATTTATTTTATTTTTTTAAGATTACTTATTTATTTATAGACAGAGAGGGAGAGACAAGGAGAGAGACATCTTCCTTCTGCTGGTTCATTCCCCAGATGGCCGCAATGGCCAGCGCCAAAGTAGGCTAAAGCCAGGGGCCAGGAGCTTTATCCAGGTCTCCTACATGCGTGGCAGGGCCTTAAACACTTGGGTCATCTTCTGCTTCCTTTCCCAGACTATTAGCAGGGAGCTGAATTGCAAGTGGAGCACCGGGTTGGCGCTGTGGCACAGTAGGTTAAAGCCCCAGTCTGCAGCACCAGCATCCATATGGGCACCAGTTCGAGTCCCATTTGCTTCACTTTCAGTTCAGCTCTCTGCTATGGCCTGGGAAAATAGTGGAGGATGGCCCAAGTCCTTGGGCCTCTGTTCCCCCTCTGTTCTTGTTGGGAGACCCACAAGAAGCTCCTGGCTCCTGGTTCCTGGCTTTGGATTGGCACAGCTCAGACTGTTGCAGCCATCTGGGGAGAGAACCAGCAGATGGAAGATCTCTCTCTCTTGCTCTCTCTCTCGCTCTCTCTGCCTCTGCCTCTCTGTAACTCTACCTTTCAAGTAAATAAAATGAATTTAAAAAAAAGAAATCAGTAGTGGAGCAGCTAGAACACAAACCAACCATTGCCCAAATGGTGTGCTGGTGTCACAGGCAGCAGCTTTACCTGCTATGCCACAACTCCAGCCCATTTTTACTCTTTAAATTATCACTAGTCTAGACTCAGAAGCTGAGAATGCAGTCTTTTGTTTTGTTTTGGAAAGTATTTTCCTATCACAAAGCTCGTACTGTAGGTGAGAAAGCAGGTTCAGAAACCAGTCAGGCTGGTAAGGATCCGGGTCTGAGCGCTGGGTAGATGAGTAGGGTGCGAGAGTTCTGCAGGGCTCTGGCGGGCAGCTCGTGAGGACAACATCCACGGGCAAGTGCTCTTTTAGCGGCTGGATTTCATGTTCCTCCTGAGAGGTCAGGCGGAGATGCTGGGAGTGAATCTAGAATGCAGGGGAGGGCTGAGGACCAAATGCGGGCTGGCAGTCAGCGTGTGGGTGGCCATCAAAGATGCAGGCACTGCGGGCAGAGCAGGGAGGTGCCGTCAGACCTCTGGGGACCTCTGGAAGGGGAGGAGCAGGTCAGAGGGGCTGAGAGTGGCTGATGAGAGGTGGGCGAGTCCTGTGGATGTGGTCTTGGAGCCAAGGGAAGGGAAAGTTTTGAGGAAGGCCTGCTGGCAGTGTGCGGTTTCAGGATGGATGAGTTCTGAAGAGAGCCCAGAGGCTCTGAGGTGAGAGGCCATTCGGCTATGAGGAGACCCTGCTGAGGGGCCCCAGGTTGTCCCTGCAGGGCTGGACTAAAGGAGAGGCAAGAGCACTGGTCCTGCTCTGGGAGACACCAACCTCAGGTTGCCGGGTGCCTCCCTTGGTAGTTGATATTGAGTATATGGAGTCCCTTTCACTCAGCAAGTCTTCAGACTTCACTAAGATGTGGATCTGTTCACCTTCTTCCTAACCTTTCTGGATTTGTCTACTTCTTTTCCCCAGCTCCTGTCCCTTCCGCCTGTTCCGTCACATTCTCTGAAGAGCTCTCCCCGCCCAGCCACCAGGCCAAGAGGGAGGTTCGCTTCCTAGAGCTACAGAAGGTTGCCTCCTCTTCCAGTGGGAACAAGTATGTCCTGGGCATCTTCTCCTGGCACGGGGCCATAGTATGCGCCCGTCCTCAAATCCTTGACCACAGCAGGGGGTACTTGGAGTGCCCTGCGGATCTGGGGCTCAGGGCGTAGTTGGGGAATTGGTTGGGGTCTGTTCTGGCCGTTTCCTGTTTATGGAACACCCTTCTTCATTAGGTATTACTGCCAAATCCCTTCTCTCCGTGGCTCTGCAGAGGCAAGGGGGAAACGTCACCTTTTTTTGTTTGCTTTCGCAACAAGGAAATCCAGGCACGGGGGAGGGGAAGAAAAGTTTTCTTCAGGTCACATCACGAGGCATGAGGCGGCCCTGTAGATAGAGCCCAGGTGCCCAGTCCTCCCAGCTGGTGCTCACGCCGAGACCCCTGCCCCGTCCCTGCCCGTCGCCGGCTTCACAAGTGAGGCTCTTACCATGGCTCTGGGCTGTCTGCTTCCTCAGCTTCCTCTCAGGTTCCCCAGCCTCCCCCATGGGCGACATCCTGCACACCCCGCAATTCCAGATGAGACGGCTGAAGAAGCAGCTCGCAGACGAGAGGAGTAACAGGGATGAGCTGGAGCTGGAGCTGGCGGAGAACCGCAAGCTCCTCACCGAGAAGGGTGGGTGCCTGGCACACGGGCAGACGGGTGGCCACACGGCGTTTGGGATTTCCTTCAAGGGAGCACTGGATACAGCTTCACCTCCCGTCTCGTCCCCTCGGAGGGCCCTGATGCCCAGAGCACCTCCTGGGCTTAAGGCCAGGGTGACCGGGAGGCTGGCCTCTCCCTTGCCCCATCCCCCCATTCCCTTCGATTGGATGCCGTGGACTCCCCCCCACCCCGCCCTCCCGGTGGTTCTGGGCTGACTCTCCCCCCCGCCCCCCGAGCCAGATGCTCAGATAGCCGTGATGCAGCAGCGCATCGACCGCCTGACTCTGCTCAGCGAGAAGCAGGCAGCCAGCCCGCCGGAGCCCAGAGAGCTCGAGGAGCTGCGAGGCAAGAATGAGAGGTGTGCTGGCCCTTCCTCTCATCCTTGCCTGCCCCCAGTAAAGGCCGCACACGCTTCTCACTGCCCCTCTCCCTCGCAGCCTCACCGTGCGGCTGCATGAGACGCTGAAGCAGTGCCAGGACCTGCGGACGGAGAAGGGCCAGATGGATCGCAAGATTAACCAGCTTTCCGAGGAGAACGGGGACCTTTCCTTCAAGGTGATCGGGGGTCTGGATTGTGCAAGGAGGATTCAGGGCTAGAGGCTCCCAAGTGAGGGCTGTGAAGACCACCCTGGCCTGAGGCCTGTCTGAGGCTTTAGTCTCCCCAGAGACCTGCCTGGTCGGCCCACCTCCTGGGTTGCAGCCCCGAATGTTGACAGGTGGTCCTGAATCGGAGTCTGATTAGTAGTAGTGGGTTGAGTGGCTTGGAGGGATAATTGGGGGCATCATGCCCTCCGTGCAGGGAGCAGGCAGCAGTGGTGCCAGTTTCGGCCCTGGGTGATGGGGGTTTCCACATGTCTGTGTCAGCTGCGGGAGTTCGCCAGTCACCTGCAGCAGTTACAGGGTGCCCTCAACGAACTGACAGAGGAGCACAGCAAGGCCACTCGGGACTGGCTGGAGAAGCAGGCCCACCTGGAGAAGGAGCTCGGCACAGCCCTGCAGGACAAGGTAACCCTCTGCGGGGCAGCAGGGCCACAGTCTGCGCCCCACATGCAGGCCTGACGTCTGTGTAGTGCTCGGCTCTGCCGTGCAGGGGTCTCGGCTGTCTTCTCTTCAGGGTTTGGTAGTGTGTAAAATGGAGAGAGGCGGCTTATGTCGCTGCCCCTGGGAATCCTGTTGCTGCTGTTGACCATATGTGGGTCTTGGGCAAATTAATGTATCTCCAAGCATCCTTTCCTAAAATGGGACTAATGGGCAGCTGCCTTATTACCATTGGCAACTTATGTATATGAAGCACGTACTGCGTCGTGTGGTGTCAAGTGAGCGCTCCCTGGATTATTTGCTGTTCTCACTGCTCTTCCTAAGAAGCCAGCTCTGCCAGTGATTGACTGTGTAGCCTCAGGCAGGGCACTTTGCACCTGAGCTTCAGGTTCAGCTCTGCAGTCACCCCCAGACGTGAGGTTCAGAGGTGCGCCCAGCACAGTGCCTGGCCGGGTTCAGGTGGGGAAGCAGTGTCGGGCTGGGGCTGCCACTGCTGCTGGTGCCTGGTGCATGTTCTAAGCTGCTGGTGGTTTGGATAACCCGGGACTCAAGACTTAGCAGCCTGGAGGAGAGGTAAGCAGTCACAGGAAGACTGACTTCCACTGTAGACTTAGGGCTGGAAAGGCAGGTCCCTCGCAGTTCCAGGCTCACGGTTTATGGTTTTCTTCTAGGCCAGGGAAGGAGGCCTTGGTCAGGAGGTGTGGAGTTCATGAGGGGCTATAAGGGAATCTGGTGCCTACTGTACCTCTTCACACTGGTCTCTTATTTACTCCCAGAAATGCCTTGAAGAGAAGAATGAAATCCTTCAGGGAAAGCTTTCACAGCTGGAAGAGCATCTGGCCCAGCTGAGGGAGAACCCACCCCAGGAGAAGGGTGAGGTGCTGGGTGACGTCTTGCAGGTAGGAACCCAAGAGCAGCCAGTAGACCCGCGTGCGTAGCTGGGCCCCAGCACCCCCAGTTCCCGGAGGGGCATGGTGACTCGGGAGTCATGCTGACCCTCCACTGTCTCTTCATCCTACCAGGTAGAAACTCTGAAGCAAGAGGCAGCCTCTCTTGCTGCACGCAACACCCAGCTCCAGGCCAGGGTGGAGAAGTTGGAGGCTGAACAGGGCCAGCAAGAAGCACAGCTGCTCGCTGAGCGGGGCCGCTTTGAAGAAGAAAAGCAGCAGTTGGCCAGTCTGATTGCCAACCTGCAGGGCTCCGTCTCCAACCTCAGCCAGGCCAAGGAGGAGCTGGAGCAGGCCTCCCAGGTTGAGGGGGCCCGGCTGAGTGCCCAGGTGGCTTCTCTGACCTCAGAGCGCACCACACTCCAGGCCACCCTCCAGCAGCAGGATCAAGAGCTGGCCAGCCTAAAGCAGCAGGCCCAGACGGAGCAGGCCCGCCTCACACAGGCCCTCCAGCAGCAAGAGCAGACTGCCCAAGGCCTCCGCCAGCAGGTGGAGCAGCTGAGCAGCAGCCTGAAACAGAAGGAGCAGCAGTTGGAGGAGGCCGCTCAGGAGCAGGAGGCAGCCCGGCGAGATCATGCCCAGCAGCTGGCCAGAGCTGCCGAGGAGCGAGAGGCCCACCTAAGGGAGCGGGATTCCGTTCTCCAGCAGCTGGAGGCACTGGGACAGGAGAAGGCTGCCGAGCTCGAGACGCTGCAACAGCAACTGCAAGCTGCTACTGAAGCCCGGGATGGTGCCCTGGCCTCGGTGACACAGGCTCAGCAAGAGAAGGCAGGGCTGAGCCAGAAGGTAGAGGAACTCCAGGCTTGTGTCGAGGCGGCTCACCGGGAGCAGCGGGAGGCCCAGGCCCAGGTGGCAGAGCTCGGGGCCCAACTGAGATCTGAGCAGCAAAGAGCCACTGAGCACGAAATGGCGGCCCAGGAGAAGGGCCAGCTCCAGGAGCAGCTGCGGGCCCTGGAGGAGGCTCTGAACGTCACCCAGGGCAGCCTTGAAGAAGAGAAGCGCAGGGCCGCCGAGGCCCTGGGGGAGCAGCAGCGCTGTGTCTCTGAGCTGAAGGCAGAGACTCGGCGCTTGGTGGAGCAGCAGCAGCAGGAGCGGAAGGACCTGGAGGAAGAGCAGGCTGGGCGCAGGGGGCTGGAGGCCCGATTACAGCAGCTGGGGGAGGCCCATCAGGCTGAGAGTGAGGCTCTGCGGCAGGAGCTGGCGGAGGCCAAAGCCTCCCAGCGCAGGGCTGAGAGTGAGTGTGAGCAGCTCGGCCAGGAGGCAGCCGCCTGGCGGGTGCGCTATGAGGAGAGCCAGCGCGAGGAGGCGCAGCACGGCGCCAGGTTGCAGGAGCAGCTGGTGACCCTGAAGGAGGAGTGCGAGAAGGCCCGCCAGGAGCTGCGGGAGGCAAAGGAGAAGGCGGCTGCGATGGAAGCTCAGAGCGAGCTGCAGATGAGCCGGCAGCAGAGTGAGCTCGCCCAGCTGCATGCCAGCCTGGCCAGGGCCCGCCAGCAGGTCCAGGAGAAGGAGGGCAGGGCCCAGAAGCTCGCAGACGACCTCTCCGCTCTGCAGGAGAAGATGGCTTCCACCAGCAAGGAGGTGGCGCGCCTGGAGACTCTGGTGCGCAAGGCCGGTGAGCAGCAGGAGACCGCCTCTCGAGAGCTGCTCAAGGAGTCCCCGGGGGCAGGAGACAGGGAGCCCGAGTGGCTGGAGGAGCAGCAGGGCCGGCCATTCTGCAGCACACAGGCAGCGCTGCAGGCCATGGAGCGTGAGGCGGAGCAGATGGGCAGTGAGCTGGAAAGGCTGCGTGCCGCACTGATGGAGAGCCAGGGCCAGCAGCAGGAGGAGCGAGGGCAGCAGGAGAGGGAGGTGGCGCGGCTGACCCAGGAGCGGGGCCGGGCCCAAGCCGACCTGGCGCTGGAAAAGGCAGCCAAGGCGGAACTGGAGATGCGGCTGCAGAACGCCCTCAATGAGCAGCGCGTGGAGTTTGCTGCCCTGCAGGAGGCGTTGGCCCGTGCCCTGGCCGAGAAGGAAGACAAGGACAAGGAGCTGGCCAGGCTGCGTGGGCAGGAAGCAGCCCAGAGAACGGAGCTGGGGCAGCTTCAGCAAACTGTGGAGCAGCTGAAGGAGCAGCTGGCCAAGAGGGAGAAGGAGCAGTCCTCGGGGCCGGCCAGTGGAGAGGGTGCTTCCAGCTCAGGTGCTGCGCCTCAGGCTGCCGGAAAGACGGAAGCAGCAGGCCCTGAGCTGGAGGCACTGCAGGCAGAGGTGCGTAAACTGGAGCAGCAGCGCCAGCTCCAGCAGGAGCAGGTCGACAGCCTGGCACACAGCCTCGAGTCCGAGCGGGCCTCCCGGGCTGAGCGAGATCGGGCTCTGGAGACGCTGCAGGGCCTCTTAGAGGAGAAGACCCAGGAGCTGGGACGTAGTCAGGGCTCCTTAGCCTCGGCCCAGAGGGAGCTGGCCACCCTCCGTGCCAAAGCCCAAGACCATAGCAAGGCCGAGGATGAGTGGAAGGCCCAGGTGGCCCGCAGCCAGCAGGAGGCCGAGAGAAAAAACAGCTTTATCAGCAGCTTGGAGGAGGAGGTATCCATCCTGAACCGCCAGGTCCTGGAGAAAGAGGGAGAGAGCAAGGAGCTGAAGCGACTGGTGATAGCAGAGTCCGAGAAGAGCCAGAAGCTGGAAGAGCGGCTGCGCCTCCTCCAGGCCGAGACAGCCAGCAGCAGTGCCAGAGCCGCCGAGCGCAGCTCCGCCCTCCGGGAGGAGGTGCAGAGCCTCCGGGAGGAGGCGGAGAAGCAGCGCGTGGCTTCAGAGACCCTGCGGCAGGAGCTGGCCTCGCAGGCGGAGCGAGCCGAGGAGCTGGGCCAGGAACTGAAGGCCTGGCAGGAGAAGTTTTTCCAGAAGGAGCAGGCCTTGTCCGCCCTGCAGCTGGAGCACACCAGCACCCAGGCCCTGGTGAGCGAGCTGCTGCCCGCGAAGCACCTCTGCCAGCAGCTGCAGGCCGAGCAGGCAGCCGCCGAGAAACGGCACCGGGAAGAGCTGGAGCAGAGCAAGCAGGCAGCCGGCGGGCTGCGGGCAGAGCTGATGCGGCTGCAGCGGGAGCTCGGGGAGCTGGGGCCCCTGCGGCAGAAGGTGGCGGAGCAGGAGCGCACAGCCCAGCAGCTGCGGGCGGAGAAGGCCAGCTATGCCGAGCAGCTGAGCATGCTGAAGAAGGCCCACGGCCTGCTGGCAGAGGAGAACCGGGGGCTGGGCGAGCGGGCCAGCATCGGCCGGCAGTTCCTGGAAGTGGAGCTGGACCAGGCCCGGGAGAAGTACGTCCAAGACTTGGCTTCTGTGCGTGCCGATGCTGAGAGCCGCCTGGCTGAGATGCAGCGGGAAGCCCAGAGCGCTGCTCGGGAGCTGGAGGTGATGACTGCGAAGTATGAGGGTGCCAAAGCCAAGGTCCTGGAGGAGAGGCAGCGGTTCCAGGAAGAGAGACAGAAACTCACTGCCCAGGTACCGTGCCCGGCTCCCCCATCCTCAGAGGTGTAGACCTGAGGGGGCAGGGACACTGTTCCTCTGTGTTCTGGGGCTGCTGGCTCCCACACCGCAGGGTCTTGCTTGTCTCCTTCATTGGTGGCTGAAAAGGAGAGGCGGTTGGTAGAGCTCAAGTCTGAAGCCTCTGTAGCCCTAAAGAAGATGCCCGTGGTCTCCCTTCCCTGGGGGCTCTGTGCCTGGATAGTTGGGAGCACCACCCACCCATCGCAGAGGCTCAGCTGCCCTGGAGGTCCCAAGAGCCACTGGGACCTAGAAGAAGCCTAACTGGCATTTTCTAAAACAGCGTGAAGTGTAGTTCCCTGGGGGAAAGTACCAGAGCCCAGTGAGGTCAGCCTGGTGCCTCTTTGGCCCCCATCTCACTGTCTCCATTGCTCCTCCCCCATGCACAGGTGGAGCAGCTAGAGGTATTTCAGAGAGAGCAGACTAAGCAGGTAATGCCTGGGGTCCTCGCTAAATGCTGGCTGCTTAAGCGGTGACCAGTCTCGGTGCATGACCCCGGCTGCAGCTTGCCTCCGCCAGCTCCCGTTGTGAACTGTTTGTGAAGGGGGCAGGGTCTGCCCAGGAGTGCAGTGTGCTGGCCCCCCGGGGCCTCATCCCGCCCATCCCAGGTCGGCCTCCCACCCTACTGCACTTTTCTCTCAGCTTCCTGTCAGGAAAGAGGTAGCATAGGTGTCATCTTTCCCATACCTGACGACCTCAGTCCCTGGGATTCCAAAGCCTCCCAAGTCCTGTTTCTGGTTAGGGACATACGACTAAGGACCATCAGGTACCTGGGGCCCTGTTTCTCATGGCGCTCTTCTTTCCCACGGAGTGCGGGTTTACTGAAGCCATGAAGGAGATAGAGATGTACAGGGTTAGGGAGGGTGTGGGTCCAGGAGGCCGCCCAGCGCTCTCTGCAACTTGCACCCTAAGCATAGCGGAGAGACGTCAAGAGGAGCAGGTGGGCTCTGCACCGAGGGGGGGACACAGGGTTGGACTGCTCTTCCTCACAGATCTCTCTGTGCTCCAGGGCATTGAGGCTGTCGCACTGGTGTTTGTGAGAACACCTTTCTCTACCATCCTCCTCCCGTCTCCTCGAGCCTGCTAAGGACCGGGACCCCCTTCTCTCACCTCCAAGGAGCCCCCGATGATGAGGAAGTCAGATTGGACAGCCGACAGTTAGCAGTGGAGCCCCTGCCTCTCCCCTTTGCTGTCTGGTCATGTGTGAACTCCCAGAATGCCTGGACGTGCCAGAGCTGCTTGTGGCTGTTGCCTCCCTCTTGCCCCGCCTCCCTCTGCTCTTCTCTCTGTGGGACTGTGGGGCGGGCTTGGAGGATGTGTGCTGTCCCTGCTCTCGTCTTCCAGCGGTCTCTCCCCCTAATGCTAATGTTACGCAGCAGCCACACTGCTAACAGCAGCCTAACAGCCTGTGGATGTGGGACGAGGTCTGAGCATCTGTGGGCCTCTGCTTTGGCAGCGTCTGGGCGGCAGGTGGGGTGGGCAGTCACTGAGTGCATCTGCTAGTCAGGCCAGGCCCCCGTTCCTACCCCCGCTTGGGAAGGGTGGCTGGGGAGCAGTGGCAGGAGCCGGGTGGTGGTGAGGAGCCAGTGCTGCCAGCTCTGGTGGCTGCAGGGTAGGGGCAGGTGGGGGGCCGGGCAGGTGGGCCTGGCAACATCGGAGTGGTGTGCCGCCTCACTCAGGCCCTGCCAGCCAGCTGGGCATCAGGCTGTGCCCTAACTGGAGGCCAGAAAGAAGGCTTGAGTTTCTTCTTCTGAGAACACTGGGTGTGGTGGTCCGGGGACTTCCTGTAGCTTGGCTAGACATACAGGGGAAGGCCTCCTGAGCCTGCTCTTCTTTTTCCTCCCCAGCTGGAAGAATTGAGTAAGAAGCTGGCTGACTATGACCAGACCAACAAGATGCAGCAGCAGAAGCTGAAGGTGGCACAGCTGGGGACGGGCAGCATGGGCCTGGCCTCTGGCTGCCTCACAGTGAGGCTGGGGGAGGGGAGGTGCCTCGGAAGCCCTTGGGCTGTGGTGGGAATGGAGCAGAGGCGGCCTGTGTAGGCTCAGGAGCCTCTGCCTGTGTCCCATCCCACTAGACCTTCACTGCCCACTGTAGCAGCCGCTGCTCTCAGATGGCTCTTTAGATTTGAATTCAGAGTAAACAGAAAATCAGCTCTTCACCCACACCAGCTGCATTTCCCCTGCTCAGTAGTGTTGCATGGTGAGCAGCTGTCAGGCAGAAAGTTCTGTTGGATAGCACTGGCCTCCGTAGCCTGAGCTCAGGGCGTGACAGTGTCAGCCCTGAGCAGTACCAGACAATCTATGTTTTTAAAAGATTGATTTGAAAAAGGTATAGGAGAGATCCATCTGTTGGTTTACCTCCCAGATGGCTGAAAAGACCAGGGCTGAGCCAAGCCAAAGCCAGGAGCCAGGAGCTTCTTCCAGGTCTCCCACATGGGTGACAGGGGCCCAAGCACTTGAGCCATCTTCTGCTGCTTTGCCCAGGCCATTTTTTTTTTTTTTAAAGATTTATTTATTTCAAAGGCAGAATTAGAGAGAGAGGTCTTCCATCCACTGGTTCACTCCCCTATTGGCCACAAAGGCCAGGGCTGAGCCACGCTGAAGCCAGGAACCAGGAGCCTCAACCAGGTCTCCCATGTGGATGCAGGGCCCCAGGCACTTGGGCCATCTTCTGCTTTCCCCAGGCTGTTAGCAGGGAACTGGATGAGAAGTGAAACAGCCAGGACACAATTTGCGCCCCTATGGGATGCCAGCATCACAGGTGGCAGCCTCACCTGCTGCGTTACAACGCCAGCTCTGTAATGGTGTTCTTAATGACTTCAACCTTGTCACCTTCTGTGACTAAATATTTGCTGTGGTTTGAGGCTTCAGGGCCTCTATTTGAGGACAAAGAAACTGGGTACCAGGGGCTTTGGGACTCACTGCCGTCCCCTCCATCCCTGTCCTGACTGCACTCTTTCTGGGGCCTACCCTGTGCTGGAAGATGTAAGAGAGGCAAGGGCAGGATGCTCCCCTCCGGGATCCACAACAAGCTAAGCATTTGCCAGTGTTGAAGCTGGACAGAGGATCATGCCCGGCTCTGGAGTTTCGGTCTGGATCCAGGAGGCTGCAGGGCCACAGCCAGCCACCATAAGCACTGGGCCCATTTGCTCTGCCACTTAGTCACTGTGACCCTGGTCGGTCCGCATAAATCTGAATTCCATTTCCCTCTCTGGGATGAGGCTAAAGCTACTTTTCAGAGTGGGTTTGCGGAGAAATGAGTTCACACACCAAGCGCCTCCGTGGCTCCATGCCCCGCACCCACTGTTCCTTAGGACTAGTTCCCCTTCCTCTTTGAGGAGGCTGTGCAGATGGAGACGGGGAGATGCCACATGTGGTCTCACAGATGGCAGTGACGTCAGAACTGTCCATGGCAGCAGCGGGTGTGAGCTGGTCAGGGAACGCTTCTACAGACGGTAGATCAGACATGTCTATGGGAGCGCCCCTACAGATGGTAGATCGGACGTGTCTGTAGGAGTGCCCCTATGGATGGTAGATGGGACATGTCTGTGGGAGGGTGAGAGGAGAATTTGCAGCATCCTGAGAACGTGCAGGAGTCTGGAACGCCTGTGGCCCCAAGAGGCTGGAGCAGCGAGACCAGCCTTGCTGCCTTTCTTCTTAGGCTTTCCAGGCCCAAGGAGGCGAGAGCCAGCAGGAGGCCCAGCGCCTCCAGGCCCAGCTGGCTGAGCTGCAGGCCCAGCTGAGCCAGAAGGAGCAGGCAGCTGAGCACTACAAGCTCCAGGTAAGGAGCCCAGCACGACCCTCTCTGCCCCATCCCCCTGCCCCCAGCCTCTGCCCAACCCCATCCATGCACCTGCTACCCACATAGATGGAAAAAGCCAAGACCCATTATGATGCCAAGAAGCAGCAGAACCAAGAGCTGCAGGAGCAGCTACGAGGCCTAGAGCAGCTGCAGAAGGAGAACAAGGAGCTGCGGGCTGAGGCGGAGCGGCTGGGCCGTGAGCTGCAGCAGGCTGGGCTGAAGACCAAGGAGGCTGAACAGACCTGCCGCCACCTCACCGCGCAGGTGCGCAGCCTGGAGGCGCAGGTCAGTTTCCGCTGGACAGGCGTGCCTCTGCCATCTGACTATGTCTTTGTCTTCCTCCCATAAGCCACCCTTGCCTTGGGCCCTTCTTCAGTCTCCTTCTGGCTGTCTCCTTCCCAGGTCGCTCACGCAGACCAGCAGCTTCGAGACCTAGGAAGGTTCCAGGTGGCAACTGATGCCTTAAAGAGCCGTGAGCCCCAGGCTAAGCCCCAGCTGGACCTGAGTATTGACAGCCTGGATCTGAGCTGCGAGGAAGGGACCCCCTTGAGTATCACCAGGTCAGGAGCCACCCTTCTACCCTAAGTCTTGTTCATCATGTGCCTACTGTTGCTCAGGCTGCATCCTGGGCCCTGGAGCTGCCAAGAGAAGGAGGGTGTGGTCCCTTTGCCTTCTGGAAGTTTATTCTTAAAGCTTAGCAGGTGTTATGTCAGATGTCTGTTTAGGGCACAATGGAGTAGAGGAATGAGTAGTCAGGATAAGCTCAAGGCTGTTGCACCTGCTGGTCCTGAAGAACCCAGAGGTATGTGCACTGGGTGGACGGGAGGGAGCAGCACGCATAGAGCTGAGACGCCCCAGGATTGCATCAGGCAGCTGGATTTCCCTGGGAGGCTGCTGTTGCGACTTGATCCTGAAGGCACCAAGGCACCTCCGAGAGGAGTTCCTGCTACGTTTGCATCTTAGATGATTCTGAAAGCTAGTGGAGAGATTACAGCACGACAGACATTTACTGTTTTCACTAAATACCTACATTTCACTTACTACGTGCCAGGTGCTGTTATGCACAATTAGAACTGATCACTGCCCCCGGCAGCCTTCTGAGATAGCTGCTCTCTGTTGCATCTCCTTAGAATGGCGAGACTGAAACCGTGATAGGGGGCAGGCTCTTGCCCAAGGTTCCACAGTGGTAGAGCAAGGGTCTGAACCAGAGCAGCCTGGCCCAAGTTGTTGCTTGTCACCAGTCTGCTGCCTCTTTCCAGTGCCGTCCTAAGTCTAAGTGAGAAAAGATGAGGGCCCCCTGAAGGCGGTGAGCACGGGGAGGGGTGCGGTTAGAGCTGCTTAGGAGGCATGGCAGTTAGGCTTGGCAGGAGAGGGATGAGGTAGGACTGGGCCCATGTTTGTGGCTTGGGGGCCAGGGTGGAGGGTGCTAGCACCCAGTGAAGTAGGACATGCAGCAGGAAGTGCAGGCCTGTTCTGCAGGAGCGGGCATCAGGGGTGATGGGACAGCTGGGTGGGCAGAGCGGGGTCTGGCTGAGGCACAGAGCTCTGAGTTGCCAGTGTGAAGGTGTTAGGAGAAGCTATGGGAGTGGATTGAGTAGGAGGGCCCAGGTACCACTGAAAAAGCAGAGCTGTAGTGCTTGGCCCCATCTGCTTGTAAGGCTGGGAGATGGTCACTTGGGAGCAGAGGGATGGATAAATGCCTTTCAGGCCCAGGAACCACACCTCAGCAGATTGCCTTCCCACAGCAAGCTGCCCCGTACCCAGCCAGATGGCACCAGCGTTCCTGGAGAGCCAGCCTCACCCATCTCCCAGCGCCTGCCCCCCAAGGTAGAATCCTTGGAGAGTCTCTACTTCACCCCTATCCCTGCCCGGGGTCAGCCCCCCTTGGAGAGCAGCCTGGATTCCCTGGGGGATGTCTTCCTGGACTCGAGCCGTAAGACCCGCTCTGCTCGCCGGCGCACCACGCAAATCATCAACATCACCATGACCAAGGTCAGGCTGCCGGGAGTGGGGCTGCAGGAGTTACGCTCACAGCGTCCTCAGGCCGTGAGACACAGATGGGAGAGCTGAGATGTTCCAAAGGGCAGTGATTTGCTTAGGGCCTCCCAGTCTCCTGACTCCACCCAGTGTCCTCTCCACGCAGAACTGGTCCTGTGCGTCTGAGCACAGCCCAACCAGTTGGGATGTATCGTGGCCTCCCAGGCTCTGGGCCCTGTGTTTCCTGGTCTCCAACAGGAGGTTGGGGAGGAGTGGACAGGGACAGGGCGCCCTTGGAAACCAAGAAGCTGGAGAAATGACAGGCCCAAGTCCTGGGAAGCTTGGGGTGAACAGCTCAGTTGACATGGGTTCCAGCCCCAGCTCGCCCTGTCATAGCTGTGGGATTGGGGCTAGGCACGTTTCCTTTTTTGCACGTTAGTTCTGCCTTCTTCCACTGACGTCTTGTTAATAGACTCAGTGGGAAAAATGCATGGAAAGCTCTTGACCGCCTCAGCCCCTTGTGAGGGCTTGTGGCAGCAGGGTCCGTCTCTTGGAGATGTGCAAGCCGAGAACACAGGCAAACGTGAGGGGAGGGGAGGCTTCTCCACCGACCTCCCCTGCCCACCCACTCCAGCAGATGCATCCTGTCTTCCAGAAGCTCGATGTGGAGGAGCCAGACAGCGCCAACTCGTCCTTCTATAGCACGCAGTCCGCCCCTGCTTCCCAGGCCGGCCCGCGCGCCACCTCCTCCACCCAGTCTCTGGCCCGCCTGGGCTCTCCTGATGATGGCAATGCGGCTCTCCTCAGCCTGCCTGGCTACCGGCCTACCACTCGCAGCTCTGCTCGCCGCTCTCAGGCAGGGGTGTCCAGCGGGGCCCCTCCAGGTGAGGGGACTGAGGACTCGCTACCCCCGAGTAGGCTAGAAGTGTCCCCTGGCACAGGAAGACCACAGCTGGTCTTTGCTGCCTCCCAGTTGCAGGCTCTTGCCTGTCTGGGGCTGTGCTGCGACCTCCTCAGTGAGGGTGAACCAGGGATGCTGCTTTGAGGCCAGGAGGCCCAGCACATGAGACACTTAGCTGTTAGGGGTCTTGGAATCTCACACTTTTTAAAAAGATTTATTTATTTGAAAGTCAGAGTTATGCAGAGAGAGAGGTCTTCCACCTGCTGGTTCACTCCCCAGTTGGCCGCAACAGTTGGAGCTGTGCTGATTCGAAGCCAGGAGCCAGGAGCTTCTTCCCGGTCTCCAACATGGGTGCAGGGGCCCAAGGACTTGGGCCATCTTCCATTGCTTTCCCAGGCCATGGCAGAGAGCTGGATTGGAAGAGCAGCCGGGATTTTAACTGGCACCTATATGGGATGCCAGCACTGCAGGTGGCAGCTTTACCTGCTATGCCACAGCACCAGCCCCAAGAATCTCACTTGTATCTCCTTGGATCCTCCAGTATCAATTCCTGGCCCTCAGTTGGTTTCTCTGGGTGATGGGCAACAAGTCTCCAAACCCCACCCCTCTCCCCAGCCCCAGGGAGAGCACAGTGAGCAAGTCTCTGTGATGGAAGTGGTCTGTTGCCCCATCCTAGACCTGCAGCACGGAGTCTGAGCAAGACGCCAGGGGACTAGGCTTGAAGCCTCTTGGGGAGGTGGAAGGGACGTTGGCACCTGCCTGCTCCAGCCCTGTGCACTCCCGGCCTTACATAGGAAGGAACAGCTTCTATATGGGCACTTGCCAGGATGAGCCCGAGCAGCTGGAAGACTGGAACCGCATCGCAGAGTTGCAGCAGCGCAATCGAGTGTGCCCCCCACACTTGAAGACCTGCTATCCCCTGGAGTCCAGGGTGAGCACTGGGTCACATACAGGCCCTCCCTCCCCCGCTGGCTCTCCCACCCCCTCCAGCAGCACGTGGCCTGCGAGCAGGGTGACCCTGTGCTTGTGGGTAGAAGAGGTGGCGGGGAGGGAGCTCAGGGTGATGTCGCGGTTGGGCAGCTTGAGGTGTCTGCTGAGGACAGCTCTTCTCAGAGCCAGCCATTCAGGGCGCAGGCAGAGAACAAGGGAGGCCGCTGTGGAGAGGTGAGGTCCAGCTGCCCAGGTGCTAGGTCCCTGAAGAGTTCTAAGGCAGCCCCAGCTGGGGTCCACTGACTGCTGCTTCCACCCCCTGCAGCCATCCCTGAGCCTGGCCACCATCACGGATGAGGAGATGAAAACTGGGGATCCCCGGGAAACCCTGCGCCGAGCCAGCATGCAGCCGGCACAGATCGCCGAGGGCACCGGTATCACTACCCGGCAGCAGCGCAAACGGGTCTCATTAGAGACCCACCAGGGCCCTGGCACTCCCGAGGTAGGCTACACTAGTGCCCAGGTCAAGTCCAGCTCACCAAGTTTGAAAACTGGATCATCGGGGAGGCCTCTGGCCTTGTTGGGGAGGGCAGCAGGCTGGACAAGTGGATTCTGAGTCTGCTTGTTTGATGCCAAGACACCTGGCTTGGCACATGACATCCTCTTGCCGCATCTGTCTGTCTGCTTCCCCTTAGTCTAAGAAGGCCACCAGCTGTTTCCCACGCCCCATGACTCCCCGGGACCGACATGAAGGGCGTAGACAGAGCACTACTGAGGCCCCCAAGAAAGCGGCTGCGGCTGCTGTTAAACAGGTCAGGCTGGGGTTGAAGGCGACGATGAAGGGATGGTGGAGCAGCAGGCTGGCCTGGAGGGCAGTGGTGGAGCACCCAGTCTGACGCTCCCTGTCCCACAGGCTGACCGGCGCCAGTCGATGGCCTTCAGCATCCTCAACACACCCAAGAAACTGGGGACGAGCCTTCTGCGGAGGGGGGCCTCCAAGAAGGCCCCAGCCAAGGCTTCCCCCAACACCCGCAGTGGAACCCGCCGCTCTCCACGCATTGCCACCACCACAGCCAGCGCCACCACCACCGCCACTCCTCGGGCCAAGGGCAAGGTAGAGGCACTGGCTAGGAGGGAGGGGGGAAAGATGAGGAGAGCATAGGCACCTTCCAGTTGTCCCCAGGGGCAGCGTTCAAGACGGGCCTGAGCTTGGCCAGTCAGTAGAGGGGGTAATGGTGTCCCCTGTCCTTGCAAAGGGCTCATTTTTGAGGACGTCATCCCACTGCAACTACCTGTGGCCAGCAGCTGGTAACCTGTAGTTGGATGTGTCCAGGCCCACGAATGAGGTGATCCCAGACAGGAGCGGAAAGAGGTCTTGGGGGGCCAGCTGCTGCAGGCTGACACAGGAGTCTCACCCAGCCATGTGACTGTTTCTCTCTTTCAGGCAAAGCACTAAAGGGCCAGCACCAGTGAGCGGCCTCACCTGTGTCCCTGATGCTGCCCTCGCCCAGGCTTTCTCCTTCTACTGTCCCTCTCAGTGCCTTCTCTCAGCTCCCAGACCAGTGGTGGCCAAACCCCTGGAGACAGTGATGCCTGCTTGTACCTGGACCTTCGTGGGCACCTTCTCTAGGTGCCTTCTCAGAGCTGGCCTGGGAGGCCTGGAGCTTGGACAGTGTGGGCTCTCTCCCTACCTTGCCTCTTGATTTTTTTCTTAGAGCAGAGCGACTTCTCCGTCGCAGCCAGATGAGTGGCTGATCCCTGGGCCCAGCCAGTCTTCCTCTCAGCCTCTGGATTTAGAAGGGACCATTGCAGCAGCAGGCTCTGGCTCCTGCTGCTTCTGGTGGCTGGGCCCAGCAGGGGCTGTCGCTTATGAAGCCTAGGACTGGGCACAAGCTGGTGGGAGCACCCCCGGCTGCCCACATTCGCCCAAGGACATAGTTGCCCAGAGGATGCTGTCTTCCATGACAGAGGGGCCCTGTGTCTCGGGGCGGGTGGTGTGGGGGCAGCCTTCAATGGCAGCTCACGCCATACCTTCCTCAGACCTGCACTGGGGTGGGATTCGGAGTGATGGGAAGGTTTTTAAGGGCCGGGGATGGATCTTTTCTAAATGTTATTACTTGTAAATAAAGTCTATTTTTCTCCCTTGAGTGCTGAGCTGCCTTGATGGGTGCGGGAAGGGGAGGAAGCCTTGTACTGGCTGCTCGCAGAGCCTTCCTCCTCGGACCACACTTCCCCAGGATCTTCCCTCACCTTCTCTTTTCTTTTTCTCCAAGGACCTGGATTTGTCTCTAGTCTCTGAGTGGCTGTCCTGTGAGCGGCACTGAGGGCTGAGTGAGCAGATATTACGATGCCTGCATCGAGTAGTCCTTCGTAAGGACCCAGCATGGGCCCTGCTGGAGATGAGAAGGTAGAGCTGCAGGTCCCAAGCAGCCATTGCCCATCCCTTCCCCGGAACAGTGCACCAGAGTAGCAGCGCTGAAAAGGTGGTTTATACAACACGAAGTCAGTTCAGAGCGTGGCCAGAGCTCAAAGTGTGGAGGTGCTGTTGGCATTCCAACAAGCTTTCGGGGCTGGGAAAGTCACGTAGGCAGGGCCTTTGTGTGCACCACCAGGCCCTCTGAACAAGACAGCGTGTGAAAAGAGCAGGACGCTGGAGTGCAGACTCGGGACGAGGAGGCACACGATTACTGTGATCCTCGGGGGATGAGGAGGAGCTGCCGTTCGCCTGCATGGCCTCTGCTCTCTGCAGGGAGGGGGCTCCCCAGGCTCTGGTCAAGGTGGTGCTGTCGCTGGGTGGAGTCCTGACTCTGCTGAGGTGGACAGCTGTGGCGCTGGGCTTTGGCTGGAGGGCAGGGCTGTCCTCAGCGCAGCCTGGAGAAGCGAAGGTAGACAAGGATCAGGACCAAGGGAGGGAGACATCTGTCACCTTCCTCTAGGTCATGCTTCACTGAGCCCAAATTCATTCCTCGTCGTTTACACTGCAGGCTGGCCTCTGGGAATGCTGGGCATTAGCCTGGGGCTGTCCCCCCCTGCCCCCCAAAACAGAGCTCCAGACCCTGGAGGACTGCCCTGGGGATCCTCACCCAGAGCTGGGCTGGGACAACGTGGCGCCGGGCAACCTGTGCAGGGTCCACGTACACACAGGTGAAGTTGGTGCTGCGCAGGGTGGGGCTCAGCTCCTCCAGCACCAAGGCCTTCCACAGCCAGGTGCTTCTGCTCCTGTGCTGCCGTCTGGAGCAGAGGGGTCAGTCATGAGAGGGCCACAGGGCGAGGCCTCCCTCCCCAGCCCGGCCCTCACCTGGTGCTGTCCTCCCACAGCCGCCCCGGGAGGTGCTCGATGAAGGAACCATTACCGAGCCAGTAGAGGGCGTGGAAGTGGGGAAAGTAGCTGCAGGCGGTACAGGACAAGGTGAGCGTTCCATCTGGGGACATAGGCAGCAGTTAACCCTCGCGCACAGCAAGCCGTCCCCTTGCCATGCTGTGCGACCTGCCAGCTCCCCACGTTTCCCCCAGGTCAGGAACCCCAGTAGCCCCCTGGCTGGGGAAGTGGTTAAAGGGCAAGTACAGCTGTCTACAACTTGGGGAAGGGTCCCCAGTTCATGTGATGACTACTTCTAGTGCCCTGCTCAGACCCAGAAGGCCAGGCAGGCAGCTCAAGCAGCTGCTACTCCCCTGAGGTGGCCACAGGGCAAAAAAGTGCTGGGGGGTGGGACCGGGCCTGGGAGGACAGTGAAGGGTCTTGGAGGTCCTATGACCATTTTTTATGTCAGTCCTTTCGGCCCCACATGCTAGGGAGCATCCCGCGAACTACCAAGTCCACAGCCATGGTAACAGGTTGGGAGAGAGAATGGGGGCGCTCAGCCAAGTGGCCCTGGCTGGTAGCACATGGTAAGGGTAGGGCTAACCCTTTGGACACTCTGGACCCAAAGCCGCCCTCTCAGCCCTGTGCCCTGGCTAGGCTCCCATCATTGCTACTTACTTAGTGGCACTTCCACCTCTGGCCAGGTCACCTCCAATGCTGGGCACTGCTTAGCTGTTGGAAACACTGGGGGCCAGGAGTCCTCCGGAATCCCAGCTGAGCCAGTGGCAGCTGTGATGTTCTGAGGTGTAGGTGTGGCTCTGGCCAGGAGAGTAATGGTGTGGGAACACAGGAGCAAGACCCACAAAGCCCTGGATTCTGGAAGAGGACAGTCACAGAGGTTGGCAGCTAGCTAAGCTGCCTTGTTATGCCCGGCACTCCGGCTCCTGTTTCCACTCAGGACGGAGCTGCTGCTTGTTAAGGCTGTAACTGCAATGAAGAGGCTCCCCGGTTCTGGCCAGGGAATCAGACAGGCAGAGCCCCAGTCCTTGGGCTTTCTGAATAGAGCACAGGGAAGCCCTGGAATGGGGCCACAGCATCTGGATGGAGGCTTACAGCAACAGCACAATGGGGAGGCTGGGTAGAGTTCACTCGGGGTGAACACTGTGAGGAAGCTCGCTACTCCACTCTGTTCACGGACTCCCACCCAACCTGCAGAGACAGCCCCATGTCCTACCTGGAGTCCAGTTCTGTCTCATGGCCATGGTGCAGTGTCGGCAGCTGGTGAGCCCGGCTCTCTATATCTGGGACAACTTCCTCTTCTCTGGGGAAAGGAAGGGATGGGCAGTGGTCAACTCCCACGTTTTCTGAATAGCTCGCCTAGATCCCAGCCATCTGTGCCCTCTCCCTCCCACGTTTTCTGAATAGCTCGCCTAGATCCCAGCCATCTGTGCCCTCTCCTTCCTGCCACTCCCCAGCCTTGCTCAGGTCTGAATGTAGTGGGCTGCCAGGCCTGGCTATATACTCCGTCAGTCCTGTCCATCTGTCCCAGATGACAACTCCTGAAAGACAGGCGTCCACACAGGCTGGCACCGCGAAACAATCCCGACACCCCCCCCCCCCCAGCTCATTACTTTGGACACGTGACGGCTACAAAGCCCACACTCACGCCTCCATGAAGGGCAGAAACTGACACCCAAGGGTTCCGAGACTTACCTGCTCACACAGGAAGGGAGTGTGTTCTCCACTGCCAGAGCTGCTTCGGGGAAAGGCAGGATGCAGGACTGTCCTGCTGGGAAAGTACTGCCCCCAGGCCCCTCCCCGCCACTCCACTTTCATTTTCACTCCAGTGAAATCCCTGCACTTCTTCATGGCTCTGATCTAGAACCCACGTCAGCCAGTCCCTCCCAGGAGTCTCGGTTCTGTCCTGACCGCCACCCTTCAGAAGCAGGCACGTGGTACTCGAGGGGTCCATGTTCTAAGGCACCGGGAACCCCAAGAGAGAACACCTCAGGCCCACCCACATCCCAGCCTTTCTCAGGCTCCTGGCCACCCCCAACTACCTGCCCCAAGGTCAGCCGCATCCCCCGACACCTCCCCATCATGCAGGTAAACCCTTCTCACTGCTCTTGACCTAGCCCTTGTGGTCAGGACCATAGGTCTGGCTTCCCTGCTAAGTCCAGACTCCCCCTCTCTGGCTCCTGAGGAGACTCCCTCCCCTGTGGGAGCCCCAAGGCTCACAGCAATTCTGTCTATGCTGCAAGCATTTCTCCACCTGTGTGCAGGAACTCACAGCCATGCCACCTGAACATTAGTGTGCAAGCTGGCCTGAAAGGGGAGGGCGCCTCCCGGAAGGAGGCAGAGTGGCTTGGCACTGCTCCAGTGGCAACAGCCGCTACACGATCGATCATCTGGCCACTGATAGGACCAACGGGGCTGGTGCAGAGCCAGGAGCAGGAAGAGGCAAACTGTGAGGAGAGGCCCCGTGCCCTCAGGGTCCTGCATGTACCTGCGGAGGCAGAAGGGCTGGTGCCGGGAGATGCGGTGCAAGAACATGGCCAGTGTGGACGCGAGCTGGGTGTCAGGTCTGTCTGTGACCCAGATGGGAGGCTGCACAGACTGGGAGGCCGAGATGTGACAGCAACGCTGTCAGCTGTTATGCCAAGGCTATTGTGGGAGGAAACACAGATCCTTATTCCTCCCTTAGACATGGGGGCTCCAAGTCACATCCTCTTTTCCAGTTTACAGCTCTTGGGGCTCCGAGGCTCCCTCTGGAGGAACACCAGCATTTTCAGTTGTTGGGCCACCTGGGGTTGAACAGACACAGCCCACTGGGGGCTGCAGAGAGGACGCAGGACCCCACACAGGTAACTAAGACCAGAGGTGGCCACTAGGCAGTCATGGGACTCAGGACCATTAAGAAAGCCTTGGACAGTCTGGCCCCAACATCTCACATGAGCCCGACAGGGGAGTGGGGATACAAAAGTGGAAGGGAGGGTAATTCCTGGGCTCTTCCACTCCCAGTCTCCTCGGAACACGTGCCCATAGTGGCACGACGGCTGGGCAACAATGGGAAGCCCCAACTGAGTAAAAGAAGCCCAGCCTGAGTGGTCCTGAGCAGTAGTTGAGTCACCTCTAAGGGGGATCCAGGGACCCTTACACCCCAGGACGGGGGCCCAGGATTCCACCATCACCAGGGACACCGGTGGGAAGGCAGGGCCAATTACCTCCAGGTCTCAACTGCCAGCTGGGGGCAGTGAAGACAAGACACCCCCAGGACCCAGAGAAGAAAAGATGATGTCCGGCTTTCCAACCCAGCTCACGGAGCTTTATTCAGACCAGAGTGACAAGATCTTGGTTCCTGCTGCCCTTCAAGGAGCAGGCCCTGCTGAGCCACACGCCCTGGTGCTGCAGGCCGAGTGGTGCCCTCTTATGTCCTCCAGAGCTCCTAGAAGCAGGGCGGAGCCTGCCTGGGAGCCCTTTTCCAAATCTTTACTCACCGAGGCCTTATCCTTCTGCCCACCGCCTACCATGGCTGTTGTCCGGCCCAGGCGAGCCCCGTGAATGATGGCGCTCACGCAGGGCATTCCCTGGGCTGGGAATCCCCTCGAGGGCACACTGACCAGGAGAAATTCGTCATCCTCTGCTGAGCACGCACACAGAGACACACGCACATGTACACTCTCAGGCTTTCAGGAAGGAAGTGGTGTGTGTGGCAGAGTGGCCTTTGGCACATGTCATCACTTCCTGGCAGAAGGATCAGCTTGCACAAGAGGCCCTCAAGCACTGCTGCCGACGGCAGCCCCACGGCCAAGCGTAATAGTACACGAATGGCCTTTACCCCACTGACTACAGTCCTGCTCAGGGCAGATAACCTGTTGTCCCCAAACATTCAGTGAAGGCTGTGCCCAGGGCTTCCCTTGTTGGAAGTCACTGATGAGGTTCCACTGGCCTCAACCAGCCTTTAGCTCCTGGACAGGGGAGACAGAGCCAAAAACAGCCATCCTGTGTGCCGACGGGGCAACAAGGAAGACCCTTCACGCCTCAGTGTGCTCCTGGGGCGCCTGCCTGAGCTGTCTAGCTCCTCCCCGCTCAGTGGACAAGGCTTGAGCCCCACCGAGGGACGCAAAAGGGCTTCAGGAAGCTGAGGCTCTCGGCCGCCTGAGAACCCCCAGGCCAGAGGGGAGAAGGCTCCTTTAAATCCAAAGTGTCACAGCCCTGCTCGCACCCTACTGGAGCAGGAAGGATGACGCCGGGAGTTGGGGCATTCCTATGCTCCACAATAAAAAAGGTTTTTTAAATATAGTCATCAAAATAGTTTTCTTTTAAAAAGCCCCCCACTGCTGACAGCCCCACTGGCTGGCTCTCCATCATATCCCTCCCCAGCCCGGACACAGCCGGAGGGGTCCTGAGTGGCCCAAGCGCCCCTTTGAGTCTTTCCCAGCCAGGAAGTCTTGGTGGGCAGGGAGGAGAGTGCCCTGAGGTCCATGGTAGGCGGGGCGGGTTCTCCACTGACGCTCTTCCTGGCTACTCCAGGCCCAGGATGTAGTTGATGCCTTGCACCAGGCCGATGATGACAGGTTGCCAGGCTACCAGGTATCGAAGCCAATCCAGCAGCTGCCCATACATGACATGAGGCCTCTCCCAGCTGGCTGTGGGTTAAAGAAAAGAGGCTCTGTGGGAGCTGCCAAGGCTGATCCAGCTTGGGTGGGAGGTGTTCCCAGACACTCTCTGGGTTCCATTCTCCAGGTGCTAGAAATCATGAAGGAAAGGAAGCTCCTTTCTAGAAGGGTCCAGCCAGCCTCTCTTTAGCTCTTCATGCTGGAATGAAGGGACGAATCCAGAGAGTGGGGAAAGGAGGGCAGAGGGCCCAGGTACAGAAGATGGAACAGACATGAGAGAGGTGGGCTGGTGCTGTGGCAGAGGGTTAAGCTGCAGCCTGTACTACCAGCATCCCATAGGAATGCCAGTTGGCATCCCAGCTAGTCCACTTCCAGTCCAGCTCCCTGCTAATATGCTTGAGAAAACAGCAGAAGATGGCCCAAGTGTCTGGGCCCCTGTCACCCACAGGAGACTCGGATGGAGTTCCAGGCTCCTGGCTTTGGCCTGGCCCAGCCTTTGCTGTTGCTGCCATTTGGAGAGTGAACCAGTGGTTGGCTGAACTCTTCTTTCCATCCATCCATCTACCTCTGTAACTCTGCCTTTCAAATAAATAAAATACATTTTTAATAATTTTAAAGGACAAAGCTCTCCATGACCCACACGCAGGGAGGGCCCGCTGGGTAACATGTTCTCTATGACGTGACTGCCAGTGAGAGAACACAGCCTGAGCCTGCCCTGGCTGTAAGGCTGGGATGGGGTAATCACCTTACCCTGAGGCTTTTCCAATGTCCCATTGAATGTTTTTTAGGTCAAGGAGCTGACTGGGTCTAGGGTCAGAGCCAGAGGGAGCTGGGACCAAGAGGCAGCCATAAGGGATCACCGGGCAGAGGCTGTAAGGCAGGTGCCACGCCAGCTACGACGCACTCCAGAGATGAGTCCTCTGCCTTTTGCTTTACATTTAAATGCTGGGCAGGAATCTGGAGTGTGGCCCAGAGAAGCCCAGCTCTGGGGAAAGCACAGGGAGAAGGTCACAAAACTGGCAGAACAACTCCAAGGTTACGGGAAAGATCAGCTTGGCCCAGGACCCTGAGAGCTAAAGGAAACCCCAAGCCTCGGCTTGCCTGTGGAGTTACTTCCCTGTCCCTGAACTGCTCCCTTGCAGAACCAGGCAGGGAACATGAAAGGGGAGAGGCCAGAGAATCAAGACAGCAGGAATGGGCTAGGGACAGGGTGTCCTCTGAATGACCCCGCGGCGGGGGGAGTACAGAAAACTGGAGCAGAGAGAAAGGGGAGAAAAGCTGGGTCCCTGAGCCCTAGAAGTACAGGTGGGGCCAGAGAAGTGACTGAGCACTTCCCACAGACAGGGAGAGGGAGCAGTGGGAGGGCTGGCTGGGAGGAAGTGGTTGCTCAGAGGAGCACAGCTTCTGTGTTGAAGTGGATGGGACAGAGATCCCTCAGCCATCCTTATTCCCCGCTGGCTCTGCACTGGAACAGAGCTGGTCTCTAGCACTGTATGTCACAGGTAAAGCCTCACTCGCTATGTAACCCTGAATGTCTTACTCAACCTCTAAATTATAAAACCTCTGTTTATAAAACAGGAATAACAGCATCCAGGTCACAGAGATGCTAGAGAATCAAATGAACCAAAACTAGTAAAGCGCTTAATCCAGTGCCAGGCACACGGGACACAAGAAGTATCTGGGAGCTGCTATTACCATCAACTGACGACAGGCAACAGCTGCTGGTCCTGCCCCAGGTCCCACCTCTAACTTCCCTACCAACAGAAGCAAAACAGAATGGTGACACATCTCAGGCTGGGGCAGGAGGGAGGGCCCCTGGAGGGCCCAAATACAGGGGCTCAGTGGCCAGTACTTCCTTCCCACCACCCATGCCCAACCAGGGCCCAAACAAAGGATACGGATTGCTGAACATCCTCTTGAGGTCTACCTTCTCTTTGCAGTAGGGGCACGTCTGCTTCTTTCCCACAATGCACCAGCCGCGGATGCAGAACTCATGGAATCTGAGTACCGCTGGTCAAGGAAATGGTGGGCAGCCAGCATGGCACTCCAGTCCGTGCCAGTGAGTAAGGTGCCGGTATGCAGCTCTGCAGAAAGGCTCAAATCCGGGGCCAGCACCGTGGCTTAACAGGCTAATCCTCCGCCTTGCGGCGCCGGCACACCGGGTTCTAGTCCCGGTTGGGGCGTCGGATTCTGTCCCGGTTGCCCCTCTTCCAGGCCAGCTCTCTGCTGTGGCCCAGGAGTGCAGTGGAGGATGGCCCAAGCGCTTGGGCCCTAAACCCCATGGGAGACCAAGATAAGCACCTGGCTCCCGGCTTCGGATCAGCGCAGTGCGCCGGCCGCGGTGGCCACTGGAGGGTGAACCAACGGCAAAGGAAGACCTTTCTCTCTGTCTCTCTCACTCTGCCTGTCCAAAAAAAAAAAAAAAAAAGGTGGGAGGGAAGTTATGGGGGCGGGGGGGAAGCCATTGTAATCCATAAGCTGTACTTTGGAAATTTATATTCATTAAATAAAAGATTAAAAAAAAAAAAAAAAAAAAACCCAGGCAGTGGAACATGGGCATGGAGGTGGGTGGAATCCAGGCCCTACTGCTCTCTAAAACAAACAAACAAACAAAAAAAACCCAAACAAACAAACAAACAAAAAAGGGCTCAAATCCCAGAGGGACTTCTTACTGGCTATGTAGTTTCTCTCAAACTGTTTCTTTACAACTTAAGTGAAGGCTCACGGGATCTCCCAACACAGGCATACACTGGGAGCTTAGCAAACAGATGATGAATCTCAGATATGTCTCTGAGAGTGGGAAGAGGCTCTGTTAGAGGGTCATCTTCCCCTTGACATTTGATGTTGGGCTGCGATGCAGCTTCTGGCTCCGCTCTGACCTAGCCAGGCTATAATGGCTGTTCACAGAAAGATGGCTCCAATCTGTGGGACCAGGCAAGGCTACAGCTTCTGTCCTCTCATGGCTTCTTCTACACACAAGGCCTGGACAACATGCCCAGAGGTCAAGACTACCCCCTTTTCTCCCTGACTGGAGTGTGCAAGTCACAAAAGAGACAGGGGCCCATGTGTGGGAGGTAGGATACACATGATTGCAGGAGAGCCTGTACGTGTTCTCAATGATGCCCTCTTCGCTGACGTCCACAAAGATCTGCTGCCCACACACGGCACACACGCTGTCCGAAAGGTGTTTGGTAGGCATGCCCGACTCACTGTAGAACTGCAGAAGAGCAAGAAGAAAAGACAGGAAGGGCTGTGAGAATCCAGTCATGAGGAAGGACATCACAGAGGCCTGGGGTCTTCTCTGTGGGAGGCAAGGTGGCAGGCTGAGTTCCAAAGTCTCAGAGGACATTTTTTTTTTAAAAAAGACTTATTTATTTATTCAAAAGTCAGAGTTACAGAGAGAGAGAGAGAGAGAGAGAGAGACAGCACACACATCTTTCTTAAGCCAAATCAACCTCATCTTTGCTAAGCAGATGAGGAGAAAGAGCTATGTTGAGAGTCAGATGCAATAGGACCTGAAGATCGGCCTGAGTCAGTATCGGGGAAAGGGAGAATGGGAGGCAGAAGGACCTGGTGACCAGGAGCTATGTCAGGTAAACCATTCTGTGGATGCAGCGTGGCTCCATTATAGATGGGCAATATTACTCTCCAGTATTTAAAACTGACACAGGATGCAACGTTGGTTTGGTGAGAATGTCATTCTTAGACATTTGTGAAAATAGCAAAACAGGTTCAGTCAGTTTGGATGGTATTTGGCATGATGTTTCTCATGCTGCCACACTCTTTGATCTGCTAATTTTCACTTCAAGGAACTTAAAAGAATAGATGGAAATATAAAAAAAGCTTTATGCAGACAGATATTCATATAAGTATTACTTATAATAAAAGAAACAAAGAGGTTGGTATTTCTTCACAAAGTTAAAACACAGGGGCAGACATTTGGCCTAGTCATTAAAAGCTATCAGTTGGCCGGCGCCATGGCTCACTAAGCTAATCCTCCACCTGTGGTGCCGGCACCCCAGGTTCTAGTTCCGGTTGGGGTGCTGGATTCTGTCCCGGTTGCTCCTCTTCCAGTCCAGCTCTCTGCTGTGGCCTGGGAGGGCCATGGAGGATGGCCCAGGTCCTTGAGCCCTGCACCCACATGGGAGACCAGGAGGAAGCACCTGGTTCCAGGCTTTGGATTGGTACAGTGCGCCGGCCGCAACGCGCTGGCCGAAGTGGCCATTGCGGGGTGAACCAACAGAAAAGGAAGACCTTTCTCTGTCAATCTCTCTCTCTAACTCTGCCTGTCAAAAAAAAAAAAAAAAAAAAAAAAAAAAAAAAAAAAAAAAAGCTATCAGTTAAGACACCTGCATCCTACACTGGAGTACCCAGGTTTGATACTTGGCTCCAGCTCTGGATTCCAGTTTCCTGCAATGCAGAGCCTGGGCAGCAGTGATGATGGCTCAAGCAGTTGGGTCCTTGCCATCAGCAAGGGTTCAAAATAGCCAAGTGTTCATCAACAGATGAATGGAAAAAAAAATGCTGTACACGTATAAGATGGGATACATGTGGCAAATGGATGAATCTTGAGAATGCTATGCTAAATGAAAGAAGCCAGATACAAAAAGAAGACATATGTATAATCTCACTTACACCTACAGTCGGCAGATTCACAGAGATAAAGTGAGTCAGAGGTATAACCGGGTGCTGGGACATGAAGTAAGGGGGAGTTACTACTTAATGACAGTTTCTGTTTGGGATGATAAAAAATTCTGGAACTAGAATGATGATGATAGCACAACACTGTGAATATAACTAACACACTGAACTGCACACTGAGAATGGTTTAAATGATGAATTTTATATTTATAGCTCATCATATATAAAATAATGTATATCCACATTAAAAAGTGTTAAATGTCTAAATAAATTACGATGCATGCTCAAAGACAGTCAACTGGTGCTTACCAAAGGCAAGGTGAACACTGAGTGCACAATATGCTTGGTACCATATGTGAGCCAAGCCCAAGTCCCCACAAAGGAAATAAATCAGAATTCTTACACTAGTGATGTTTTGGTAGTGGTGTTATAGATGATTGTTTTCTTGTGTTTACTTTTCTGTACTTATATTTTCCATAATAAACACATAGTAATTCAATCGGCTAATTACAATGGATAACTGATTATTACATGCTCTGAAAAGAAATTGCAGATTTAACATACTTTCCTTGCAGTTAACTAATAAGCAGCTACTTAGAATTTTAACCTTAAAGGAAAAAAGATTGGAAACTTATTTGTTGAAAAATTTTTTTAAAGATTTATTTATTTATTTGAAAGTCAGAGTTAACAGAAAGAGAAGGAGAGGCAGAGAGAGAGAGTACCAGCCATTGAGCAAGGTTCCTGGGATATTAAGCTGGAAAAGCAGAGGACCTGATCTCTATCCTCATAGAACTGACAGCCAGACAAGACTGATGAAAAGTTAAGAAAGTTATTAACATTAAAAGGATGGAGGGGATGGTGCTGTGGCACAGCAGGTAAAGCTGCCGCCCTGCGGTGCTGGCATCCCATATGGGCATCGGGGAGGGGAGGGGAGGGAAGGAGGGAGAGAGGGAGGGGCGGGGTGGGGAGGGAGACAAAGAGAAGACTTTTGAAGAAGGGGTAGTTGAAGTCAGCTGTGCTGATGGGTATGAGAAGTCACCAGAACTGCTGGTGAGTCTGTCAAATCTATCTCAGAATGGACTAAGCAGTGAATGAAAGGTGACTGAAGAGACAGCAACTTCCTATAGGTTTATCTGTGGGTGCCAGGAAATAGGTCAGCTGGTAAAGGAGAAAGTCGGTCAAGAAAAGGACTTTTTTTTTTTTAATTTAAATAAAAAGAATCTTAAAAAGGTTAATTGAAAGTGCGAAGTAGAGATTAAAGAGGTAAAGTAACTTGCTCAAGAGTACACAGCTAATTTAAAATGGATTAGAATTTGAAACGAGGTCTATCTGAATCCAAATGCCTAGCTCTTTCCTAAGTTGTGAAGATGGGTGGGCAGCTAGTCCTGTCCTGATGTTATCTGGGGCTTTGAAGGTCCAGGAGGACAAGCTGGGGCATGGCAATGTGCTCCGAAGACAGAACGTACGAGGGTGGACACATGGTCCCCCAAAATGTATTACTACCCTACCTGCCTAGGAGCTCTCTCAGAGGAAGAAGCCCCAGAAAACAGGCATATTTCACAATCCTCTATCCCTCACTGTAACGTGACACTTGAGCGTGAACGCAAACCAGACTGATGAGCTATCACGAGGTTATTACCGCACAGTGACCAGCTGGAAAAAACAGAGGCCGTTCAACACCCTCTTGAGTTATATTAGTTTGGAGTACAGATTCCTCCATATGAGGCAAAACAAGGAACTATTCTACACTAATCAGAGTTAAGCAGAATAGTAAAATGAATGGAGAACGCTTGTTAACACAATTATAAAACCTTGTGGTTTAATTTTTAGGAATGCTAATACTGATTTTTTAAAAGACTTATTTAGTTTATTTGAAATGCAGAGTTAGAGAGAGAGGAGAGAGAGAGAAAGAGAGAGACTGATCTTCTATCTGCTGGTTCATTCCCTAAATGGCTACAACAGCCAGGGCTGTGCCAGGCCGAAGCCAGGAGGTAGGAGCCTAGAACTACATGTATGTTTCCCAAATGGGTGGTGGGGGCCCAATACTTGGGCCATCTTCTGCTGCTTATTAGTGGGAAGCTGGATCAGAAGTGTGGCATCCAGGACTTGAACTGGCACTCATATGAGATGCCAGCATCGCAGGTGGTGGCTTAGCCCACTGTACCGCAATACCAGCCCTGCTAATAGCAATTAACCACAAAGATATCTCCAGTCCAAACCCTTCTTAGAGATAAGTGTGCTGGGGACCAACAGATGAATCAGATCTGGTTCCTGACGTCGACGCAGATTTGATGGAATAGCTCCCAAATCAACTATGACTCTCTGGGATAGGGGCTGTGATATTACATTGCACAAAAGACTATGAAAAATTACTATGACTGAAAATGTGGCACATTATATACACCAGAATACTATTCAGCTTAAAAGTGGAGGAAATTGGGGCTGGCGCTGTGGCGTAGTGGGTAAAGCCGCTGCCTGCAGTACCAGCACCCCACATGGGCACCGGTTTCAGTTTTGGCTGCTCAACTTCTTTTTTTAAAGATTTTATTTGGCTGGCACTGTGGCGCAGTGGGTTAATGCCCTGGCCTGAAGCTCCAGCATCCCATATGGGCACCGGTTCTAGTCCCAGCTGTTCCACTTCTGATCCAGTTCTCTGCTATGGCCTGGGAAAGCAGAAGGAGATGGCCCAAGTCCTTGGGCCCCTGCACCTGTGTGGGAGACCTGGAAAAAGCTCCTGGCTCCTGGCTTCGGATTGGCAGCTCCAGCCGATGTGGCCATCTGGGAAGTGAACCAGTGGATGGAAGACCTCTCTCTCTGTCTCTACCTCTCTCTGTAACTCTGATTTTCAAATAAATAAATAAATATTAAAAAACTTTTTAAAAATGATTTATTTATTTATTTGAAAGGCAGAGTTACAGAGCTGCAGAGGCAGAGAGACGGAGAGGGAGAGGGAGAGGGAGAGAGAGAGAGAATGTCCTCCAACTGCTGGTTCACTCCCCAGATGGCCACAACAGCCAGAGCTGAGCAGATCTGGAGCCAGGAGGCAGGAGGCAGGAGGCAGGAGCCTCGTCTGGGTCTCCCACATGGGTACAGGGGCCTAAGGACCTGGGCCATCTTCTACTGCTTTCCCAGGCCATTGCAAAGAGCTGGATTGGAAGTGAAGCAGCTAGGACTCGAACCAGTGCCCATATGGGATGCCAGCACTGCAGGCAGCAGCTTTATCTGCTATGCTACAGTGCCGGCCCCTGCTCCACTTCCCATCCGGCCTGGGAAAGCAGGGGAAGATGGCCCAATTGCCTGGGACCCTGCACCTACATGGGAGATCCTGAAGAAGCTTCTGGCTCCTGGCTTCGGATCGGTGCAATTCTGGCCATTGCAGCCATCTGGGGAGGGAATCACCGGATGGAAGACCTCTCTCTCTCTCTCTGCCTTTGCCTCTCTATAACTCTGCCTTTCTTTTTCTTTTTTCTTTAAAGATTTATTTATTTATTTGAAGCTCAGAGTTACACAGAGAGAAGAGAGGGAGGGAGGGGGATAGGGGGAGGGAGAGGGGGAGGGAGAGGGGGAGGGAGAGGGGGAGGCAGAGGGGGAGGGAGAGGGAGGGGGGGAGAGGGGGAGAGAGGGAGAGGGGGGAGAGGGGGAGAGGGGGAGAGGGGGAGAGGGGGAGGGAGAGAGGGAGGGGGAGAGGGGAAGAGGGGGAGAGAGGGGGAGAGAGAGAGAGAGAGAGAGAGAGAGAGAGAGAGAGAGAGAGAGGTCTTTCATCTGATGGTTCACTTCCCAGATGGCTGCAACGGCCGGAGCTGTGCCGATCTGAAGCCAGGAGCCAGCAGCCTCTTCCCGGTCTCCCACGTGGGTGCAGGGGCCCAAGGAGTTGGGCCATCTTCTACTGCTTTCCCAGGCCATAGCAGAGAGCTGGACAGGAAGTGGAGCAGCCGGGTCTCGAACCGGCGCCCATATGGGATGCCGGCGCTTCAGGCCAGGGTGTTAACTCACTGCACCACTGCACCAGCTCTGTCTCTGCCTTTCAAATAAATAAATACTATGAACCTTGAAGATATTGTGTTAAGTGACATGAGACAATCACAAAAAGTCATTCCCCTTGTATGATTCCCCTTACCCAAGGCACCCAGAGTAGTTAAACTGATTGAGACAGAAAGCAGAATGGAGGTTGCCAGCAGCTAGGAGAAGAGGGAACAGGGAGTTAGTGCCTAATGGACATACACTTTAAGTTTTCCAAGATGAAAAAAGTTCTGGAAATAGATGACTGTGATGACTGATGAACAACATATATGTACCCAATGCCACTGAACTGTACCATGAAGCATGGTTAACATGGAAATGCTGTTATGTTTCTCACTACAATTTAATAGTCAATTACTAGGACTGCTGCTGGAAGTGGACAACTGGGGCTGGCAAGCTGTACACCTAGTTAGTTAGGCTGTGTACAGTGTGGTCAAGAAACAACTGCTGCATGGATACATGGCAGGCTGGAGTTTCCTGGCTCCCTCGCAGCACTGAGCAGATTCTTGCTTCAAAGAGAGAGAGACTCCTGCATCCAGTCTGCTGTGACTCAGGGGCCCCACGGAAGACTCCAGCAAACACAGAATACCAGAATTCTCAGGGTTGGACAGAACTGTTAAGATAGCACAATCCACCCCTTTATCCCATGCTGGCCAGCCCTTTCCCACGTCCCTGCCTGGTCTGATCTGTTGGCATCAGAGCCCTAGCAAAGGACCTGTCATTTGCTAAATTTCAGGGATCCCTGCTGTGGTAGGAAATGAATGAATAACCTAGAGATTCAGCCAGTTCTATCACAAGCATCCTGGTCTTCCTAAGACACCTTGCATGCCCTGATGTGGGCCTGGAAACAGCACACTGCTCGACTAGAGTCAGTCAGCAAGGACACATTCCTCTGGATAAGCAGGTAGCTTTTCTAAAAGGGACAATCTCTCAGCGTCAATTACTTAGGGAAAATGTGGATCTTTGGGGCTGGTGTTATGGCGTAGCAGGTGAGGCTACCACCTGGCATGCCAGCATCCCATATGGGTGTCAGTTCAAGTCCCAGCTGCTCCACTTCCAGTCCAGCTTCCTGTTGATGACCCGGGAAAAGCAGCACAAGATGGCCCAAGTGCTTGGGCCCCTGCCAGCCACATAGGAGACCTGGATGAAGCTCCTGGCCACCACACCCACTTGAGAAGTGAACCAGTGGATAGAAGATGTCTCTCCCTCTCTCTGTGTAACTCTTTCAGATAAATAAATCAAGAAGAAAGAAAGGAAGGAAAGAAGGGAGGGAGGGAGAGAGGAAGGGAGAGGGGGAGGGGGTGGGGGGAGGAAGGGCAGGAGAGAGGGAGGGAGGAAGAAAGAGTGTATGCTCATGTAAGATACCAGGATTCAGAAGGCTGACTGAGATATGAGGGAGGGGGTAGTATCAGAGTATTTTTGTCAGGAACACAAGCTCTAGGTGGAGACATCTGGAGGACAGTAGTCCTATGTATGTATATTCCAGATGGTTGGTGCTAGCTAAGATGGCAAAGCCACCCAGAGATAGGCTGAAAGTTGGATGAGGCAGGGTCTAGAAGCACTAGGAGACTGGCATTCTGGTAAGTCAGATTAATCTCTTTCAGGTACTCACAGTATATTTTCCTGCCGTTATCCTCAGCCCATTAGTAAAGTCCAATGTAAGCAATCCTTATTTTATCTTTGAGCTAGACTGTTAAAGAATCAGCACAGAGAGCCTGCAATGGTGGGGTAGCTAGTCAGATCCCATAAAGAAAAGATGATTATGAGAGATCAAGAGCTGGAGTTTGAGATGCTCTCCATTCCAACAAAAAATTTTCTCATCAAGTCTCTTGGTGAAAGTGGAACTTATCATTATTATGGAATTATCACTCATCATCATTCTCACAAAAGCACCTAACAATTCTTTCTTCCAGTTCAAATTCCATTTGGGGAAATCCAATGTAATGATTCCATCTCCTGGAGAAGCTAACTTGTGGATCAACTCTGAGCTCAGTTGATCTGGTAAGACAAGTGGCTGCAGGTGTGTTGGCAGGGACTCAATGCCATGCTCAAGTGGCAGCTGATAATAACATTGAGTAGAGAACTGGTCCTGTAAAAACAGAATGAAGGCCGGCACTGTGGCATAGCTGGTAAAGCCGCTGCCTGCAGTGCCAGCACCTCATATGGGCACTGGTTTGAGTCCTGGCTGCTCCACTTCCAATCCAGCTCTCTGCTGTGGCCTGAGAAAAAAGCAGAAGATGGCCCAAGTGCTTGGGCCCATGCACCTAAGGTGGGAACCCGGGAAGAAGCTCCTGGCTTCAGATGGGCACAGCTCCAGCCATTGCGGCCATCTGAGGAGTGAACCAGTGGATGGAGGACTCTCTCTTTCTGCTTCTCTGTAACTCTGCCTTTCAAATAAATAAATAAATCTTTAAAAAAAACACAATGAAGACAGAGAAATCACTCCAGAGTAAAGGACAGAATGCTGCCTTGCTCTGAGAAGTTGACAGGGAACAGCTGTTGCCAAGTGTGAACAATCAGACCCTTTACAGTCTGGAAATCTCCTCTAGGGAGTGAACTGGTTAAAGCAGTCTACACAGAGAAGAGAGTGTGAAATGAAACTGAAACATAAGACAATTGTTTGCAAAAACAATCTAAAAAGATGTTTACAAAGTGATCTAATACACTTTTGTTTTCCATGCAATCCAGTACTACACAGGAAAAATAAAACAGTCCCATGATACAGAGAAACTGTGCTTGACTCAAGTGACTCAAGCTAATGAAAATATTCCTTCTTGTGGTAGAGTTATTTGGTAGAGGGGGGTCTGAGGAGATACTACTGGGATGGAGAGCATTTATATGTCACTTAAATCATTCTAAAGAGGGATCGGTGCTGTGGCATAGAAGGTTAAGCCTCTACCTATAGTGTTGGCATCCCACCTGTGCCAGTTCAAGTCCCAGCTGCTCCACTTCCAATTCAGCTCCATGCTAATGTGCCTGGGAAAGCAGTAGAAAATGGCCCAAGTACTTGGGCCCTGAACCCACATGGGAGACTGGGTAGATAGATGCTCTTGGCTCCTGGCATTGGTCTATCCTGCCTTCACTCTTGCAGTCATTTGGGGAGTGAACCAGCAGATGGAAGATCTCTCTCTCTCTGCCTTTCAGATAAATAAATTGATTAAAACAACAACAACAACAAAAAAATGCAGGGGCCGGTTCTAGTCCCAGCTGCTCCTCTTCCGATCCAGCTCTCTGCTATGGCATGGGATAGCAGTACAAGATGGCCCAAGTCCTTGGGCCCCTGCACTCATGTGGGAGACCTGGAAGAAGATCCTGGCTCCTGGCTTTGGATCAGCACAGCTCCGGCCGATGCGGCTATCTGGGGAGTGAACCAGCAGATGGAAGACCTCTCTGTCTCTACCTCTCTCTGTAACTCTGTCTTTCAAATAAATGAAATAAATCTTTAGAATAAAATAAAAATTAAAAAAAAATTTAAAAAATGCACCTGGACCAAGTGGGATATATCCCTGGTATGCAGGGATGGTTCAACATTCACAAATCAATTAATTGTAATTCACCTTGGAGGTGATGGGCAGCCTCGGCCTGACCTTGTAGAGTGGAGGTGACAAAACTGATTTAATGAGCCTGATCCAGCAAAGCCAGCTGGGAGGCCCTGGAGCGGCGGGGTCTTCAGGCCCACTCAGCACCTCTCTGTGGCCAGGCAGAGGCAGCGGCTGCAGAGATCACCAGGAAGCTGAGTAGCAGGAGAGGAAACGCTTGAAGAAGGGAAAGAAGCGCTTGGCGGCGCTTGCCCTGGCGTCTTCGGAAAACAGCAGCAGCACCCCGGAGGAGTGCGAGGAGGCGCAGGAGAAACCCAGAAAGAAGAAAAAGCAAAAGCCCCAGGAGTCTCCTCAGGAGAACGGGATAGAGGAGCCGCTTGCCTCTTCCTCCAACCCCAAGAAAAAGAAAGCTCTTTCCAAGGAGGAGCTGGTTAGTGATCTGGAGGACACAGGGGGTGGCGTGAGCCCTCCCAAGAGGAAGAAACCTTCGGCCCAGGAGGAAATGGCGAATGCTGTGGAAGAGGCAGGCACCAGGAAGGTCCCCAAGAAAAAGAGGAAATTCTCTGTCAAAGAGGAAGGGAGCAGCAGCCCTGAGGAGGCTGCCACCAGCAAGAGCAGTGCCAAGAAAAAAAAAGCTCCATAAAGCATCCCAGGAAGACTGAGTAGCACGGACATTCCCTGCACTTGTGAGGGGTACCCTTTCCTGTCCTGTGTCCTCATCCCAATAAAAACATCACAAAATGCTAAATAAAAAAAAAAAAAGTAATTCACCACATTAACAAACTTTAGAACAAAACCATATGATTATCTCAACAGATGCAGAGAAAACATTTGATAAAATACAACATCCTTTCATGATGAAAACCTTAAGAAGGGGCCTGCAGTGCTAGCATCCCAAGTGGGTGCCGTTTCTCGAGATCTGGCTACTCCTCTTCTGACCCAGCTCTCTGCTATGGCCTGGGAAAGCAGTGGAAGATGGCCCAAGTCCTCGGGCCCCTGTACCCCTGTGGGAGATCTGGAGGAAGCCCCGGCTCCTGGCTTTGGATTGGTGCAGCTCCGGCCATTGCGGCCATCTCGGGAGTGAACCAGTGGATGGAAGGCCTCTTTCTCTCTCTGCCTCTGCTTCTCTCTCCATGTAACTCTTTCAAATAAATAAATAAATCTTAAAAAAAAAAAGCAAATTGGGTATAGGAAGAACATTCCTCAACACAATCAGGAGAATTTATGACAAGTCCACAGCCAGCATCGTATTGAATGGGGAAAAGTTGGAAGCATTCCTACTAAAATCTGGAACCAGACAAGGATGCCCACTCTCACCACTGCTATTCAATACAGTCCTAGAAGTTTTAGCTAGAGCCATTAGGCAAGAAAAGGAACCAAAGGGATCCAAATTGGAAAGGACAAAGTCAAACTACCCTTATTTGCAGATGACATGATTCTTCTACATATAGAGGAACCAAAGGAATCCACTAAGAGACTATTAGAACTCATAAGAGTTTGGTAAAGTAGCAGGATATAAAATTAGCACACAAAAATCAATTGCATTTGTATATACACACAATGCCATGGCTGAGAAAGAACTTTTTTTTTTTTTAAAGATTTATTTATTTTAAAGCTTTTTTTTTTTTTTTTTTAAGATTTTTATTTATTTTGACAGGTAGTTACAAACAGTGAGAGAGAGACAAAGATCTTCCTTCCATTGGTTCACCCCTCAAATGGCCGCTACAGCCGGCGCTGCGCCAATCCGAAGCCAGGAGCCAGGTGCCTCTTCCTGGTCTCCCACATGGGTGCAGGGGCCCAAGCACCTGGGCCATCCTCCACTGCCCTCCAGGGCCACAGCAGAGAGTTGGACTGGAAGAGGAGCAACCGGGACTAGTACCTGGTGCCCATATGGGATGCTGGCGCCGGCAGGCGGAAGATTAGCCAATTGAGCCAGCCCCCTATTTTAAAGTTTTAATTTGAGAGAGAGGTCTTCTGTCCACTGGTTCACTCCCCAAATGCTGCAATGGCTGGAGCTGAGCTGATCCAAAGCCAGGAGTCATGTGGGTATAGGTGCCCAAGGACTTGTGCCATCTTGTACTGCTTTCTCAGGACATAGCAGAGCTGGATTGGAAGAGAAGCAGCTGGGACTCGAACCAGCACCCATATGGGATGCCAGCACAGCAGGTAGCGGCTTTATCTGCTACACCACAGTGCCAGCCCTGAGGAAGAACTTCTAAGATCAATCCCATTCACACTAGCTATCAAAAAACTTAAATGTCTTGGAATAAACTTAACCAAGGAAGTCGAAGATCTCTATGACAATGAAAATTAAAAAGCATTAAAGAAAGAAATAGAAGATACCAAAAAAAAAAAAAAAAAAGGAAAAATCTTTCATGTTAATGGATTGGAAGAATCAATATCATCAAAATGTCCATTCTTCCAAAAGCAATTTACAGATTCAATGCAATACCAATCAAAATACCAAAGACATTCTTTCCATCAGAAACTAAATTTTATTTGACAAAGTACCATGCTTATTTTTGCATATCTTTGTAACTCCAGGATATAACATACCTAGATACATTAAAAAGCATTGAGAAAAGGGATTTGTTAAATGTTAACTTCCTACTGGATAAAGTGGTTTTCTTCCTATAATTGTTTGAAAACTTAACAAAATTCCAGGGTAGAAGTGGACATTTAGCCTAGTACTTAAGATGCTTGCACCTCGGGGCCAGCACTATGGCCTAGTGGGTAAAGCTGCTGCCTAAGCTGCTGGCATCCCACATGGGCCCCAGTTAGAGTCCTTGCTGTTCTACTTCCAATCCAGCTCTCCCTGCTAATGTGCCTAGGAAAGTAGCAGATGATGGCCAAAGTCTTTGGACCCCTGCAACCACGTGGGAGACTCAGAAGCTCCAGGCTCCTGGCTTCGGGTTGGCCCAGCTCCAGCTGTTGAATCATTTTCAGAGTGAACCAGCGGATGGAAGATTCTCTCTCTCTTAACTCTGTTTTTCAAAAAATTAAATAAATCTTAAAATAAAAAATACTCCACTCTGGAGTACCTGATTCAATCCCCAGGTCTGCCTCCTGATTCCACCTTCCTGTTAATGCAGACCACAGGAGGCAGAGTGATGATGGCTTAATTGAGCAGGAGACCTGGATTGCATTCCCTGCTCTCAGCTTTGGCCCTGGCCCAGCCTTGGCCATTGCAGACATTTGGTAAGTACACTAACAGATGGGAGCTTTACTTCTCAATGTCTCTCTGTCTCTCAAATAAATAAATAATAAAGGGTCATGTGAGATCTGGCTTTTCAAAGTTTAAGGAAGAAATCTCCATGTGTACCACCTACATCTTGAAGGATTTAATTGGCTTACCTCATCCTTTAGTGCCTTTCTCTTCCACCAAGCAAGTATTGCTAGCCAAACAATGTAGAAGTAGCAGGAAGCAGTATTAAGAACCCAGGTAGGGGCAGGCACATGGCACAGCAGTAAAATCCTGCTCGAGATGCCCACATCACATACTGGAGTGCCTGGGTGAAATTCCAGCTATTCTGCTTTGCATCTAGCTTCCTGCTGATGTACATACACCCTGGGAGGCAGCAGATGATGGCTGAAGCAGTTAGGTCCCTGTTACCCATGTGGAAGACCCAGGTTGAATTCTGGTCTCTTGCTTTGGTGTGGCCTGACCCTGGCTATGGGTGAGCCTTTGGGGAATGAATCAATAGATGGAAGACTGTTCTCTGTCTCTCTGCCCTCCAAATAAAATGACAAAATAGAGACTAGGTGAACTCACCCCTATGGTAGATGCCATGTAGTCTGCACACATTTCAGCAAAGTCCCGCTCAAGAACTCCATAGTACAGGCCATAGAAGAGGAGAGAAATGCCAAAGTCCATGGCATCTTCAGGTTTGATCCTGTAAGGGAAGCAGCATGGCTAGTGAGGCCTGCCCTAGACATGACTGCTTTGGATCACTACTCTGTGACACACAAGGCAGGGCCTAAAGCTGGAAGGCTCAGGGCTAGAGCAAGTGCTGACAAACTGAGTTAATCCAGGCTGCTGCCCGCTTTCAAATGACCCACGACCCATGCTGAGGAAGCCAGCACTGTGAGCTGCAAAGTCCAAGCCAGAGAATCCTCTCTGACCCCCTGTCCCAAGTGGTTCCGAGTTCCTGCCTCCCCTAACTGGTGGCCAGGCCTTCTGCTCAGGGCTTACCCTCGTTGAGATCTACAAGTTAAGGACTCTACCACTGGAAGCTGCTAGACATCAAGGAGTGGAATTTCAGTCCAGAACCTGGCAATTCACTGAGTTACCTCACCTCCAGCAAGCTGCCCAGGCTGACACAGCTTAACCCCCACAGGGAGGGAAGAACGTGTCAGGATCTGAGTGGCAAAGCAGTAGAGAGGGAAATGACCTCAGTGGCCTCACACCCCCTGCCAGGCCCCTCATTCTGGGAATGTCTCAGCAACTGGCAAATGGGCACAGAATATGTCCCTCACTGAGCTGTGCCCACTCCAGGCAGTAAGTCCCTACATAATATTCTAGATTCTGCATATTGTCCCACAGTTTTCCCAACACAAGTTTAGAATTAAAGTTTAAAATTAGTGAGAAAATATTTATATACCAGTCATAAAACTTTTAGTTGCATCCATAGGTATTCGGTATAATGTTATCAAAGTTAAACTTAGATTCAAGTCAATTTATTATGACGAATAAAGATTGTCTATAGTAGTAGGAGGTTTGTTCTAATAATTGTAAGGACCAATCAGTTGTAACCCTGGATCCATGTTTTTTTATAGGAAATTACTTTTGTTAAAATATTTGCACAAATATTTAAGTTTACTTAAAACTGTAATTTATATTTATCATAGAAAGTTGAATTTTATTATTAACTTTTTAATATCAAACCCATTGGGGTGAGCATTGTGACGTAATAGGTTAAGCCACCACTGTAACGTGGGCATCCCTTATGGGCGCTGGTTCAAGTCCTGGCTGTTTTGCTTCCAACTGAGCTCCCTGCTAATGCGCCTGGGAAAGCAGTGGAGGATGGCCCAAGTACTTGGGCCCCTGCCACCCACTTGGGAGACCTGGAAGAAGTTCCTAGTTCTTGGCTTTGGACTGGCCCAAACCTGGTCATTGTGGCCATTTGGGGAGTGCACCACTGGATAGAAGATCTCTCTCTCCCTCTAACTCCACCTTTCAAATAAATAAAATAAATCTTAAATTTAAAAAAACTAACCCACTACCATAATATCACGTATCTTACACCAATGAACCTGATCAGTAGCATAAAAATGATTCAGAGTCTCAATTTTGTTTTCCTTTTTTTATAGTTTAGGCAACCAAAAAGAATCTGTAATTATATAAGAAATATCTTTAAGACATAATGTTGAATCTTTACTTGTGTTTTTTTTTTAATCACACAGGTTAGGAAGATGCTTAGAAATATCTTTGTTCTGATGAAATGTGTTAGACGCTCTAGTGATGAATCCCTTTAAATCTTTCCAGATCCTCTGTATTCATTCAGCCTGTAACCTGTGGAAGAAAGAGTTCCATTTGGCTGTTCCCCCATTCAAGACTCATTTTTAATTTTTACTTGTCCTAAGTAAACTTCACTTCAAAGACACTCCTGCCTACTATACACAGGGCTGGGGGAAGAAGTCAGTGGTTTTCCTATCCATGCACTTAAGTTTGAATCCTAAAACTCTTCAGCTTCCCTGCACTGTCCCAGACCGAGGGCCCCCTCATGATCTGCAGTCTGCAGCCGTTACTGCCCTCATTCAGGAATTCTCACTCCCACCCTCTTCTGGCCCACAGATTCACCACACCCTTCAAACACCCTCTCCAAGCTCAGGACTTCCTGGCCTCTGTTTCAACTAGGGTTGGGTGAGGACCTGTATGCTGGTACAAATCTTCTGGAAAGCTCATGACGGCCAGAAGCAACAGCCACCATCCCACTCCTAGGAATGTGCTCTTAGGAAACAACCCAGCCAGATTATCTGTGATAGCACTAAACTGAAAATAACCCACATGCCTAACAAAGGAGTAAGACTTAATGTCCATAGGTCAACTTTCTAAAATTATTTCCTCAGAAACCTGACAAAGGTAGAACAGGCAAAATGCTTATATATTAAAAATGATCTGTAGTTGGCACTCTGCATCTGGACTGGGACATTCTTAAAACTGGCTATGTCCTTGGGGATAGGGCTCCTAGGCCAGGATGGCTTCCACATCTGTCTGTGAGTGGCCTCACTCTCTCATATCTCAGTTCTGGGACTCCTACAGTCACTGTCCTGCTATGTACCTGTCTTGCATCCTTCAAAGTGGCCCTGTTGCCAAATGTGGCCAACCATGACTGTGGAATTCAAGTATCTGGCCCAAAGGTCAGTGAACCCTTTCTTGTAAAGGGCCACATAGTAAACACTTTAGGTTTTGTGGCCCATGTGGTGTCTACCACAACTATTCAACTCTGCTATTTCAGTACAAAAACATTCAGGGACAGCACTGTGACATGGTAGGTTAAGCCTCCACCTGTGACACCGGCATCCCATATGGGCTCTGGTTCGAGTCCTGGCTGCTCCACTTCTGATCCAGTTTCCTATTAATGGCCTGGGAAAGCAGAAGTGCTTGGACCCCTACACCCACATGAGAGACCTGAAAGAAGCTATTAGCTCCTTGCTTCAGATAGCTCCAGCTCTGGCCCTTGTGGCCATCTGGGGAATAAACCAGTGGATGGAAGACCTCTCTCTCTCTTTCCCTCTCTTTCTAACTCTGCCTCTCAAACAAACAAATAAATCTTTTTTTAAAAAAAAGTAGTCATAGACAATATGTAAATAAATAAGCATGACTGTGTTCCAGTAAAACTTCATTTTGTAAAAACAAGCTGTGGGATGATTTGGCCCAAAGCAGGTAGTTTGCCAATCCCTGGCCTACTTGAATATAAGACCACTTGGGAAGAGTAGGTATTATAATAAATAATACACTTGGACAAGAAAAATGGTTCTGTTGGAGTGATAGCATTATGGGTAATTGGTTAAAATCATTATAATACTTACCTGCATTCTAATTTTCCACTAAAATATAAACTCTTCAAAAATATTAACCAATGATTTGGGACTGTGACTCTGTACAATCTTTAATTTCTGCCAGAACAAACCATGGACAATCCATTCTCTCCAATCTCCCCTCAGAGCCTCCCATCCTGGGTACCACGTTCCCCTTATGAACATCCCAAACTTAACACAGTAAGCAATGTCCATTTCCCCAGATACTCCTCTCCCAAACACCAGCAAAAACAAAAGTAAAGAGTACTTACTTAAATAATAAATTAAGACCAAAGAGGGTAAACATGACAGCCATGTAGCCAACGATGCCAGTAGCATAGCTGATTTTATAGATTAGCAGGAACCATTTATACACCAACCTGGAGAAAGAAGAATATATTAGTATGGCTGACAGAGGTGCTGGCCATAGGGGCCTGGAGACCAACAGGATCCCTTCCTCTCACATCAACGGCAACATCAAGACTTAATGAGCAACTTCAGTACTACTCAAAGCTGTTTACTTTTCCATATACCAGGGAACCAATATGTTATATTTTCTCAGACTAAAGGAAGAAAGATTCCAAGAGGTTTTGGCCTCAAACAAAGACAGAGCACAGTTGACCTCAGCCAGCTGTAACATCTTGAATTCAGATTAGTTGGATGGAGAAGTAAAAACTAATAACCACAGCAACATCAGAAGAGGACAAGGAGGGCAAGGCTAGTTGTTCTTGTCAGGAAAGGGAATTTAAGGAAAGATCAACCAGAGGTAGAGTTAGCTACAGCCTTTTGTACCTGGGTTGGTTATTCTGAATATGGTTTTACTCTTATCCACAGTAGTTAATAATGAAAGGAATGATGACTAAGGAATTTGCTTCTGAAATAATTTTTTTTCTGGAGCAGAAGGGATGAAGAGGTAGGCCCTCAAAAGTACCTTTGAATTGGATGTATATGTGTAGAGGTGGCTATGGTGGATGGAATGGGACTGCTCATGCCTATGAGGGAGGAGCATTATGCCCCAGATCCAACGAAGAGCAGTCGGGAATCTGGATGGTTGACCCCAGCTGGATCAAGAGAGGAAAGATGGTTCCTTGAATGAACCAGAACCTTTCAACTATGATAATGATAAGTCCCTACTATCAGGAGTCACTATGCTATATGTGATGAGAGCTAGTGGGGAATATGGCAATTTTCTTGAATACACAAGCCAACCCTGCCTAGACCCAGGAGGAAGCTCAAGGTCCTTCCCTGTTACAGCCAGGCAAGCAATAATGGCTTCTCAGGGTAGGAAAAGGCCCTACACACCTTGTAGCATTGCCTTCAAAGAAATCACACACGGCTCAATTATCCAGGGTTTCCACTAGTCACAAGAAGAGACACACAGTGGAAAGGATATGGACTCTTAGGTCAGGCAACTCTTAGTCTGAATTAAGAGAGGGTTTATTTTCTGGGTAACCTCAGGTCATTTAAATCATTTATCCAAGACAAATTTACTTATTTGTAAAATGGGGAAACCATGCTACCTTTCTCAGTGTATTGTACAGAGCCCATTTCTGATATATAATATACTCATTAAATACTGCAGTAAAAAAAAAAATAAGGATGCTTAAAACTGTAAAGCACTATCAAATGTTTATTCTTAGAAAAATCCTCCCATATTACTGTCACACTTTCAGTCATTTTAGTTAGGTGCTGATACTGTTACTCGCTGACTCTTCACGCTGTCTTACACTAGGCTCAGAGAAATCAGGTCACAGAGCTAACAAGTAGCAGGGCATGGAGTTCCAGTCCACATCCACCTGGCTGCAGAGCCTGTTATCTTCTATAATGGCCCTGGAAGTCAATTACCAAAGCAAAAGCACAGCTTCTGGATCACCAACTGTACAAATCAGAGGCCAGAGGAAGGAGTGCAATAAAGTAGACACAGAGATGCGAGAGGAACAGCAATTTACAATTTGAAAGACTCTAGACCAGTTGGATACAAAGTTCAGGCTGATCAGTTCTTGTCAGGCTCTCCTGGGCCTTCGCACACTTTTCTGTAGCACTTACCAAATGCACCACATCAGGTGCTTTCTTGTTCATCTCCATTAAACCAAGCACTCCTTGAGGGCAGGGACCATGTCTTATCTGGCTCTGTATCCCCAGCACTCAGCACAGGGCCTGGCACATAGCAGGTATGTACTGAATGAATAAGAAAATCTCTCTTTTTTCATTGGGTCAAGAACGTATAGAAAATGACCTCACTAGCTGCTTGGGAGGATCAAACAAGAAATTTATTTGGTTATACTGGCAGTGGCTATTTTGTAACCCAAGAAAGAAGCACTGTTTGTTCATAAACTGTAACTTTGTTGAGATTCATTCATTCAACAAAAATTGATAAAGTAGATTCCGAAGTGTCAGGCCCTGTGGCAAGTCCTAGATATACAGTGACAGACAAAACAGGTGTGGTTCCTGGTCTCAAGGTCAAAGTTTAGTGGGGGAGAAAGATACTCAAGGTAATATTTAGTTTTAAGTTGCAATAAATTCTGTGAAGGAAAACTATAGGGTATTATGAGAAATATAATGGAAAATATAATTCAGGGATCAGAGAAGTGTTCGCAGAAGAAAATAATATTTAAATTTTTTTAGATTTATTTATTTATTTGAAAGGTAGAGTTAGAAAGAAAGAAACAGAAGAAACAGAGAGAGACAGAGAGAGAGAGGTCTTCCATCTGCTGGTTCACTCCCTAAATGGCTGCAACAGTCAGGACTATGCCATGCCAAAGCCAGTAGCTTCTTCCAGGTCTTTCATGTGGGTGTAGGGGCCCAAGCACTTGGGCCATCTTCTGCTACTTTCCCAGGTGCAATAGCACAGAAGTGGAGCAGCCATCTCGAACTGGCAGCCATACAGGATACCAGCACTGCAGGCCGCAGCTTAACCTGCTGCACCACAGTGCCTACCTCAAAAATACCATTTAAAATAAGACCACAGTGATCACCAAGAACTTGCTTACTGATTGTGTTTGCTTCTCTTATAAACAGACCTTGATATAAACCATAAAATGAGCTGTAGGGAAATACATGGTGGTTGTTAATCAGTGCATAGAGGGGTTGGTCTCCCAATCAGCTTGTTTCAGTGGGGCCCTACACAAAAAACATTGTGGAAAGCAGAAACTGCAACCTTTTTTCCATCTAAACCCACCTTCCTCCCATGCTTTCCAGAAGCATAGCTTCAGGAAACCTGGGCCCTTCCCCACTACCTCAACTCTCACCTTGGAGTTGTCTGTACTAGAGGCTTTCGTGTGGCTCGGAAGGTGACAAAGGCTGTGACAGCAGAGAAGAAGCTCCAGATCACTAGGAACCTCCACCAGTGCAGCTTCACTGTGAAATAGAGGGGGACAACCCACATCTGAAAGAGGGTCACCATCTGAAACACAAATACAAGCACTTCAGCTCAAGCCAGCTCCAGCCACAGCCCAATCCATGGATCCAAAATGCTTCTTGTTTTCTATTTTAACCTGGTCCTTCCCTACATTTCCAATCTTGGATGAAAACAACTCCACTAGTGATCAAAGACAGAAACCCAGGACCATGCTCAACTCCTCCCTTTCAAGCCCTATTTGACTGTCTCTTGGATATATTCTTTCCTTTCCATTCTAGCCCCGCTATCTCTTGCCTGCAAGCTGCAACTATCTCTTTGCAAGCCTCCGTGTAGCCAGTGACTCCTCACCCAATCCTTCCAGGAAGACCAACTGCTATCTCTAAGGTGTGGTCTGGAAAATGCCATCAGATCAGCGCGGTGCGCCAGCCGCGGTGGCCATTGGAGGGTGAACCAACGGCAAAAAGGAAGACCTTTCTCTCTGTCTCTCTCACTGTCCACTCTGCCTGTCAAAAAAAAAAAAAAATTCTCTAATAGTCTCCTGCACACAGGCTAGGATCCAAAATATTCAGCTAGACTACTGATTTCCTCCTCATAAAGAGGCCCAAACCACCAATTCTAGAATTGTCTCCTCCCACTCCCATGCCTTTAAGTCATTTTGTCCCCCACAGGCTAGAACTTCATTCCTGCCTCCCTTTCTGCCTGATAATATCACATCTAAGACAAGCGAAGCCTCCAGCCGCCTTTCCAGGCAGAATCTGTCATGACTTTCTAGGGCTTCAAAAGGACTTTCTTGATATCACTGCAGTGCTTATCTAGAATATGAGGCCTGATTCACTCTCCATCTGAATATAAGCTCCTCGGGGGCAGCGTCTAGGCTGTGTTCATTTGTTTCCTTTGTGGAAGCAAAGTGGTTGGCACATAAAAGTCCTCAGTAAATATGGATAAGTAAATAAGAGGAAAATAAAACTCCCTATTAGAGAGGCACATTCCTGGGTTTTAAAGAAAAACGATACATTCAGAGGCAGACAGAGAGAAAGGGTATGTGCGTGCACAGGCACCCATCTGCCAGTTCACTCTCCAAATGCCCACAACAGCCAGGGCTGGGCCACATCAAAGTTGGGAAATCAACCCAGTTCTCCCACTTGGCCAGCAAGTGGCCACTTGCTTGGGTTATCACTACTGTCTCCCAGGGACTGCAATAGCAGTTAGGAATAGAGTTAGGAATCAAATCTGACTTGCAGCTGGGAATCAAACCCAGCAGATGTCTTAACCACTAGGCTAAATGCCTGCTCCCACAATTCTGTTTTAAAGAGTGTCTATTTTACTTCCCCTTCGTCAGAGTTTTAACTCTAGACTTTTCAGCTCAAGAGTTTCAAATGCTGGGGCCGGCACTGTGGTGTAGTGGGTAAAGCCACCATCTGCGGTGCTGGCATCCCATATGGGCGCCAGTTTGAGACCCAGCTGCTCCACTTCTGAGCCAGCTCTCTGCTATGGCCTGGGAAAGCAGTAGAGGATGGCCCTAGTGCTTGGGCCCCTGCACCCAGGTGGAAGACCCAGAGGAAGCTCCTGGCTCCTGGTTCTGGATTGGCGCAGCTCTAGCTGCGGCCAACTGGGGAGTGAACCAGTGGATGGAAGACCTCTTTCTCTCTCTGCCTCTCCTTCTCTCTGTGTAATCCTGACTTTCAAATAATAAATAAATCTTTTTTTAAAAAGTTTCAAATGCATACAATTCTAAGAAGTCTGCAATAACCACCAATCTTCTGCTTCTTGTGCCTAATTCCTTCCCTCAACCACACTGCTTTAACTAGATGTCACTTCTCTAAGGTGAGTTGTAGGTATAAAATGAGAAGATAATTAGCACTTAATGGGGGTTTTCTTCCTGAGGTCATCAAATGAAAGAATATATATATATATATATATATATATATATATATATATATATGAGAAATGTTTCAGAAGATAGATGCTTACCTGATTTGGCCATTACTCAATGAATGCATGTATCAAAACAGCATATGATACTCCATAAATACCTCTAACCTTTATGTGTCAATTAAATATAAACTTAAAAACTAATTTAAAAAGGAGAGCACAATGGGTGTTTGGCATACTAGTTAAGAAAATGACAGGGTCACGTCCCAGTTCTGCTCTCAGATCCAGCTTCCTGCTAATGCATGCAGGTGATGGTGAAAATAATTAGGTCCCCGCCACCCACATGTTAGGCCTGTGTTGAGTTCCTGGCTCCCAGTTTCAGCCTGGCACTGCCCAGGCTCCTGGTGGGTATTTGGTAAGTGAGCTAGTGGACGTGAGATCTTTGTCCCCATGCCTTTTAAATAAATAAAATGAATAAATTTCTTTAAAAAAAAATTTCTCTCGCCATAAAGAGGAAAGAATAGTTAGTTTCCTGATGTTCCAAAGCAGAGAAAACTTTAAAAAATATTTACTCCTGGGGATTTTTAGACCATTGCTGCCCAACTGAAATATAATGCAAATTACATATCCAATTTAAGATTCTGGGGCCAGGCGTTATGACACAGCATGTTAAGCCATCATCTGTGATGCCCACATACCATATATCAGAGTGCCAGTTCAAGTCCCAGCAGCTCCCTCAATCCAGCTCCATGCTAACGTGCCTGGGAAAACTGCAAGTGATGGCCCAAATGTTTGGGCCCCTGTCAACCATGTGGTAGACAAAGGTGAAATTCCTGGCTCTTGGCTGTAGCCTGGTCCAGCCTCTGGGCATTGTAGCTATTTAGGGATTAAATTAGTAGATGCAGGCCGGCGCCGTGGCTCAACAGGCTAATCCTCCGCCTAGCGGCGCCGGCACACCGGGTTCTAGTCCCGGTCAGGGCTCCGGATTCTGTCCTGGTTGCCCCTCTTCCAGGCCAGCTCTCTGCTGTGGCCAGGGAGTGCAGAGGAGGATGGCCCAAGTCCTTGGGCCCTGCACCCCATGGGAGACCAGGATAAGCACCTGGCTCCTGCCATCGGATCAACGCGGTGCACTGGCCGCAGCGCGCCAGCCGCGGCAGCCATTGGAGGGTGAACCAATGGCAAAGGAAGACCTTTCTCTCTGTCTCTCTCACTGTCCACTCTGCCTGTCTAAAAAAAAAAAAAAAAAAATTAGTAGATGCAAGATTTCTCTCCCCACACCCTCCCGCATCACTCTGCCTGCCAAATCAATAAATCTTTAAAAAATTTTTTAGTCATTACATTTATAAAAGTTTTTAAGGGGGCCGGAACTGTGGTGTAGCAGGTAAAGCCACCGCCTGAGTGCCAGCATCCCATATGGGCACTGGTTCAAGTCCCAGCTGCTCCACTTCTGATCCAGCTCTCTGCTATGGCCTGGGAAAGCAGTAGAAGATGATCCAAATCATTGGGCCCCCTGCATCCACATGGGAGGCCCGGAAGAAGCTTCTGGCTCCTGGCTTTTGATTGGCGCAGCTCCAGCCATTGCAGCCACTTGGGGAGTGAATCAGTGGATGGAAGACCTCTCTCTCTCCCTCTGCTCTGCCTCTCTATGACTCTGCCTTTCAAATAAATAAATAAATCTTTAAAAAAAGTTTTTAAAAAGATATAAATTTGAATATTTTATTTAACAAAATATATCCAAAACATTATTTCAGCACATACAACATTAGAATTATTAGTGAGATATTTTACCACTGTTTGTACTAAGGCTCTGAAAGCTGATGTGTATTTTACATTTATAGCATGTTCTAAAGTATCTGACTGGTGCCACAGACATTGGTGGTTACCATCCTGGAAACTGTAGCTGAGAGCTTCTCTGTAGTGTGTAGTTGTCAAGAAACTAGCACTGCAATGTCATTTCAGTCTTTCAGTGTCGTTTTACAGACAAAAAAAAAAAAAAGAGAGAGAGAGACAGAAACAGGCATCAGCATTGTGGTGCAGTGGGTTAGTCACTGCGTGTGACACCAGCATCCCATATGGGTGCCGGTTTGAGTCCTGGTTGCTCCACTTCTGATCCAGCTCCCTGCTAATGTGCCTGGAAAAACAGAAGATGGCCCAAGTGCCTGGGCCCCTATACCCATGTGGGAGACCTGGACAGAGTTTCACGTTCCTGCCTTTGGTCTGGCCAAGCCCCAGCTGTTGTGGTCATTTGGAGAATGAACCAGCAAATGGAAGATCTCTTTCTCTCTCTCTCTCCTCTGTCACTCTGACTTTCAAAAAAAAAAAAAAAAAAAATATATATATATATATATATATATATATATATATATATATATATTTTAAAGAAAGGAAGGAAGGGCTGGCACTGCAGCTCAATAGGCTAATCCTCCGCCTGCAGTGCCAGCTCTCCAGGTTCTAGTCCCAGCTGGGGCACCGGAATCTGTCCCGGTTGCTCCTCTTCCAGTCCAGCTCTCTGCTGTGGCCCAGGTGTGCAGTGGAGGATGGCCCAGGTTCTTGGGCCCTGTACCCGCATGGGAGACCAGGAGAAGCACCTGGCTCCTGGCTTCAGATCAGTGCGGAGCACTGGCTACAGAGCGCCAGCCGCAGCAGCCATTGGGGGGTGAACCAACGGAAAAGGAAGACCTTTCTCTCTCTCATTGTCCACTCTGCCTGTAAAAAAAAAAAAAAGGAAAAAAAAAGGAAGGAAGGGAGGAAGGAAGGAAGGAGCTGCAACAAGAGAACAGAAGGAGGGGCTGGCACTGTGGCGTAGTGGGTAAAGCTGCAGCCTGAAGTGCTGGCATCCATTCCATATAGGCGCCATTTTGAGTCCCAGCCACTCCACTTCTGATCCAGCTCTCTGCTATGGCCTGGGAAAGCAGTAGAAGATGGCCCACATCCTTGGGCCCCTGCACCTGCATGGGAGACCAGAGGAAGCTCCTGGCTTCGGATCGGCACAGCTCTGGCCACTTGCAGCCATCTAGGGAATGAACCAGCAGATGGAAAGCTTCTCTCCCCCTCTGCCTCTCTGAGACTCTGCCTTTCAAATAATAAATAAATATTTTTTTTTAAAAAAAAAGATTGTATGGGTTAGGTGAATTAATGCATAGAAAGCACTTACAACAATAAGCATTCAGTCTAAGAAATACAATAAATTAAAAAAAAAAGCATTCAAGGGGGCAGTGCTGTGGCATAGCAGGTTAAGCTGTGGCCTGCACTACTGGTACCCCATATGGGCACCAGTTTGAGTTCTGGCTACACCACTTCCAATCCAGCTTCCTCCTAATGCATCTGGGAAAGCAGTGGGAGATGACCCAAATTCCTGGACCTCTAAATCCATGTGGGAGACTCATAAGATATTTCTGTCTCCTGGCTTTAGTCTGGCCCAGACCCGGCCATTAAGGCCACTGGGGAGTGAACCAGCAGATGGAAGATCTAATTCTTTCAAATAAATATATATTTCTTAAAAAAAGCATTCAACATATCAGCTTGTATTTACTTTTTAAAAGTTTTTTTAAAAAAGATTTATTTTATTTATTTGAAAGAGTTACGGGGGTGGGGGTGGGGTCCTCCATCTACTGGTTTACTCCCCAAGAGGCCGCAAAGGTCAGAGCTGAGCTGATCTGAAGCCAGGAACATTTCCTTGGGGCCTCCCATTGGGGTGCAGGGGCCTAAAAACCTGGGCCATCCTTCTCTGCCCTCCCAGGCCACAGCAGAGAGTTGGATCGTAAGTGGAGCAGCTGGGACCTGAAGCGGTACCCATATGGGTTGCTGGAGCGGCAGGTCAGTGCTTTAACCCACTGCACCACAGCACTGGCCCCACATAAACTTTTAAAATTAATTAACTTACTTTAGAGGTAGAGACAGATACAAAGAGCTCCCATCCACTGGTTTTGCTCTCAAATGCCTGCAGTGTCCAGACCTGGGCAGAGGCCAAAGCTGGAGCCAGAACACAATTCAGGTCTCCCATATGGGAAGCAGAAGCACAATTACCAGAGCCATGATCAATGCCTCCCAGGATCTGCCTGAGCTTATAGCTAGAGTCAGGAGCCAGAGCCAGGAATTAAACCCAGGTAGTGATATGGGAAGCTGGCATCTTAACCATTAGATGCCCGTTCCTAGCTCTCATATTTAAATGGAAGTAACCAATGAGGGGTCTTTAAAAAGTGTATGAGAAATCTGTATTATGAAAACCTGCACAGATTTCAAATTTTTTGCACCAAAATATTTTAAAAAATATTTTACTTATTTGAGAGGCAGAGTTACAGAGAGAGAGGTCTTCCATCTGCTGGTTCACTACCCAAATGGCCACAAAGGCCTGAGCTGGGCCGATCTGAAGCCAGGAGCCGGAGCTTGGGCCATCTTCTACTACTTTCCCAGGCTGTAAGCAGAGAGCTGGAATGGAAGAGGAGCAGCCAGGACACAAATCAGCATCTATCAAAATTACTTATTTCTTAATTCCATTTTCCATGAATTTTTGGAAGTCAGCTCATATTAAAAAAAAGAAAGAAAGAAAAACCACAGTGATTAATCTATACTAAAAACTCAGTAAATGAGAGCTCTTATTATGACTTCACATGATCATAAAATGCATAGTGACACATATGAGAGAACAGACTAGAATGAGATAATCAAAATAAACGACATACTGAAAGCAGGGGCAGGCATTCGGCACAGCAGCTAAGATGCAGTATTGGATACCAATAGCCCATAATGGAGTGCCTGGGTTTGAGTCCTGGCTCCCTTCCTAACTCCAACTTCCTACTAATGTGCACCCTAGAAAGCTGCAGGTTGGTATCTCAAGTACTTGGATCCTTGCCATCCACATGACAGATTGGTCCAGCCTATCCCAGCCGAGGTTGTTGCAGGCAGTTGTGGAGTGAGCCAGTAGATGGGAGATCTTTGTCTGTCTCTCTTTCTCTCTGCCTTTCAAATAAATAAAAGTGTTAGGGTTATAGCATTTCTTTTTAATGCTTAATTCATCCTTTCCAGGACGAAGAAATTATCTAAAGTACTAACCAAGGGTTTGAGGCACTGTTAGGATCTAGGAACTCTCCATTAGGGAATCTTGAAAATGAGATTCCACGCAGAGCAGAAAAGCAGCTGTGGGTAAGAGTCCAGAGCAGGCAGAGGCACAGGGCAGAGATGCCAAGTGAACATGAAGCCTAGTCTACTAGCTGAACAAGTTACTTACATCTTTAGTTAATTTTTTTACTCTGTTTTATTCTTAAAAGTTTCAATTGTATATATTGTCATTTTGCTTAGTAATAAATTTAAACTTCGTTAAGGAAGGCATTCTTAATGGCTACATAAGTAAAGGTAGGGATTCTAGTGCCATCTGGTGGTAATACTTAGGTATTACCTAAGTATTAGTCTAAAAAGAACTGGTATAGAGAAGTTGACAGGCTCCAAACAAAAAGATAAGGAAATGGAAAGTCTGGATGCCTAGTATGGTTGCTTTAAGCTATGTGTATGTGTTTAAAGGTTGCAATTTACCTCATAAAATGTACAAGTATTACATGTTAAGAGAAAACATTGTTAAAAAAAATACAGACAGATTTGGCTCCCTTGTTCAAGTACTTGTGCCTACTACTGTGGAAAAAACAAAATAATGGAAGCCTTGGCCCTGATACCTCTTCCAGGATGTGAGTGATGAAACACAACACATGACTAGGTAGCCATGAAAACCATTCAGTTCTGACAAGGGAGTTCAGAGGACAGATGTGAGAGCAGAAGTTATCAAGGCAGACTTCCTGGAAGTCAGTACTCTGGACAGTCCTGAAGGAGGCTTAGATTTGACCAGGTAGGTGGGGAAAACAAAAGCCATTCATCCTTCTTTCTCTGAATCTGCAAATACAAAGTTCAATTTGTAGACACCCGCACTGTGGTGTGGCGGGTGAGGCCACCGCCTGCAGTGCCAGCATCCTATATGGGCGTTGGTTCAAGTCCCAGCTGCTCCACTTCCGAGCCAGCTCTCTGCTATGGCCTGGGAAAGCAGTAGAAGATGGCCCAGGTCCTTGAGCCCCTGCACTCATGTGGGAAGACCCGGAGGAAGCTCCTGGCTTTGGATCTGCGCAACTCCAACCATTGAGGCCAGTTGGGGAGTGAACCAGTGGATGGAAGACCTCTCTGCCTGCCTCTCTTCTCTCTGTGTAATGCTGACTTTCAAATAAATAATTAAAAAAGAAATCTTAAAAAAAAAAAAAAGAAATTGTAGACTGGCCTGAAACCACTGATTCCACAGCAAACATTTACTGTGGGATAATCCCAGCTTCTCTAATTGAAAACAGAAAGTAGCAATATCTCACATAAGTTCTCCACAAAACTAAACAGTTGAGATGATGAAGTTAGGTGCTAACAGTGAGTCCACACCGAAACAAAATCGTTTCTTTAGCTGAGAGCTCATCATCATGGGAAGTTGTGTTGGTGGACTTGAAATTAACCCTAACAATGATTTCTAATCTGTGTGATGATAGAGAAGACAACCTTAGATCCCTTCAGTTCAGAGGAATGAAAATTCATGAAAGCAGAAAGAGCTCCTAGATTACAACCCCCTTAGGCACCAGAGGCCTTGCCAGTCTGTCTTGGCATTTGTGATTTGAGGATTCTCATTTTACCACCTCTGCATTTACTCATAATAAAAGTAAGAAAATCACAGTTAAGAGAACAATGAACTTTTAAAAAAAAAAGCGCTGATTAATGGATCAAGACCAACTAGAGGGAGGTATCTGAGATCTGTCCCATGGCTCTGCTCAATATTTTCATGGAAGAAGGAACTGCTTACTGAATTGTGGACAGCACAAAGTGTAAGGAAGTGAACATGGAAACTAGAAGAAACAAGATGCAAAACAAATAAAAGTTTGTTTCTAGGGTTCTAGCTCTGACATTCTATGAGCTAATGAACTGAAATGAAGAACCAAAACCACATGACAAAACCTAACCAACTACCCAAAGACAGAATGGGAAAGGAGTGACTCAATAGCAGTTCACATGAAACAGATCTAGGTGTTTCAGTTGACCACCAATTGCTAGGGAATGTACGCTAACAGAGCTGCTGCCAAAACAGCCATGGCAACCTTCAGCTGCTTAACTGACACCATCACCAGAATGGAGGAGGCAGCAGCGCCCCTCTCCCCTGCTCTGCCAAAGCATCTCTGTGGTCCTGGGCTCAGGCTTTGGGTGTGTACTGTACAAACAACAAGTAAGCATGGCCTTAAAAGATGTCCAGGATCACAAAGGGTGTGGAGATCAATCACATAAGGACCAACTGAAGGCACCGGGATAGTAGGCTGGGTAAAGACTACAGGAAGTAGTTGTTGCCTTCAGTTATCAGAAGAGTTCTCAGGAAGTCCAGTACGCAGACTTATTCAGTGTGATTTCTATGACCCAGTAAGAACCTGTACCTTGCTGGAATACCCTACATGGCAGAAATTTGCTTGGCAATCCCCTCCTTCCACACCCCACACAAATAGTCATCCTAAACACCTGAGGCAGGTCATTCCATTGCTAACACATGTCCCTGATGCTGACCTGAAAAACCCACCTGTGTGCCTTCTGGTCTGGGTCCAACTCTTGCCTCTGAGAAAAGCACAGAATAACTCTGTTTCTTATGGATTGCTGTTCTATGAGAATTATGTCTTTTTCCCCAAGTCACCTCTCCGGGCAAGTGTCAGTCAGGCAGTCATACACCAAAAATTTACTGGACACTTACTGGCCATCATGCTAAGGACTGGGGAATTAAATGAAATGCAGGGGCCAGCATCCCATATGGGCACCAGTTCAAGTGACAGCTGCTTCACTTCAAATCCAGCTCTCTGCTATGGCCTGGGAAAGCAGAAGACAGCCCAAGTTCTTGGGGCCCCTGCACCCGCGTGGGAAACCTGGAAGAATCTCCTGGTTCCTGGCTTTGGATGGGCACAGCTCCAGCTGCCTTTCAAATAAATAAATTAATTTAAAAAATACTACAATTCAGTATGATAAGCGCTATAATGGAATAAGCCCTGGTGGCTAAGAAAAGTATAGAGGAAAAGCACTTCACTCAAGAAGGGGAACCAAGGAAGACATCTTAAAGGCAGCACCCTTTGATTTTTTTTAAAGATTTATTTATTTCATTTTAAATAAAGAGAAAAAATAATTTTATTTGAGATAAAAATAAAGAGATAGAGAGAAGGAGGTCTTCTATCTGCTGGTTCACTACTCAAATGGCTGCAATGGCCAGAGCTGGGCCAATCTGAAGTCAGGAGCCTGAAGTTTCTTCCGGGTGTCCCACTCGGGCACAAGGACCCAACCACTTGGGCCATCTTCTACTGCTTTCCCAGGCCATAGCAGAGAGCTGGATTGGAAATGGAGCAGACAGGACTCAAACCAGTGCCCATATGAAATGCCGGCACTGTAGGTAGGGGCTTTACCCGCTTCACCAAAGCGCCGGACCTGATACCTGTCTTGATGGTCAAGAAAGGCAGAAAAAGGTATCATGACAAGTGTTTCAGGATGAGGGCACATGGTAAAGTGTTTGATGAAATACATGGTAAAGACTTGATAAAGAACAACTAGTGTCAGAGGGAAGGGTGAGAAATGAGCCTGAAGAGGCAGGCAAGGCTGAGAGGCAGCAGATGTAGGAGTATATAACACAGCTACAAGTTTTTTTCATTATATTCTGAGGGTAAATTTTTCTTCATCAGAGAGAGAATTATAACCCCTTACCCATCTTGCCATTCTCTAGCCACATTCTAATACTCCTCTTAATTCCTGGTCTGAGAAAAATCTATAGAACGTCAAAGATTTCCAGGTAGGAGGTTTGCCAGCCAGCCATTCCAGGAGGGAAGAGCAGTTCAGGGAGTAGGGGTTGAAGATACTATATTTGGTAGCAGACAAAGATGATGAAAGCTTCTCCTTGGAGATCTTTAAAAATAGGACAGACACTTTTCCAGGCATAAACTTATCCCTTCCCCTAATATCCCTCAGGGAGCTAAGGAGTAAGATCAGGCTCTCCAGAGATGATGAAAACTGAGCTACAGAGAAGCCAAAAAGCCAAGTTCGGCCTGGGCCAGGTTTCCGTCAAGAATTTTTATCTCCCAAGCTGCCTCCCTACCATCATTTACTGATGGCAAGATGATGTCGAGAGCAAAAGAGAGGTCAGGGAAGCACTACACATCTGAGGAAAGGGCTTGGGCAAACGTCGTTGATCAGTCAATAATCAGATTAGGTTTTAGGTCTAGGTCTCCAATTTAATGGCATGTGTTCCCAGCAAATCACAACAAGATTCTACACCTTGGTTTACAAATCTGGAAAATGAAGATAAATCTCTACCCTGACTATCCTTATGGAGCTATTGTGAGATTTCAGTGGGACAGCAAATGAACCATCAACAAATTTAAACTGTAAGAAATTTAAGGTATTACTATTGCTGTGAGAACTGCAAAGAACAGTATCTGAAGTTTAGATACAGAAATCAGTAGGATCAGTAGGACCTCTTGCTCTAAATAAACATTAATTTAGACTAAGTTTCTCTGCATCTAACATGAACTTCCAACTTGCAGTCCTGAGTTTGCTGCAATCCTGAGTTTGACCCCTTTCAAGCGGCTGGCATGCCTGTTCATACTCAGTCTCACACGTGGCAACATCCCTGTTGCTCTAGGTACTACCTAGAGTCCAGGACAGTGCTTCTCATAGAGGCAATTTTGCTGCCCAGGGGACATATGGCAATATCTGGAGACATAATTGGTTGTCACAACTTGAGGAAGGGTGTTACTAGCACCTTAGTGGGTACAGGCCAGGGACGCTGTTGTACATCCTACAGGATATGGGCAACTCACTCCCCCACCACAGAAAAACCAGAATTATCTGGTCCAAAATGTCAAAAGTCTCCCTGTTGAGAAACCCTGGTCTAGGAGAACAGAGCTAGTGTTTTTCTACTCGTTGGTCAAAGGTGCCCACTTAGAGGCTGAGCTCTCAACCTACACTAATGAAGAACAAAAAATCATTCAGATCGAGAGAAACACAAGCCTTATCAATTAATCTACATCATTTCTTGGCATACTGTGGAAGCATTTTTTGGGAAGCTCTAACAGCTAACCATGTTTCTGCACTCAGTAACAATCTCTGTGCCTCTATTTGACACAACCTTCTCTGGGGACTTTTTATTCTCTTTTGCTCCTATTCCTCACCCCAACAACATTCTAATGTATTTTATGCATATTTTTACCTTTCCATGCAAACTATTTCTGTATGTGCATTTTTAATTTGGCATTGGGTTACGTATCTTTGAGTCTCCTACTTTTCCTACTCAGTTCTGTGCCATGGAATCCACCCAGGTTACTATAGGCACACTATGGGCTATTTTCTTTCTTTTTTAAAAGATTATTTATTTATTTATTTGAGAGGTAGAGTTATAGACAATGAGAGGGAGAGACAGAGAAAAAGATCTTCCTTCTGCTGGTTCACTCCCCAGTGGCCACAACAGCTGGAGATGCGCCAATCCAAAGCCAGGAGCCAGGTACTTCTTCCTGGTCTCCCATGTGGGTACAGGGGTCCAAGGACTTGGGCCATCTTCTACTGCTTTCCCAGACCACAGCAGAAAGCTGGATTGGAAGAGGAGCAGCTGGGACTAGAACTGGTGCCCATATGGGATGCCGGCACTGCAGGCTGAGGATTAACCTACTGCGCCACGGCACCAGCCCCACTATGGGCTATTTTCAACAGCATTCACCCACCACGTTTTACTTATTTATTCTCTTAGAAACTGATATCCAGATTACCTCCAGCTCTTCCATTAACTGCCAGAAGTAACACTTAAATGAAAATGTCCCCTAAGGATGTGCCACAGGACACGTGTATATTCTGTCTGACTCAGCAGTATCATGCTGCTACCCACAATGCCTGCACTAGTCTTCACACTCACAAAAGAGTGTACACAGGCTCCCGCAGTCTCTGGTCACTGCCAACACTTGACATTATTCAACTTTGTACCTTTCTTTCTTTTTTTTTTTTTTTTTAAGATTAATGTATTTATTTGAAAGTCAGAGTTACACAGATAGAGGGAGAGACAGAGAGATTGTCTAGTTGCTGGTTCACTTCCCAGGTGACCACAATGGCCAGGGCTGGGCCAGCTGGAGCCATGAGACAGGAGCTTCTTCCAAGTCTCCAATGTAGATAGCAGGGGCCCAAACCCTTGCACCATCTTCTGTTGCTTTCCCAGGCCATTAGTAGAAAGCTGGATAGAAAGTGGAGTAACTGGGACACAAACCGGTGCCCACATGGGATGCTAGCATTGCAGGTGGCAGCTTTACCCTCTACAATACTGGCCCCCAGCTTTCTAATTTTTGACAAGCTGACAGAGAATGATACCTACTGACTGCTGCAATGGCATTTCTCTAATAACTAATGAGTCTGAGCATCTCTTCTCATTTTTGATGGCACTGTGGATTTCCTTTCCTGTAAACTGTTCATATCCTTTACACATTTTACTATTAAACTTATAAAAATATATTTATTTGAAAGGCAGAGCTTCAGAAAGGGGAAGGGGCCTTCCATCCCGCTGGTTTACTTCCCAAAAGGCCACAATGGCCAGGCTGAAGCCAGGAGCCAGAAACTTCTGGGTCTCCCCTGTGGGTGCAGGGGCCAAACTACTTAGACCACCTCTGCTGCTTTCCTGGGTGCATTAGCGGGGAGCTGGATTGGAAGTGGAGTAGGATGTTGGTGCTACAGGCAGCAGCTTAACTCACTAAGACACAGTGTCAGCCCTTCTATTAAACTTTTAAAAAAATGTATTATATTTACTTCCTGAAAGACTAGGACACTGAAATCTTCCATCTGTTGGTTCACTCCCCAAATGCCTGCAAACAGCCAGGACTAGGCCAGGCCAAAGCTGGGGACTCAATCCTAGTCTCATCTGCTGCCTCTCACATGCACATTAGCAGGAAGCTGGAATGTGGAATAGAACAGGGACTTGATATGGGATGTAGTCATCTCATGTGGCAGCTTAACCACTGTGCCAAATGCCCGCCCCCATTTTCCTACTAGAGTTACTATTTTTTGCTGATTTGTAGGAGTTCCTTTGTGTAGTCTAAATACTAACCTGTCAGTTTTAATCATTACTAATCTCTTCCCTGGTCAATTATCATCTAATTCTATGACACCCTTCACACAACAACAACAAAATCCTTAACTTTAATGTAATCAAATCCACACCTTTCCTACTTGCCTACATATTTTTTTATTAACTTCACATATTTATCTTTCATATTTAGACCTTTAATCTACCTTAAGTCTCCTTTGTAGTTCAGTATTATGTAGGAATCTAGCTTTAATTTTTCTCTATATGGTGCATTAGTTTTCTCAACAGAATCTAGTTCACAAGAATACCTTCTCCACTGGTGGTTGTACCTTTATTGTGTATTCCTAGCCACTAGACCACCAGGTACATTAAGCTTCCACTACACCTGGACCTGTCTCTCATACATTCATTTTGTCACTCTGGTTATTTTTCTGTTCTTACAGAAAAATGTCCCAACATATGGTAAGGTAAAATTCTGTCTAAACAGTTACTTTCTTTCTTGTCTTAGTTCTGAACTTCAAGTAAAGAAAAACATGAATTAATTAGAACTTCTGGTTGTAAACACTCTCATCATTAGTCCGTTGACAGGACACTTTAATTTTTTAACTTATTTTCAATTGTGATTAAAAAATATAAAATTTATCATTTAACTATTTTTGAGTATATAGTTCAATAGTGTTAAGTATATTCACATTGCATGTCACAGATCTCTGAGACTTTCATCTTCTAACACTGAAATTGTACTGATTAAAAAAGAGGTCCTCATTTCCCCCTACTCCTAGGTCCCCTGGTAATTACTCTACTACTGTGACCACTTTAGATTTATGTAGTGGAATCATGTAGTATTTTCTCTGTGACTGGTTTATTTCACTTAGTGTGTCTTCAAGATTCATCCATGTTGTAGCACATTATATAGGATTTCTTTCCTTTGTAAGTTCACTATTTTTAATAGTATGATAAATACTGAACTTACTAATGAATATTAAACAAAACATCTTAAGTTACTTATTTTTAGCAATGTGCTTTTCTCTATTCTATTTGAAGACCCCTCTCATACAAGGTTAGCATTATCCAGAATCTTACCATTCCTCTGTGTGTGTGTGTTTTTTTTTTTTTTAAGATTTATTTATTTATTTGAGAAGCAGAGTTACAGAGAGGTCTTCAATACACTGGTTCACTATCCAGACAGTTACAAGAGCTGGAGCTGGGCTGATCCAAAGTCAGGAGCCTCTTTCAGATCTCCCACATGGGTGCAGGGGCCCAAGCACTTGGGCCACCCTTCACTGCCTTCACAGGCCACCAGCACAGAGCTGGAAGAGAAGCAGCCAGGACACGAACCGGCATCCACATGGGATGCCAGTGCTACAGGTGGAGACTTAACCTACTACGCCACAGTGCTGGCCCCCATTCCCCTGCTTTTAAAAATAAGGTCTGGGGGAGGGGGCAGTGTTGTAGCTTAACAGTTAAAGCTGTTACCTGTGAGCTGGCATCCCATATGAGCACTGGTTTGAATCCCAACTGCTCTACTTCTGATCCAGCTTCCTGTTAATGCTCCTGGGAAAGCAGAAGATGATGACCCAAGTTGTTGGGCCCCTGCACCCACATGGGAAATCAGGCTCCTGGCTTCAGACTGACCCAGCCGCTTGCAGCCATCTGGAGAGTGAATCAGCAGATGGAAGATCTCTGTGTAACTGTCTACCTCTCTCTCTCTGTAGCTCTCCCTATCAAATAAATAATCTTAAAAGAAAAAATATATATATGGTCTTGATGTTGCCAGCATCATATACTGGAGTGCCAGTTTGAGTCCTAGCTGCTTTACTTCCTAAATAGCTCACTGCTAATGTACCTGAGAAAGCAGATGATGGCCAAGTGCTTGGACCCCTGCCACTCTCATGGAGTTCCTGGATCCTGGCTCTAGCCTGGCCCATTCTTGGCCATTATGGCCATTTGAAGAATAAACCAGTGGATGGAATGCATTGCCCTCTCTCTCCCTCTCTTGCTCTGCCTCTAGGATAAATATTTTTTAAAAAAGTAAATAAAAATATGGTCTTATCACATATATGTATATTTTATAAGCCATTTAGTTTTCAGCTTTCTATAAAAGGTATCAAATGATAAGTAGTCTTTTGGGATTTACTTTTCTCCTTCAATATTATACTGCTAAGATTTACACCCTTAGTATTATTTGCAGCTGCAGGTAATTACATTTGATATTATTTTTGTAAGTTTATTTTAAAGAGTTATTTATTTATTTGAAAGTCAGAGTTATACAGAGAGAGGTAGTGACAGAGAAATCTTCCATCCACTGGTTTACTACCAAGAAGGTTGCAATGACAGGGGCTGAACCAGGCCAAAGCCAAGAGCCAGGAGCTTCACCCTGGTCTCCCACATGGGTGACAGGGTCCCAAACACTTGAGCTGTCTTCCACTGCTTTTCCCAGGCCATTAACAAGGAACTGGGTCAGTAGTGGAGCAGTCAGAACACAAATTAGCACACATATGGAAATGCCGGCATCACAGGCAGTAGCCCAATCCCCTGTGCAACAACACCAACCCTTATTTTTTAAGTTTTATATATGCATGCTATTTAATATTCCATTTGGTGAACATATCACAACTAACATTTACTCATGTATATGTGGGCACTGGGTTGTTGTGAAGCTCTTGCTGTTACAAACAGAGCTGTTGAAGAAAATTCTGGTACATCCTTAGGATGCATGTGCAAAATTTCCTTCTGGTACATACCTAGGAATTAACCTCTCAAATCACAGGGAATATAAAAATTAAACTTCATAAAAATAATGTTAAATTGTCTTTTTAAGTGGTTTTTCCACAAAAGAAACAACATTAACTGAGCACAGTCCCAGCATGTGGCTATAAAGGATCAAAAGGGGCCAGAATTGTGGTGTAGTGAGTTAAGCCACTGCCCGCAGTGAACAGTACTGCTCTCTGCTATGGTCTGGGAAAGCAGTAGAAGACCTGCACCCACATGGGAGATCCGGAAGAAGCTCCTGGTTCCTGGCTTCAGATCAGAGCAGCTCCAGCCACTGTGGCCAAGTGGGGAGTGAACCAATGGATGGAAGACCTCACTCACTTGCTCTCTCTCTCTCTGCCTCTCCTTTTCTCTCTGTGTAACTCTTTCAAATAAATAAATAAATAAATCTTAAAGAAAAAAAAAAAAAAAGCTAACCATCCCATAAAATCCACTCCTGATATATCCCTGACAGAAACTGACCAGCTCTTACTCAAACATAGTTTGTAATAGGAAGATAATTCCCTTTTCTAAAATATGTTTATTTTTATTTGAAAGGCAGAGATAGACATTGATTGATCTCCCATCTGCTTGGTTCACTCCCCTACTGTGCAAAGACCAGGGATGAGCCAGCCGGAAGCCAGGAGCTGGGAACTGAATCCAGCTTTCCCACATGGTAGTAGGAACTCAAACATTTGAGCCTTCACCTGCCACGTCCCACGGTGTGCTAAGCAGGAAGATGGAACTGGAAGTAGAGCTGGGATTTAAACCCAGGCAGTCTAATACATGTGGGCATCCCAAAGCAGCAGTTTAATAACCACTGTGCTGGCCGGCACCGTGGCTCAACAGGCTAATCCTCCGCCTTGCGGCGCCGGCACACCGGGTTCTAGTCCCGGTCGGGGCACCGATCCTGTCCCGGTTGCCCCTCTTCCAGGCCAGCTCTCTGCTGTGGCCAGGGAGTGCAGTGGAGGATGGCCCAAGTGTTTGGGCTCTGCACCCCATGGGAGACCAGGAGAAGCACCTGGCTCCTGCCATCGGAACAGCGCGGTGCGCCGGCCGCAGCGCGCTACCGCGGCGGCCATTAGAGGGTGAACCAACGGCAAAGGAAGACCTTTCTCTCTGTCTCTCTCTCTCTCTCACTGTCCACTCTGCCTGTCAAAAATAAAATAAAAAAAAAAATAACCACTGTGCTAAACGCCCATCTCAAGATGATTCCCTTCTAAGACTTCATTCCACTGTGGGATAGCTTTCAATGCTGAAAAAATTTTTATGATATTTAGCCAAAATTTGTATCTTTATTTTTTATTTTTATTTATTTATTTATTTTTTACAGGCAGAGTGGACAGTAAGAGAGAGACAGAGAGAAAAGTCTTCGTTTTCCGTTGGTTCACTCCCCAATGGCCACTGTGGATGGCACGCTGCGGCCGGCGCACCGCACTGATCTGGAGCCAGGTGCCTCTCCTGGTCTCCCATGCGGGTGCAGGGCCCAAGGACCTGAGCCATCTTCCACTGCACTCCCGGGCCATAGCAGAGAGCTGGCCTGGAAGAGAGGCAACCGGGACAGAATCCAGCACCCCGACCGGGAATAGATCGCATCAAAAGGAATAAAAACTTTGGAATAAAACTTCAAAACACTAATGGAAGAAAGTAGAGATGCAAATAAATGACAAGACTTCCTCTATTCATAAATTAACAGATTCATATTGTTAAGATGACAACATTCCCCCAGAGTGATATGTAGATTCAATGGAACCCAAACTACTTTTCTCTGCAAAAAATGGAAAGGTTGATCTTAAAATGAATATGGCAAGGTACCCAGAAGAGCCAGAACAACCTTGAAAAAGAACCAAGTTGGAGGATATACTTCCCAGGGTAATTGTAACAGTGTGGTATTTCCGTTAAGAACAGACCTCCAAGGCTCTAGTCCCTGCCGCCATTGCTGGAAGCCAGACAGCCCAACCACAGGTGTCAGTTCCATCCCAATCCTAATGGAATTTGATGCTTCTACTTCCCAGGGAAAGGTGTAACAGGACCTGCTTCTCCTACACATGTCCTCTCTCTCCAAATCTCTCACTCTTCTTCACTCTCTCTCTCGACTCCCCTCTCTCTCCTCTCTCTTTCCTCTTTGCCCCTTCCATCTGGCTGGTCAGAGTTCCCATGTCAATTTACCCTTTCCCTTAAAAAAAAAGATAGACATACATCAATGGAATAAAACTGAGAGTACAAAATTAAACCCAAGTATCTATGGCCAGTTGATTTTTTTTTTAAAAAAGATTTATTTATTTACTTGAGAAGTAGAGTTACAGTCCCAGAGAGGGAGAGACAGAGAGAAAGGTCTTCCATCTGCTGGTTCACTCCCCAAATAGCCCCAAACGGCTGCAATAGCTGGAGCTTAGCTGATCCGAAGCCAGGAGCTTCTTCTGGGTCTCCCACATGTGTGCAGGGGCCCAAGAACTTGGGCCATCCTCCACTGCTTTCCCAGGCCACAGCAGAGAGCTGGATCGGAAGTGGAGCAACCAGGATACAAACAGGTGCGCATATAGGGTGCCAGTGCCACAGGCGGAGGCTTAGTATACTATGCCACAGCGCTGGCCCCCTGGCCAATTGATTTTTTTATGCGAATGTCAAGAAACTCAAAGCAAAAACAAATCTCTTTAACAAATAACCGGATATCCACATGCAGAAGAATGAAGTGAGATTTTTCCCTCATACCATTTATGAAAATTCGAAATGAAACGTCTAAATGTAATATTTAAAACTATAAAACTCTTCAAAGAAAACATAGGGTTAAATCTTTATAAACTTAGATTTGGCAACAGATTCTTAGATTTGACAATAAAACCATAAGCAACAACAACAACAACAAAAGATGAATTCCATTTCATAATTAAAAATGTTTATGTAGGGGCCGGTGCTGTGACATAGTAGGTTAAGCCTCCGCCTGCAGTGCCAGCATCCCATGTGGGCACCAGTTTGAGTCCCAGTTGCTCTACTTCTGATACAGCTCCCTGCTAATGGCCTGGGAAAGCAGTGGAAGATGGACCAAATGCTTGGGCCCCTGCACCCTCGTAGGAGACCCGGAAGAAGCCCCTGTCTCCTGGCTTCAGATCGGCCCAGCTCTGGCCTTTGTGGCCACTCAGGGAGTGAACCAGCGGATGGAAGATCTTTGTCTCTATTTCTCCCTCTCTGCCGCTCTGCCTCTTATACAAATAAATATAGTCTTTAAAAAAAATAAAATGATCCTAGCAGTTAAGATGCCCAGGTTCCATATCAAGGGTGCCTGAGTTTGATTCCCAGCTCTAGCTCCTGATTCCAGCTTCCCATCAATGTGGACTTTTACAGTTTGAACAAGATTTGGTCCTTCAAACTCATGCAGACATTTGAACCCTGAAGTCTTATGTTAATGGTTCATGTTAACTGATTAAGAATGGAGACTTAATCTGAGTAACACATCTGGGACATGGGCCTTGCTGGGAGATCTTTAGGTCATGAGAGGATAACCCTCGCTAAGCAGTACTTGGCAAGAGTTAGATACATAAGAAGATTATGTCTCTGTCTTCTTGATTCTCCATGTGATCATCTATCTCTCAATGCACGCTCCACCACTGCCAGCTTCTATCAGATGCTAGTCTACTGAGGTGACCTGATGATCTCGGATCATGAACCTCCAACCGTGAGCCAAAATAAGCCTTCTTCCTTTCGTAGAGCTCCTCTCCAGTATTTTAGGTAAAGTAATGAAAAGCTGACTAATCCACAGACCCTGGGAGGCAGCTGTGATAGCTCCACTATCCGGACTCTACTACCTATGTGGAGGCCCTGCACTGAGTTCCCAGCACCTGGCTGTAGCCAGGCCTAGCTTCACCCATTGCAGACATTTCTAAAGTGAATCAGTGGATGCAAGCTCTCCTGCTGTCTGTCTCTCTCTCTCTCACTCTCACCTTCTGCTTCTTAAATTTTAAAAAAGAGTGAGAAAGAAATAAGAAGCAATGGTGAGAATGTGGAGATACTGGAACCTAATCCATTGTGGGCTGGAATGAATTTTTTACAATGGTATAGGTACTGTGGAAAATAGATTGGCAGTTCCTCAAAAAGTTAAGAGAATTACCATATGATTCAGCAATTCCAGTCCTAGATAAAATACTCCAAGGAATTGAAACAAATATTCAAATAAAAATTTATCCATGAATGTTAATAGCATCATTTTCCACAATGGCTAAAAGACAGACCAACCAAATGCTCATCAACTGATGAATGGATAAACAAAACTTATTACATTAATACAACAGAATATCATTCAGCCATGAAAGGAGTGAAGTACTCATAGCTGAACACAACATGAATGAACTATGAAAACATTATATGCCATGCGAAACAAGCTACATACAAAAGGCCACATACTGGCCGGCGCCGTGGCTCAATAGGCTAATCCTCCGCCTGCGGCGCCGGCACCCTGGGTTCTAGTCCCAGTTGGGGCACTGGATTCTGTCCTGGTTGCTCCTCTTCCAGTCCAGCTCTCTGCTGTGGCCTGGGAGTGCAGTGAAGGATGGCCCAAGTGCTTGGGCCCTGCACCTGCATGGGAGACCAGGAGAAGCACCTGGCTCCTGGCTTCGGATCGGTACAGCGCACCGACCGTGGCGGCCATTTGGAGAGTGAACCAACGGAAGGAAGACCTTTCTCTCTGTCTCTCTCTCACTGTCCACTCTGCCTGTCCAAAAAAAAAAGGCCACATACTGTATAATTTCATTTATATTAATATCCAAAATGGGCAAATACATAGAAAGCAGGTCAGACACTGCAGAGTCTTATGGGAAGGGAAAATACAGAACAATTACTTGTTAAGTACAAGGTTTCTGTTTGGGGTAATGAAAATATCCTGGAATGGTTGCACAACACTGTGAATGTACCAAAAGCTACAAAATTATACACTTCAAAATGGTGAATTTTGTTACACAAAATTTATACCTCGATAAAAGTAAAATTTTATTCCTCTTCTACATAAAACAGGACTTGAAAAAGGACTACCATTTATTTATTTAAATTTAAGAGGCAGGGAGAGGATGGCGGGAACAGAAAGACAGAGCTCCCACCCACTGATTCACTTCCCAGTTGCCTGCGATGGCCAGGGCTGGGATGGGCCAAAGCTATGAAGTAGAAATCCAATCCAGGTGTTCCACACAGGAGGCATGAAACCAACCACATGAGCCACTGCCTGCTGCCTCCCAGGATGTGCATCGTAGGAAGCTAGAACCAGGAGCTAAAGCCAGGGATCAAATCTAGGCACTATGGAATGCATGAGTCCTGACAGATATCTTAACCACTAAGCCAAATTCCCACCCAATAGATACTGTTTTTATGTCCTTGAGTTTTTTTTCTTCTTAGGAGTGGAAATAACAGCTGTCAAAATGACATAATCTTATATAATCATCTCCACTTATGAAATAGATATCACTCTGTAGGTATCACCCCACTCTGAAGATAAAAAAAAAATCAAGGCTCAGAGATATACAAAATCATATAGCTAGAAAATGGGAAAGTTGGTTAATCAAGTCAGATTGATCTATTTTGCAATGCCTCCAAGGAAAAACAGCTCCAATTTATGATAATTTTGAAAGAGGACAAGAAATGCCATTGTGTACAAACCTCTTAGGTAATTTTCTTCTACCAAAGTAAGTACTTTAAAGCAGTAAAAAATACTCATTTACACAGTAAACATTTTAACAAGACCAATGTACATCATTATTGCATAACAGCGACATAAAACAGAACAGTACAGATTTCCTCTTCCTATTTTCTAAAGATACATGTTTGAGTTTCCCAGAGAAAGCTATGCCAAAGTGTTAGCATGTCCTCTCACCAATGAAGTCTTGTGTGTTTACAGGGAGTGGTAGACAAGTTAACAGATGATTATGCTTGTTCCTCATACAAGTGGCCTTATTAAATTACAGTCACATTTCCTATTAAGGATTAACTAGTGAATAACAAACACATCAGTGGTTTTCTAACAGTACTTTGATGAGTCCTACAGAGATTCCAATTGGGAAGCAGAGGGGTTGGGATTACAAATCCTTTTATCAAGCAGAGCAGCCTCTTAACTGTTTTTCACTGCTTGAAGAAAAGATTCCACAATTAGGAGAGAGAGAGAGAGGGGCCACACTGTGGTATAACCAGTAAAGCCACTACCTCCAGTGCTGGCATCCCAAATGGGAACTGGTTCAAGACCCGGCTGCTCTACTTTCAATCCAGCTCTCTGGAGCCAGGACCCAGGAGCCAGGAGCATCTTCTGGTTCTCCCAAGTGGGTGTAGGGGCCCAAGGACTTGAGCCATCTTCCACTGCTTTCCCAGGCCATAGCAGAGAGCTGGATCAGAAGTGGAGCAGCTAGGGCTCAAACCAGTGCCCAAATGGGATGCCAACACTGAAGGCGGCAGCTTCACCCGCTACACCACAGTGACAGCACCCAGGTTATCTTTATATATATATATATATATATACATATATATATATATATAAATATATATATATCTTTTATATATATATACAGATTTATTGATTTGAAAGGCAGAGTAACAAGGACCAAGAAGGAGACACACACATACACTCAGAGAGAGAGAGAGAATCTTGCCTCCACTGGTTCACTCCCCAGATAGCCACAACAGCCCACAACTGGGCCAGGTTGGAGCCAGGAATTCAACTCAGGACTCTCATGCAGGTGGCAGGGATACAAGTACTTGAGCCATCATCTGCTGCCTTCCCAGGCACATTAACAGGAAGCTGGATAAGAAGCAGAGCAGCTAAGACTTGAATCAGCACTCTGATATAGGATGCCAGTGTTGCAGGCAGCAGCTTAATCCACTGAATCACAAAACCTGCCCCTATTCTCAATTTCTTTGTGTTTTATATCAAAAAGGAGCCTTCTGTGAACAGCATATCAAATAAACATTGGTTTTAAAATCCAAACTACCGGCCGGCACCGTGGCTTAACAGGCTGATCCTCCGCCTTGCGGCGCCGGCACACCGGGTTCTAGTCCCGGTTGGGGCGCCGGATTCTATCCCGGTTGCCCCTCTTCCAGGCCAGCTCTCTGCTATGGCCCGGGAAGGCAGTGGAGGATGGCCCAAGTCCTTGGGCCCTGCACCTGCACGGGAGACCAGGAGAAGCACCTGGCTCCTGGCTTCAGATCAGCACGATGCGCCGGCCACAGCGGCCATTGGAGGGTGAATCAACGGCAAAAAGGAAGACCTTTCTCTCTGTCTCTCTCTCTCTCACTATCCACTCTGTCTGTCAAAAAAAAAAAAAAAAAAAAAAATCCAATCTACCAATTTCTGCCTTTTAATAGAATTTAACACATTTAAGGTACTAATAAGGAAAATTTTACTTCTGCCACTTACCTATTTTATGTATGTCATATTTTTCCTTCATTTCCTCCATTAATTTTTAAAATTTAGATTAATAGAATCTAAATCCTACTTGTAAGATTCACTATATGCTGTTTTATCCCAATCCAGTAACCTTCTATTCTTCTACTGAATAGTTTCTGATGAACATCTATTTCATGAGTATGTCCCACGAAGTCTAAAGGGAGGATCTACCTTTTCTGACCAGGAAAAGTATCTCATGGTCTATCCTTGTTTTTACCCTCTGAATCACTTGCCCCTTAGACACATATACACACACACACAATTCACCATTCATACATAAAGTTCATTGCTATCATCTTCCTTTGCCTACGTGTGGCCTGGTTTGGCTGTGCCACAGAATACTTGAGAAGGGTCTTGTGATGACCTCTGTGATGACAGACAAAAAAGAATGAGAAGCAAAGTGGCTTACGTTGTAGGAGCGCGGATGCCTCTGCTTCCACTGCACCAGGAGCAGCTGGGCCACCACCAAGGTAGCGATAAGGATAAGGACCATTTCTGCGTGCATGGCTTCATGGCCGCGATGCTTGGCATGCATGCGTGCATGTTCAACCCTGAAAGCCAAACAGATGGGGTAAGCCAAGTCAGGGATGGTGTAGCTGTACAGCAGCAGTGCTTTCCAGGGATATCCCACCAGTCCCTAGCTCAGAAAACTCTCCTGTGCTTCACTGCTGCAGTGTACCATGCAAATTGGGGGCTAAAAGGACACATGCTCTAGACAACAGTGTTTCGGGGATAGAAGAGAGGCTCCATAGGCCCCAGCAATCAAGCCCAACTATTCAGACTGCAGGTAGATCTGTTGCCTGCACCCCATGGTGTACAGCTGACATTCTTACAGGAGAAGTCTGCATCAGTGTCCATTTCAGGAGTTATTTCACTTAGTCACTAGCGGAAAAAAGTCACCCAGAGAAGTTATAGTCATAACACCTCAGACTCTTAGTCAATGACAGCAAGTGTGTGCTGATACCACTATAAAAATCTTATTTTATTTACCCTACTGTCTTTGCCTGGGCCAGAGATGCTTAAGACTAGTTAAAGGTTGAAAAATCTGCTTCAACTTTATTCTAATCCAACAGTGATCTCACCATCAGTATCCACAGGTAAACAGCTTTCTCAAGGAAGTTCAGTAATTAGAGAGTACTGCTTAAGATTTTTTTTTCTTAATGTGAGGTTGGTCTTCTTTAGTACTTTTTTAAGACTTTATTTACTTATTTGAATGGTAGAATCACACACAGATAGAGGGAGATACAGAGACAGAGAGAGAGAGAGAGAGAAACTTCCGTCCACTGGCTCAGTCTCCAAATGGCTGCAACAGCTGAGGCTAGTCCAGTTCAAAGCCAGGAGCCCAGAGCTCCACTCAGGTCTCCTATAAGGGAACAGGGAGCCAAGAACCTGGGCCACCCTCTGCTGCTTTCCCAGGCACACTAGCAAGGAACTGGATCACAAGTAGAGCATCAGGACTCGAACTGGCACCAGATAGAATTGAAGATGGCATCTTAACTCCTATGCCACAACACTGGCCCCTTCTTTGGTCTTAAGAATCGGCACAAGTGACTCTCTGGGTCAATACTGGCAAAATTACCTCTAAAAATAACCACCCCTACCACTCTGAGTAAGAGGCTGCCAAGAGAGAAGAATGAGGAAGGAGTTAGAAAATTGGATTAAAGGCCGGCACCGTGGCTCAATAGGCTAATCCTCCGCCTTGCAGCGCCGGCACACTGGGTTCTAGTCCTGGTCGGGGCACCGGATTCTGTCCCGGTTGCCCCTCTTCCAGGCCAGCTCTCTGCTGTGGCCTGGGAAGGCAGTGGAGGATGGCCCAAGTCCTTGGGCCCTGCACCCCATGGGAGACCAGGAGAAGCACCTGGCTCCTGCCTTAGGATCAGCGCAGTGCACCAGCCACAGCGCGCTGGCCACAGTGGCCATTGGAGGGTGAACCAATGGCAAAGGAAGACCTTTCTCTGTCTCTCTCACTGTCCACTCTGTCAAAAATAAAAATTAAAAAAAAAAAAAACTGGATTATGTAGTTTGCAGACAGAAGTGTTCATACAACTTCTCCACGCATCAGGGTACTAGGGAAGAAGGGAAAGAGCAACACTCATGATGTCTTCATTCAACTCCCAAGGGCAATGAAAGACTAACAGCAAAAATAACCCGGTGCGATGAATTACAGATAAATAATAATGCAAATATAGCAAAAATTTAATTGTAGAATCTAGGTGGTGGGTATAAGGGTATTCACTATACAATTATATTAACTTTTCTGTATGTTTAAAATTTTTCATAATAAAATGTCAGGGGAGAAAACGATGGGCAGTGTCACCAGCCAAATGCTAGTCAATGAATCAGCTTCAGCACCTAAGGGTTTGTCTTACATAAAACTATACCTTGGGGGGCCAGCACTGTGGCGTAGCGGGTAAAGCCGCCACCTGCAGTGTCAGCATCCATTATGGCAACAATTCAAGTCCTGTTTGCTCCACTTCCAATCCAGCTCCCCACTAAAGTGCCTGGGAAAGCAGAAGATGGTCCAAGTCCTTAGGCCCCTGCACCCATGTGGGATATCCAGAAGAAGTTCCTGGCTCCTGGCTTCAGATTGATCCAGCTTCGGCTGTTGTAACCATCTGGGGAGTGAACCAGCGGATGGAAAGAGATCTCTCTCTGCCTTTCAAATAAATCAATCTTAAAAAAAAAAAAAAAAAAAAAAGCCTCTACCTTGGGAGGAAGAATATGACAAAGAGAACAGGATTGGGAGTCAGAAACTTAGGTTCAGACCCACCTTTGTAGCCTTGACCAAGAAACCTTACATCTTTACATTACGATTTCTTCATCGTCAAAGGGAATCACTATCTATTCTGTCTGCTTCATAGGGTTGTGAGAATAGCCTAAGCTGAGAGGGTAAAGAATATTTTAAATATATAAGGATTGTAGGGAAGTATAAAAATACCAAGAAAAAAGTTCCTGGTTCTCAGACACTATATAATTGAATGGATGTGTACAACATGAAATCAGAGATCAAGAACAGATCAGAGAACTCCCCAGTTTAAGTTCTCATTCAATGCAAAAACTGTTTTTGCAATCTTTGCTTCAACTGGCTAAAAACATATGCTTCTTCTTTTTCTTTTTAAAGATTTTAAATATTTATTTGAGAGGCAGAGTCAGAAAAAGATCTTCCATCTGCTGGTTCACTCCCCAAATGGCCACAACTACCAGAGCTGGGCTGATCCGAAGCCAGGAGCCAGGAGCTTCTTCTGGGTCTCCCACACGGGTACAGTGGCCCAAGGACTTGGGCCATCTTCCACTAATTTTCCAGGCCATAGCAGAGAGCTGGATTGGAAGAAGAGTAGCCAGGACGTGAACCGGTACTCATATGGGATGTTAGTGTCACAGGCAGAGGCCTAGCTCACTATGCCACAGCACAGGCCCCAACATATGCCTTTTAAGATAATCTATTCTAGACCCAGCAGTGTTTAGCACATTGTAGATATTCATATTTGCTAATAAATTAATAAAATTCTAATGCTTTAGGGGCAGAAAGCTCACTACCTGTCAATATACCTTGATTATTAAATATATTCCTTTTTTTAAAAGATTTATTCATTTGAAAGTCAGAGTCACAGAGAGAGGGAAAAACAGAGAGAAAGAGATCTTCCATCCACTGATTCACTCCCCAGATGGCCACAACAGCCAGGGCTGGACCAAGCAGAGGCCAGGAGCTTCCTCGGGGTTTCGGAGCCCAACTACTAGGTTCATCTTCTGCTGCTTTTCCCAGACCATTAGCAGGGAGCTGGATTCTAACAATCTAACAATTCTATATCCTTTAACCACTGTTAATACATCATGATATAGAGACTATTAACCCTGTTTGCCTTCTAGACATGATCCAGTTAAAGATCCTCTGTACATACAGTGCTTAAAATCTCAAAATCTTGGCCTAAGCAAAACAGACAGAAGCTTTCATACAACTGTCACCTCCTTAAAGCAGAGAACAAATTACTACAAATATCTTCCCAGTTATTTAGAGTATTTTGATAGCTGAGGTATATAACTGAAGCACCTTGTGCTTAAAGTCCTCTAACATCTCACTAGTATGTCATATGAATTGTTATCTTTGCCATTCCGTATTTTTATAATCAATATTTTAATCTAAATAAAGGGTTTTTCCTCACGACTAAATGTTACTAGGCTGATTCAACTCACCAGCCAGTCATTTTGTGAAGTTTGTGGGGCAGGTGCTCTGAAACCCTTTTACTGAGGATAAATCATGAAAATAAGATATTTGTTGGCTCATTCTGGTTACAAAGCAAGTTCGAAGCAAAGCTGAAATCAGAAGACACATTTGCCACATTCTCAACCAGAGCTCTCTATTGTGTATCACAGCTAATGATAATGATGTTAATGATGATAATCATCTTCAAAACAGGTTACACTTACTGGAAACTTACCACATGCCAGGCACTGTTCTAAGAATTTCATCTATTAATTCTCACAAGTAGGCCGGCGCCGTGGCTTAACAGGCTAATCCTCCCCCTTGCGGCGCCGGCACACCAGGTTCTAGTCCCGGTTGGGGCACCGGATTCTATCCCGCTTGCCCCTCTTCCAGGTCAGCTCTCTGCTATGGCCCGGGAAGGCAGTGGAGGATGGCCCAAGTCGTTGGGCCCTGCACCCGCATGGGAGACCAGGAGAGGCACCTGGCTCCTGGCTTCGGATCAGCACGATGCGCTGGCTGCAGCGGCCATTGGAAGGTGAACCAATGGCAAAAAGGAAGACCTTTCTCTCTCTCTCTCTCTCTCTCTCACTATCCTCTCACTCTGCCTGTCAAAAAAAAAAAAAAAAAAAAGAATTTCATCTATTAATTCTCACAATTCTATGAGCTATCAATATTGCTATGATCCTTACTTTACAAATGTGGCAAATTTAGGCAGTGACAAGTAATTTGCCCAAGATCACATGCCTACTAAAAGCATGAATGTTTTCAAATCCAGCTGGATGGTTTGGTGTGATTATCTACCTAGTCCCCTGGACAAAGTGAGCTATCCACAACTGACCTAGGTGCTCAGAAAGATTCTAAAAGGCCTGTCCTGCTGATCTTGAGCCACTGCCTCCCAGACAGAAACAGGTAGATATACAACTTTATTACTTGAGTTAGTTACAGTTCCCAGCCTGTGGGGCCCACACTGCCACACTTACCTCCATTGCTCCTCTGGGGAAAGGTCTGACATATCAACCTGTAGAAAGACACCACCAGAGAAATCCATTACTGTCTTAGAACTGTCCCTGCCAAATACGAACTCCTCACACATTCATCAGTATCTTTAAGGAACTAAGGGAGGCTTCAAGCTTTCTATTATAGTCTTTAGGAAGTCTTTCCCAACACATCATTCCATCTTTCTCTTCTCTACCCCCTTACTTGGCCCATATCTATGACTGTGCTAAGCAATGAGGTCAGAAGAGTGAAAGAGTCCTAACTCACAAGACGTTTACAGCCTAGTGAAGAAGACGGACATATAAACAGAAAATTATTTTCCTTTTTTTTTTACGGTTCATTTTATTTATTTGAAAGGCAGAGTTAGAAAGAGAGAGAGAGTTAGAGAGACAGAGAAGTCATCCATCCACTAGTTTACTCTCCAAATGGCCATAATGGTCAGGGCTGTGCCAGGCCAAAGCCAGGAGCAGGAGCTTCATCTGGGTCTCCTACATGGGTCTAGAGGCCCAAGGCTTGGGATGTTCTCTGCTGCTTTCCCAGGTGCATTAGCAGGGAGCTGGACTGGAAGTGGAGCAGCCAGAACTCAAACCAACACCCATACCACAACGCAACGCTGGCCTCAGAAAATTTATTATATGATAAAGACTAACTCTGGAAGAATAGAGAAATAGCTTTTAATCCAATCTGGGGTGTTACAGATCAGGGAAGGCTTCCTGAAAGAGATGTTAAATATTATTCAGATGAAGACATGAGAGAAATATGGGATCAGCATTTGGTACAGCGATTAAAACACTGCCTGGGACACCCACATCCCATTGTGAGTGCCTGGTTCAGCCCTGACAGCATTTGGGGAATGAACTAGCAAATGAATGATTGCTCTCCATCTCTTTCAAATAAAAAAGTTAAATTAAAATTTGAAAACTAAAAGCTTCTTATTAAAAACAAAAAAGGAAATACACTTGTGACAAAGGGACTAACTGGACATAAAGAAATAGTTGACAGCACACAAACAACTGAATATGACTAGGTCAGACAGCATGAATCGGGATTAGGAGGAGATGAAACCAGATAAAATATTATGTCATACAATGCCATCTGACCACAGCCCCATGGTAACAAGCAGGACAAACTGGTGCAATATGAGCTTTAGACTCTGCTCTGTTGTTAACTAAAGGCATGGCCTTCCAGCCTCACAATTCTGTTTCTAGTTGGGGGTTTTGTCTTTTTGGAGTAGGGTTTTTCAGCCTTGGCACTACTGATACTCTGGGGTAGTTAATTCTTCATTTTGGGTGGACTACAAATAGCTTCCTCCAGTTGCAACTGGAATGTCTACAGAGACTATTAAACATCCTCCAGGGAACAAAAATTGCCCCAGTTGAAAAACTACTGCTCTAGAATAATAGTAAATTCCTTGGGTTCAGGGCTCAACTCTTTTTAATTCCTGTGGCCATACAGAAGCATACCCACTCTCAGTACATATGTCACTCAATAACTTTCTCATAGTGAATTGAACTGAATATGTTTCTTGATCTAGAGAAGACAGACAAGACCATAGAAACACTCAAATCAATCAATCAACTATTCCTTTATGGAGCCAGCACTGTGGCATAGTGAGTAAAGCTGCCGCCTGTAGTGCTGGCATCCTACATGAGCACTGGTTCAAATCCTGGCTGCTCCACTTCTAATCCAACTCTCTGCTATGACCTGAGAAAGCAGTGGAAGATGGCCCAAGTCCTTGGCTTGGGAAGACCTAGAGGAGGCTCCTGGCTCCTGGCTCCTGGCTTCAGATTGGTACAGCTCCGGCTGTTGCAGCCAATTGGAGAGTGAATCAGCAGATGGAAGACCTCCCTCTCTGTCTCTCCTTCTCTCTTTGTGTAACTCTGATTTTCAAATAAATAAATAAATCTTTAAAAAATATATTCCTTGGTCAGCGCTGCGGCACACTTGGCTAATCCTCCGCACCCCAGGTTCTAGTCCCGGTTGGGGCACCGGATTCTGTCCTGGTTGCTCCTCTTCCAGTCCAGCTCTCTGCTGTGGCCCAGGAAGGCAGTGGAGGATGGCCCGAGTCCTTGAGCATCCGCATGGGAGACCAGGGAGAAGCACCTGGCTCCTGGCTTTGGATCGGCGCAGCACACCGACCGTGGCGGCCATTTGGAGAGTGAACCAACAGAAGGAAGACCTTTCTCTCTCTCTCTCTCACTAACTCTGCCTGTCAAAAAGAAAGAAAGAAAAAAAGAGGGAAGGGAAGGGAAGGGAAGGGAGGGAAGGGGAGGGGAGGGAGGGAGGGAGGGGAGGAGAGGGGAGGAAGGGAGAAAGAAAGAAATATATATTCCTTTAGATAAGGGTGGGGTAGGGTAGGGTAGGGTAGGGTAGGGTAGTGAAGGGAAGGGAAGGGAAGGGAAGGGAGGGAAGGGAAGGGGAGGGGAGGGGAGGGGAGGGGAGGGAAGGGAAGGGAGGGAAGGGAAGGGAAGGGAAGGGAAGGGAAGGGAAGGGAAGGGAAGGGAAGGGAAGGGAAGGGAGGGAAGGGAGGGGAGGGGAGGGGAGGGGAGAGAAGGGAAGGAAGGAAGGAAGGAAGGAAGGGAAGGGAAGGGAAGGGAAGGGAAGGGAAGGGAAGGGAAGGGAAGGGAAGGGAAGGGAAGGGAAGGGAGAAAGAAAGAAAGAAATATATATTCCTTTAGACAAGGGTAGGGAACACATAAGGTCCCATGAAATCATCTTGTCTGGCCCTGCCTAGGCAACTGCAGGTGGGACTCAAAGTTCAATAAATCTATAGCAGGCTCATTTTTAAGTTGATAATTTTGTATGGTCCATGAAATGATGTTATAAATATCCAAATGGTCGTTGGCAAAAAAAAAGGTTCCACAGCCCCACTATTCAAGGCCAGGTTTCCCACTGTTCCAGTAACTCCAGAAAACTGAAATAAAACAAGCAGAACTCCTTCTACCACCAAGTCAAATCAGCACATATTTCCCAGGCATCCTCTCAGTATGTATACTGGGAATGCTAATTAAGGAGGGCTTTCTGACTTCTGTATGTCCCAGCTAAGCTTAAAAAAAAAAAAAAAAAAAAAAAAAAAGTTTCCCCCAAGGCTGTGTTTGTCCAACCAATCTCATGGTAATGAAGTCAGCCCTCCTTCCTTTTGCTGATCCACAAGCTGCCATAATGAATTTATTCAGGAGCCTAAATCAGTCCTTCAACTTCCCAAAAGAATAGAGATTCTAATACTCTGAGAGGGGAGAAACAGATGACACAAATGGAAAGATTCAGTTGGGAGGAACCTGAGCAGACAATCAAGGACCACATTCTAAACACATGCTGTTTATCAAGTCTTTCTTCTTTTCCAAATTGGACCTACATCATGCCAAGTTCATCTGTTCACTGTTCCAAAACACATGGAATTGATCCCTGTCCCTGGGCTTTTGTATGCTCTTCCTTCTATTTACAGTGCCCTCCCCTCTCTTCCTCCTATCCAAATCCTAGTTATCCTTTGAGAAAACAGCTCATTTCACTTTCCTGGAGAAGCCTTTCCTGATCCCCTAGCAGTGAAGTCAGCCCTCTGCTTTTCTCCAGAATGGATCAAAATGTGGTTCAAGGATTAGCAGCTCAGCACCATGCTGGTGCTCACTACATTCCGGACCTACTGAATTACAATCTACTTTTACTATTTTTTAAAGATTTATTTTACTTATTTGAAAGGCAGAGTTCAGAGAGAGAGAGGGAGAGACAGAGAGAAGTCTTCCATCTACTAGTTCATTCCCCAAACAGCCGAAGCCAGGAGCTTCCTCCTGGTCTCCCATGTGGGTGCAAGGGCCCAAGGACTTGGGCTATCCTCTGCTGCTTTCCCAAGCGCATTAGCAGGGAGCTGGACATGGAATGCTGGCATTGCAGGCAGCCAGCTTAACCCATAATGCTATAGGCCCACACAATCTACCTCTTACTAAGACCTTCAGGTGATTGGCATGCACATTAAATTTTAGAAGCACTGATCTATACCACTCATTCATAGGCTTATGTTATCTTAGACATGCTTTCCAATGAAACTGTTTCTTCTTCTTCCTTTTAATTTATTTGAAAGGCAGAAATACAGAAAGAGAAGGAAAGAGACAAAGAACCACTCACTGGTTCACTCCTCAAATGGCTGCAAAAGCTGGGACTGGGCCAGGCCGAAGCCAGGAGCCAGGAGCTTCCTCTGGGTCTCCCATGTGGGTATAAGGGCTCAAGCACCTGGGCCATCCTCCACTGCCTCCCAGGCACATCAGCAGGGAGGTGGATCGGAACTGGAGCAGCTGGAATTTGAACCAGCACCCATACAGGATGCAGGTACTGCAGGCAGAGGCCTAACTCTCCAAGTCACAGTGCTGGCCCAGGAAACTGCTTCTTAAGTTCAGGGCAGGACAAGCAAGGGACCTAAGGCTCAAAATTTAAGGCGGCATCCACTCTCAGGTACTGATCCTGCACATGCACAACCTTGAGAATAAGTGTACTTCCTTAAAGATTGCACTCTCACAACTTATTTATTTCACCCTAGTCTTAGCCCTGCCTTTTCTGCTCCCATCCCATAAACCCAGAATCCCCCTCAGAACCAAGAAATACCTTACACTGCTTTTGTAGCCTCCAAGGAGAACAGCACAGATATGAGTGTTTATAAAGCACTCAATGATTACTTGTGGAATTGAGCAGAATTCTCTCCAAAAACAAAAGCAAGTATGCTGAGGGCTGGCATCATGTCACAGAGGGTTAGATTAAGCTGCCACTTACAATACCAGCATCCCACACTGGAGCACCGCTTTGAGTCCTGGTTGCTCTACTTCTGATCTAGCTCCTTGAAAATGCACCTGGGAAGTAGCAGCTGATAAATCAGGTACTTGAGTCCCTGTCACCCAAGCAGGAAACCCAAATAGTGTTCCTGGGCCCTGGCTTCCAGCTAGCCCAGACCCAGCTCTTGCAGACATTCAGGGAATGAACCAGGGAATGCAAGATATTTCTGTCACTCTGCCTTTCAAACAAATAAGTGTTGTTGTTGTTTTTTTTTAAAGTATCCTAACAAATCAGTGTCCACCTGGAGATGCTTAAATTGGAGAGTAAACAAACAGTGGAAAAATAACTAATGAGCATCTGGGAAAGAAGGCTTCATTTGACACTGGGGAGTATCCAGAGAAATTATGTTTAAAACCACCTAACAAAACAAGTACATTTTAGGGCCAGTGCCGTGGCTCACTTGGTTAATCCTCCACCTGCAGCCCCGGCATCCCATGGCGCCGGTTCTAGTCCTGGTTGCTCCTCTTCTAGTCCAGCTCTCTGCTGTGGCCCAGGAGGGCAGTGGAGGATGGCCCGAGTGCCTGGGCCCCTGCATGTGCATGGGAGACCAGGGAGAAGCACCTGGCTCCTGGCTTCAGATCGGCGCAGTGCCGGCCATAGCGGCCATTTGGGGAGTGAACCAACAGAAGGAAGACCTTTTTCTCTATCTCTCCCTCTCACTGTCTATAACTCTACCTGTCAAATAAATAAAAAAAGAAAATCATTGAAGTACATTTTAAAAAAGATTTATTTATTTTGAAAGAGTTAGAGAGAGAGAGAGAGAGAGAGAGAGAGGGAGAGACAGAGATAAGTATCTTCCATCCACTGGTTCACTCCTCAAGTGGCTGTAATGGTCAGGGCTTGGCCAGGCCAAAGCCAGGAGTCAAGAGCTTCTTCCATGTCTCCCATGTGTGTGCAGAGGCCCAAAGACTTGGGCTATCTTCTGCTGCTTTCCCCATACCATTAATAGGAAGCTGGATTGGAAGTGGAGCAGCCAGGACACAGCTGCCCATGTGTCGAAGTCAGTAGCTTTTCCCAGTATGCCACAGTGCCAGCCCCAACAAGTACATGTTTAACAAACATCTGGACAACAGAGAATAAGACTTCTGACTTCATCACATGAGGAAAGCACATTCAAAATAACCAAATGATTTCACTGCTTTTCCTCCCAGAAGAGTGCGTGTACTTTACAGACTAGTCTCAGAGGCTGAGGAACCAAAGTTTGGTAACATCCAGGACAGCAACACTTTCAGAGCCTCAGAGAAAGTAGCTCAGAAGGGCAAGCACTAAGGCTGAAATCGGACTCGGCAATTCACAGAGCAGCACAAACGTTGAGCAAAACACGATCTGGCTTTAATACTTGTCTCATGGCCAGTGCCGCAGCTCACTAGGCTAATCCTCTGCCTGCAGCACCGGCACCCCAGGTTCTAGTCCCGGTTGGGGCGCCAGATTCTATCCCAGTTGCTCCCCTCTAGTCCAGCTCTCTGCTGTGGCCTGGGAGTGCAGTGGAGGATGGCCCGAGTCCTTAGGCCCTGCACCTGCATGGGAAACCAGAGGAAGCACCTGGCTCCTGGTTTCAGATCAGCGCAGTGTGCCAGCTGCAACGCACTGGCCGTAGCAGCCACTTGGAGAGCGAACCAACGGAAAAAGAAGACATTTCTCTCTGTCTCTCTCTCTCACTGTCTAACTCTGTCAAAAAAATAGAAAGAAACTGTAAAAAAAAAAAAAAAAAAAAAAAAAAAAAAAAAAAAAAACTTGTCTCCTGAACTGAAAGGTTATTGAAATTACGTTCAAGCCAGTCTTCTAGCTCAAATAGGAAAAAAAGAATGCTGTAAACTATAATTGATCTGCAGCATCTGGGAAGACATCTTTATTTGCTCCCTCACTGAGGAATTTATTCATTTGGGACCAAGCACGAATCCAACGTGAAGGCATCTTGTCCAAAGCCCAAGTAGCTGATTAAGTAGGCTCTCATGGCAAGAGTATCGATTGATGGGCCCATTTCCAAATCCTGAACTGCACACACAATGTTTTGCTGCTAGCCAATCACTCCTCACCCAGGCTCTCACAGGGTCCCTAGTCATGCCAATCTCTATAAGGCCAGATTTGAAAGCTTATCCAAAAATGCCAGAGAGGGGCTTATGCTGTGGCACAGCAGGTTAACGCCCTGGTCTAAAACACTGGCACCCCATATGGGCGCTGGTTTGAGACCCAGCTGTTCCACTTCTGATCCAGCTCTCTGCTATGGCCTGGGAAAGCAGTAGAAGATGGCCCATGTCCTTGGGCCCCTGCACCCATGTGGGAGACTCAGAAGAAGCTCCTGGTTCCTGGCTTCGGATCGGCGCAGCTCCAGCTGTTGCGGCCAATTGGGGAGTGAACCACCAGATGGAAGACCTCTCTTTCTCTGTCTCTCCTTTGTCTGTGTAACTATGACTTTCAAATACATAAATCTAAAAAAAAAAAAAAAAAAAAAAAAATGCCAGAGAAAGGCAAGGGAAATTTTTTGCAAAGATGAAAAATAGTAAGAAGTTTACTACTGGGGCCAAGCGCTGTGGCGCAACAGGCTAAAGCCTCCGCCTGCGGTGCTGGCATCCCCTACAGGTGCCAGTTCATGTCCCGGCTGCTGCACTTCCAACCCACCTCTTTTATGGCCTGGGAAAGCAGTAGAAGATGGCCCAAGTGCTTGGGTCCCTGCACCCGCAAGGAAAACCCGAAAGAAACTCCTGGCTTTGCATCAGCCCAGCTCCAGCCATTGCAGCCATTTGGGGAGTGAACCAGCGGATGAAAGACCTCTCTCTGCCTCTCCTTCTCTCTATAACTCTGCCTCTCGAATAAATAAATAAGTATGAACTCATATGATAAAGCTCATATGCTCACATCATCTTTTATTTATCCATTCATCAGCTGATTGATTTTGGGATTTTTTTTGGCTATTACAAACAATGCAGCTATGAACATTTGTCCCTAAGTTTTTGTGTGTTTTTATTTCTCTAGAAGTAGAATTTCTGGGTTATATGGTAACTATGTTTAAACTTTTGAGGGACTGCCCTAATGTTTTTCACAGTAGCTGTGCCATTTCATGGCAGCACCAACAGTATGACAGTTCTAATTTCTCCACATCCTTGCCAACACTTGTAATCTTTGTCTTTTAGATTAAAACATCTCAGTAGACACGAAATAGCAGCTCAATGTGGCTTTGATTTTCCATGTTAGTAACTCATGGAAGGGATCAACCATGTAGCTAGATCATATTACACATCAACTAGGAACTAGAGACTTGATTTTTTTCATAAAACATTAAAGATGAATAAGCTCAGTCTTTGCCCCTCATATATTCACAGTCCAGGGAGCAGAAGAGACAGGGAGGAGCTCCTGAACCTGAGGGTTGGCTGGCTCTATCCAATGAGGTACAGACACGGAGGTGTGCTAGATGATTAGGATAACAAGTCCAAGGGTTCAACAGGCCATCCACATTTGTAGCTCCCTATTCTCTCATTTGCATTCTTCCTCAACTCCTTAGTTTTGCCAGTAATTCAAGGTTAACAAACCAAAGTGGCACTGCTTCACCTTTCAGACATCCAAGGTCATAAATCAGCCTGGACTCACACTGACATTGGATACGCTTAGCCAAATGCTAAGGCATGACACAGGTTGCACACTTTGGGCAGTGAGGTGAAACCTGACACTGCCTGTAACAACTGCTGTGGCTGTTGTTTGCTCTTCATCCTCCACCCCTCCAACATCAACAGAAGCACAGCCTCCAGGCCAGCTGCGTTGTAAAACATTTTAAATTAAACTAGGCCGGCGCCGTGGCTTAACAGACTAATCCTCCACCTTGCGGCGCCGGCACACCGGGTTCTAGTCCCGGTCGGGGCGCCGGATTCTATCCCGGTTGCCCCTCTTCCAGGCCAGCTCTCTGCTATGGCCCGGGAAGGCAGTGGAGGATGGCCCAAGTCCTTGGGACCTGCACCTGCATGGGAGACCAGGAGAAGCACCTGGCTCCTGGCTTCGGATCAGCGAGATGCGCTGGCCGCAGCGGCCATTGGAGGGTGAATCAACGGCAAAAAGGAAGACCTTTCTCTCTGTCTCTCTCTCTCTCTCTCACTATCCACTCTGCCTGTAAAAAAAAAAAAAAAAAAAAAAAAAAAAAAAAAAAAAAGGCTAAAAAGTGGATTTTGATGTTTTAAAAAAAAATTTTTTTTAATTAAACTTGAAATTTGAAGTCACCGAAAGTTTTCTTCAATTTCTATCCTATCAAATTCCTATTTCTGTCTAGCTTCCTTCCCACCTAGCCCCGCAACCCCATCACTCTCTCCTTTATGCACTCCAGCTTCTCATATACCCTAACCATTTTGACCAATCCTTAATGACCCAAACCAGATGTGACCTACTCCAGAATCCTTCCAGAACAGAACCAACCTCTATGAACTTACAGTGTGGACTGCTCGTAGGCTGATCATACCTACCCACCCATGAAATTGCCACACTGCCTTAGTTCAGATTTTAACCCTTGTTTTCTCTTGAGCTATCACAATGGCCTCCAGCAACAAACTCTCCCTGACTCTAATCTTGCTGGGACAGACTTGGAACATATGAGCAGCCACAGTGATCATTATCAGACACACATCATCATCTTACTTTGACAAATCTTCCTGACTTTCTATTGCCTTTGGGCTAAAGTCCAAACTCCTTAGTACAACACACAAGGTAGTTCATAATCTGGCCTAAATAGCTTCCTTATCTCACCACTCTCCACCAAATGGCTTATGCTGCAGCCACACTGACCCCACCTAACATTCTAACATCCCGTTCTTATGCCTCAGTGCTTTGGCTGTTACAGTGTTCCCTCATCACCTTCACTAATTCACCTCTATTCACCCTTTAAGATGCAGCTCAACTAGCACCTCCTTTGTGAGGCATATTCTAACTTCATTCATTCCTGTACTCACTCAGTAACTGTTAAATGATCATAAGCTAAACTCTAAACTGAGGATACCATGACAACAGCTCTCACTCTCCAGGAACTTGAAGTCTGTTATATCTCCTCTCAGGTAGAGTAATGAGGCCAAGGGTCTCTTTTTAAAAAAGCTTTGTTGAGGTATATCATCCACTTTAAGTGAGGAATTTGAAGGCTGTTAGTGCATTTATAGACTTATACAACCATCTTAAGTCATTTCCATCACTCTATTTTTTTAAAAAGATTTATTTATTTTTATTTGAAAGATACACAAGAGAGAAGGAGAGGCAGAGAGAGAGAGGTCTTCCAACTGCTGGTTCACTCCCCAAATGGCCATCTTCTACTGCTTTCCCAGACCACAGCAGAGAGCTGGATTGGAAGTGGAGCAGCGTGGACTCGAACTGGCACTGCAGGCGGTGGCCCCACCCGCTAAGCCACAGCACTGTCCCCTCCATCACTCTAAAAAGAAACCTCCTGCTGAATCCTCATTTCCACCCCAAAACCATGGCAACCACTAATGTCCTTTACATTGCTATACATTTACTTTTCTGGGCTTCTCATAAATGAATTCATACAACAAGAAGTCTTGTGACTGCCTTCTTTCACTTAGCACATTTTCAAGAATCATTCATGCTAAATCAAGTGTCAGTACTCTTACTCTTTTTTTTTTTTTTTAAAGATTTATTTATCTGAAAGGCAGAGTTAGAGAGTTGGAGAGAGAGTTGGAGGGAGGAAGGGAGAGAGGGAGAGAGAGAGGCAGAGACAGAGAGATGTTCCATCTGTTGTTTCACTCCCCAAAAGGCAACAACAGCCAACAACAGCCAGAGCTGGGCCAATCCAGAGCCAGGAGCCAGGAGCTTCTTCTCGGTCTCCCATGTGGATGGCAGAGGCCCACGCACTTAGGCCATCTTCCATTGCTTCCCCAGAAGCATTAGCAGAGAGCTGGATTGGAATTGGGGCAGCCAGGACTGGAACCAGCACCCATATGGGATGCTGGCTCTGCAGGCAGCGGCTTTACCCTCTACGTCACAGTGCCAGCCCCTAGTAGTCTTACTTTTTCTTACTAAATAATATTTCATTGTATGGATATACACATTTATCCATTCATCACTGATAGACATTTAGCTTATTTCTATTCTTTTGTTATCATGAGTAATGCTGCTACAAACATCCGTGTGTAAATTTTCTATAGACATTTTTATTTCTGTTGAGTATATGCCTTGGAGTGAAACTGTTGGGTTACATAACTATGTTTAACCTTCTTAGGCACTGTTTTCCACAGTGGCTACACTATTTTACAGTTCCACCATCAGTGTTTGAAGGTTCCAAATTCTCCATGTGCTTGCCAACACTTGTTGTCCTCTTTTTGAGTAGAGCATCCTAGTGGATGTGAAGAAATTACTGTGGTGTTGATTTCATTTATTTGATGGCTAATGATGTTGGATACCTTTTCATGTACTTATTATTTTCATTTTTTTCTCTGGAGAAAAAGTCTATTAAATTCTTTTGTCCATATTTTATTGGGTTATTTATCTTTCTCTTGTCAAGATATAAGTTCCTTATGTATTTTATATATAAATCCCTTCTCAACGTATGATTGCAAATATTTCCTCCCATTTACCCATCCTAATAAGTATAAAGTAATGCATGGATCATTTGAATCTTATTCATCTTTGCATTTCAAAAAATTAGCACATAATCTAGCACATTACATATGTGCAGTAAATGTTAGGTTAATATTAAATAATGTGCAGTGCTTTGAAGACAAGTATGATTGCTTACTTGTCCCATATCTCTCTCCTACTTCACACCTAGTACCAAGCATAAAGCAAATGATTGGGAAATACTCAAAGACTACATGTGATGGTTGATTTTTTGGTGTCACCTTCACTAAGCAGTACTTAGAATCTGGAAAAGCATTATTTTGGGTGTGTCGCGAGGATGTTTCTAAAGGAGATTAGTATGTGAGTTTGAGTGAATTAGGTGGGAGGGCTCAGCCTGAAAATGGGCAGCCATCATCCAAAGGTTGGGGATCAAAGAGAATAAATACAGAAGGCAAATTAGTCTCAGGCTCCAAGAGCTGACACATGCTTGATTCCTGCCTTGGACATCAACTGCTGGTCTTAGGACTCTAGGATTATAACAGTGGCCCCTTGTGATGCTGAGGCTTTCAGCCTCAAACTAAGAGTTATAACCTTGGCTTCCCTGGTATCACACAGTCTTTGGACTCGGACTTAGCAATGCTACCAGCATCCCAGGGTCTCCAGACTGCAGATGATCTGTATGGGATTTCTCAGCTGCAATAATTACAAGGCCAATTACCCTAATAAATTCCCCTTCATTTACTCATACACTATTTCACATTGATTTTGCCTCTCTAGAGAACCCTAATACAGTGAGTAATTTTATACTGAACAAAAACAGTGGAGATGCTGCAGAATCCAGAGGAAAGAGGAAAGGCATCTGAAACCAATAGAATGTCCCTTTTCATATACTGTTACTACTGTTCTCTTAGGCTAAGAAGCCACCCCTGTATAAACCCATCCCTGCTGTGACGTACACTCATGAGTAGCTATCAAAATGCCCCATCACTCAGAAAACTAGCCCCTCCCTCCATTCCCTTCACCAGTGGGGGAGATGTCAAGCAAGTGACAGAATCACAAGCTGTGTTCATCCACAGCAATGAATGGCAATTCAGTTCTTCCAGAAATACCTTTCTTTTTCTTAAGGAGCTTTGAACTTGATCCAGAAGAAAAGAGACAGGTTGGCATCTGGACAACAGAGACACAGAGCTGACATAGAAGTTCCACCCTTGTGGCTGCTAAACTAAATACTGACTACTCCTCAGAAGAGAAACACTAACAAGAAACCCTACGTGATCATTAAGAGCCAACAGTAAATACTTTTCAAACCCAACACAGCATATAGCCAGGACTAGAGGAGGCTCTGAAAAGGAAAATCTGCTGGTGTACCACAATGCCTAGGTCAGTGAGGCAAAAAATATCCCTGCCATCCCTTCCTTCCTTTTATTACTCAAGCTACAAACTTAATCCAGGCCATTCAACCATATGCCCTTCTCACCAGTCACTGTGTCACTTACATTCAAAATCTACTTGGGGCCAGTGCTGTGTTGCTGTAGGTTAAAGCCCCATCCTGCAGCACTAGCATCCCATATGGGCACCAGTTCAAGTCCTGGATACTCCACTTCCAATTCAGCTCCCTACTAATGGCACCTGGGAAACCAGCAGAAGATGGCCGACGTTCTTGGGCCCCTGCACCTACATGGGAGACCAGAAAGAAGCTCCTGACTCTTGGCTTCAGCATGGTTCAGCCTCGGCTGTTGCAGTCATTTGGAAAGTGCACCAGAGGATGGAAGATCTCTCTCTCTCTCTCTGTCTCTACTTCTCTCTGTAACTCTTTCAAATAAATAAAATAAATCTTATAAAAAATAACTAAAAGATAATTGTGATGTATTTATGGGTAAGATACTAATATCCACATATAAAGACCATTAGCACTATAAGAAAAAGATAACCAATTAAAAGAGACTGACATTACATGAAAAACAAGATCTAATGTAGTATCATCCACAGAAACACATTTTTAAACCTAAAAGCATAAAGAGTAGATGTACTTGAGGCCATGTTTGTCAAAGGATAGCAAATTAAAAAAAAAAACAAAAAAACCTCCGGGTGTCCCAATGTTGCCTATAAGACAAGAAAAAACTCAATAGGCTACATGACGCCCTCCATGAGTACACTGAGAATGAGCTCTGTGGCCACACTAGGCCATGATCTGGCCCAAGTCTGCCTTTCCAGTTTTTCCTTCCTCTGCTCCCACTCCTCTGGCACTTACGTGTTCCTTGCAGCATGTGTAATACACCAGAAATTATGTGCACTTCAGAATTAAATAAATCTGAAAACTTACAAATTTCCCTCTCTATTCCAGTACTCCAGAGTTCTCTTTCTAAAAGCAAATCTGAGCCATGTCATTGCCTAAGTTCTCAAAAAGCTCTTCCATAGTTAATCAACTATGCATAAAAACCCAAACTCCTGGGGCTGTACTGGTTAAGCCACTATGCCTGTATCTCACATCAGAGTACCTGGATTAGAGGCCCAGCTCCACTCCCAATTCCAGATTCCTGCCAATGAGTACCCTAGGAGGCAGCCAGTGATGGCAAGGTGGTTCCCACCACTCAAATGGAACACCTGTTTTAAGTTCCTGGTTCCCTCTGCCCCTGACCCTCTATGTCTTTCTGCCTTCCAAATAAAATAAAACTGGGAGCCAGACGGCTGGCAGAGTGGTTAAGTTGCCACTTGGAACATCAGAGTTCACTGTCCATTCTAGCTTCCTGCTAATGTACACCCTAGGAGGCAGCAGGTGATGAATCAGGTGCTTGGGTCCCTGCCACCCACATGGAAGTCCTGGACTGAGCGCCTGGCTTCAGTATGCCTAAGCCCTGACTATTTTAGGCATTTGGGAAGGAATCCAGCTGATAGGAGATGACTCTCTCTCTCTCTTTCTGTTTGTCTTTCAAATAAAATGCAAATAAGTAAATAAAAACTTAAATATATAGATCTTGCTTTAAAAATAAAAAATTTTTAAATCCAAACTCCTTAGCACAACATACAAAGCCTTTATGTGACATCACACCTGCCTTCCTTTCTAGTCTCTACTTTTTCATTACCCTCCAACTCCTAGTCTCATGCTGTAGTATACTTCTAGACTGCACGCTGTTCTCTGAAGGTGCCATTCTCTCTCAGTTCCCACCCTGCACATGTTACTCCTCCTTCATCCCTTCTTTCTTTAGCTGATTAATTTCTAGTAATCTTTCACGCTCAGCTAAGGCACAACTTCTAGAGAGCCTTTCCTAGTCCCTTGCCTGTTCAATATGGTCTGAATGTTTGCATTCCCCCAAATTAATGTGCTGAAACCTAATTTATAATGGATGAGTAGTTAACAGGTAAAACTTTTAGGGGTGAGGCCAGTGCTGTGGCACAACAGGTTAATACCCTGGCCTGAAGCGTCAACATCCCATATGGGTGCTGGTTCAAGACCTGGATACTCTACTTCCCATCCAGCTCTCTGCTATGGCCTAAGAAAGCAGTGGAAGATGGCCCAAGTCCTTGGGCCCCTGCAACCTCGTGGGAGATCCAGAGGAAGCTCCTGGCTTCGATTTGGTGCAGCTCTGGCCGTTGTGGCCAATTGGGGAGTGAACCACTGGACAGAAGATCTCGATCTCTCTCTCTCTCTCTCTGGCCGTTGTGGCCAATTGGGGAGTGAACCACTGGACAGAAGATCTCTCTCTCTCTCTCTCTCTCTCTGTGTAACTCTGACTTTCAAATAAATAAATAAATCTTAAAAAAAAAAAAAAGAAAAAAGAAACTTTTAGGGGTGCTCAGATCAAGAAGATGGAGCCTCATGTTCATAAAAGATGGGGCTTGCTCCTTCAGTTGCCTAAGGACATAGCAACAAGGTACTACCTTTGAATCAGACAGCCCTCACACCTGACACTGAACTTGCTGGTGCTTCAGCTTGGACTTCCTAGCCTCCAGAACCATGAAAAATAAATTTCTGTTGTTTACAAATTACTCAGTCTAAGGAATTCTGTTATAGTAACCTGAATGGACTAAGACACTCCACACCTCAATTCCAAAACATAATCACCTCTCATCTGGACCACTGCAATAACTGCAATAGCCTCCTAACTGCTCTCCTTGAGTGATTCCATATGATCCATTCTCCTCCTAGCAGCCAGAAAGACTTTCGAAAAAATGCGTATCAGTGCACCTCACTCCATTTTTAAACAAACTTCTTAGGGTATGCCCCTTATATTATTTTATTTAAAATATTTTTAGGGGCTGGTGCTGTGGCACAGCAGGTTAACACCCTGGCCTGAAGCACCGGAATCCCACATGGGCACGGGTTCGAGACCTGGCTGCTCAACTTCTGATCCAGCTCTCTGCTATGGCTTGGGAAAGCAGTATAAGATGGCCCCTGCACCCTCATCGGAGACCCAGAGGTAGCTCCTGGCTCCTGGCTCCGGATCGACACAGCTCAGCTGTTGCTGCCAAATGGGGAGTGAACCATCAGATAGAAGGCCCTCCCCACCCCCATCCTCCCCTCTGCCTCTCCTCTCTCTAACTTGGGCTTTCAAATAAATAAATAAATCTTCATTCTACTCTCAACAAAACCCAGAAGTTTACCAGCACTTACAAGGCCTTAGATTTGGCTAGACTCCCTGACCTCATATGGAACTATTTTCCCACTGCTATGTACCAGTCACACTGACCTTTTTGGTTCCAGGATTTACCTAACATTCCCACTGACTTGCATTTGCTTTTCCCTCCAGGTGAAACACATACGCCTCCATCTTAAAACTGCTAGATGAGGGGCCAGCACTGTGGTGCAGCGGGTTAACACCCTGGCCTGAAGCACCGGCATCCCATATGGATGCCGGTTCAAGAACCAGCTGCTCCACTTCCCATCCAGCTCTCTGCTATGGCCTGGGATAGCAGCAGAAGATGGCCCAAGTCCTTGGGCCCCTGCACCCACGTGGGAGACCCAGAAGAAGCTCCTGGCTCCTGGCTTTAGATTAGTGCAATTCCGGCCGTTGCGGCCAATTGGGGAATGAACCATCAGATGGAAGACCTCTCTCTCTCTGCCTCTCCTTCTCTCTCTGTGTAACTCTTTCAAACAAATAAATTAATCTTAAAACACACACACAAACACACACACACACTGCTAGGTGTGGGGCCAGCACTGTGGCACAGTGGGTTAGAGCCCCGGCCTGAAGTGCCGGCATCTCATATGGGCGCTGGTTCTAGTCCAAGCTCCTCCACTTCCAATCTAGCTCTCTGCTATGGCCTGGGAAAGCAGTGGAAGATGGCCCAAATCCCTGGGCCCCTACACCCACATGGGAGACCTGGAAGAAGCTCCTGCCTCTTTGCTTTGGATTAGCACAGTTCTGGCCAATGCAGCCATTTGGGAAGTGAGCCAGCAGATGGAAGACTTTTCTCTCTCTCTCCCTCTCTGTCTGTAACTCTACCTTTCAAAAAAATAAATAAAATCTAAAAATATAAAGGATGTGTGTGTGTGTGTGTGTATACATATATATTTGTGACTTTAGTATGTCAGGCATTTTTCTAGGTTTTTGTAATACGGTAGTGAACAAGACAACCAAGGTCCTTCCTGTTGTGTAGTTTACTTTCTTTTTTTTGTTTTAAAAGGTTTATTTATTTGAAAGGCACAGTGAGAGACAGAGAGAGGGAGATGGCTCTTCTATCTGTTGGTTCACTCCTCAAATGGCTGCAAAAGTTGGAACTGGGCAATGCTGAAGCCAGGAGCCAGGAATTCCATCTGGGTTTCCCACATGGTGGCAGGGACTCAGTATTTGAGCCATCATCTGCTGCCTTCCCAGGTGCATTAGCAGGAAACTGGATCACAAGTGGAGTAGCCACTGATAAGAAATGCAGGCTTAAGCTGCTGCTCCAAGAAGCCTGCCCCTTGTGAGTTTACTTTCTAATGGAGGAAAGTAGTTAAAAATAAAGCAATGATGCCAGATGGTGATGAGAAAAGTCTGGTAATGTGATTAAAGATAACTAGAGGAGATGGGCTACTTTAAATAGGGTAGATATGGTGCCGCAAGGGGAGACTTAACCTACTACACCACAGAGCTGACCCCAAGTCACAAATATTTTTAAGGACAGAATGGGGCTGGTGTTGTGGAGTAACAGGTTAAGGCACTGCCTGCAATGCCAGCATCCCATTATGGGTGCCAAGTTTGAGTCCTGGCTCCTACACTTCTCATCCAGCTCCCTACTGATGCTTCTGGGAGAGCAGTGAAAGATGACCCAAGTGAATGGGCCCCTGTACCCATGTGGGAGACCCAGATGTTCTGGGCTTCTGGCTTCAGCCTGACCCAGCACTGGCAGTTGCAGCGATTTGGGGGAGTGAACCAGTGGAAGATCTATCTATCTCTCCCTCACTTCCTCTGTGATTCTGCCTTTAAAATATATATATATATATATATTTTTTTAAAAAAAAGGGCACAATGAATTAAAAAAATACAAACTACAGGGCCTAGCACTGTGGCACAGCGGGATAACGCCCTGGCCTGAAGCGCCAGCATCTCACTGTTCTTCACCCTCACTGCCTTAATTCAAGCTTAGGTCTTCATCATCTCTCTTCTAGACTAGTGCAAGATCTTCCAACTGATTTCTTTCTTTCTTCAACTTGATCTCTCCAAAAACAACTTCCACACTTCTATCACATCTGGTCATTCTGAGACACAGATATGCACATTACTCCTCTGCTCAAAACTCTCCATTGTCCTAAAGCTCAAGTCTCTTAGCAACAGTGTTAAAGAGACCTCTCCAGCCTCATCACTCACTGCTATCCCCAATTTCCCATCCTACAGGTACTTGAGTACCTGCCATCGAAGTAGGAGACCTGGAATTCCTGGCTCCAGGCTTCAGCCTGGCCCAGTCCAGGCTGCTACAGCCATTTGGAAGATCTCATTCTGTCTCCCCATCTCTGTTACTCTTTCAAATAAGTAAATAAATCTTTTTTTTTTTAATGTCCAATAAAAAGGACTGAGGGGATAAACATATCAAAACTCCTCAGCTTGACATTCAAAGTCAACCTCATGTTAGCCCCATCCTACCTTTTTAGATTTAGCTTACTCTTCTCTTACTTGCTAATCCCCAAATACATCCTTGAGTCCCACCTCAACTTCACTTGGGGCTTTCATTCCTGATGCTTCCTCTCTCTAATGAAACCCAAATCATCCATTAAGGCCCAGTTCAAATGGCTCCCTGTTCATGAAGTCATGAGAAGGAACAAGCACTTTGTTTTTTCCTACTAGTAAGGTATTTACTATTTCTTACTTTATAATTGCAGCCATTATCCTCCCAACTAGACTACATGCTTTTTCTTTTTTTTTTTTTTTAAGATTTATGTATTTATTTCAAAGTCAGAGATACACAGAGTAAGAAGGAGAAGCAAAGAGAAAGAGAGAGAGAGAGAGAGAAAGAGAGACAGAGACAGAGAGAGAGAAAGGTCTTCCATCCACTGGTTCACTCCCCAACTGGCCGCAACGGACAGAGCTGTGCCTATCTAAAGCCAGGAGCTTCTTCAGGGTCTCCCACACGGGTGCAGGGGCCCAAGGAGGTGGGCCATCTTCTACGGCTTTCCCAGGCCACACAGAGAGCTGGATAGGAAGTGGAGCAGCCGGGACTTGAACTGGCGCCCATATAGGATGCCGGCACTGTAGGTGGCAGCTTTATCCGCTACACCACAGCACCGGCCTCGCATGCTTTTTCTTTCTCACTGGACTTTAAGTAAATTGAAGGCAAGAAACTTAATTTAGCATCCCTTCTCTCAACCTAAATCCCTAACAGTGACTTGCACAAAGCAAACATTTGTAACAGTAGAGAATATTTTTAGAATTACAGGTCTCATGCCTCCATTCCTTCATACATGTGCTTCTGCTTTAGTCGAAACTGGCTTTTCCTATTCATATAAGCTTCTAAGAATCAGCCCAAAAGTCATATCCTCTCTGAAGTCCTCCTTAATGTTTCCAAGTGTGTTTTTAAAAAGCAAAGTGACAGCGCATGAGAATGAGACAGACTGTGATCTTCTATCTCTCGCTGACTTCCCAAATGCCCACAACCTCATCAATTATTGAATGTGTATTTGAGTACTTGCTGGATACTATGCTGGGGACACAAAGATGAAGATATTGTTCCTGCTATCAGGAATCAGCTAGGCCAAAGCCAGAAGCTAGGAACTCCATCATGTTTCCCATGTGAGTAGTAGGAACCCACACCTGCTGCCTTCCAGGCATATTAGTAGGAAGCTGGATCATTGGGGAGGCAGACTTGAACCCAGGAACTCCGACATGGGATACAGGTGTCCCAAGAAGTGGTTTAACACAATACCTCCCTAAACCCCTCCCTTTCAGAACCCATTTAAGCACTCCTTCCTCTTATACCTATAGTATTTTGTACATCATTCATAGTTCCACTCATCAGACTTGTTGTTATAACTTGATGGGTTCCTCTCCTCCCCATATCATAACTTCTTTCATTTTTTATTCATTTTATTTATTTGATAATGAAAGAGAGAGGGAGGGGGAGGGAGAAAGAGAGAAAGGAAGAGAGAGACAGAGAATGAATATGAATGAGTGAATAAGAATGTCCATATTCACTGGTTTACTCCCCAAATGCCCACAACATCCAGAGTAGGGCCAAAGACAAGAGCCAGGATCTCAATCCAGGTCTCCCAGGTGGATGGCAGGTACCTAACTACTTGAGCCACTGACTGATGTCTCAGAAGCTGGAATTAAAAGTGGAGCCAGGACTCAAATCCAGGCACTCTGATATGGGATGCAGGCATTCCAAGCAAAATGTTAACCTCTAGGCCAAATGCCCACCCTGATTATAAATTTTTTTGGAGTAGATATAGTATCTTTCTCCATTAATAAATTCCAAAGGCTGAATAAAGTATTGGGCATAATTAAGTGCACAATAAATAAATTTTATTTATTTATTTATTTGAAAGGCAAAATTACAAAGAGAGGTAGACACAGAAAGAGAGAAATCTTCTATCCGCTGGTCATTCCTCAAATGTCTGCGATGATCAGGCTGGGCCAGGCCAAAGCCAGGAGCCAGGAACTTCTTCCAGGTCTCCCACGCAGGTGCAGGGGCCCAAGCACTTGGGCCATCCTCCACTGCTTTCCCAGGCACCTTAGCAAGGAGCTGGATCCTAAGTGGAGCAACAGAGACTTGAAGTGGCACCCATAAGGGATGCCAGTGTCACAGGCGGCGGCTTTACTGGCTACACCACAGTGCCTGCCCCAATATATGAATTTTAAAAATAGTGACTCTGTGTTAAAGTGTAAACCAGCAATACAGACCATGGAGTTGCAATGTCAGGTTCAAATCCCAGCTCCACTGACAGGCTGTACAACCCTGAATAAATTACTTCTCTATGCCTCACTTTTTCTCCTCTGAAAAATGAAGATAATAATTGCCCTAAAGTAGAATTTAAAGAGCTAAAGCACATAAATACTTAGCACAGTGCCTGGCAACTAGTACACACTACACAAATTAGTATTGGGCCAGTGTGAGCAAGGTTTGAGTCTCAGCTGCTCCTCTTCCAATTCAGCTCCCTGCTAATGCACCTGGGAAAGCAGGTGGCCCAAGTACCTGGGCCCTTGCACCCACTTGGGAAACACAGAAGAAGCTCCTGGCTTTTGCCTGACCCAGCCCTGGCCATTGCAGTCACTTGGGACATGAACAAACATGGAAGATCTCTCTCTCTCTCTGTCCCTCCTTCTCTCTAATGCAGCCTTTCAAATAAATGAATCTTTTTTGAAAAAACAATTGAAACAGTTAGCTATTATCATCATTAGAACAGGAGGAAAGAAAGGCTTGCCTGGCACTAAATGACAAGCTCAGAAGAAGTTAGGCTCAAACCTGAGGTCAAGTGGGAGGGAAATGTCACATTAGGCTTCTCAGCAACAGAATGTATTCAGTAACTGATAAATTCCCTACTGGGAAGGGAAAAAAGGGCCAAAAGCTGCCTGGCCTTGATTCACATCCTCTTGGGAAAGCTTCACTTTAGAGGGAACTATTGATTTTCCTCCAAGGAGCAGAGATAACAAGTGTCTTCAAGAAGGAAAAACACAAGGAAATACAGTGGAGATGAGAAATGACACTAGATTGTGGCCAGCACAGTGGCGCAGCAGATAAAGCCACTGCCTGCAACGCAGGCATCCCATATACACGCAGGTTCAAGTCCTGGCTGCTCTACTTCTGATTCAGTTCCCTGCTGATAAGCCTGGGAAAGCAGCATAGGATGAAGTGCTTGGGTCCCTGCACCCAAATGGGAGACCTGGAAGAAACCCCTGGCTCCTGGCTTTAGATCAGCCCAGCTCCAGCCATTGTGACCAACTGGGGAGTGAACCAAACGGATGGGGGACCTCTGTGTCTCTCTCTCTGTGGCTCTGCCATTCAAATAAATAAATCTTAAAAAAAAAAAAAAAGATACTAGGTAGATTCCTTAGATTGGTTTCCATGGTGCAAGCTTTTAGGCCAAGCAGCCTCATGTGTTCTGAGCCTACATTTCCCAGAGGCATTCTCTGACAGTGCCTGTGCCTCCTGGAGTCAGAGATGCAAAGGAGCAGAATCTGGGAAAAGGCACAGTAAAGACTAAAAAGCTGAAGCCATACAGAAATAAGAATTCTAGCCCAAACAGAAGAATACTGCAACAGAGGAATTCAAGGAAGGAATACAATGACCACGAAATGATAAGTTCTTTATCATCAGTGGATTTAAACAGACTGGGTAAGGCCGGCGCTGTGGTGTAAGTAGGCTAACTAAGCTTCTGCCTGTGTCACCAGCATCCCACGTGGGCACCAGTTCATGTCCAAGCTGTTCTTCTTCTGATCCAGCTCTCTGCTTATAATCAAGGAAGGCAGTAGAAGCTGGCCCAAGTGCTTCGGCCCCTGCACCCATGTGCGAGACCCAGAAGAAGCTCCTGAATCCTGGCTTTGGATTGGCCCAGTTCCAACCACTGCAGCCATGTAGGGAGTGAACTAGTGGATGGAAGACCTTTCTCTCTGTCTCTCCCTCTCTCTGTAACTCTACCTCTCAAATAAACAAATACAGTATTTAAAAAAAAAATAAACAGACTGGGTGATCACTTTCTGCTGATGTATAACATGAGTGGATGGACTAGATTTCAGACTCAAGTTCAGGGGCTGATGTTGTGGCACAGTGGGCTAAGATGCTGCCTGCGAAGCCTGCATCCCATATGAGCGCCAGTTAGAGTTCCAATTGTTCCACTTTCAATTCAGCTTCCTGGTACTGTGTCTGGAAAAGCGGTGGAAGACGGCCTGGGTACTCAGGCCCCTGCCACCTACGTGGGACACCTGAAAGGAGTTCTTGGCTTTTGGCTTTAGCCTGGTCCAGCCCTGGCTATTACGGCCATTTGAGGAGTGAACCAGAGGATGGCAGATCTCCCTCTGCCTTTCAAATAAATAAATAAATCTTTAAAAAAGAAGATTCAGGGGCTGGCACTGTGGCATAGCAGGTTAAGCCACTGCCTGCAGAGCCAGCATTCCATATGGGTGCCAGTTCAAGTCTCAGCTGCTCCACTTCTGATCCAGCTCTCTGCTATGGCCTAGGAAAGCAGTAGAAGATGGCCCAAATCCTTGGGCCCCTGCACCCGTGTGGGAGACCCTGAAGAAGCTCCTGGCTTCGGATTGGCACAGCTCTGGCCATTGTGGCCAACTGGGGAGTGAACCAGCGGATGGAAGACCTCTCTCTCTCTCTCTGCCTCTCCTTCTCTCTGTGTAACTCTGACTTTCAAATAAATAAATAAATCTTTTAAAAAAAGAAGATTCAAGTTCAACATTGAATGCCTACTCTTAGCTAACCACTATGCAAGATTAGGTGCTGGAAACTCAAGAGATGACAAATAATACAGTTCTGTAGCCTTGAGGGGTTCACTGCCTAATGGAGAAGATAAGCAGTTACAACAGGGTAAATGCTGTACAGAGCACTATGGAAGCAGAAAACAGGTCTTCAGATCCTTGGCGTCTCTTCGAGTCACTGGTAAGAGGCAACATGGCATTAATTAAAAATGGAAGTGCTTCTTAAGCAGTTTATAAGCAAATACTGGCAAAGGCTTTTGTGTTATTTCCAGAACAGATAATATGCACATCAGATAACCTTTACAAATGACTCAACATCTCTTAACCCTGAGCAAACTCCACATCTACAAGCATTCTTATTTACTCCATAAATATATTGATATCTGCTATGTGCCAAGCACAAAGGCAAAGCACTGAGAAACACCCCAAGACAAGAAAAATAGTGCTCATATTCTAGGAGTTAAAGAAGTCCTCTTCCTCTTCATCTTCCCTTCCCTCTCTCCTACACCCTTTTACTAACCAGATAATACCTAAAATTCCTTCTGGAAGTAGATGGATTGTTAAGTAATTAAAATACATAAAAATGTGACTTCGGGGAGTAGGTATGACTGCTAAAGCCTAGTGGTTAAGAAGCCCACATCCCACATCAAAGTATTTAGGTTCATTCCCATTGCTCTGACTCCAAAGTCCAGCCAATGCAGGCCCTAGGAGACAGCAGTGGTGGCTCAAATAATTGGGTTCCTGTCACCAAAGTGAGACCCAGATTGTGTTTCAGCTCCTCTCTTTGGCCACTTCAGGCATTTAAGGAGTGAACCAACAGACTGGAGCATTCTTGCTCATGAGCTCTCTCTCTCAAATATTATTTATTTTAAGTGACTTGGAAAAAGCAAGGGTAAGCTGGGAGTAACAGTGTTATTATTGCCAACTAAATGAGAATCTGCCAGGGTATGTTCAGAATATGAGACTGCCTACATTCCAAGGTAAAATATTATAGAACTGTGGTTATACATATGTCTTTTAGTCTATTCCTTCCCCAACCCAATTTTTTTTCTTCTCTCATCCCAGTATCATTAACACAGATTATTAAAAATAATGATACCTTTATTCATTCAGTCATTCACTAGTATTTACTAAGCACCTGATAGAGACATAGGAAACAGTTGTCAAAGTAAAACATTTAGGGGTACAAGTTGAAATAGCAGAATAAGTCACCACTTGGGACTCCCACACCCCATTATCAGAATGCCAGCTCCAATCCTGGCTCCTCTGCATTTTTCTTTGTAATGGTCTACTTATTTACTTGAAAGGCAGAGTTAGAAAGAGAAAGAGAGGAGAGACAGAGAGAGAGAAAAGTCTTCTATCCACTGGTTCACTCCCCAAATGGCCCCAATGGCCGAAGCTGAGCTGATCCAGAGCCAGGAACTTCTTCCAGGTATCCCATATGAGTACAGGGGCCCAAGCTATGCCACAGTGCCAGCCCTCTGGAGTGTTCTGGGAGATGAACTCCAGCTCTGTTGGTATGTATGGTATTGGGCAAGTTACCTAAATTCTCTATGTCTCAGTTTCCACTTCTGTAGAACTAGGATAATTATACTAGCAGCTATCTTACAAGGTTAGTATTAAATTAGACAATGCATATAAAACATTTAGCACAGAACCTGGCACAGAATAAGCACCCTACATTATTTCCCCTTTGGCATTCTCCTTCTACATTCTTTCCTGCTAAGCCCCAGCCTCAGATTCTTTCTCACCACAGCCTTCAAAGCATCTATTATCAGTTAGCTGTCCTGAGAAAAAAACAATCTGCTATCCCTAGCTTGGAATCTAGGTCTTCTGTTTACTATATGCTAGTGTTCCACCACCACCACCACACTACACTACTACTAATTTTGCATGCTTAAAAAAATTCAAAGATAAATAGTCAGATATACAAATTCAATAGCAGTTACACATGCCTCAATTCCTCACTAAGATCTTGGCTTGGACCAAGAATCCCTAGAGAAGGAAGTCCCTGGAAACCAGGAACAGTTATCAAATGTCCACAGGGAGACACTCATGGGAAGAAAACCAAAACAAAACAAAACAATTATTACTGCTTTGAAGAAGCAAGGGATGAGAACTCCCACAGCCTGCCCGCTGGAGGTTTATCAAAGGAGATGTGACATTGATTGCCACCTCCTCCTTGACGTACCCACTGCACCTACTCCCCTATCACAGCAGTCCTGACATATTTTTGCACTTACTTATCTGTCTCTATTCAGTCTGTGAAATCCTTCAGGACAATTACCACACTTCATCCTGCTTTGTATTATCAGGCATAATACAATGCCTGCTACACAGAAGTTTGCTACACAGAAGTTTGATGAGTAACCTGATAAATAAAGGAACAAAATAGTAAAAGGAGAAAAGACATCAAAGTAGATCAGATTGGTCTCAGAAGCCAAGCAAGCCTTAGGCTAGCATTTTAAAGGGACAGGTGGGATTTGTAAAGGAAAGGTATCCTAGGCAGAGAGGACAGCAGAACAGACCCAGAGTAAACAGAAACAGAGTACACTGTGTGTTGCTTCCAGAAAAAACTTGAGACACAACTTACTCCAACAGGTCAATTAACATAGGGATGTTCTTAACATTTAATAAAAAGGCACATACCACCAGCAGAAGAGCTGACATATTGCAAACATTCACTAAATGGTAGCCGGCATTATTAATACTCAAAAAAGAATCATTATCAGGGACAGACTTTTAGCCAAGTGGCTAAGACACTGGCATCCCACACTGGAGTATCCGGGTTCAAGCCCAGCTCTGACTCCAGCTTCCTGCTAACGCTAAGGTGATGGCTCAAGTAGTTGGGACCCTACCAGCCCATGTGGGAGACCTGGAATTCCCAGCTCCCAAATGTTGCGAGCATTTGAGGAGTGAAAGCAGTGAATGGGAGAACACACTATGCCATGTCTGTCTCTCCTCTCTCTGCCTCTCTCCCTCCTTCCCCCTCCCTTTCTCTCTCCAGAGGATGGGAGCTCACACTCACTGTGCTCACGTCTGTCTTTCTCGAAATAAATAAAATTATCAAATATTTATTAGGTACATAGTGTAGGCCAGGAACCATTTTGAATGAAGGGAACACAAAAATGAGTAAGACAGATTTGGAATCTGCTTTCCTCTGATGCTTACATCCTAATAGGAAAGACAAATAAAAATAATGCTCTGTAGGGCTAGGCTAGGAGAGGTGAGGGTTGGAGGAGAAGGAGGCTGAGGGAATATACAGCAGGGTCACCCAGGTAATAGGACATACGAGAAAGCTCCTTCCTTGAGTTTCAAAGTGTAGCTGCAGGCCAGCATTGTGGTGTAGTAGGCTAACCCTCAGCCTGCAGCACCGGCTCCCCATATGTCCCAGGTGCTCCTCTTCCAATCCAACTCTCTGCTATGGCCTGGGAAAGCAGAAGATGGCCCAAGTCCTTGGCCCCTGCACCTGCTGGGAGACCCAGAGGAAGCTCCTGGCTCTGGGTTGGCCCAGTTCTGGCCATTGCGGTTACTTGGGGAGTAAACCAGCAAATGAAAGAACTTTCTGTCTCTCCCTTGCTCCGTCTGAAACTCTACCTCTCAAATAAATAAATATTTACAAATAAAAAAAGTATAGTTTCAAATGCCCTAGGGTTTCTGTTGAGTCCCTTCAAGGTTTCAGAGTAAGATTCTGTTGGGATAAAAAGTTTTACAACCAAATAAAGTTTTAAATCCCACCAATGCAGTCCAATCTTTTAACAAGAATAAACAGGGCCCAGATGAGGTAAATTATTCACTTGAGGCAATATCTCAAGTTAGCTGCAGGCTGGGATACCTGCTTGGAACTCTGCCTTGAGCTGGAAACTATTCACTGATACCACCCCGTTTGGGCAGATGAACGAGCACTAGGAGTGAACATATCCAGAACTCAGAGGCACTCGCCAGATAGGCTGGCTGTTCATATTGGATGTTTCTACCTTGGGCCCCAAGTTAGATTTCCGAACTAAGTGGATGTCTCCAAATCTTCTCCAAGGTTGGCCAGCCACTTCTTTGAGGAGGAAAAGACTGGCATTTGAATTCCATGGTCTTCTGGGCATCCCAGCTGGTACCCACACTTGCATCCTACTACCATCTTTAAGCACGCTGTGGCTTGGCAAGTTGAGAGACAGAAGTGAGCTTAGCCAGTTATCTGGCCTGTTCAATACTGGCCAGTTCCAACTCTCAACTCCCTAACTACCACTAGGCTAATCAGTCTGGACAACCAAGGGTTCAGCAGAATCAGGTTATCAGCAAATTAAAGGACTTGTATAGAAAAACAAGTATACTTTTCATTAACCTTTTGGATACTCTCAGGAATGAAATGTTGCCTCATGTTTTGGAAACGGGACTTCTGTGAATAAAGAAAGCAGCAGTTTACTTGGTAAGATGAGTCTGTGGTCTTTAGACTGAGGGCAAACAAACCCTTTGGAATCTGGAAATGTGAGTTTAAATCTTAGTGACACCAATTAGCAATTCCAAATCCTCTGAACCACAATTCTTCAATCATAACCTGGGAGTACTAATAAAGCCTATCTTATAAACATGAGACTTGAAGCTCTCTTTCAAATCACGGCCACTTATCAAATGTTCTGTATCAATATTTACACCTCAGATAATTAAGACCTCCAATTTCAAATTACTACTCCTTAGAGCACAAATAGTGTAGTGAGAAACTGAACGAAGGTGCTCACTATAGCACAGGCAGATCTAGACTGGAATTGTCACTTCCTCACCACAAACTGTGGAATCATGGGAAATTTTCTTAACCTCTCTAGCCTCAGTTCCCTCATTTATAAAATGGAGTTAACACTAACTCACAAACAGATAATGTAAATGTAGGCAGAGGGCCTTGAGCAGGGGATTGTGTACAACAAAAGCTCAATAGTCAGTAGCCTTTTCTGCTAATAGCACTTTTCCTAAGCCCTCTTTTCTATTCACTTCTCCAAATTAGGAAAAGCCATTAGCAAAGCCCAAATTTCCTCTCAATTTCTACAAAAATAATGAAACCAGAGGCCCCCCCCCAAAAAAAAAAAAAAGGAAAAGGAAAGGAACATAAATGAACTGCTATTCCAGATTATGTCTCATGCTAATGGTAACTGATATTCAAAAACATAGGCATAATACCCTGAAGAACCACAGCATGAGCATTCTTTCCAAGGAAATAGAAAAGTGCACCAACGCCCTTTAACCACACTACCCTCAGCTTTTTTTAAAAAATATGACTTCCACAGTTGTTGATCAATCAAGCAGAAAACACTACAGGGAAGGAACTCTGACGTCACATGCAAATCACTGCTCTTTTGTAAAGTTATTCTCTAGTTTTGTAGCTCAAACTCTTCCTATCCTAAAGGCTTCACTGCCTCCCCCTAGCAAGCTCTAGCACTCGTCTCCGGTGCCCTACTACACTCGTTACACATTTCCATTATAGCAATTACCTAGTACTGTAATGGGCAATTAGCATGTCTCCTCACTAAACTGTAAGCTGGTAAAGATCCTGTCTTACTCATCTTTGAATTCTCAGAACATGACACACAGTAGATCCCCATAATTATATATTAAAAGATGGAATTCACCTTCCCTTTCACTACTCAAGGGTGAAAGAAACAGCTGAAGAGACAGTAGTAGAAACTTGCACAGAAACTAAATCCTGCCAGACCAGCTCTCTGGTCTTTCCGGAGCTTGAAGTGGGTGACCGCTCTGCTTTGCAGTTACTTTCTTCAAACATACACAGAAAAGGACAGGAACCAGTGCACACAGAATCTCTAGACAACAGATTATTATATTCTTCCTCAGAGAAACAAACAAGTGACACGGTTTCTGTGATGAATGCTACTGATTTCATATAAAGTTGATTTCTAGGCATGCCACTTCGGAACATATATTATACTACCAGACGCTCTTAAATCCTTAAAACAATAAACAAAGAAAAGCTAAGAAGCAAAAATAAAAAATGTCTTACAACAAAACTTTTGCTCTTTATATCAATGAATGCAGAGGTAACTAAATCTCCCTTTGAAAGATATATGTAACTATCTCAAAGGAGAGCCTGCAGCTAACCATAAATATACTTCAATACAGAATTTACTCTTTTCAAGGTGCTTTCAAATATATCTCATTGAGCCACAGCCAACTGTAATCACAGAAACTTAAAGCTAGAAGAGCTCTGAAGGGCATTTCTACAACCACCATATCTTATTTTTTTAAGATTTTATTTATTTATTTGGAAGTCAGAATTAGAGAAAGAGAGACAATCTTACAGCCACTGGTTCACTCCCTAAATGGCTGCAATGGCCAGAGCTAGGCCAGGTTGAAGCCAGGAGCTTCATCCAGGTCCCCCAAGTGGGTGCAGGAGCCCAAGCACTCGGGCCATCCTCCACTGCTTTCCCAGACACATCAGCAGGGAGCTGGACCGGAAGCAGAGCAGCCAAGACTCAAACCAGCTTAACCCACTGCGCCACGGTGCTGGCCTACAACCACCCAATCTAACCAACCAACCAGTAGCCAAATACCTCCAGCCTCTAGTGACTAGGAAGTAAGGGACCACAATGCCTCTTTAAAAACCACCCTGAGCTCTGACCACCTGTCAGTTTCTCAGTCTCCTCCTCCCCCCACCTTAACGTTCCCAACCAAGCAAACCAACTCCAAGTCATCCCACCATCCGTCAACAGTCATTGCTTCCTAAGTTCACAACTTTCCCCTTTCCCTGAGCCCCTCCCCAATCCCAGCCACTATCCCCTGACTCGATGCACAGTCAGAGCCCCTTAAGATTGTGACCCCTCAGAGAACTCACTGGTCCCATCCCTCTCAATCCAGCCCCTGCCCCTATTCCACCGTGCTGTCTCCTTATGTTGTCACGTGCAACATGGCAAGCACCTCTGTACTATCAATATCCTTTTGACCTCAGAACTTCAGAATTCTCCTTCCTCTTAATTCTTCCAAGGACCATTGGTAATTCAATACACTAGTCATGAAATGTCTGTTAGGCAGATAAACGGGACATACCCCCTCAAGGAGACCGCCTGCAATGAACTCAGAAGAGGGGAGACAGGAGGAGGAAGGGGAAGGAAGGAGAAAGAGAAAATGAGTATGTATCATTTACCCAGTACTCAGCAACCCTGGGAAGCCTTCCCTAGCCCAGGCCCAATTCTCAGTGCCATCATTACACCTCCGATGCAGTGAGGTGGTCTCATCTGCCTCCCACAGCGGGGCGGTGGGCTCTTCAAGGGAAGGACCCCTGGTGCCCTAGCACCTAACCCAGGACTCCGCACAAAGGTGATAATGTTTGTTAAATGAGTGAACGAATGAATTCCGGTATACAATCATTCATTTATCCATTCTTTCATTCGTTGACCAGAACTTTACTAAGGACACACGATGTACAAGTACTAAAATGCAAGGATAAATGATAAAAAAAAAAAGTTCCTATTTAAAAACAAGCTAATGCTATAATACCAGTAGATTAGCCCACTTTCCCAGTCCGTGTCCCCACCCCCAGGCCAAGCCTAGACAGAGTCCTCTCCTACCGCGAAAGCCTGGCCTTCCCGGGAAGAACTCCACGCCCCTCCAACTCCTAACCTACCGCTCAGCCCTTCAGCCCTGCTCTTGGACCCCCAGCTAATACTCTCCAAGCCGGAACACCCCAACCCCTGCAGCCCCTCTCCGCGACTTCCATCTTCACCCCTGAAGATACCGCAAGCCTTCTGCACCCATGACGGACTCGGGGACCCCAAGCTGGGAGTCCCCCCGATTCGTCTCTCCGCACACCCGCCCCCCAGTCAGCTTTCCCCCTCGGAATCCTTCCCCCTTTCCTGGGGCCGCCTCCTCTGGAACCTCACTTTCACTCCCTTCACTTTCATGCTGAGTCGCTCCTCTCTTCGTCTCTCAGGTCTTCTTACCTCATCCAGCTCCCGTTCCACCGCAGCACCTCCTCCAACCTCCACCTCCACCACCGCCGCCATCTTCAAGGCTTGCCTCCTCCCCGCCGTCCCCGCGCAAGCCAGCTGCTTCCGCCGCTCAAGGGCTCGTAGCCAATCGGCGGCGCGGGCTCCAGCACAGGGGGCGGGGCATTAAAACAGGCGGCGAGCTGTCAGAGACCTAGAGACTACCTAGCTGCTACTCGATTCAGATTTAAGGAGGAATGATTCCTCTGCTCTTCCAAGCTGAGGCGGCGGAGGATACAGAGAAAATGAGAAAGTGGGCTTGTATTATTGTCACTGCAAAGGTTTCACTACTCTCCCCTTTGGAAAGTCAAAGAGTCCCTACGTGGACAATTTGCGCGACGCTCCCTTACTCTGGGTGCCACGGCGTGATGTGTGGAAACTTAGGACTACATTTCCCATGTGGCACCGAACTTGACCCGGAAGTGCAAATTCTGCTCCCGCGACAAGACGGTCGTCCGTGAAAATATACAGAAACACATCTCACCCACGCACACACACTCGCCCGTGTATTTCTCTGGCGTATCTGTCTTCTTGCCTCAGCGGGAGTCATTTTTCAGAAACGCGGTTTTTTTAGGCCCCAGAACGAATTGCTGAGCTTCGAGAGGAGGAAGAGTGACGCTAGGGGTCAGAAGGCAGAGGTTAGAGGGCCGAATTGGCGGGAGAATAGGTTTGTGGTCCAAGATCAGAGATTGCAGAGGCTCCTTAAAGTTCATGGTTCCGGTGAGAGGCGCTGAAGTTCGTTGATGAAGAGGGGAGTGGCCGATAGGTAGGACGGGTGGGTATAAAGGAATGGGAGGAGCTGCCGGTTTCGGGGAGCTGAGGAAGCAGCCGGGAGTTCAGGCTTCTGATGCTGAGAGCTGAAGAACTTTGCAGGATTTCCGTGGCCCCCGAAGCCCACCTATTTAGGGTTTCATGCCGTTTCATACGCCTCCGTATTCGTTCCATTCCACATCCTGCGACCTCAGCTCCGACCCCTCTTTCTGTAGGTCTTGCTCATTGTGTCCCTTCCTACCTGATTTTCAACGCCCTGCCCCTTGTCCACCTGAGCTAGTACTGTAGCCCGGCTCACACACCCCAGACGTCTGGGCTGGATCCATCCAGGGAACCTGTGGGCTCCACAGAGGCCCTAGAATACCAGTCAGCTTTATTTGAGTGCCATCGGGAAGTTAGAGGATAAATATTTACCCCATCTACAGGCATTTAGTTTACTTAAAAATAATGCAAATGTAAGTTGAATTTGCCTCTTCTGCTCTTGGGCCAGTTACCCTCTCATCCTCCCCAGAAACAACCTTTTTTATGAATTAGATATGTGTCTGCCAGACCTTAACAAAATTTTGTGTCTATCATACACAGTATATAGCATTAGTTTTTAATGAACATAAATGTTTTCTATGTATCATTCTATAACCTAATTATTTAACTCAGTGTTATTTTTGAGACCTGTGTTTATGTTTAATTACATCTAATTCATTCCTTTTATCTGTTACATAGTTTTTTTTTTTTAATATATAGCATTATACTTCTTTAAAGATTTGTTTTGTTTATTTGAAAAGCAGTGTGACAGAGAGAGGAGGAGATAGATCTTCCATCTGCTGGTTCACTCCCCAAACGGCTGCAACGACCAGGGCTGGGCCAGGCCAAAGCCAGGAGCCAGGAGCTTCTTCTGGGCCTCCCACAAGAGCGCAGGAGCCCAAGCACATGGGCCATCTTCCACTGCTTTCCCAGGTGCATTAGTGGGGAGTTGGATTGGAGGTGGAGCAGCCGGAACTCAAACCTGTGCTCATGTGGGATGCTGGCATCACAGGCAGCAGCTTTACTGTCTACACCACAGCATCAGCCTCTTGTTGGCCTTTGGTTAAGGAGTTTGTTGTGTTTGCCAGAAATTTGTGCTGAAACTCTGATTGGAGTTCTATTGACTTACAAGATTACACTTTCAATGGCTGTTTACAATGCCTGTATTTCAGGTTATCTCTGAGATGTAGAAGATGATGAAAATGACAGAAATCTGTATCCTGAAAGAGCTCACTGCTTAGTGAGGAGGCACACAGGGGAGGCCATTACAAAAACAGGACAAGAGCCTTTGTAAAGGTGAGCCCCGAAAGAACTCAGTCCTTAGACAACTGCCTACAGTTTGATAGACAATGAGCCCCATGAAAAAGTTGGTATATGTGTTATTCTCCACTGTGTGTCCACTACAGAGTACGGTGCCTGGTATCTACTAGATATTCCTTAAAGTATTATCTGAATGCAGTATCTAAGATTGACAGTTTCAGGGTTCCCAAACCAAGAATGTCATTTGGGGCTGGTCAACTCAGACATCATTTGTTGGTGGTGAGAACTGGTGGAGTTTTTCATATCACTTTACAAAAACATATGGGTTGCCAGTGCCGAGGCTCAATAGGCTAATCCTCCGCCTGTAGCACTGGCATCCCAGGTTCTAGTCCCAGTCGGGGCGCCGGATTCTGTCCCGGTTGCTCCTCTTCCAGTCCAGCTCTCTGCTGTGGCCTGGGAGTGCAGTGGAGGATGGCCCAAGTGCTTGAGCCCTGCACTTGCATGGGAGACCAGGAGAAGCACCTGGCTCCTGGCTTCGGATCAGCGCAGTGCGCCGGCTGCAGCATGCCAGCCGCAGCGGCCATTGGAGGGTGAACCAACGGCAAAGGAAGACCTTTCTCTCTTTCTCTCTCTCTCTCACTGTCCACTCTGCCTGTCAAAAACAAAAACATACGGGTTGAATAGCTTTATGTCAGATGCTTGGGAGCAGAAGTGTTTTTTAGATTTTGGAATATTTGCATGTATCTTGGGGAGAAGTGTTTTTCTAAACATGAAATTCATTTGTGTTTTATATAAACCTATACACATAGCCTAGAGTTTTTTTTTTTTTTTTTTTTTTTTTTACAGGCAGAGTGGACAGTGAGAGAGAGAGACAGAGAGAAAGGTCTTCCTTTTTGCCGTTGGTTCACCCTCCAATGGCCGCTGCGGCCGGCACATCGCGCTGATCCGAAGCCAGGAGCCAGGTGCTTCTCCTGGTCTCCCATGGGGTGCAGGGCCCAAGCACTTGGGCCATCCTCCACTGCACTCCCTGGCCACAGCAGAGAGCTGGCCTGGAAGAGGGGCAACCGGGACAGGATCGGTGCCCCGACCGGGACTAGAACCCGGTGTGCCGGCGCCGCAAGGCGGAGGATTAGCCTAGTGAGCTGCGGTGCCGGCCAAGCCTAGAGGTTTTATCTAGTACTTTTAGCAGGCCTGTGTTTTGACTGTAGTCCATCCCATGAAATCAGATGTGGAATTTTCCACTTGTGGCAGCACTTTGAGTTGCTGACTGGGGAGCATTTCAGACTTTAGGTTTTCAGATTAGGGACGCTCAACCCTACCTACTATGAGTTTCTCCAAAACAGAGACCATATCTTATTTATTTTGGTTATTTTGACATCTCCAAGAGCCAGCAGAGAGTAGGAAGAGCTGTTTAATGCTCAGTGAGTTCCTGTCTTTGGGAATAATCAGCTCTGCTCACTCTGCAGGGCTGCCGAGGTGACTCGGGACTCAGGCTTTTCTCTCTCCCTGAGCCTTCGCCGCACAGGGACTGCAATGCCTGCCGTGTGGATGCTGCTCACTCAGGGTGTGCCTCTGATTGCTACAGTCTCCCCGACCTCGAGTGCTCTGTGACTGCCAGCCTTTTGGAGCTCAGTTTTTAGGGTCATTCTGGCAGTGGACATTTGCCAGTCAGGACCCGGATGCTTTTCCCTCCTGTGGAACTAGGTGTATTAGGTACACAGAAGTGAGTCAGGCATGAAACCTGTTCTCCAAGAACTTATGTCAAGAGACATATAATTGTAATACAAGGCACTCTGTGTTAAATGCTGAATGAGAAATGGCAGGATGGAGCTGTCACCTGGAGCTGATTAAGCAGAGAGAAGGTGACATTTGAGTACCAGAATACATTAGGTTTAACAAGTTGGAAAGAAAGTGAGCATTCCAAGCAGAGGCAATGGTGTGAGTAAAGCCTTGGAGGTAGGAATAAAATATTTTTGGTAGGGGTAGGCAAGAAGACAGTTTTAAAGATTTATTTAATTATTTGAAAGGCAGAGTGACACGGAAAGAGAGGGAGGAAAAAGAGAGCAATTTTCCATCTGCTGGTTTATTCCTCAAATGGCCACAACAGCCAGGTCTGGGCCAGGCTAAAACCAGGAGCCAGAAACTCCATCCTGGTTTCCCACATAGGTGGCTAAGAACCTGGACCATCTTCCACCATCTTCCCTGTCAGATTAGCTGGGTTAGCAGTGGAGCAGCCAGGACTTGAACCAGCCGCCAAGTAGGGATGCTTAACCCACTACACCACAACACCAGCTACAGGCAAAAAGACATTATAATCAGGAATATATCAGAGGTCGTAGGCTCAAATTTTTAGGGGCCAGGTCAATAACAAACATGAGTAAAATGGGCCAATATAAATATTTGAAGAGACCCTACCTAACAACATTCAGACAACTTTAAAATATTTCTTACCAGGGGCCGGTGCTGTGGCTCACTTGGTTAATCCTCCACCTGCGGCGCGGGCATCCCACATGGGCGCTGGGTTCTAGTCCCGGTTGCTCTTCTTCCAGTCCAACTCTCTGCTGTGGCCTGGGAGGGCAGTGGAGGATGGCCCAAGTGCTTGGGCCCTGCACCCGCATGGGAGACCAGGAGGAAGCACCTGGCTCCAGGCTTCGGATCGGCGCAGCGCTGGCCGTGGCGGCCATTTGGGGGGTGAACCAACGGAAGGAAGACCTTTCTGTTTTTCTCTCTCTGTCTATAACTCTACCTGTCAAATAAAAAAAAAAATATTTCTTACCAAAGAATTCTTGAAGCTACGGGTTGAATGCATGAGAGTTCACTATAGTACTATATGTGTTTGTGCATGAATTTAAAATTTTCCACAAAAAGTTTATCAGAAACAAGGTACAAATACCCCATATAAACTTTTTTTTTTAAGACTAAATAAATAGGCAAAACAGTGATTTGGACAAAATACATCGTCTGATAAGAATATGAAGCAGGAAACATACAGATGTACATTGTAGATGCTTTGAGGAGCCAACCTGAATTAATATTTTTAGAGCAAGGAATTTACATATGTCAGGAAGTCATTGAAGATTTCTAGTAGAGGAGTGTCTTAATGAAAAGCTAATTTAGGAAGAAGCATTTTGTGAAAAGAACAAAACAGAGTCCTAGCATAGATTCACTTGAGCATTGTTATCATTCCTTCCTGTGTACTAGTTTCTAGGAATATGAATCCCTTAAGGCACAATTCATGTTCCTGGGGGTGGGAGGAGGGGCTCACCTATAAGTAAATCCAACATTAAAATCAGAATATATTATTTCGTACTTGCCGCTCTGTCCCCTTGTGGCTGCATTCCAGTTGTTGCACATTTGTTGGAGCTGTCAGCTGGTGCAGATCTGCTCCCTGGCCCCATCCTCATCTGGCCCATGGAGATTGTCAGAAATGGACAGGCCGGCACCGTGGCTCACTTGGCTAATCCTCCACCTGCGGCGCCGGCACCCCAGGTTCTAGTCCTGCTTGGGGCACCGGGTACTAGTCTCGTTTGCTCCTCTTCCAGTCCAGCTCTCTGTGTGGCCTGGAAGGGCAGTGAAGGATGGCCCAAGTGCTTGGGTCCCTGCATCCACATGGGAGACCGGGAGGAAGTACCCGGCTCCTGGCTTCGGATCGGCGCAGCGCCGGCCGTAGCAGCCATTAGGGGAATGAACCAACGGAAGGAAGACCTTTCTCTCTGTCTCTCTCACTGTCTATAACTCTCTCTCTGTCTCTCTCTCACACTGTCTATAACTCTCTCTCTGTCTCATTGTCTTTACTGCCTGGCAAAAAAAAAGAAAAGAAAAGAAATGGACAAACTGACTACTGCAAATGACTCCTGTTGTCATAGAAACAACTATGAGTAGCTTATTTTTCTTTTATTCTGTTCTTCAGGAGTATTGTGAAGATTCTTACTCTTCTGAAAACTGACAGAACCAAAAGATAGGCAGTACCAAAGTGGAGACAGAAGAAATCTTGGGAGAAAGCATTTTTGCCTTCTACTGGGACAACTGCTGGGTCCACCATGGCTCCTGTGAAGATCAGCCATGTGGTATCATTTTCCTCTCAGGTATATTTTTCTTGTTCTTTTTTTAAATTTTCATTTTATTTGAAAGGCATAAAGAGACAGACAGAAAGAGATCTTGAATCTGCTGGTTCACTCACCAGATGCCTACGACAGCAAGGGCTGGACCAGGCTGAAGCCAGGAACCTAGAACTCCATCTAGGTCTCCCAGATGGGAGACAGGGACCCAAAGACTTGAGCCATCATCTGCTGCCTCCCAGGGTATACATTGGCAGGAAGTTGAATCAGAAGCAAAATAGCCAGGACACAAACCAGGCACTATGATATGGGATGCAGACATTCCAAGCAGTGTCTTAACTGCTGCACCAAACACCCACCCTGATTTTTTCTTAAAGATGTATTTATCTGTTTGAGAGGCAGAGTTACAGAGACAGAGGGAGAGACAAAGAGATCTTCCATCTGCTGATTCACTCCCCAAATGGCCACAGTGGCTAGAGCTGAGTCGATCTGAAGCCAAGTGCCAGGAGCTTCTTCCAGGTCTCCCACATGGGGGCAGGAGCCTTGGGCCTTCTTCTACTGCTTTCCCAGGCCATAGCAGAGAGCTGGATGGGAAGAGGAGCAAATGGGACACGAATTGGCACCCATATGGGATTCCGGCAGCACAGGCACAGGCTTAACCTACTATGCCACAGTGCTGGGGCCTCTCCTGATTTTTCTGTCTTAATGACTGAGTGGAGTGAACCAAGATAGGAGTCTTGGCTCCACTTCCAGGAAACTCCTAGTCTAATAGAAGAGGCATTGTTCCTTCTCTGGGAGTCCAGAGTCCAAGGAGAGAAATAGCTCTTGCCCTCAGCTTGTTCCCAGAGCAATGCAGAAAGCATAAGATGCATCGCAAGGAGGTGAAGGTAAAGAGGAAGCCCCCTCAGGGTTGCATGTGTAGAAAGGAGCTGACAAAGCTGCAGGCCCAGTGTCTGCACCCACATCTCCAGAAGGGCAGTGGGTACTGTGTCACTGAGCAGGCCAGGCCCATCCCTGACCTGGAAGGATATCACCACCACCACCCAGTGTGAGCTCAGCCTCTTCCCAAAAACTCCTGTAACACCCTGGTGAGAACTACAACTACTGTATTAGCCCCTGTTCTAAGTAAAATGTTAAAATTATTATACTTTTCCTCCTTGCCTGCATGATCAGCCTAAACAATTTTCTTTGTAGACTCTTAGCTTTATAAAATGATTGTGATTTGCAAACTGTACCCTATAGGGACCCACTTCTAGAGGGAAGGGAGAATAAGTATTATCTTTAGTGCCCTCTACACACCATGCTTTAGCCAGAACCCTCTTTTATTTATCAAATACATATATTCAGGAGTTGGTGTCGTAGCACAGGAGGTTAAGCCATTGCTTGCAACCAGCATCCCATATTGGAGTACCAGGCAGCTAGTCCTGTCTGTTCCACTTCTGACCCAACTCCCTGCTAATGTGCCTAGAAAGGCATCAGCCCTGCCACCCACATGGGAGACTCGGATGGACTTCCTAGCTCGGGGCTTCAGCTTGACTCAGCCCTGGCTGTTGAGGCCATCTGGGGGTGAACCAGCAGATGAATGATAACGCTCTCTCTCTCCACCTCTCTGTCACTTTGCCTTTCAAATAAATAAATAAAATGTTTTTAAAAAGGAAAGGTTTTTTTGTTTTTTTTTTTTTAAGATTTATTTATTTGAAAGGCGGAGTGACAGAGAGGCAGAGAGAGAGGGAGAGAGAGAAAGAGGTCTTCCATCTGCTAGTTCACTCCCTAAATGGCTGCAACGGCTGGAGCTGGGCTGATCCAAAGCCAGGAGCCAGAAGCTGCTCTGTGTCTCCCATGTGAGTGGAGGGGCTCAAAGAGTTGAGCCATCTTCTACTGCTTTCCCAGGCCATAGCAGAGAACTGGATTAGAAGTGAAGCAGCTAGGACTCGAACCAGTGCCCCTATGGGATGTCGGCACTGCAAGCAGCAACTTTGCCTGCTATGCCACAGTGATGGCCCCAGAAGGGTTTTATTGCTAAACCAAAACAAGATTGAAAAGCACAAGGCCGGCGCCATGGCTCAATAGGCTAATCCTCAGCCTTGCGGCGCCAGCACCCCGGGTTCTAGTCCCGGTTGGGGCACTGGATTCTGTCCCGGTTGCCCCTCTTCCAGGCCAGCTCTCTGCTGTGGCCAGAGAGTACAGTGGAGGATGGCCCAAGTGTTTGGGCCCTGCACCCCATGGGAGACCAGGAGAAGCACCTGGCTCCTGCCATCGGATCAGTGTGGTACGCCGGCCGCCATTGGAGGGTGAACCAACGGCAAAGGAAGCCCTTTCTCTTTGTCTCTCTCTCTCACTGCCTACTCTGCCTGTCCAAAAAAAAAAAAAAAAAAACAAAAAGAAAAGCACAAATCTAGTCTTCCCCCTTTACTTATGAATGAGGAAATTTAGGTCCAGAGAGAGGAATAGTTTGCTCAAGGCCTGTCAACCAAACAATATCTGACTTAGGGTTAGAACTCAGAATTTGTATCTCAATATCATTGTTGTTGACTTTGAGTAATCTCTTTATAGCTAAGTATCAGTTACAAACTTAGAGTAAAAATCTTTGCCTTTCTAATTGTCATAGAATTTATCATGAAGATAAATATCTATGAAAACATCTTAGAAATGGAAAAGAAATGGTATAGTGAGGTGGTGAAAAGCTCCAGTTTCAGAAACCTGAGCACTCTGGTTTGGTTGGTTATTTGGCTTGTAACCTTTGGAAAGGTTCTGAACCTCTGTAAGGTTCAGCTTCTTCATCTGTTAATCAAGAAGTTATACTAGTCACCCCGTAAGAGTTGTGAATGAAAAGGAGTCGAGGTGGTCAAAAGTGAGGAAGAAGATAATGGGGTCTCTCAGGTACTCGGCCTGTGATAGCTTTTATCCTGTGGGTTCCCCTCTGGTGCCTCCTCTGCCATCTTAGGATTCCCAGAAGGCTTCAGATTGTAGGGTCCCTCGTTCAAGGTCATTCTTTAGTCCCTTGGGCTCAGTGAGGTTCCTGATTTTTCTGCTGTCTTGGACTTAGGATCCCAAGTATCCTGTGGAGAACTTGCTGAACCCGGACACTCAGAAGGGACCATGGCTCAGCTGCCCTCAGGACAAGAGTGGGCAACTGAAAGTGGAACTACAGCTGGAGAGGGCAGTGCCCATTGGCTACATCGACGTGGGTGAGTCCCGTGGGGCTGGGAGCCTCTGCAGGAGGACACAGGAATGGTACTCCCCTCCAACCGCGCCAGACGGCCCAGTCCATCTGGCTAAGCAGCCTCCCTGAGTAAGCCCTGCCTGGTGTGAAGGGGCCAGGTCTGTGGTGCGTGAGAACTCCAGGCGCGCCTTGAGTTACATAACGTCCCTGCCCTGCTTTGACCCGAGCAGTCCGGGTAAAGCCTCAGGACGCGGACAGTTACGAATGTCAATAAACAGACTCTGCATACAGCTCTGAGTGTCAGTGCAAGAGGATGCTCAAAGGATTAGCTGTGCAGAATTAGTCCAGGATGACAGACTGAGAATCTTGACCTCTGCATCCTCCGGAATGAAGGACTGTCAGAGACCACTGGTCTCAGCTTTGTCAGGACAGAGAAACGTCAGGCTCCCTAGCAAGGATTTAAGAGTGACGGAATTTAGCACTACCTGCCAGGGCCAGAGGACAGGGAAACCGCGAGTCCCTAAATTCAGGGAAGGTTTCTGGCTGGCAGGGCCTGGTGAACTGTCACATCGTCACTCAGTGGCCCAGGTCTCATCCCATTGCAGGAACCAGCTCCCTGTTCAGCTCCAGCTGTCGCTGGGCCTAACCTCAGCTTCCAACTACCTCTAGGCTGGAGGAGTGCCCTCCTCCCACCCCATTCTCCTGCTTGCAGTCATCCCCCAGCCTTTAACCTTATCCCAAATCTATCATCCCCAGGTAACTGTGGCTGTGCTTTCCTGCAAATCGATGTGGGCCGCTCTTCCTGGTCTCTGGACAGACCTTTCGTCACCCTGCTCCCTGCCACCATGCTGATGTCCCTAACTGATTCAAAGCAGGGGAAGAACAGCTCAGGGGTCCGCATGTTTAAACACGGTAAAGAGGGCAAAAGAGGAGGAGGTGGGGAGGTTTTCGAGAAAGAGAAACAGGGGCTGTCAGTGCTGTGGGTGCCGATGGTCGGGAGGAGAGGGCAGTTAATGAATGATTCGCTTGTGTGTGAGTTGTGTGATGGGGACGCGTGATGGCTGGGGATACTTATGAGGCATGATTTCTATTTACACGTAACTTGTGTAATGGAGGATGGAGCCCAGCATAGAGCACCCGCTGGCAGATTACTGGTTTTATTGTTTGTGTAAACCTTGTAAGTACAGGTCCAGGATCAGTGTGTAGGTGAGTGACAGGAGGCTGTAAGGTGGCTGTAGTTACATAGCAGGAGGCATTTCCTGACTTATGTTGATGCCAGTCTCTGTTCACTAGGCCCTGCAGAAAAAGCATAAAATCTGACTCCTGGCCTCTAGGGGCTTACAATCTATTAAGGATTTTTCTGGGTTTGCATTGGAGGTGTTTGGACTGTTGAAAAGGAAGAATGGTGCAGGGGGAGGGACATATGCAGTGGCAGAGATGAGGGACTGACAAGACAGTGTGAGGGCCTCGAGGGTGAGGGGTTTGTGATAAGGATGCATGAGTAGGTGTGTAGAGCATGTGGTGGTGTGAGGGAGGGGTCTCAGCTGATCCACTGGGTGAGTAGTGTCCCCACACCCCACCACTGTGGATACAGATACTCATGTTAAAGTGAGATGCTGATGAGGTTTCTGGAGAGGTGTAGAATGAGGATGTGTTCATGCTGAGAGCAGCGTGGAACCAAGACAGATGGGTGACGGTGCGGAGGCACTGGGTCTGAGAAGCCCCTGCCTGGCCTGCTTGGCTTTATCACGCCCTGAGCACTGAAGCCTGAGGGCCACAGTTACTGATGAGCCCCCTCTTCCTTGTGTCGGAGTTCACTCTGCAGAGCCCCTGCTTGTCTTTCCTTGCCCCAGCGTTTACCTTCTTTTCCTTTCCCCCTTCCATTTATGTCCGCTTTCCACCCATCCGCCCCTTTTCTGTTTTTTTCCTGGAGATGATTTCCTGGCTCCAGCCTCAGGAGAGTCCTGGGATCGGCTTCGCCTGACCTGCTCCCAGCCCTTCACCCGGCAGCAGTCCTTCGGGCTGGCTTTCCTGCGGGTGCGTTCCTCCCTGGACTCCTCGGATGACCCTGCGATGGATCCCACAGCCGCTGTGCGCCCTGGGCTGAGTCAGGTACGTGGAATGGTGGAGCAAGGCTGCAGTGTTTTCCTTCCCACCTCAGGTTTCTGGTCAGGAACGTGGTGCTTGATTGAGAGGTAGACACGCACACAGGCACCAGTGGGCTTGCTACTCCTTCTTGCAGGTAGGAGTGTAGCCCTTCTTCCCTCACACGTGGAAACTGCGGGTGAATGTCATGTACATAAAGCTATGGGACCAATCACTCTTGGGCCAGAATGCAGGTCTTTTTGGATCCAAACTTAAGGTCACACTTTGTGTATAGGTTCTTGCAGGCCAGAGCTTTCATCAGACTTTTCCTTTCAGTGCCTAAGTCCCAAAGCTCCCTTATATTCACATCATAATTTTGGAAACTGGAAAACAAAAATGCTTAGGGAGCGTCTAGCCCCAGCCACCTCATTTTACATCTCAGATAAGGAAGCTTACACACATTCAAAGTCACACAGTGAGTCAGAGCAGAGTGGGGACAAGAAATTGGGTCTGCTGTCATCACACCACACTACTTCCCAAGCATACAGTACATTTCTTAGAAGTTTCAAGCATCTGACAACCAGGAGCATCACAGGTCACAGGAGTGAGCCTCATAAGGGTCACTCCGTTGAGGTTACTGAGAAAAAGAAGTGGCAGCATCAGGAGAAGGAAACGGAGTGAGAGCAGACAGAGCAGTGGACACTTTCGTGGTACAGCTTTCAGGGAGACCCAGGGAGCTGTGACAAAGTATGGCTTGATCTGAGATTTGCTCTTACAGGGTGGGAAGGGCTACAGAAGGCAAAAGGACAGCTGAGTGTGCTCCACCATGATGCTTTGGAAGCTGGCATGAATGGAGCCAGGTGTCTGGTCACGGCTGCTAACTGAAATGGAAACTCCGTGAGATTAGGGACCTGCCTGTCCTGTTCTGTAATGTATTCCTGGAACCTAGAACAGTGCCCAGAGCAAAGCAGTTTTTTGATATAAATGTTCTTTGTATAAATGACCTTTCAGAGGGGAGCTGTAGATATAGTCACTGTGAAATATATCGTCCAGGCCAGGACACTGAGGCGCCAAAGAGTGCTATTAATAATTATACCAAGAAGACAGGAAAAGCAGGAATATCCCAGGTTGGACATCTGGCCACCTTAGTTTTGGACTAAATAAAGACTTCCCAGTTTTTTTCCATTTTGGCCATCTGAAGTACTCTGCACCTCTAGGACCATGGTGGACTGAGGCAGGGAATGAGCAACTCCAGAGCTATAATGTCAGGAAGCCATTGAACGTCAATGCAGGATGAAACATGCATTGGGGACCTCATGAAATCATGGGAAGGGAGGTCCTGGAACAGTTCTACAGGAGTCACATGGGACATGGAAACCAGTTGATGGCACTCAGGTTTATAATTTTTTAAAATTTATTTACTTATTTTGAAAGAATTACAAAGGGAGAGAGAGAGAGAGAGAGAGCCCCAGATCATCCATCCACTCATTCACTCTCCAAATGGCCATAATGGCCAGTGCTGGGCCTGGTGAAACCAGGAGCCAGGAGCTTTATCCGGGTCTCCCATGTGGGTGGCAAGGGTCCAAGCACTTGGATGATCCTCTGCTTCCTTTCCCAGGCCATCAGCATGGAGCTGGTTCAGAAGTTGAGCAGCCAGGACTCAAACCAGGGCCCATATGGGATGCTGGTACTGCTTAACCCACTACGCCACAGTGCTGGCCCCAAAGGAAGGTCAACTACTTGAGCCATCATCATCCACTGCTTCCCAAGCATGCTTTAGTAAGGAACTGCATCAGAAGCCTTTGGGACTCAAACCAACGCTCCAGTATGGGATGCAGGCATCCCAAGCAGTGACTTAACCTGCCCACCCCAGTTTTATAATTTGAGACACCTGAAGTGCCATGGACTTATTTCCAATGTGTCAGTCTAATTGGTATATTACAATGAAAGCAAAGCAAGGGCTTTTTAATTAAGTGAAATAAGATTGTTACAATCACTGATTTTGCAGTAAGGAAACAAAATTACAAATAAATTTAGTGGGTGTCCCAGGTCACCCAGCTAAAGAAGTCAGAGTGGATTTAAATGCAGACCACTTGACTCTGAGTACTTGGGGCTCAGAAGCAAAGTTCCTGATGATTAGTTTCATTTATAGTTAAGGTTGAATAAACTCTCTATAAATGTAGTCATACTCTCTAGTAGTACTGTTGTAAAATTCCTAACTAAGATCAGGAATAAATGAAAACCCTAGGAAATTAAACAAAATATTTCCAAATTAATGCTTGGTTCAGGAAGAGACTGAAATGGTGATTAGAAAATATTAAATATTAGGGCAGGCATTTGGCCTGGTAGTTTAGATGCCTGTGTCCCATCTTTGTGTGCCTGGGTTCAGTACCTGCCTCTAGCTCCTGACCCTAGCTTCCTGCTAATGTAGATCCTGGGAGGCAGCAGTGATGGCTTAAGTAATTGGATTCCTGCATCCAGGAAGGAGAGCTGAACTGAACTCTTATATCCCAGCTTCAAACTCTGCTCTTTGTGAGCATTTGGGGAGTGAAACGGTGGGTGGAAACATTATCTGTCTCTCTGCCTTTCAAATGAAATGAAATTGGGGAGGGGGACACAGATGGTTGCCATAGTGGTTAAGCAACCACTTGGGACACCTGCATCCCATACCACAGTGCCAGGTTTCAGTTCCAGCTCCACCCTCCATCCCAGCTTCCTGCTAATGTGCACCCCAGGAGGCAGCAGGCTGACTGACGTACTTGGGTCCCTGCCACCTTAGTGGGAGATCCAGATTGAGTTCTAGGCTCTTAACTGTGGCCTGGCCTACCCCTGGCTGTTGTGAGCATTTGAGGAATGACTCAGCAGATGAGAGATCTTTTTCTGTCTCTGTCTGTGCCTTTCAAGTAAATATTTTTTTAAGCTTTATTTATTTAAAGGCAGAGTTACAGAAAGAGAGGGGAAGAGACACAGAGAGAGATGTTCTACCCGCTGGTTCACTCCCCCAAATGGTTGTAATAGCCAGGCGGAGCCAGGCCAAAGCCAAGAACCAGGAGCACCATTTGTGTCTCTTACAGGTATTAGAGGCTCAAATACATGAGCCATCTTCTGCTGCTTCCCCAGGTACATTAGCAGGGAGCAGGATCATAAATAGAGCAGCCAGGCCTCAAACTGGTGCTCATATGATATGCCAGTATTGCAGGTGGTGACCTAACCTGCTGCACCACAATGCCAGCCCCCAATACATAGCATTTTTTATTTTATTTTTTTTAAAGATTTATTTTATTTATTTGAAAGAGTTACAGAGAGAGGTAGACTAGAGAGAGAGGTCTTCCATCCACTGGTTGACTCCCCAGATGGCTGCAACAGCCAGAGCTGTGCCGATCCAAAGCAAAGAGCCAGGAGCTTCTTCTGGGTTTCCCATGTGGGTGCAGGGTCCCAAGGACTTGGGCCATCTTCTACTGCTTTCCCAGGTCATAGCAGAGAGCTGGATAGGAAGTGGAGCAGCTAGGTCTTGAACTGGAGCCCATAAGGGATGCCAGCGCTTCAGGCCAGGGTGTTAACCCGCTGCGCCACAGCACTGCTCCCCCCCCAACATAACATTTTTAAAAAGAAAATATTACTTCTTAAGCTTGAAAAATGAGGCCAAAGCCATGCTTTATGAGAAAGACATTAACTTTTTTTTTTTTTTTTTTTTTTTTTTTTTTGACAGGCAGAGTGGATAGTGAGAGAGAGAGAGAGACAGAGAGAAAGGTCTTCTTTTTTGCCATTGGTTCACCCTCCAGTGGCCGCTGCGGCCGGTGCATCGAACCAGGTGCTTCTCCTGGTCTCCTATGGGGGTGCAGGGCCCAAGGACTTGGGCCATCCTCCACTGCCTTCCCGGGCCATAGCAGAGAGCTGGCCTGGAAGGGGGGCAACCAGGACAGAATCCGGCGCCCCAACCAGGACTAGAACCCAGTGTTCTGGCGCTGCAAGGCAGAGGATTAGCCTGTTGAGCCACAGCGCCGGCCGACATTAACTTTTGAAAGAATCTGTGATACAAGGCTCAGAGTTAAGGGGCTGGCCTTGTGGCACAGTGGTTAAGCCACAACTTACAGTAGCAGCCTCCCATATTGTGCTGGTTTGAATTCTAGCTGCTCGGACTTCCTGCTAATGTGCCTGGGAAGGCAACAGAAGATGACCCAAGTATTTGGGTCCCTGCCACCCATGTGGGAGACCCAGATGGAGTTCCTGGCTCCTGGCTTCAGCCAAGCCCAGACCTGGCTGTTGTGGCCATTTGGGAAGTTAACGAGCAGATGAAAGATTGGGCTGGCGCTGTGGCACAGTAGGTTAATCCTCTGCCTGTGGCACCAGCATCCCATATGGGCACCGGTTCCAGTCCCAGCTGCTCCTCTTCCAATCCAACTTTCTGCTATGGCCTGGGAAAGCAGTAGAGGATGGCCCAAGTCCTTGGGCCTCTGCACCTGCGTGGGAGACAGGGAAGAAGCACCTGGCAACTGGCTTCGGATCAGCATAGCTCTGGTTGTTGCAACCATTTGGGGAGGGAACCAACGGAAGGAAGACCTTTTTCTCTGTCTCTCCCTCTCACTGTCTGTAACTCTTAACTTTCAAATAAGTAAATAAAATCTTTAAAAAAAAAATCTCTGTTTCTCTTCCTCTCATTCTCACTCTGCCTTTCAAATAAATAAAATAAATATTTTTTAAAAAAAGAAGAAAGAGTTAAAATTGAAAGAAAAAGAATTTTTTCTAATTTTTAAGGGAAAAAAAGAAATTTATAAAAATAAAAATAGAAATAACCAAAGATAACTGAATTTTGACAGAGAATTAAAAAAACTGTAGCATGCCACATAAATAAAAGGCTCTGTAGAAATAATCTATGTAGAGATCATTGGAAAATTATTATACATAGACATTTATGGAGCTAAAAGAGGTTATAAAATGGCTGTACTAGATAAAGTGACTAATGCTAGAGACATGTGCTATCTATCTGTATACACAAACATTCACACATACATCTCTTCGTAGCTGCTAGAAATGAGGGCTAAAATTGTTAGGACTTTAGGTGCAGGTGAACAAAATTGTTCACAAAATAAATCATATTAAAAATTAAATTGGCCGGCGCAGTGGCTCACTAGGCTAATCCTCCACCTTGCGGCGCCGGCACACCAGGTTCTAGTCCCGGTCGGGGCACCGGATTCTGTCTCAGTTGCCCCTCTTCCAGGCCAGCTCTCTGCTGTGGCCAGGGAGTGCAGTGGAGGATGGCCCAAGTTCTTGGGCCCTGCACCCGCATGGGAGACCAGGAGAGGCACCTGGCTCCTGGCTTCGGAACAGCGCGGTGCAATGGCCGCTGCGCGCCGGCCGCAGCAGCCATTGGAGGGTGAACCAACGGCAAAAAGGAAGACCTTTCTCTCCGTCTCTCTCACTGTCCACTCTGCCTGTCAAAAAAAAAAAAAAAAAGAAATTATTCAATAATATTTAGTAGAATAATAATGATTACAATGTCCCCAAATCATTCAAAGTAGAACTATTTGTATATATAAATATGTATGTATAATTTGTTACTCACAAAGGTGTATAGAGATGAATGATTTTTCTACCTACATTAAGCAGTTTTATGTATATATACACAATGTAAAAATTTTGTTTTCAAAAGTTTGCATTTGACATCAGTCCCCATAGCCCTGTTTTCCTAACAGTACAAATACTTTTATTCCTGGGGGCTTTCAGATTATAGAAAAGCCCTTGGCACTTGGGAACTAAGTATATGGAATCACAGAATCTCAGTTCTTTTTATTTTTTTTAAGGTTTATTTACTTGAGCGGCACAGTTTCAGAGAGAGGGAGAGGCAGAAAGAGAGGTCTTTCATCCACTGGTTCACTCCCCAGATGGCCGCAAAGGCCAGAGCTGAGCTGATCCAAAGCCAGGAGTCAGGAGCTTCTTCTGGGTCTCCCACGTGGGTGCAGGGGCCCAAAGACTTGGGCCATCTTCCACTGCTTTCCCAGGTCATCAACAGGGATCTGGATCAGAAGTGGAGCAGCTGGGACTCAAACTGGCACCCACATGGGACTCTGGTGCCACAGGCAGATGTTCAACCCACTATACTACAGCGCTGGCCCAAGAATCTGAGTTCTTACAGCTAGAAGAGAACTCAGGAGTTCACACATACACACATGCCATGCAGAAACTTCAGCAGATTGTGTTCACTTACTAACCAAGTGGAGTTCCTAGGGTTTGGGAGGAGGCCCTGGCACTAGGTGGCAGTGTCCCCTAATGGCTAACCTTGGTATTTCATGTTTTTCCACTTCTCAGATCTCTTCTGATGACCCAGCAGCTGGTGCCAGCCCGTGGCTGGCTAATCCTTCCATCCGGAGGACGTTCTTCCCAGACCCCCAGAAGTACGTAGCCGCAGTAGCGGAGGTCTCCCAGCCACTTGTCATCTTTCTCCTGGAAGAGAAGGGCCACCAAGTCACTAAGCCGCACACAAGCCTGTACCCTCTCTCCCAGTTGACCACATGCTCCAGGCCCAGCCTGTCTGTGTATCACATTGGCTGTCTTGTCAGATGCCATGTTGTGGATGAGCAGAATGAGGCCTAGCTTCTGCCTGAAGTGAAGTACCCTGTTTCCTTGCAGGAGCACCACGGAAATGTCAAAGCTCAGGGACATGCTATTGCAGCTGCAGCCGGGGGCCCTGGGCCGTTCAGCCCGCATGGTGCTTTCTGCTGCATGCAAGGTGCCTCCAGCCGGTGTGGCAAGCCCAAGGAGCGACCACGCAGCCCCAGGGCCCAGTCATGTGGAGTGTGCAGGTGAGCCCCGGGATTGCGCCTCCCTGTGTCTAGCAGTACCCTTCCTTTCTGAATCCACCAGCAGTCATACAGACAGACTCACAGGCGGGACTCTGAAAAACACCAGCGTCAGTGTTGGCAGAAGAGAATAAACAGTGCATGGGAGCTCACACACTGCTGGCCTAGGAATCAGGAATCCTTAATCTCTTGGGCTCATTTCCTTCTTCTTCAGTGTGAAGGAATTAAACCAAATAATATCTAGGCCCCTTGCAGTCTTCATGTTCTGTGATCCATCTCAGAAAGACCACCTGAGTGTGGTGGTGAATGGAGCGTAACAAAGAAATAAGGTTCAGGAATAGTGCAGTTGTATTGCAGAAGGAGAAAGGGTTAAAAACAAATTGGGATTTTTGCTCTGCACCAGACATTTCTAAGCATGTGTGTGTGTGTGTGTGTCTGTGTCTGTGTGTGGCAGAGTTACAGAAAGGGAGATGGGGAGGTGAGGGGCGGGGAGGAGACAGAGATCTACCATCTTCTGGTTTATTCCTCAATGGCCACAATGGCCAGAGCTGGGCCAGACCAAACCCAGGATCCAGGACATGGGTCCAGGGACCCAAGGACTTGGGCCATCTTCCACTGCTTTACCAGGCACAACAGTAGGGAGCTAGAATGGAAGTGGAGCAGCCAGGACCCGAACTGGTGCCCATACAGGATGTTGGCATCACAGGTGGCAGCATTACCCACTGTGCCACAATACCAGCCCTCCTAGGCATTTAATAGCTTTACCTAATAAATGTCTCAACAAACTTATGTAGTAGATACGCCATCCTCATTTTACAATCTAAAGTTCAATATAAGTAGCAAAGCCTGGATTCGAACCCCCAAAGCTCTTGTTCTTTTTACTATTCTAGATAGCAAGAAAGAGAAAACCAGCAGGGCACTCACTGAAAAGTTAAGAAAGCAGGATCACGGCCGGAGCCGCGGCTCACTAGGCTAATCCTCCGCCTTGCAGCGCCGGCACACTGGGTTCTAGTCCCGGTCGGGGCACCGATCCTGTCCCGGTTGCCCCTCTTCCAGGCCAGCTCTCTGCTGTGGCCAGGGAGTGCAGTGGAGGATGGCCCAGGTCCTTGGGCCCATGCACCCCATGGGAGACCAGGAGAAGCACCTGGCTCCTGCCATCGGATCAGCGCGGTGCGCCGGCCGCAGCGCGCCTACCGCGGCGGCCATTGGAGGGTGAACCAACGGCAAAAGGAAGACCTTTCTCTCTGTCTCTCTCTCTCACTGTCCACTCTGCCTGTCAAAAAAAAAAAAAAAAAAAAAAAAAACAGGATCACATTATTTCATTCAGAATACATTTTTTTTAATTGAAGATCTTACTTATTTGAAAGGCAGAGAGAAAGAGAGAGAGAGAGAGAGAAAGAGAGGTCTTCCATTCACTGGTTCTCTCCCCAAATGGCTGCAACAACCAGGGCTGGGCCAGGCTGAAGCCAGGAACCAGGAGTTTCATCTGGGTCTCCCATGTGGGTGAAAGGGCCCAAACACTTGGGCCATGCTCCATTACTTTCTCAGGTGCATTAGCAGAGAGCTAGATCAGAAGTGGAGCAATCAAGACTTGAACCAGTGCCCATAAAGGATGCTGGCACTTTAGGCAGCGGCTTTACCCACTACACAGCATTGGCCCCTGGAACACTTTATGTATGTATGTATGTATGTATTTGAAAGAAACAGTTACAAAGACAAAGAAAGAGAGACAGAGAAAGAGGTCTTCAATCCCCTTGTTCACTCCCCAAATAGCCACAACGAGCAGAGCTGGGCCAGACTGAAGCTAGGAGATTCCTCCAGATCTCCCACATGGGTGCAGGAGCCCCAGCACTTGAGCCATCCTCCGCTGCTTTCCCAGGCATATAAGCAGGGAGCTGGCTGAGAAGTAGAACAGCCACACTGCTGCTGCTTAAGTGGTGCTTAACCCACTGCACCACAGTACCAGCCCCTGGGACCTTCTTACAAGGAAAAGACTTCTCTTGTCATTTCAAAGAGTATTAGTAAGTATTAGTAAAATTAGTATTAGTAAGTATTAGTAAAATAATGAGTGGATCACTTTGTTGTAAAAATGGGAGATGTGGTTATCCATTGTTGTGTAACAAATTACCCCAAAATTTAGTTTATGATGATTGGGAATCAGTCATGGCTGATTCATTAGCTGTGTGTCATAAGCTTGCTCACCTCAAGGCTAAACTGAAAAGTGTCTGCTGCTCAGCTCACTCACTTGGCTGTTGGTGAGGCTCACTTCCCCAAGGGCTTTTAGACTGAGGCCCTCCTCTGGTCCTTTACCACAAGAGACTCTCTGTAGAGCGGGATGCCAGCTTGTTTGATGAAACTGAGCAAACTAGAAGGCAGGAGAGAGTGCCAGCAAGGCAGAGGTCAGCCTTGGACAACCTAACCACTGGAGCACCATCCCATCACTCTCTCCACAGCCTGTTCATTAGCAGCACTTAGTGGGTTCAGCCTCTACTGAAGGCGAGGCATGTATACCAAGAAGTATCAATAATTGGGAATCACCTCCATGTAGGAAAGATGGAATGTATTTTAAGAGACAAAGAATGGGAGGAAACTAACCATTATTGGGGCACCTACTATGAGCTGAAACTTTCAAAGCACTTTGAAATATTCAGTGTTGTAAAAGTGTTTATAAATTCTGAATGACTAGACAAACGGTGGTGGTGGTTCTTTGTTCACACTCATTTGACAGATGTATACTGAGTATCCCGTATGTGCCAGGTGCTAGGTGGCCAAGATACCACAGGAAATAAAACAGCAATGTTCCTGTAGGTGGTATTGTGGTGTAGCAGGTAAAGCCACCACCTGCAATGCTGGCATCCTATATGGGTGCTGGTTCAAGTCCTGGCTGCTCCATTTCCAATCCAGCTCCCTACTAATGGCCTGGGAAAAGCACCAGAGGATGGTCCAAGTACTTGGGCCCCTGCTACCCTTGTGAAAGTCCCAGATGAAGCTCCTGGCTCCTAGCTTTGGCATGGCTTAGCCCTGGCCATCTGGGGAGTGAACCAGCCTATGGAAGATCTCTCTCTTTCTCTTCAACTCTGATTTTCAAATAAATAAATAAATATTTTTAAAAAATCAACATTCCTACTACACTGAAAAGGCACATGTCCAAGGCACACAAAGGAATCTAACCTACAACTCTGGTAAGTGCTTTGAAAGAAAAGCACAGATTTAGATTAGAGAATCCAGGTGAAGTGCCTCATAAGAGTTAGCATTTTGGGGCCGGCACTATGGCGTAGTAGGTTAAAGCCCCAGCCTGCAGTGCCAGCATCCCATATGGGTGCCAGTTTGAGTCCCAGCTACTCCACTTCCAGTCCAGCTCTCTGATATTGCACCTGGGAAAGCAGCAGAGGATGACCCAAGTGCTTGGGCCCCTGCACCCACGTGGGAGACCTGGATGAAGCTCCTGGCTCCTGGCTCCTGGCTCCTGGCTTCCATTCGGTTCAGCTCCAGCAATTGCGGCTATTTGGGGAGTGAACCAGTGGATGAAAGACACTTCCCCTCTACCGCCTGTCCTCTCTGTGTGTAACTCTGGCTTTCAAATAAATAAATAAATCTTTTTTAAAAAAAAAGAATTAGCATTTCATCTAAGACTTGATGAGCGAGGCAAAGAGGATAGAAAAAATATTCTTTTTTTTTTTTAAGTTTTTTTTTGTTTGACAGGTAGAGTTACAGACAGTGAGAGAGAGAGACAGAGAGAAAGGTCTTCCTTCTGTCGGTTCACCCCTCAAATGGCCACTACGGCTGGCACACTGCGCCGATCTGAAGCCAGGAGCCAGGCGCCTCCTCCTAGTCTCCCATGTAGGTGCCGGGCCCAAGCACTTGGGCCATCCTCCACTGCCTTCCCGGGCCACAGCAGAGAGCTGGAATGAAAGAGGAGCAACCGGGACTAGAACCCGGTGCCCATATGGGATTCCGGCGCCGCAGGCGGAGGATTAACCTAGTACGCCATGGCGCTGGCCCAGAAAAAATATTCTTTTTTTTTTTTTTTTTTTTTTTTTGACAGGCAGAGTGGACAGTGAGAGAGAGAGACAGAGAGAAAGGTCTTCCTTTGCCGTTGGTTCACCCTCCAATGGCCGCCGCGGTAGCGCGCTGCGGCCGGCGCACCGCGCTGTTCCGATGGCAGGAGCCAGGTGCTTATCCTGGTCTCCCATGGGGTGCAGAGCCCAAACACTTGGGCCATCCTCCACTGCACTCCCTAGCCACAGCAGAGAGCTGGCCTGGAAGAGGGGCAACCGGGACAGGATCGGTGCCCCGACCGGGACTAGAACCCGGTGTGCCGGCGCCGCAAGGCGGAGGATTAGCCTGTTGAGCCACGGCGCCGGCCAAAATATTCTTAAAAGAGGGAGCAACACATGTGAAGGGCCTTTTGTTAATAAGTGAAATGTAATGAACATTTCTACACAGAGCCCAGAGCAGAAGGCCACCACCCAGAGAATGCCGTGAGCAGGAAGAAGAGACGGAAAGGGCAGCGCCGGCGGTAAGTAGGTCAGCGTGAAAGACCCAGATCACCTCTCCAGACCTTGCAGCCTGGCTGCTTCAGGTCAGAGAGGGACACTTGTGACTAGGTCCTGATCTCTCAGTCTCTACTGAGAGCAGTAGAGAAAGGATGTCAGACCTGGAGGTAGGTCAAGAGGCAGGCCACAGAGGGCCAGGATGTGAAGGAAAGTACAGTCTTAGGGACTTCATCAAAATATAAATCTTTTCTGCTTCAGAAAACACTGTCAAGAAGATAAAAGCACAGTACTAAAATATGGGAGAAAATATTTGCCCATCATGTATGTGATAAGGCACTTCGATCTAAAGTATATGAGTATGAAGGGCCCTTACAAGTCAACAGTAAGCAGATAACCCAATTTTTGCAATGGACAAAGGATCTGAACAGACTTTTCTCCAAAGAAGATACACAAGTGGCCCATAAGTACCTGAAAAGATGCTCAGTGTCATTAGCCATCAGAGAAATGCAAATCAGAACCACAGTGATCACACCCCCTAGGATGGCTATGACCAGACAGACAGTAACAAGTGTTGGTGAAGATGTGGAGAGACTAGAACTCTCATACATTGCCAGTGAGGATGTAAAATAGTGTAGCGGCTTTGGAAGACAGGTGGCAGTTCTGCAAAAACTCGGGTTCCCACATAACCCAGCAGCTCTTCCTAATACGTAGCACAAAGAACTGTTAACAAGTATTCACAAAAACAAATATTCAACGCAGTACTATTTATAACAGCCATGAAGAAGGAACAACCCAGATGTCCATCAGCCAGTGAATGGATCAACAAAATGTGGTATATCTATACAATGGACTACTGTTCAGCCATTGAAGTGGAATGTACTGATCCCTGCTGAAATACAGGCAGACCTGGAAAACATTACGCTAAGTCAGAGAAGCCAGTCACAGCAGACCACACGGGATACGACTGCATTCACGTCCAGAGCAGACAAATCCACGGAGGCAGCAAGGAGCTTAGTGGTCCAGAGCCTGTGGGGTCAGGAATGGCAATGCCTGCTCATGGATTTGGAGTTTCTTTTGGGGGTGATAGAAATGTCCTGGAATTAGAAAATTATTACAGAGCCCTGAGAATATAGCAAAACCACTGAACTTGCACTTTAAAAGGGCGAATTTTACTGTATGTGTATATCAATAGAATGTCTAAGTCCACATCAGTTCCTCGGGCATTCTTTTTGCCCTAACAGCTCATTCAACCCTTATGCTCTTACTGACAGCTGCTCTTTAACTATTCTTCCTCACAGGCCTCTATCTACCTCTAACTCCCAGCCAAACAGGAGGGGGACGGCAAAGGCAGGACCAAGAGAACAACACCCACCCCAGGCCCAGCACGGTGGTGCCCAGGAGAGTGGACAGTGCCCCCTTTGTGCAGGTGAGCTGCGTTGGCTCGGGCTGTGTGATTACGAGGCATTCCTTGAGGGAGGACTGGGAGATCTGGGAGTTTGGCCAGAAAAACCTATGGCTGTGGACTCGTAGGTAGCCCCCATCATCTCTGCAGCTCCAGGAGTGCCGCTGCATTTTTAGGCACTGTAATTCAAGACAGTTTCTTAAGCGCTGGCTCACATCATGTCAGCTAAGCTGAGAGAGTACCATGGGCCAACTGCACAACCTAAGACAGCATCGGAAGGGCCTAGACTCCTCGTAACTTGTCCGTCCGTGAACAAATTCTGCTTAGTTGAAGTCTGTTCACATGGAGCTTCTTTGCTGAGTTGTTTTTTTTTTTTTTTTTAAAGATTTATTTATTAATTTGGCAGAGTTACAAAGAGAGAAAGAGATAGAAAGGAGAGAGGCCTTCCATTCGTTGGTTCACTGCCCAAATGGCCTCAATGGCTGGAACTGGGCCAGGCCAAAGCAGAGAGCCAGGAACTTCTTCTGGGTGCAGGGACCCAAGTGCTTGGGCCATCTTCTGCTGCTTTCCCAGGTGCATTAGCAGGGAACTGGATTGGAAGTAGAGCCGCACTGCAGGTGGCGGCTTTACAGCACCGCCCCTGATGTTTTGCTGATCTTCCCAGATGATCTCTAGGCTGAGCTCCTAGAGCATTGCTGATTCCCTGGGGCTCAGCACTTCTGTGTATCTTATTTGCATTCCTGGCTTATCTTTACCACTAGACTCTAAGGACAAGCCCGGGTTTCTATCCCTCAGCTCCTAGCATGCTGTCAGGCATCTGGTAAAGAGTAAGCATTTGCTGGCGTGTGCTAGTATCCCGGGTGAATGTATACCGTGGTCAACTTCCTGCTGAGCAGCTGCACCTTTCCTGCAGATTTCTCGGGGTGCCACCCTGCCAGGCACAGACCCAATTTTGTTCACCTCCGTCTCTCCCCATCCAGGCTCCTTTAGCACTGAAACTCTTCCCCTGCATGCGGCCACTTGTGGAGAGACCACCCCCCCTCAGCCGGCTTCTCCCTCCTCATCACCATCTTCGTTGCCGTCTGTACTGTGGGTGTCCTCTCCAGAGAGCTCGCCACTCCCTTCCTGGATCCAGTGCCCTATCTGCCAGTTGCAGTTCCCAGCAAGAGAAGTGGAAGAACATGCCAGCATGTGTGGGGAGGCCCACGAGCCATGAGCCAGGAAGCTCCGTGGGCTGGGCCCTGGCCTCTTTGACTAAGACTGGGTCGTGCATCTCTAGACAGCTAAGAAGGACTCATGAGGCCAAGCCACCCGCCCTTGCTCCCTCCACGCATTCCCTCTGGGCCCAGGCTGCTCTGCATTCCCAGTTGTCAAGGCTTCTGTCACTATGGTACCCAGTCCTAGAGACAGCTCAGTCCTTTTCCCCTTCGGAATTTCATGGGATTGGTGCTCTGTCGAGGGCCTTGGGACATCACCCAGAAAATCTGCCTCGTGAGGAGCAGTACAAATCCCCGGGCCCATTATCCTGAAAGGAAAACTGAGGCCCAATGAAAAGAAAAACACAGCCTGACATATCAGAGTCCAGGGGACACTGGGCAGGTGAGCAGGTTTTGAGCATGAGACTGACGTCCAGCATTCCACGAGCTTAACTTGGTGTCCTCCACAGGCTCCCTGCCTCAGCATAATCACGTGATGCTGCTGTGTGACTAAGCAAGTCACTCCTCTCAGGCCGAGTTAACATCGGTGACAGAGAAAACCCCCACCTTCGTGCTCTCTGAGCTGTTTCGGGGAGCAGCTGTTCAGGTTTGTGGATCCCACAGGGAGGTGGCTGGGCCAGAGGATCTGGAAAGTTCCCAGCTTCGGGCAACCACACCCTCTCTCTCCACTCCCTGAAGGTTTCACTGTGTGGCACTAACATCAATTCCCTGGTCCCCAGGGTATGAGGCAGAGGGGGAGCAGCTGGTCCTGGCAAAGGGAGGGCCTGGGGCGGGGTTTCAGACAGACAGGGAAGAGGATCTAGGCACAGTCAGGGGAGCAGACAGCAGGAGTTCAATCCTCAGGCCTTGGCAGCGTAGGTGGGTGCAGCCATGGACCCCCTCACGGTAAGAGACCTTCCCTATCCACTCCCATTCTCACTAGGAATAAGACAGTAGAGTGGCCCAGAGGGGAGGCAGGGACATGCTAGCTGCCAGGCAGGTGGTGGGTGTCACCATGTGAGTGGGAGAAGACCCCCGGAGCCCAGAAGAGAAAAGCTGTGAGCATGAGCCTGGACCCAGAGAGAGAGAGGAACAAGGGGGAGGGACACCCTTCAGAGCAGATGGCAGAGTCGAGGGGCTTGAGTGGAAGGGGAGCAGGTTGGGATGGTGGTGGCTGACTTGGCCTGGAGCTGAGGGGCTTAAGAAAAGACCCTCCTGTGTGGACATGTCTGGACTTGCCCTTCAGAGAGGCTCGTGGACTTTCAGAGGGGTGAGCAGCTGGGAGCTGAAGTCAACAAGATGGGAGCCAGCCTCCCGGCAGGTGCTATAAGCCTACAGGTGCAGTTGGGTTCCCAACCCCACGTACCTGATTTTACCTCCCCCTTCTCTGGGTAACCACAGTTGGCCTTACTGGGGGGGTGGGGGATGTTCCTGTGAGGGTTGAAGTGTCTAGTTCTGATACTTCCTAACCTGAAAAATTTGTACAATAAAATGTTGAATCAGACAATTTTTGCAAAGTATGTGTTTGGGATAAACAAAATTATTATGGTGGCTGGGACAGAGGGTTAGGGCCCTGGAAGGTAGAAGGATAAGGGAGGCCCCAAAACAAAGGGGTCAGAAACTCAGGGTCCTGCAATCTCCATGCCTTCACCAGCCACAGCCCAACTGGACCGAGATCGTGAACAAGAAGCTCAAGTTCCCTCCGCCACTCCTGGGTGCCATCCAGGAAGGGCGACTGGGTCTTGTGCAGCAGCTGCTGGAGTCGGGGGTGGAGGCCACCAGCGGCGGGCCTGGAGGGCCCCTGCGGAACGTGGAGGAGGCCGAGGACCGCTCCTGGAGGGAAGCCCTCAACCTGGCCATCCGCCTGGGCCACGAGGCCATCACTGACGTGCTGCTGGCCAATGTCAAGTTTGACTTCCGGCAGGTCCATGAAGCCCTGCTAGTGGCAGTTGACACAAACCAGCCGGCCGTAGTGCGGCGCCTGCTGGCCCGGCTGGAGCGGGAGAAAGGCCGCAAGGTAGACACCCGCTCTTTCTCCCTGGCTTTCTTTGACTCGTCCATTGATGGCTCCCGCTTTGCGCCCGGGGTCACTCCCCTCACCCTGGCCTGCCAGAAGGACCTGTATGAGATCGCGCAGCTGCTCATGGAACAGGGCCACACCATTGCCCGGCCGCACCCCGTCTCCTGCGCCTGCCTGGAGTGCAGCAATGCCCGCCGCTATGACCTGCTGAAGTTCTCCCTGTCGCGCATCAACACCTACCGGGGCATCGCCAGCAGGGCCCACCTCTCGCTGGCCAGTGAGGACGCCATGCTGGCTGCCTTCCAGCTGAGCCGCGAGCTCAGGCGCCTGGCACGCAAGGAGCCCGAGTTTAAGGTTGGTGTTCGCGGTGCTGTGTCTGGTCTGCTGGAGCACTGTTGGGACTGTGGTGGGGGTTCCAGGAAGAGTGGGGCAGCAGGAGGAGGCCCAGTCTCTGGTCTCAGGAAACCGCCATTTTAAGAGGGAGTCACAGGATTTCCTTCTAACGGCAGACGGCGGCCACTGTGTGGGCAGCAAGGGTGAGGAGGGTGCTCTGCGAGGCACCTGAGGAGGGAGGGGAGAGGACAGAAAAGCAGCGGGACAGACTTGGAGACGACACTGGCAAGAACGAGGCTCTTTGAGTGGAGCGCCGTGCGCAGGCCCTCAAGCTTGTGATCGCCAGCGAGGAGGGCGGAGAGGGGCTCCAGACGCTCCTCGGACACCCAGGCCCATCGGGCGCCTCTGGTGGTGCTCATGGGACCCCCTAGAGTCCAGAAAAACGAGCTCAGAGACTCTAAAAGAGGCAGCTCTAAGCTTAGCTGCTGCCAGTGTAGAGGAGCAGGGAGACCATTTGAGGTAGGGCTGCGGCTCGAGCAGAGGATCTCAGGTGGCAAAAGTGTCTGCCGTGATGAGTGCAGGGGACGCCCTGGACAGGACCGAGAGTGCACGGCGTGGAACCCAGGGCTGGCTGGGGCCCAGTTCGCCCACCCCTCATGAACTGACAGCCCCTGTGTGCCAAGCCGGAATTAGTCCGCACTGTCATAATTACTTTTAGGTGGGAAAACTGACAAGGACATTCAAACAAAAGCCTAAGGCAGCTGCGGAAAGCACATGCCGCCTTGGCTGGTGTGGTAGGACAGAAGGACATCCCCCCACCACTGCCAGCCAGCCGGAAAGGGCGGTGCTGGCTAAAGGCTTTCTCACCGTTGTGGCCCACTGAGGGAGGCATAGCAGGAACCCTCACCCCTTCACAGGCAGGAAGCGGGAGGCCTGGCAAGGGGAAGTACCTTGCCCTCCATGACCCCACCTGAGGGGCAGTGCCAGGCCTCCTGAAAGCCTCGCCTAGGTCCTCTTGGGGCAAGGCCCTCACCTAAAACCAAGGATCTGAAAGGTAAAAAAAAGCAGATAGGAGCTGCTGTTCATCTCTGCATCTCCCAAAACTGCCGCCACAGGCTCGCCTAGTATGGAAGGAGGTGCTGAAAAAGTTAAATGAAGGAGCATTTCATAACGTGAGGCCGAGTGATGGGATCCGCTCCCAGGCGAAGGAACAGAATCAGATGAGACAGTGACACAGATAACTGCTGAATCATGCTGACGCTTCTTTCAGCAGCTGATGCAAGATTCAGACCCCAGCGCCGGCTTTACTTCACTCTAGTTGTAGGTGTGGGTGGGATGAGCCCTCTGACTGTGCAGAGCTGGCTTTGGGGACAGAAGAGGAGACCCCATAATTACAAAGTTTATGCCTTAACATCTCAAATCTGGTTTTTTGGGTATGCATCCTCTTTTTTCTTTTTTTTTTTTTTTTAAAGATTGATTTATTTATTTGAAAGACAGAGTTACAGAGGCAGAGGCAGAGGGAAAGAGACCTTCCATCTGCTGGTTCATCTGCTGGCCGCAACGGCCAGAGCTGGGCTGATCTGAAGCCAGGAGCCAGGAGCTTCTTCCAGGTCTCCCACATGGGTACAGGGGCCCAAGAACTTGGGCCACCTTCTACTGCTTTCCCAGGCCATAGCAGAGAGCTGGATAGGAAGTGGAGCAGCCAGGTCTCGAACCAGTGCCCATACAGGATGCCAGCACTGCAGGCAGTGGCTTTACCTGCTATGCCACAGCACCAGCCCCATGCACCCTTTTTTTTAAAGTTTCTTTAAAAATGTAAACCTAAAGCAATTTAAGGTTTCTGTTTAAACTTGCAGCTTTTTTTTTTTAAAGAAACTTTATTTATTTATTTTTTGACAGGCAGAGTTAGACAGAGAGAGACAGAGAGAAAGGTCTTCCTTCCGTTGGTTCACCCCCCAAATGGCCGCCATGGCCGGTGCGCTGTGTCGATCCGAAGCCAGGAGCCAGGTGCTTCCCCCGGTCTCTCATATGGGTGCAGGGCCCAAGCACTTGGGCCATCCTCCACTGCCTTCCCGGGCCACGCAGAGAGCTGGACTGGAAGAGGAGCAACCGGGACTAGAACCTGGCACCTATATGGGATGCTGGCGCTGCAGGCAGAGGATTAGCCACGTGAGCCATGGCGCCAGCCCCTGCAGCTTCTTGAATGACAAGATTGAATTGATAATTAAATATACTACTCAGATTTCTTAACGTAAGAGGCAAACAAATTCTTTTTACCATGAGACAAAAAAGGCATAAGGAGTTGGAGAGAAAGTGGGACAGGAAATAGGGATTGGAAAAGGAAGTGCAAAGAATGGGCACAGGTGACAGAAGGTTTGGGTGGGAGTGACTTCGTGATGACATGGAGATGGCATCAGATAAGCAAAGTTGATACAGGAGGTGCCTTATTGTAGCAAGGACTGGGCAGAAAGGGGAGCAGAGGGGGCCGGTGCTGTGGCCCAGTGGGTTAAAGCCCCAGCCTGCAGTGCCAGCATCCCATTTGAATGCAGGTTCGAGTCCTGGCTGCTCTACTTCCAATCCAGCTCTCTGCTATGGCCTGAGAAAGCAGTAGAAAAACTCCTTGGGCCCCTACACCCTCGTGGGAGACCTGGAAGAAGCCCCTGGCTCCTCGCTTCAGATCAGCTCAGCTCTGACCATTACTGTCATTTGGGGAGTGAACCAGAGGAATGGAAGAGATGGCTCTACCTCTCTGTAACTCTGTCTTGCAAATAAATCTTTAAAAAGAAAGGAAGGAAGTGGGGGGGGGGGAGGAAGGAAGGGGAGCAAAAGGAGAAGAAAGGACACCGGATGTAGGAAGTGGTGGCCCAGGCCGTGGGATGGTTTAGTGGGAATGAGGCCACAGGGGCCGATACACACAGACCTGCTTCCCTGCAGCCTGAGTACATCGCGCTGGAGTCGCTGAGCCAGGACTATGGCTTTGAGCTGCTGGGCATGTGCCGGAACCAGAGTGAAGTCACCGCGGTGCTCAACGACCTGGGCGAGGACAGCGAGACGGAGCCTGAGGCCGAGGGCCTGGGCCAGGCCTTTGAGGAGGGCATCCCCAACCTGGCGAGGCTGCGCCTGGCCGTGAACTACAACCAGAAACGGGTCAGCTGGGAGCCCCTGCCCCCACCCCATCCTGCCCCACTGGGGGCCATCTCTAGGGCTCCCCCACTTCAGCCCTAAGCAGTTACTTTTCCTGTCCTCAAATCTCTCTTGAGCCTTAACCCCCCAGCCTCCCTTCTTACCTTCCATCTCAGCCCTAACCTCCCTCAAAGACCCGTGACCCTCCAAGAGTCTACTTTCAGATGAGGCTTCTGGGTCTCTGACTCCGTGTGGCCTCTGGGCCGCCAGGTAACTGTGGTACGGACTGCGGTAGCCCTCTCTCAGGGCTTCAAGGTCAAGTGCTGCTGTTCTTCCCCTCAGGAGACTTCCTCCCCATGCTGAAGACAGACCCTTGTCTAGCCTCCCTAGCCCCTTCTCCCTGCCCTCCTCCACCCTCAGGTGCCCTGGTCCACTGAGAACTTAGCCAGACACGCCCCTGCACAGGGGTTCCCCGGCCTTGCACCCTCCCTGCCCACCCCACTCTAGTCAAACTCGGGCCCTGCAGGTTTGGGGACCTGGACACCTGGTGCTACCCACCACTCTCTGACTCACATTCAAGAATCTGGGGCCTAGAGAGGCATGGGGGCTGCCCACGGTCACATGCCAAGTTGCCTGTCTCTGGGCAGCCTGGCATGGGAGGAGAGGGGATGGTCTAGTCTCTGGCGGTAAGGGCCATCACCCAACCGGCTCCCCCGCCTGCCCTCTACCCATGCCCCACCTTTGCTCAGTTCGTAGCTCACCCCATCTGCCAGCAAGTCCTGTCCTCGATCTGGTGTGGGAACCTGGCCGGCTGGCGTGGAAGCACCACCATCTGGAAGCTCTTCATTGCCTTCCTCATCTTCCTCACCATGCCCTTCCTCTGCCTCGGCTACTGGCTGGCGCCCAAGTCCCGGGTACTAAGGATGAGATTAATGATGCCTGTCATTTACTCAGCATCTGCTCTATGCCAGGCCCTGGGCTGGGCACTTTGTGCGGGTGCCCATTGAGTAGGTTGAGGTAGCCCTGGAAGGAAAGCATCACACCTGTTTCATGCAGGAGGAAATGTGCGGGGTTCACGGTAAGGAGCGGGGTCAGGATTTAGACCGAGTCCTATAGACAGCCCTGCACCATCCCAAAGAGGGTCCTGACCCATCCTACAAGCTCTTGGAGAGCCCCTCATCCAACAGACGTGTCCTTGAGCTCCACTGGGATTTACGGAAGAGCAAGGCCTGCTCCTGTTAAGCCGGTGAGCAGTGAGGGGTGTGCAGAAAGCAGGGAGGCAGGCAAGGCAGCAAGGCCCAGGGCAGGGAGGAGATAAAGGCTGAGGAAAAAGACGCCCAGCAAGTGGTACAGAACGGGGGCTTAATGAAGGGAGCCCCATTAGCCCAGCCCTGTGTTCTGGAATGTTCCCTCTGCTAGTGGTGTGAAAGGTGGATTGGGGGATGGGGTGGGAGTGTAGGGACCCAGGTTCCTGGCCTGCCTGAGCCAGTCATTTTATGAGGTGGGGCCAAAGGAGAAGGAGCAAGTTTGAGACCGAACTGATGCATTTTCCTATCGACTGGGTTGTACTCAAAGAGCCTGTGGGACTCCCCAAGAGAAGGTAAGGTAGCTTCGGGGAGCTTCAGCTCCCAGGACCACAGGACTGAGACCCCCTGCATCACGCTGAGGGAGGCTGTAGACAGGAAAGGGCGGGGCCTGACGCATTCTCAGTAGAGGTCTGCATGAGAGACACGCTGAGCAGTCCAGAAGGGCTCCCAGGAGGCGAGACTGAGCTACACTCTCCGCCTCTCCCCGAAGCTGGGCCACCTGCTCAAGATCCCAGTGCTGAAGTTCCTGCTGCACTCCGCCTCCTACCTGTGGTTCCTCATCTTCCTGCTCGGAGAGTCCCTGGTCATGGAGACGCAGCTGAGCACCTTCCGGGGCCGCAGCCAGAGCGTCTGGGAGACTTCACTGCACATGGTTTGGGTCACAGGTATGTAGGCGGGCCCTCTATCTGGGACAGTCTCCCTGGGGGCCCCCCTTCACTGTCCTCACATAAGCTCCCCCGTGGGAGTCTCTGCCTCTGTCACTGCCCCCGGAATATGCAACCAGGCCCTCGGGGCTCGTGTCCACCAGGGGAGCCCGGTGGAAGACTTCCTGAGCACTCTGAGGTTTCCAGCCTCTCACAGGTAAGGCACCTGTCTACGGTGCCAGGTGGGAACTCCCCTCGCAGTGCTGGTGCAAGCACTGCCAGACAAGTTCGCCCCCAGGTCAAAGAGCAGAAAGGCTCCCAGACCACATTAACATGCCCACATCGTGTGGTCTATTTCCAAGTCCCTACATGGTGCTGCTGTTGTGAGAACCAGAGTTGAGGCTGTGGCAGGGTGCTAAGACAGACAGAAGATGCCCGTGCCCAGCACTTGACAGGTGGGAGAGCAGTGACTAGGCTATCTGGCCCCAGCTGTAGCTTGCCAGTTTCTCCCATGAGCAGCTCTGAATTTTACATGCATTCCTGGGGCAGAGGATGTGTGGAGCCAGCATGGGCGTGACCAGTGGGAAGCTAATTGAAGACCTGATGCCTCGTATGCCCCGTGCATGCTCAGGGTGTCTCGCATACCTGGTGTCTCCACATCCCTTTCTGTGTACGTTCACGCCCGTGTGCCACACTTACTTCATCTGTGCATCACGTCAGCCAGCTAACCAGCTCATCTGTGCTTCCTGTGTACACAGCATCCACTCCATTGGCTTTCTTTTCTTCCATAGCAGAATCAAGTATTCTCAACAGGCTACAGGAATCCCCAGGGTTCCACTCTGCCTCGGGCCTCCGATGGCCTCCCTCGTTTAGCTCTAGCTTGGTTAGCAAACGCCCAGGCCACCAGTGCACCAGGTCTGCTCTGCCAACCAGTTAGTGATGTCCACAAGGAAAGTGGGCCAAGACACTTTAGGGGGTCACAGCCCAAGAGAGAACATCTCTCATCCTATTATTTACTAAATGTGTCTTGGCCTAGAGATAGAACCCATATGCTTCCTGCCTCCAGGGGAAGAGAAGTCAGAAACAAGTGGAACAAAATACATTTGTTCACGTGATCAATGTTTGTCGAAGCCCTCTTATGAGCCAAGCCCTGAGAATACAGGAAGGATTGAGACATGGTTCTGTACCCCTGCTGCACATGCCCCACGCTCACAGGGCTCTCCTGCCACCTCCAGCCACGTCAACTTCCCACTTGTCTCCAGGCCTTTTCCCACTCCCTGTTTCTAGAGCTCTCACCCTGGCTCACACTGCCCCTGCACCAGCCTGGTTCCTGCTCTTGCTCCAGGTCTCCCCTTAAACACTGCTCTCTGAGATGCTTTTCCTGGCCCCCACCCCAGTCCCTCTGCTCGCGTGCTCCTCAGTCTTAGCAAGTGGCCTGGTTCTGCTTGGTTGCTTCTCGGCCCCCTCACTAGACCAGAAGCCCCAGGAGGACAGGGACTATACCACGTCAGGCTTGTTCACTGCAGGATCCCACCTGCAAACAGTAGGAGCTTCATAAATATTTACTTTGGGCACTAGGCATAAAGAAACGAAGTTATACGTGGTCTCTACCCTTGAGGGGCTCCAAGTTCAGGGGAATGACGGAAGGAGACAGACCCATGGAGAAACACCCTGCACTGCCCAGTAGTGTTGGCATCAGGAGAGGCCAGAGAGCTATGAGAACAGAGCAGGGAGGATTCATGAGGAGATCACATTTAACCCGAGCCACGAAGGCGAGCTGGACGACCAAAGGATGTGGAAGGGCGCTCGAGGCAGAGGGCGCCGGGAGTGAGTGTGCAGGAAATAGAGATCTTCCAAGTGACATGGGCTCCCTGAGCAAGCTGCTAATCTGGAGTCCCTGCCATGCACAGGGCACGGAGAGACAGATTTCGAGTATTCCTTCTCAGTGAACAGTGTCCCCTGGGTGCTGGCTGCCCATGCTGGATGGGTGCAGGCAGCAAAGAGGAGTCTTTTTTTTTTTTTTTTTAAAGATTTATTTATTTAGTTGAAAGTCAGAGTTACACAGAGAGAGGAGACGCAGAGAGAGAGAGAGAGAGGTCCTCCATCCGCTGGCCCACTCTCCAGACGGCCACACAGCCAGAGCTGTGCCGATCTGAAGCCAGGAGTCAGGAACCTCCTCCGGGTCTCCCATGTGGGTGCAGGGGCCCAAGGACTTGGACCACCACAGCAGAGAGCCGGACCAGAAGTGGAGCAGCTGGGACTCGAACTGGTGCCCACATGGGATGCTGGTGCTTCAGGCCAGGGCATTAACCTGCTGCGCCACAGCGCCAGCCCCCAAAGAAGAGTTTTATTCCCACACAAGATCACTTGGTACCTGAGTAGAGGAACCGGTTACATTTCTCAACTTAGCTCCCCGCTGCCGTCAAAGGAACCCCCCTCCGCCCCTTCTCCGGCTCTGACCTAGCAGGAGTTCTGCCCCACCCTGGCCTGGCCTTGCCACCCCCTGTAGGCTTCCTGTGGTTCGAGTGTAAGGAGGTGTGGATCGAGGGCCTGCGCAGTTACCTCCTGGACTGGTGGAACTTCCTGGATGTGGTCATCCTGTCCCTGTACCTGGCGGCCTTCGCCCTGCGCCTCCTGCTGGCTGGCCTCGCCTACATGCACTGCCAGGACTCTGCGGATGGGGCTGCCTGCCGCTATTTCACCACAGCCGGTGAGTGTTCCCCCGCACTCAGCCCTGAATCCCCCAGTCCCTCCTCCTTTGTGGCTCCTGGCCACAGCCCCCTTTCTGCCCTGCACAGAGCGGAGTGAGTGGCGCACAGAGGACCCCCAGTTCTTGGCTGAGGTGCTCTTCGCTGTCACCAGCATGCTCAGCTTCACCCGCCTGGCCTACATTCTGCCAGCCCACGAGTCGCTGGGCACTCTGCAGATCTCCATCGGCAAGATGATCGACGACATGATCCGGTGCGTTGCGCCCCTGCCCCCTGAGAGCCCCCGGTTCTTCACCTGCCCTCCCTCTGGGGCCCTGTAGATGTGAACGTATGCTTCTCTGCAGGGAGCCTCTGTAACTCTCATTCTCAGAGGCCCATGGCCCTAGGAGAGCTGACAAACCGCTGACAGCAGGAAGAGTGCTTGGTAGGGACTTGGAGCCCCTGTTGCGGCACTATTCCAGTGGCCGCTCTCTGGGCCTGTTTTCCCATCTTCAAGGAAAGCTAAGGCAGCAGACTCAGGGGTCCCTTTTTGTTCTTCCCTCTACAGCTGCTCTTTGAACCCATGGCTTTCCTGGTCTCCTTGGTGCTTGTCTCCTAATCACAAACAGCCAAGTCTGGCCTCCCTTCCTAGTTAGAGTCCACAGTTAATGCCTGCTGCCCTGGGCATTGTCTGCCTGAGGCGGGACAAGCATGGGTGCCCTTGGGGAGAAAAGCCCTGGTTACATCAATAAACACTTTCAGCTCAGCTCAGCTTGGGGGAGAACCTCCCACCCCACCTTGGGATTCTTCTAGCTCTCTGTGGCACACTGACACAGTGGCTTTAACTCTCCCGGTGAGAGCTTCCGGTCCCTGGACTCCAGACTCCCAGCCATTCCTGGGCCATCTCTGCTCCTTCCCGGAAGACTGGCCCATCCTCGGCTTTGAATGTTTGGACTCAGTACCTGCTGTTACTGAGCAAGAGTCTCAGTTTTTGGCACTCACTTTAAGTCACATCTCCTAATTTCTCTGTTCTTTTTTTTTTTTTTTTTGACAGGCAGAGTGGACAGTGAGAGAGAGACAGAGAGAAAGGTCTTCCTTTTGCCGTTGGTTCACCCTCCAATGGCCGCCGCGGTAGGCGCACTGCGGCCGGCGCACCGCGCTGATCCGATGGCAGGAGCCAGGTGCTTCTCCTGGTCTCCCATGGGGTGCAGGGCCCAAGCACTTGGGCCATCCTCCACCGCACTCCGGGGCCATAGCAGAGAGCTGGCCTGGAAGAGGGGCAATCGGGACAGGATCGGTGCCCCGACCGGGACTAGAACCCGGTGTGCCAGCGCCGCAAGGCGGAGGATTAGCCTAGTGAGCCGCGGCGCCGGCCAATTTCTCTGTTCTTTAACAATTACTAATAGTTGTCAGGAAGGCCAGCACCCCATTTCACCTCCCAGAGCCTGACTTCTCCCAAGGTGGAGACTTGCCCTCACCCTTCCACCTCCTGCTCCCTGCCAGGTTCATGTTCATCCTCATGATCATCCTGACCGCCTTCCTCTGTGGCCTCAACAACATCTATGTGCCCTACCAGGAGACAGAGCGGCTGGGCAAGTATGCTGGGGCAGAGGCGGGATGGGGGGGGAGGCTGGGACTCGCAGCTTGGAGCCCCAGTGATGGACTGCCTCTTCCTCTCTCCCTCCCTCCCTCCCTCATTTATTCCGTCAGTTGGTTCTCTTGTTTCCTCACACTCTCATTCGTTCATTCTGCTGTTCATGCATTTTTTTCATTTATCAACTCATTCTCTCCCCCAACTTTTTATGTTGAAAATGTCAATCCTAAGAAAAAGTTAAAGTATGGTGGACACTATGTACCCTTCACCTAGCTTCAATTATCTTTGGCCACATTGGCTTGATCTGTTGCTCTCTTTGTTCTTTTTTTTCCTGAAAATTTTAAAAGTAAGCTGATAGTGTGGTACTTTACCTCTAAATAGTTCAAGGTATCTCCTGAGATCATAATCACAAACCATTATCAAACTACAGAATTTTAGCATTGATTCCACATTTTCCACTATATATTCCTTACTAAATTTCTTCAAATTAAAAAAAAAAAAAAGGTCTTCCTAATGTTCAAAAATACAATATCCAACCTCAGGTTGCAAACTGCATTTTGTTGTCCTATCTCTTCAGTCTCCTTTTATCCAAAATACTCCCTCTACATTTGTCTTACATGACAAGTGAACTTCTTTGATAAGACTACACCAAGTTATATTCCACAGTTAAGAATGATCTCTTCCCTGGTGATCAAATTCCCATTCAGGAGCTGTGGTGGGAACACAGCCTCCTGGCTGGTGTGCATGACCTTCCATGTCATCGCATCAGGAGACACGTGCTGTCAGCTGGCCCACCGGCCTGCCTGTTGATCTAGCAACCTCCATTGTAAAGGTCCTAGGAGAGCCCTTCTAGTGCCAGGGGCTTGTCGAGCCTCTGTCACTGACCTTCCCCCTTGCAGCGTTCCCCCAGTGGCTTCAGCATCCACAGGTGATTTCCACCTGAATCAGTTTTTACAGAGGTGGCTTCAAGTTAGTGATTTTTTACTTCTATCATTTCTTCTACATTTATTAGCTGGCATTCTTGTGCAAAGAACTTCTTTCTCCTACCTTCTTTTTGGAATATCACTATGGACACAAAGATTTTTTAAAATATAGTAATCCATTTCAATCATTATTTATATGCCAGATTTTTCCTAAATATGGCCAATGACTGATTCTTATGTTACTCACTTATTCATGTGTGCCATTCATTCATTTGCTCAATTTTTGCATCCATCTGTTGGTCATTCAGTCGTTGTGGGATTGTTGTTGCTATGGAGGTCATACCCATCTATGGAGCAATGGAGCTGTGAGTCCCAGCCTTTGTGGGAGGGCCCATCCCTGGTACTGGAAGCACATTCAGGAGAGATGCACCAGCCCCACCCTCATGGGGAAGACAGCCATAAGCACCCATGAGCTCAACTGGGATCAACATGCTTTGAGAAGGGTTTTTGTTGAGGTTGCTGGGGAAGGAAGCCCCGTCCTCAGTCTTAGGTGGCCCCAGAAGCCTCCCTAGAGCAGGGAGAATCTGTTCCACCTAGAAGGGTTCTGGACTTCAAGGGGATGCAAGGCCCTCAGGCAGAAAGGGGGCATGTGCCAAAGCAGGCAGGTGTTGGATAAGAGCAGGATGGCTCACGTGGTTGGCACTTGGAAGACAAGCTTTGCAAGGAGGCTGCAGGTGGTAGCTGGGTCACGAAGCTCATGAAGGTCTCACTGAGAAATCTGGGCTCTCTCTTGTAGGCTGGGGGAACTCCCAGCAGCCCCCCCCCCAACAACCATAAATTCCTCATGAGTGCAACTACATGATGGCTTAATCTCTGAAGCTAAAGGACCCACACTTGGGCCTACATATACTGTTTAAAGCTTTCTTACAGTTCTGGTATATTTGAAAGTTTCATTCAGACTAGTCCTCTTGCAAAGAATCCTTGCATTCGTGGGCTGACTTCATGTGACTAGCTTAAAGGGCCTGAGCTTCCACAGTTTAAACCATGAATGTAGCGCCAGGCCAGTAATTCCTCCCTGCAGCCTGCTCCCTAGGTCCTGGTGGCATCATATGATGGCAGCAAGGGGAGGCTGAGCCCTCTTGGGCTTTTCATTCATGAGTGACAGCTAATTAAAAGTATTTTTGCTAAAAGTAGCAGGTAGGCTGTATAGGAGACATCTGGATCGAGGGTGGTCGGGAGCCTTTCAAGGTTGACAAGCAGAGCTACTAAGATGAGGTCAGATGAGCGTTTAGAAAGAATGCCCTGGATACACTGTGGAGGACAATGAGAGACCGGGGCCAGAGACCAGTGTGAGCCTGCAGAAATCTATGCCTAAACTGGTGCCTAGATGGAAAAAGAATAGGACAGATTCACAAAGAAACATGCAAGGAGGGGAAATGTGGTCAGCTCTGTGAGCGACTAACAGGCAAACATGTTCTGCTGGGGGCAGGGAAGGGAGTTCAGGAAGGACTTCCTGGAAGGTGGCGCACCAGAGCAGCCAGCACCATGCTCCATACCACCATCCTCCCACCCAGACCATGGCAACAACCTGCCGCCTCTCTCTCTCTCTCTCTCTTGCTTGTCTTTTTAAATTTTTACTTTTTTTTTTTTTTTAATTTTACTTGGAGGGAAGAGACAGAGATCTCCCATCTGCTGCCTCACTCCCTAAATGCCTGCAACAACCAGGGCTGGGCCAGAATGAAGCCAGGAAGCTGGAACTCAATCTGGGTCTCCCATGTGGGTGGCAGGGACCCAAGTATTTGAGCCATCACTGCTGCCTCCCAGGGTGCACAACGGCAGGATGCTGGATTGGAAGTAGAGGAGCCGCCACTTAATGCAGGCGTCCCACCTGACGTCTTAACTGCTGCACTCAAGGCCCACCCTGCAACAGTTCCTTACCTGGTTTCCAGGCTTCTACTCTCTTACTTCCCTTGCAAGCTGCTCACAGTAGCGACATCATCTTTCCAGATGTAAATCAGGTGTCCCCCTCTGCTTAGCACCCTTCCTAGCTTCCTGTTGCGCACCAGCTGGGGCAAGGCTCTTTGTTTTTCTTCTACAAAGCCTGCACGTCTGGTTGGGCCCTGCTGACCTCTGAGACCAGCCTTCCCTCAGTTGCTCAGATGCTCCCCCTGCCTGGGGGAATGCTCTTCTTCACACCTTCCCTTCCATCGGTTGATTGCCAGGTATCCTTCAGAGCTCAGCTTCTCCCAGAAGCGTTCCCTAACCCCAGTCCAGATCGTAACATCCATGCTGCGCCATCACAGCCCTCACCACCACCTAAAAACGTTGGTGGCCTCAGCGCCCATCTCACCCCACCCCACCTGGGAACAGATCCCTGAAAAAAGTGACTCTGCAACATACAGTGTGTTCAGTCCATTCGGGGCGGCTGGAGTTCAGAAACAGCAAGTGTCTGTCTGGGCCAGCGGGGTTCCGAGGATGTTGTGGATGCAGAATGGCTCTGGCTAGGCTGTGGAGGGGGAGGAGTGTGTCTGGGTGGAGTTCAGCCTCTTAACTTCACCCCCCATCTCCCTTCCTTCCCTTGGCCTGGTCTGCCAGTTTCAACGAAACATTCCAGTTTCTCTTCTGGACCATGTTTGGCATGGAAGAGCACAGTGTGGTGGACATGCCTCAGTTTCTGGTGCCGGAATTCGTGGGCCGTGCCCTTTACGGCATCTTTACCATCGTCATGGTGATTGTGCTGCTCAACATGCTCATTGCCATGATCACCAATTCCTTCCAAAAGATTGAGGTGCGTGAATCAGGGCTAGCTGAGGCCCAGGAGCAGAAGAAAGGAAGGAAGGGAGAGGGACAGGGTGCAAGGAGTTAAGGCACTTGCCTTGCCTCTACCGTTGTCTAGAGTTCTGTGGCTTTAGCCAAGCTTCCCTCTGGAAAATGAGGGTCCTACCAATGCTGTCACCATCTCTAGACACCAAGTGCTCTGCTCTACCCACTTTACGGCTTGGGGAGGGGTGCAGATGGGAGCACCAGAAGGAAGTGGGTGGTCTGGGCAGCTTTCATCAGGATGAAGGGTCACGGGGAGGGGGAGAGGGAGACATGGGCAGGGGAAATGCGGGTGATAGATGGGGATGAGATAAGAAAGCAGCTGGAGAGTAAGAGCTGTAAGGACTGGGGCAGAGAGAGGCAGACAGAGCAGGCAACAGAGCCAGGTGCCAGCATGGGCCTCGCACAGCAGCCTCCCTCCCTGCTCCAGGACGATGCTGATGTGGAGTGGAAATTTGCTCGCTCCAAGCTCTACCTATCCTACTTCCGAGAGGGCCTGACGCTACCCGTGCCCTTCAACATCCTGCCCTCCCCCAAGGCCATCTTCTACCTTCTCAGGTGATAATCTCAGAGCCCTCACTTCCAACCCCAAAGCACTCAGGGGCCCTGCATGCTACCCAGCTCCTGCCCCCCATCCCCCAAGCCCCGTCCTGACTAATCTCTTCCCACCATCGAAATCACAGGAGAATTTTCCAGTTCATTTGCTGTTGCCGCTCCTGCTGCAAAACCAAGAAGCCCGACTATCCCCCAATCCCCTCCTTTGTGAGTACCTCACCTGCTTGTTGCTGGTCTGCCTCACAGCAGCCCTCAGCTGTACTGCCTGCCAATGTGCCCTGGGCTTCTGTCTGACTTTCCACGTGTGTTCCCCAGGAGTCCTGTTCCCAGTTCCCTCTCTCCCATGTGGTTTCTGCTCCCGCTCCCTAGCGCTGGCCATTTCCCCAACTCCCAACCCTGTGTCACATGACTTAAGCACACCCCACCCTTCTCCCAAGCTACGGAGACCCCTTCAGCTCCAGACAAACCTCTTGTCTGGACCAAGACGTGGTTGAATGTTTACATGCCGGAGTCCCTCCCTAATGCATGCCAGCACCGCTGCCAGGTCTGTAGGGGCCTCTCTTCCTCCCCCGTCTCCCAGTCCACACCCCCACTCAGGTCTTCTCACAGTCAGCCCTTCTCCAGCTTCAGGCCCCCATCCTCTCCCTCCCAGGACAGCTCTGGGAGATGGAGGCTGCCCAGGTCTAGGTGTGTTGCCTTCAGGGAAGTCTGCACAGACTTTGCCCTGGTCTCTTATTGCTGAGGGTGGGGGCAGTGGCTAGAGGTAGGCCAGGTGTGGAGAATCTTACCTTCCTGCCTTGCCATCCAGGCCAATCCTGGGGCAGGGCCAGGGCCAGGGCCAGAAGGACAGCGTGTCTCCTACCGCTTGCGCGTCATCAAAGCTCTGGTCCAGCGCTACATTGAGACTGCCCGCCGTGAGTTCGAGGAGACCCGCCGGAAAGGTTAGCTGCCCAGCGCCAAGCCTGCCCATTCCTTTGCCATTCTTGTGCCCTCCTCCGCTGCAGGCCCATGGCCAGCCCCACGTCCTCAGCCAGCCTGCACTTGTATGTGGCCCCGTCCATGCTGCCCCTCGCTTTCAGTTATCCTCCGACTGGCTCAAGCATTTCTCCCACTCATTGTGCTTCTCATGCACTCCTGCTGCCGGCCATTCTCATCCACTCACTCCCTTATTCACTCATCCAACCAGCAAGGTGCCCGAGATTCTCCAGCTTCCCATGTCCTGATCTTGCCACCCTCCTACCCCCAAGTCAAACACATCTGCCCCAGGCTCTGCCTTCCCACCTGACCCTCAGCCCATGAGCCAGGCCCTCACTTCTTACAGTCTACTCCCTCTGGGACCCCAGACTGGGTATCCCCTGGGGTCCTGTGGAGGGTAGAGGAGGTACAGCACGGGCTTGTCTTCTAGAGACCTCCTCTCATAACTCCACTGCCCCCAGACCTAGGCAACAGACTGACAGAGCTAACCAAGACCGTGTCACGGCTTCAAAGTGAGGTGGCCGGCGTGCGGCGGGCCTTGGCGGACGGAGGTACACCCCGGCCTCCTGACGGTGCCAGCATCCTCAGCCGTTACATCACAAGGGTACGCAACAGCTTCCAGAACCTGGGCCCCCCCATCCCTGAGACCCCAGAGCTGATGGTGCCAGGGATGGTGGGGACCCAGCAGCTATCTTCAGAAATGGGGTTTCAGGATGCCAGCAGCACCAGCGCTCCAGCTGCCGGAGAGCCCGGCCCCTCCTCCCCAGCTCACGTGCTGGTGCACAGGGAGCAGGACGCTGAGGGGCCGGGGGCCCTGCCCCAGGAGGAGGATTTGGGGGCTAAGGAGGGGCCCGGATGCAGCTCTGCTGGAACAGAGGGAGGTCACTTAGTAGGCACCTAAGCTGCTTTCCTTGCCTCAATAAAATTTCTTTTCTGAATGTCGGACGCCTCCAGAGTCTGCAAGAATGCTGTCTCCTGACGTTGGGGCACACTCCCCCTTCTCTTGCCTGGAAAGGATCCAGCAAGCACGTAGCTTGCTCTGGGGATCTGAGAAGCTGGGCCTCCTCAGATCTCTAGTGGAAAGAGTTCCGCCTTCACGGATAACATTAAGGACCCTCCGGCTGTGAAGTTCTGGATGTGCAAGTTACAGTGTGGGACACAGGCCTGCACATGAGATTGTTATCTAGGAGGGGTCACCATGTTACCCTTTCTGGTCCCTTAGCCAGGCCAGAGCACCACAGGTAGCCCAGTCTCGTGGAATCAGCCAGTCACAAAGTCCCATGTCTCCGCACTGCAACACCGTTTAATGGAGGGGCCATCACAGGACTTCCCCTGCTTGTCCCACGTAGTCCCCATCACCCCTCAACCCTGCCATTGCCTCAGATCCCCCACATCCTGGTTGGGGAGATGGCTTTTAGGGCTGGATCCGGAGCCATGTTCTTGTTTCTCGACCCTGTCCAAAGCCCCCCTTCTTCAAATGAAGGTCACCAGTTCCTGCGATTCCTAAGTGGCAGGTGTTGGACTTTCAGAGCCCAGCCTCTGACAGCTGGAGTCCCCCAGGGCCTAAGAGCAGGGTCTTCCAGGGGAGCAGCGAGAAGGCCCCTTTGGAGGGTAATTCTGGCTGCCCTACCATGAGAGAGAAAAGAAAAGAAGCTGAGAGGGCCAGCAGGGCCGGGGAGGAGTTGAAGGAGCTGAGGGAGGGGCAGGAGGGAGACTCACCTGGGACAGACACGCAGCCCTGCTTCTTCTCCCCTGCAAGGGACGCACCATGAGGCCTTCACATAGACAGGCTCTTCCCACAGACATCCCTTCCCACCAGGCCCTGTCAGGGCCAGCCGCCCTCTCGATCCATCTTTCCCTTCACTGGAAGGCAAACTTCTGACTCCCCTCCTCCCCCCAGGAATTCATTCTAGACTGCTTTCCGTCCCTGCTGCACGCTGGCTCTGCCTCAGCACCTGGGAACGGCACACACGAGCCAAGCCGGGGCCTCCTGAGAGCCGAGGCAGGATGCCAGTCTCCTTCCACTGCTCGCTAACCCCCTTAACCAGGTGCCTTTGCTCCATCATGCGGGAGAACAGATGGAACCAATGCTTTGAGAACGCAGAGCATCAGCTGAGAATATTCACGGACTTGGAAAACACTGGCAGAACCTAAGGCACAAAGGACTAAGGGACGCTAGCTGACTTGCAGCCCCCCACGTCCCCCGTTAGTCAAGTGGGGCTCCTGAATGCCCTAGGGGTGGGCCTGGCTTGTTTCACCCACCCCACCAGTCCTGCTTCCCCATGCACAGCTCACCACCCAGATAGGCGCAGTTAAAGTGGCTACAGGTCTGATTATAGCTCCAGAGAGTCACTAGGCTCCGGGCTCCATCCTGGGAGAACCTGGTGACCAAGAAGACTTCATGGGGGGGAATCAGCACCTCACGCTCCTCAGGGAAGACAGACAGGGCCTGGATGGGGGCCCCAAAGCAAGTCCTTAGAGAGAAGAGGGTAGCGTTACCAAATCGGCGGGCTACCGTTTCATCCAGGGAGCTGGAGGCAAACTGGCCCAAGCGGACAGAGTCTCCCAGCCTCCTGGGTTCAAAGCGGAGGCTGCCCACGCCTCGGAACACCACCTCCCCAGGTCCCCTGCTGCAGCCGGCACTGCCCCGCAGCAGCTGCAGGGCCCGGGTCAGGTAGAAGTGCAGGGCCTTGAAGGGGAAGCGCCTCATGTAGAGCTCCCGGGAACCTCCGCCCGTCCGCACGGCCTGGTTCAGCTCCCAGTACAAGGTGTTGGATGAGTTGGTGTAGACCATAATGGCTATTCCATGCTGGGCTTTGAATCCAGGGGGCAGAGCAAGCCCTCGCTGCTTGTGTTCCCAGGCCTCCTGGGCTGCCTCCCAGGAGGCCCGCAGCAGGGCATGGCGGGCCATCTCCTCCTTCAGCAGGGGGGCTGCCTTCTCCTCCATCTCCTCCGAACAGCCCACATAGGCGTCATCGAAGGTGTCTGGGGCCAGACCCAGGGCCAGGATTGGAACAGCCTGGGCCTGCGGAGAGGTAAGGAAGAGAGCAGCCACACAAGAAATGATGTTAAGTCCAGAGCACAGACAAGGACCCAGTGGCAGATGGGTTCAAAATGCAGAAGCTCATTTCCAGACTAAATACCTGGTGAATGCAATTTGGCAAGGGCCCAAGATAAGGCTGAAATAACACAGCCACTGCAGTTAGACAGACGATGAGGTCAAGTCCTGACTCCATCCCTATTCTCCTAAGCGAGTCTCAAATGCGGGAGGCGGGGATTCAGGTTATCATCCCATGACCTGAGGAGACTTCCAACATCCCTGTTACTGCACATACAGCCCAGAGACCTTTACTTCTGTGTGACCTAAAAATGGTCACCTTCCTGAGAAAGTGTCCTGCGTCCTGGGGGAGGTGGGCAGGTGCGCCCCCAGAGCTCTTCTGGACCTAAGTCTCAGTGTGCAGGAGACGCACAAGCCCACAGCCAAGTTCCAACAAGCTGGAGCATCCCCAGCCCCCTGGGAGTCTCCCCTTCATTCTTCTGGAGGCTCTGCAGGCGCGCGGCCCCCACACCTAATTACTGCCAGCTCTGAGCCGCCAGTGACCGCTGCCGCTAAAGAAGCCTTTATCCCAAACTTGGGGAGAGGTCAAGCCCTGAGCTGGGGGTTTGTCTGGTGGGAGAGGAGAAATGGGAGGGAAAGTGGGAGGCAACCTGCAGGGGAGTTGTGGATGGAGGTGGGGCTTCGGGAAGAGGGAAGGGGGACTGGGAGGAGTCCCCAGTCCAGTTCCTCGGGGCCTGCCCCCCACCGGTCCCCTTCCTGAGTTACCTGCCAGAGAGCGTGGAGGCCAAGGTAGCTGAGGACGGCGAGCAAGACAGCCAGCATCATCCCCGGGCAGACTCAGGAGTTCAGGTCCGGACCAGGAAGGGACCAACAACCGGGGAGTCCCGGCTGCGATGGCCGCCTAGCACCTTTTCTCCCACGGAGTAACGGGTCCCAGGTCCCGGACTGGGGCCCAGCGGGGGGCCGCGGGCGGAGCCTTGGGTTTTGGAGGCCCCAGCACACCCCCGAGTCTCCGCTCAGACTGCCTGGCGTCCGGTCACTCCGCGTCTCCAGCCAGGGAAGGACGCTGAAGGTGCGGCGGTAAGCTGGCTCGGCCCAGATCCCAGGACCCACCTGGAGGCGCGGGAGGCTGAGCGGGAAGGGGCGCGGAGGCTGGGGCTGACTGCACCGTCCCCAGTCCGGCTGACAAACAAAGTCCCCGCGGCTAACTATAGCCCCTGGGCTGTAACCCGACACTTCTCTTCCGCAACAACGGAGAAGGGGCTGGGGAGAGGGAGGGCCGGCCCTGGGGCTGGGGCCTAACTCCACTGCTCCAGGTCCGGAGGTTCTTTCTCCAGGACCCTCCTCGGCTCTCAGCGACTCCCGGGTCGGAGGAGGGCACTCATGAGACTTGGCCTCTCCCTCAGAGGGGCCCTGACCCGGCCGGGCCCCGGCCCCCAGAACGCCAGGCCTGGGAGCCTCGCGAGAGCCCTGGCGGCCCAGAGGTCAGCACCTGTGCACTTTCCCGATTTGCATACAATTTGCATAGGGTCTCCACTTCCCAACGCCCTGGGTCACGTGCTCCAGTATCCACGCCTCACCCCTGCCCTCCCTTCTCCTTACTCCACTCCTCCTCTCCCATCAGCAGGGGGGGGGGGGGGGCAGCTCCCATCCTGGGCTGCTCAGGGTGCGGCCCCGCCCCTGCCCCCACCCTCTCTCTCTGGTCCACTCAGACTCAGGTGACCCCTTGTTTACAAACACTGGCCCTTCCCCCACGGCCTCTGAGCTGGTCTATAATTAGCCCTGCTGTGAGTTCTGGGCACCCAGTCAGAGGTAAGGGGAGCAGGGGCCAGCCCAGGAGCGAGAAATGAGCCCCCAGAGAGCTTTGAGAGCCTGAGCCTCCTGAGCCTGTAGGAGGGAGCCGGCGGGGTGTCGGCCATTAGGATTTAGGTCCTGCCTGCGTGCTGGGACTGTGGTGGGCACTGGCTGGCCCGCCTCGCCCTAGACTTGACCCTGGCCTGGCTCACAATGAGCCCATTCCCGACCCTCCTCTACCCTCACACTTGCAGTCAAATAAACACTTTTCTTCTCCGACAGTCCTATTTTCTCCAAAAATCCTTCCTGAAGCCCAAATAGAAAGACCAGCTACGTGTCCAGCACAGGGGAGTGTGGGCAAGAGAGGTGGAAAGCAGGACAACCCCCAGAGCGAGCGCTTCTTGAGAAGCAGCCTCAGAACCCCCCCCTCAGACCCCCCCCTTGCGGCAACAGGTGCAGCTCCAACCCTCCCACTCTCCTAGCCGCTGTTACTGTGGAAAGTGGCATCCTGGGGACATTTGCTGCTCCCTCTCCCAGTCTTGAGAGTGGTCATTTGCACAGCAGATACTGTGAGGGAACAGCCTCGGGCCAGATTCCTGGGGTCACTGCTTTGGTCTCTGTCCCCGCTCTGCCTTTGGGGAATTGCTTCTCCCATTCCAGGACCTGGAAACCCCCAGAGGTCTCAAGAGATGGAGTGAAACCGTCATGGGAGGGGGCCCTGGGTGGGCAGTGGTCCCCCAGGACCTGGCACCTGGGACCTGGCCTCCTTAGTCTGAATCTGTGCCTTGCTGGCCACTTAAAAGTCACAAAGTGCAAGAGATTCTCTCTGAAGCCTCCTGCTCCCCCCCACCCCCCCTTGGCTGCTCAGGGTCAGGACCAAATCCAGAGAGGAGGTGGCTGTCTCAGCCTGGATGCTCCATGCCAGGGCCCCACCTTCCCTCTGGCTCCAGGGACTCCCGTTTCATGGGAAGAGCGCTGGCCCAGGTCAGATGGGCAGAGGCCAGGGTTCCTGGGCCTCAAGGAGACACCAGAAATAGATGGGGGAGTGTCCCTTTTCTGAGCAGCTGAGAGGGGGAGGGGTGGGACCGACAGTATAAAGGGGGCCCTGTCCTCCTCTCCCCTGGTGACCATCACATGAAGCCAACACCAGCTCCCCTGCCCCGGACAAGGCCTAGGTAAGGGGCTCGCCAAGCTGCTCCTGGGGGCTGGGGTGGGAGAGGTTTTAGAGGTGAAGTCTTGGGGATTAATCGTGGAGTTTTAAGAGTCATGAGGAAGTGTCAGGGAAACCTTGGATGGAGAGGTTTGGGGGATCTAGGAAGGTTTTGGCAACTGGAAAGTTTGAGATTCCATGGGAAAGACTTGGGGGTGTGTGTGTACGTCACATTTCTAGAAAGGCATGTTCATTAAAGGCCACGGTCAGTCAGGGTAGATGACAAGAGAACTGACTAGGGCAGGATGAGAGGCAGAGAAGGGAGCCTGCAAGGCTGTGCAAAGCGACAGACAGCTGAGGGCTTCTGCTTCCTCCACTCCCACACTCCCCTGTGCCTGTGGCCCCACTCCACACCCCTCCCCGGTCGCCAAGGCCAGCAGTCTCCCGCTCTGCAATGGTCTACATTGTTCGCTGGGCCCAGAAGTTCTCAGCCCGCATTAAGGTCCCACCCGTGACTGGCCTTGGGCTGAGTCCCCGGGACACAGATGGGACATGCCTGGCCCCTGGCCCCTAGGAACTAACACCGCAGGCCAGTGAGAGCCCGGAGGAGTCAGAGGCTTCTTGGAGAGGGGGTTCCAAGGAGAGGCCATGAGTAAGGGACCACAGGGAAGGCAGAGTCTGGCAGGGCGGGGAGGGGGTTGTTCTGTAGGTAACAGCCACGCCTATGGGGAGGCGTATCTAGTGTTGTGCACCACACCGTGGGCCATTGGCAGTCCTGCACACTGTGTGCTTCCTCCCATTAGCGCGGTGTGGAAACACCGGTCCTGGCACACACGTGCTTTGGTTAGGAGCTTTGTGTTCCTTCGGTAATGTGTGTCACGCACTCCTCAAAATTACGAACTCCCATTCATCCCCACATCCACAGAGCTGAGCAGCAAGGATGTGCGTTCCGTTTTGGTTCCTAATTTTACCCTCAGTGCCTGCACACTGCATTAGCTCACAGGGTTTCTGTTGGATAGATGAGTAAGCAGGACCTGAGGGAGGGAAGATCCCAAGTCCAGTTTTGGGCAGCTGGGTGTGGTGAACTCTGCTGCTACCCCACTGAGCGGAGCAGCTCGGTTCTCACCTGGGAGCTGTACACAGAATGACAGGATCTGAGATCTGATGATGTAGTTGTATAGACATGGAGTCCCAGTGTCTGAGCGTCGCTGAAGTATCAAAGCTCGGTCCCTCCAGAGCCGGGGGGAAGTAAGTGTAGATGAGAGTGGGGGGCTTTCATGCACTGTTTGCATAAAATCCAGCTCCCTGCTAAAGTGCCTGAGAAGACAGCAGAGGACGGTCCAGGTTCTTGGGCCCTGCTCTCCACGTGGGAGTCAAGGATGAGGTTCCGGGTTCCTGGCTCAGCCTGGCCCAGCCCAGCAGTGGTGGCCATCTGGGGAGTGGTTCAGTGCATAGAAGATCTCTGTCACTCTGCCTTTCAAATACAACAAATAAATATTTAAGAAAAAGTGGGAGTGGGAACATAGGGAGAGACAGAAGAAAGGGACTTTGTGGTTCAGGTGCTGCCGCCCCTGCCCAGAAAGCACCCATTGCTTTGTTAAATTGAACAGAAAACAGCAGCAGCAGCAACCCTGCCTCAGAAACTTTGAGATCCAATTGGCACCCAGGGCCGGGTCGCCCTCTTCTTGGAGCCACCTGGCCCCTCATGGCCTCTCCCAGGGAGCAGGAGGCTGTGGCTCCCTCCCTTCCCTGGGGAGGCAGGCAGCCCCTGGACTCTGCTTTCCCTGGACAGAGCAAGGCGTCTCTCTGTCCCCTCCTGGAGGCAGCTGAGGGCTGGGAGGAGAGGGCTCAGTGGGCAGCAGGAAGCAGGGACAGGGCAGGACCTCTGGACCACGGCCCTGCTCGCCTGGCCCTGGAGGCCAGCGCAGCTCCCTGGTGCCCTCAGCTTCCTGCACAGCTGGCCTCAGCCAGACCAGAGGACACGTCACTCACTCCTGTCCTCAGAGTTCCTGCCGCCATAGCCTTCCCTTTCTCTCCTGCTGCCCCAAATTCTCCCGCCCGCAACGCACACCTCTCCTCTCCCCGTCTCCACTTGCTGTCGCCTTGTGCTCCTAGTCAGCCTGCGAGGCCTCAGTCACATGTCACCTCCAGAGAGTGTCCTGCGTCCCCTCCAGCAAGACGGGTCCTCTGGCCCCTCCCCGAGCCACCGTTGCTACCTCGTGTCCCTCTGTGCCACACGGGGTGGGGGTGGAGGCGGGACAGACAGGTGTCAGTGCATGCTTGTTAAAGTGTACGTGTTAACCTGCAATTTTCCAGATGAGGAAAGTAAGAGTCAAAAGGAGAGAGAAACTGATCTGGGGTGGCCGCCGGCATGTGGGTTCCTGCCGTGGCGAGTCTGTTCCTTCTGTCCCTGGGCCTTCTGGAAGCAATTCAGGTACGGCTGTCCTCCAATGGCCCCATCCCCGCAGGTACCCGAGCTGTCAGGTTCTCCCTGATCCTGGAAGGAGGAGCAGAGAGATGAAGGACCCTGTGCTGCCCGCCCGGGGAGCACTTGGCCTGAGAGCTCCAGCCGAGTCCCCAGGGAGCTTGCGGCTGTGTGTCCCAGCCCTCCTACCCTCCTGGGGTGTTGAAGCCCCCAGCGCCACACTTGGCAGTAGAAGCCCCAACACATCCTTGCCACTCTGTCCACTGTAGGCCCAGAGCCACCTGGTGACACGTCGAGACCTCTTCTCTCAAGAGACACCGCTGGACATGGCCCCGGCGTCCTTTGATGACCAGTACATTGGCTGTGCAGCGGCCATGACAGCTGCCCTCCCGCATCTCAACCTCACGGAGTTCCAGGCCAACAAAGTGTATGCGGACGGCTGGGCACTGGCAAGCAGCCAGTGGCGGGAGCGCTGGGCCTGGGGGCCAGAGTGGGGCCTCGGCCCAACCCGGCTCCCCCCGCCGCCTACGGGATTCCGGGATGAGCACGGAGTGGCCTTGCTGGCCTACACAGCCAACAGCCCCCTACACAAGGAGTTCAACGCCGCAGTACGCCAGGCAGGCCGCTCCCGGGCCCATTACCTCCAGCACTTCTCCTTCAAGACCCTGCACTTCCTGCTGACCGAGGCCCTGCAGCTGCTGGGCAGGGACCAGCGAATGCCCAGATGCCGTCAGGTGTTCCGGGGAGTACATGGCCTGCGCTTCCGGCCAGCAGGGCCCGGGGCCACTGTCAGGCTGGGGGGCTTTGCCTCTGCTTCCCTGAAAAATATTGCAGCCCAGCAGTTTGGCGAGGACACGTTCTTTGGCATCTGGACCTGCCTCGGGGTCCCTATCCAGGGCTACTCCTTTTTCCCTGGGGAGGAGGAGGTGCTGATCCCCCCCTTTGAGACCTTCCAGGTCATCAACGCCAGCAGACCGGCCCAGGGCCCTGCCCGCATCTACCTGAAGGCGCTGGGCAAACGCAGCTCATACAACTGCGAGTACATCAAAGGTGAGGAATACACAACTGTGCGGAGTGCAGCCTCCCCCATTCCCAAGACCTTTGGCAAACACAGGCCCCAGTCCCCTAGGTCCATGTGACACTTACAGAAACACTAAATCCAAACTGAGTGAGCAGGAACCAGCCACGGGGGAGCATCCCCTCCGCCTCTTCCAGCTACAGGGATAGCACACTTCTGTCTTGGAGGGAACCAAGTCAGGGCTGGCCGCTTGCTTGCTGGGAGGCTGCGGCAGGCTTCCTGACCAGAGCAGGGGTCCTGGGCCATATGAGGGGCAGGCATCCCCAAGGGTGTCAGGGAATTAATTTCTGACTGCAGTACTGACGCCCTCACCACCAGTGCCAGATATAAGTAGAGCCTCCACCTGGTTTAGGCGAGGCATGAACTTATGAGAGAAATAGGGACTGGGTAGTGTTGCTAGGGGTGGGAGGTGAGGTGAGACAGCAGGTGGAAGATGTGCCCAGAGTTGAAATGCAGCCTGTGGTCAGGCAGATGGAGGCTGCTCCCTGGCTCGTGCTCTCAGGACTGGCCAGATGGGGAAACAGGAGGATGTGCCCAGGGGCTTCACCCTTCTAGGGGCTGTGGGCTGCTCTCCTGGCTGGGCACAGCCCCGTCTGCATGGCTAGTGGCAGGGAGCTGATGGGAACTGTGGCTTCAGTCCCCCTCCGGGGCAGCATTCTGAGTGTGCACGTTTGATGGATGGTGAGGAGGACGCAGGAAGGACACAATGCAGTCCCTCCTCGGCTGCAACAGCCACAGGAGAGGCCGCTTGTGCCTCAGAGACACAGAGACACAGACAGATAGACTCCTATGCACAACAGCCAGGCTAGGCCAGGCCGAAGGGAACCCAGAACTCAATGTCTGTCCCTCATGAGTGTGACAAGGACCTAACTGCTGGAGCCACCACCTGCTGCCTCCCAGGTGCACATGAGCAGGAAGCTGGATCCCGGAGGGGAGCCAGGACTGGAACCCGGTCGTTCCCAGCAGCGTCCTAACCGCTGTTCCAAATGCCCGCCCTGAGCCTTTGATTTCTTCCTCTTTCTTTCCTACAGAAACGCAGTGCAAATCTAGGCCCTGCCACCTGGACAGTTCAGGTAACGGTTCCGTGGGACTGGGCTCGGGGTGAGCACTCTTGCCTGGGGTTGGGCCCCTCACCTGGATTTTCCTTAGAAAGAAAACAACCTTCTTAACCAAAAAGGCAAGCCCTCTTAACTGATCTGTCCCAGGGGACGTATGGGGGTTCTCTAAAAAGTCTGTGAAAAACAGAACTCAAGCCTGTTTATTTTGGTGCGGTAATTGAAAGCCAAGAGTAAGCCTTTAGCTTGTCAGTGCAGGTGCCATGTTAGAATCCAGCGTTGACACCAGCCTTAGCTTCTGCGTCCAGGTCCCTACTGATGCAGACCCTGGGAGCTCAGACACTGGGTGCCCACTTCCTTTGTGGGCATCCTGATTGAGTCCCAGCTCCCAGTATGGCTTGGCCCAGTCCCAGCTGTTGTAAGCATTTGGGGAGCTATTCAGTGGATGAAAGCTCCCTCCCCACCCACCACTCAAATGTATCCCACATCATTTTTCCCACAGTTTCTGAGTGCCCTCATCCGTGTGGATGTGTGGGGGAGGTTGAGGCACCCCCTCTGCAGGTGGGGCCTGCATGCCCTCACTGTCAGGCCTCAGAGAGCTTCCAACTGTGCTGAGGCCAAGGGGTGGGCTGCTCCCCACCACGTCCCTCCTTGGGCCTTCTACAGCTAACAGACAGCTGCTGCCCCCACGGCTCCCCCAGACCCACCTTTCGAGGTTGAAGCCAGATCATGGGTGCTGGAGGCCTGGGCCCTCATCGGGTTCTGCCTATTCTCTATGACCAACCTATTCTTCCTTTGGGCCTCCGTTTTCCTGTCTGTGTAATAGGCAGAAAGGACCCGATGATCCCCATGTCCCTTTCTGCTGAGAATTTTCTCTTCTCTGGGACACCTGCTGTGCTAGGTGTTGTAAAGGAGGGGACAGGTCATTCCCAGGAGAGAAACTGCAGCTCCTCCCCCAGCTGTGGGCCTATCCTTTCTCCCTGGTGGCCCAGTGAGCAGGCACAGGAAGGATACCTAGCCCCTCGCCGCTCTGCACCCCCACTCTGCGACACAGCAGCAGCCAGAGCTTCAGGTACAGCTTGTTAGTTGTTCTTGTGAACCCCCACTGTGCAGGGACGGCTTCAGCTCTGTCCTACTCCCTCAGGTAATAGAAGGTGGTAGTGAGGACCTGATGCCTTCAGGAAAGACTGGGGCTCCCAGCGCCCTCTTCACCTGTCTCCCTGCCTCCCTCAATTCCTCCCTTCTTCTCTGTCCCCTGTCACGTTGTGGGCACCAGCGAATTTCATGGCTATGAAACCAACCAACCACTCATTGTCTCTCTGTCTGCAGCCTCAGCTCAGGAGCGCCTCTCCATAGCCTGGTCCCTCCTGCTGCTGCTCGCGTTCCTTGCGGTGGGGCCCTTCCCAGGATGCCCAGGCCTCTTCTGAGCCACCAGACTCTGGACATTCCTGCCTGCTGCCTCTGCCCACTCTGTGGATGCTGACCACGTGCAAGGTGTACAGAGCCAGGATCCCTGGCACACCCATCTGCTGGGAACTCCAGCTCTCTCTCTCTTTCTCTTTCTCTTTCTCAAGTTGCAAGACCTGCTGGTGTGGAGAAACAGGAGAGCATTCGGGGACTGAACCTCATCCAGAGGTCTAGCAGTGAGACTGTGAATGGGGGGTCAGGCTGGACTCCAGCACAGATGGCAACTCACTCGTAGAAGAGACTTCCACTCATGACAGGGCTGATGGGGATTTGAGAGCGGGGTCCCTCAAATGCATCACCTGTCCACCTGGAGGCTCTTATTCACCCCTCCCAGCAGCCCTCTCTGACCTCTCCCACCTGCTGGGGGAGGGGCCCTGCCTCTGTGCTCCCACAGGGCCCTGGTGCTTCCCCTATCATCTGTCCACGTGTTCCTCCCGTGGCTGACAATGAACTTCCTGAGTGCAGGGACTGTTCAGACACACAGAGACAGTGCCATGAAACGTGGGAACCAGACAGGAACAAATACCTGTGAACGGCTGCTCCCTGCACTGTCCCCACCTTGGACACATTAGGTACTCTGAAAGTCACTCTGGGGCAGGGGCGGGGACTGGATCCAGCCCGGAGGACAGAGGCAGCGGGAACTGCAGGTTCCCTCAGGGCTCAGCAAACCCCTGTCTCTGTCTCGAGGACAAAGCTGTGACTCTGCTCCAGTGCAGGATGCTGAGGGCCTGTCTCTAAAGAGACCAGCCACTTCCATGGCTTCCACCACCACTGCCCCAGGTAGGACAGGACACGGGGCAGGCACAAGGCACACACTCAGTCTATTATCAGCTGGGGCTACACAGCCAATTGTCTGTGGCCTCCTGCTTTGGAATAGGCCATGAATCCCAAACTCTTCCCCGAGTCCCAGGGGAGGACAGGCAGGACCCAGTCCCTGTCACAGCCACCGCCAGGCACAGGAAAGCTGGCAGCTGTGGTCCCTCACTCCCACCCAGAGCTCTGACACCGGCCTGAACGTGTCAGTCCCCCCACCGCTGAGCGTGGTCCCCACCTCCCTGGACTTACTCCTCCCTGTAACCAGGGGAGGCAGACCCTGGACTTGCCCTAGTTGGGCTGCACAGACAAGCGCCCCCCTGTGGGCTGTGGTGGCAGTAGCACTGGTCCTCAGGAAAGATGGCCCAGGTTCCTAGGAGCAGCAGGGAGAGACCGCTGGGCACCTGCTGGCCTTGGCCATCCCTGTCCGCAGGTGCTGCGGCTGTTGCAGGCCCCAGGCCCAGACCCTCACAGGGCCTGCACCAGCACCAGGAGGCTCATGACCAAGGCCATGCCGAAGAAGATGCCCAGGAAGAAGCGGTCCATCACGCGGGCCAGGCGCTTCCAGTCCTCATGGCGGCGCTGGGCAGCCCGGTGGCTGCGGAAGGTGCTGGCAATGGTGGCCACGTGGCTCAGCAGGGCTTCCTGGTGGCACAGACACCGTGGCTCATGGCAAGGACCTGCTGGTGGGCCAGCCCCTCCCTCGGGTGGCTGTGGGCTAGGGGGCGATTCTGGTGGCCGAGACTTCCCACACGGCTCCCCTCGTTCCCGCACGCACTGGCCTCGTGCCAGGTGTCCCAGCAGGAGGACTCGAGCCCAGGCAGGCACTGGGCAGGCACTGGGACCACAGGAATGCAGGTTCATGAAAGGATGGTGAGCACTGTTGAGAACGTGACCGTGGTCATAGTGGCCATGTAGTGCTTGCCTGCAAGAGACAGAGCGATTCAGCAGTGTCTAAAATAAGCACTGGGGAGCCCCAGCTTCCCACCTGCACAAACAGGAACAAGCCAGGGGGCTCTCAGGACCCCACCCCCACCAAGCCCAGTGCGGGGAAGCAGGGGGAGGTAAGGGTCCAGTTCTCTCCACCCCTGTTTCCTGCAGGTGCATTCTCAGGAGCTACAGTTGTCACAGCCGGAAGCTCATTTACCCACAGTCCCTGAAAAGTGCCGCTTGGGGACCGGTGCTGTGGGGCAGAGGGTTGAAGCCCAGCCTGCAGCGCCAAGATCCCATGTGGGCACCTGTTTGAATCCCAGTTGCTCAACTTCCAGTCCAACTCTGCTACGGCCTTGGTAAGCAATAGAGGATGGCCCAGTTCTTTGGGTCTCTGCAAACTCGGGAGGTGGGAAGAAGCTCCATCTCCTGTGGCCATTTGGGAATGAAAGAGCAGATGGAAGACCTCTCTGTATCACCGCCTCTGCCTCTCTAACTCTGCTTTTCAAATACAGAAATAAATCTTCAAAACAAGAAAAAGAGAAGTGCAACTCTGGAACAGTTAGGGGCATGACCTGGGCACTGTCCCTTCCAGCACATCTGGCATAAACAAGAAAATCCTTCACAGGTTCAGCGCTGCAAAGTTTGGGAAGGTGGAACTACCTGCGCGTGTTGGCTGGCGCGTCCCAGTGCAGGGCTGCTTCGTGCTGCAACACCACGTTCGTGCTGGCTGACGCTGGCTGCTGTGCGTCCGCCCTGCAGGCATGTGGGGCAGAGTAACCCAGCCGCCTGCTATCTGAGCAGGGACCCTCCAGGGTCTCTGTGACCAGAGGGACACCCATTGGCCACCGCGCGGCAGCACAGAGGGTGGAATGCACCCGACAGAGGGCGCTCTGCCATTGCAGAGCTGGAGGGGCTGAGTACAGGGGTCCCACAAGGAGCACAGGTTCAGCTCTGTGCAGTCTAACACATAGAGCCTCTGGAACCCGGAAACAGCCTTGTTGCTCCTGAGCTCTGGCCTCACCCTTCCAGAACCCTCTCCTCCCTCTTTCCCTGACTCAAAAGCCCCCGTGCCTCTCCCACACTCTGCTCCCTCCTGCACACCGGCCCCTGTCGAGCTCAGATCTCCCAGACAGAACTCCCCATTTCCCTCCACACCTGATCAGGGAGATCAGGAGGAAGCACCTGGCTCCTGGCTTCGGATCGGCGCAGCATCCAGCTGTAGCGGCCATTTGGGGAGTGAACCAGCGGAAGGAAGACCTTTCTCTCTGTCTCTCTCTCTCTCTCACTGTCTGTCAATTAAATAAAGAAAGAAAGAAAAAGAGAGAAGAAACGCTGCCCAGTTCTGTGTCCCCAGAGGGATGCCCTGGAGCAATAGAAGAAGAATAAAAGCCAAGAAAGTAAAAGAGGACCTTCATTAAAAAGAAAGAGAGAGAGAGACAGACAGAGAGAGAGAGAGAGAGAGAGAGAGAGAAAGAGAACAAAGTCTCCTTTGTTGCAGCCCAGAGAACAGAAACCTTGTTGCTACCCTGACGTTGCCGCCTTCTCCTCCCTGTGGCCCAGCAGAGCCAAATCTGGGGACTTCCACAGGTGACTCTGGGTGCAGCCTCAGCTCCTTTTCCTTAGGCCACGAGACAACGCCCTCAGCCCGCTCCACAGTGCCTCCTATGCAGGGTCTGCCGCTCTCATTCTCCACCTGTTCTCTGCAGGGCAGAGGGCAAGAAAGGAGTAGTCAGAGCTTTAGTGGCCCCGGGAGCTTTGCTGCAGACCTGTTTAGCTGTGTGCCGCAGACTCTCGGCAGCACACAAACACGTCTGCTCGCGCATCTCTGGTTGTCTGTAGATCGGCTCCTCTGAACCAGACGGCTTCAGGCTGCCGCTCGTGCTCCCCTGGGCTCCTACTGTGGCGCTCTGGGATCAGAGCTGCTGCTGTGGATTCATGCTGGGCTCCAGGCTGAAAGGGCAGCTCTGGTCGACAGTGTAAGCTTTATAACCCAATGAGAAAATTCTCTTGCTTGGTTGGGGTTCCTCCCCAAGCAGACCAGAGTGACAAGGACTCGGGGGCAGGAAGTGTCTTTGTAGGGGATCCCAGGTGGCCTCGGGGACATGAACTCGCCTGCATGTTTGGCCCAGGATGATGGCAAAGCCTCAGGCACTGAGGTGTGTGCAGTCCTGGAGGTGGGCGGCTGCCAGCACTCACAAGAGCCATCCTCCCTGCCTGGTGCCGACTGGAAGCTGGGCTCAGGGGATATGGCTTGAGAAGTCAGCAGGCTCAGGTAGACTCTGTTAGCCCACGCCTTCACATCCAAACTCAGCAAGATGCTAACTGACCTCGCTTAGTCACATCCAGCCATGAATCCACCACAATGGCCAAGGCCTTAGGGCACCAGGCCTGAGTCAAGAGCTCAGAACTTGGGGGCACAGAGTGAGGACAGCCCCGCCTGAACCCAGGGATCTGATTCTCCATAAACCAGAGCTGCTGAGGATTCTCAAGTGGGTCCTGAGACCACAGACAAAGTTGGAGGCATTTTTGCTGCTGCACGCTCCGCCGTTGGCACAGCATCCTGCCATGGGGAGGCGTGTCTTGTGCTGTGCTCACACCGTGGGGCCTCTGGCAGTGCTGCATGCTGTGTGCTTCCTCCCATTAGCACAGCATGGACATTCTGGTCCTGGTTCACACGTCCTTTGGTTAGGAGCTTTGTGTTCTTCCTTAACCTGCATCACACACTCCTTGAAATGACAAACTCCCGGCATCTCAGCAACCACAGCCTGAAGGCAGCAAGGATGTCCGTTCTGTTTTGGTTCCTAATTTTACCCTCAGTGCCTGCACACTGCATTAGCTCACAGCGTTTCTGTTGGATAGATGAGTAAGCAGGACCTGAGGGAGGGAAGATCCCAAGTCCAGTTTTGGGCACGCTGGGTGTGGTGAACTCTGCTGCTACCCCACTGAGCGGAGCAGCTCGGTTCTCAACTAGGAGCTGTACTTTGGCCCTTGGTGAAGTACTGGGAAGACTGAGAACGGCCCAAGTTCTTGGGCTCCTGTTCTCATATGGTTGTCAAGGATGAGGTTCCAGGTTCCTGGCTTCAGCCTGGCCCAGCCCAGCGGTGGTGGCCATCTGGGGAGTGGATCAGTGCATAGAAGATCTCTGTCACTCTGCCTTTCAAATACAACAAATAAATCTTTAAAAAAAAAAAAAAAGTGGGAATGGGAACATAGGGAGAGACAGAAGAAAGGGACTTTGTGGTTCAGGTGCTGCCGCCCCTGCCCAGAAAGCACCCATTGCTTTGTTAAATTGAACAGAAAACAGCAGCAGCAGCAACCCTGCCTCAGAAACTTTGAGATCCAATCGGCACCCAAGGCCGGGTCGCCCTCTTCTTGGAGCCACCTGGCCCCTCATGGCCTCTCCCAGGGAGCAGGAGGCTGTGGCTCCCTCCCTTCCCTGGGGAGGCAGGCGGCCCCTGGACTCTGCTTTCCCTGGACAGAGCAAGGCGTCTCTCTGTCCCCTCCTGGAGGCAGCTGAGGGCTGGGAGGAGAGGGCTCAGTGGGCAGCAGGAAGCAGGGACAGGGCAGGACCTCTGGACCGCGGCCCTGCTCGCCTGGCCCTGGAGGCCAGCACAGCCCCCTGGTGCCCTCAGCTTCCTGCACGGCTGGCCTCAGCCAGACCAGAGGACACGTCACTCACTCCTGTCCTCAGAGTTCCTGCCGCCATAGCCTTCCCTTTCTCTCCTGCTGCCCCAAATCCTCCCGCCCGCAACGCACACCTTTCCTCTCCCCGTCTCCACTTGCTGTCGCCTTGTGCTCCTAGTCAGCCTGCGAGGCCTCAGTCACATGTCACCTCCAGAGAGTGTCCTGCGTCCCTTCCAGCAAGACGGGTCCTCTGGCCCCTCCCTGAGCCACCGTTGCTACCTCGTGTCCCTCTGTGCCACACTGGGCGGGGGTGGGGGTGGCACAGACAAGGTGTCAGTGGACACTTGTTGAACTGTACATGTTAACCTGCAATTTTCCAGGTGAGGAAGTGAGAGTCTAAGGAGACAGCAACTATACCAGGGTGGCCGCCAGCATGTGGGTTCCTGCCGTGGCGAATTTGCTCTTTCTGTCCCTGGGCCTTCTGGAAGCAATTCAGGAACGGCTGTCCTCCATTGGCCCCATCCCCGCAGGCACCCGAGCTGTCAGTTTCTCTGGAACCCTCGAAGGAGGAGCAGAGAGATGAAGGACTGGGTGCTTCCTGCCTTGAGAGCACCTGGCCTGAGGGTGCAGCCCCCGCTGGGCCCCAGGGAGCTTGCGGCCGTGTGTCCAGTGCTCCTGCCTCCTGGGGGTTGAGGCCCCTTATGCCATGTTCAGCAGTAGAAGCCCCAAGGCATCCTGGCCACTCTGACTCCTTCAGGCCCAGTGCCTCCCGCTCTAACGTCCAGACCTCTTCTCTCAGGATACACACCTGGACATGGCCCAGGACTCCTTTGATGACCAGTATGTCGGCTGTGCAGTGGCCATGATGGCTACCCTCCCACATCTCCACACAGGGAGTTCAAGGCCAACAAAGTCTATGCGGACGACTGGTTGTTTGGAAACTGTAAGTGGCGGGAGTGCCGGGCACGGTGTCCTGCATGGCTGCCCCCTGGCCTCCAGGATTCCGGGAGGAGCACGGGGTTGGCCTGCTGGCCTACTCAGCCGAAAGCCCCCTATACGATAAGTTCAATGCCGCGGTGCGCCATGCAGACTGCTCCTGCGCCCACTACCGCCAGCACTTCTCCTTCAAGACTCTGCATTTTCTGCTGACCGAGGCCTTGCAGCTGCTGGGCAGGGAACAGCGGCAGTCCGGGTGCCGTCAAGTGTTCTGGGGGGTGAAAGGCCTGCGCTTCCGGTCATCAGGGCCTGGGGCCACTGTCAGGCTGGGGGCTTTGCCTCTGCTTCCCTGAAGTAAGATGTGGCCAAACAGTTCGGAAATGACACCTTACTCAGCATCTTGACCTGTATCCGCGTCCCTATCAAGGGCTACTCCTTCTGCACTAGGGAGGAGGAGGTTCTGATCCCACCGTTTGCACCTTCCGGGTCATCAACGCCAGCAGACCGGCCCACGGCCATGCCCACATCTACCTGAAGGCGCTGGGCAAGCGCAGCTCATACAACTGCGAGTACATCAAAGGTGAGGAAGACACACCTGTGCAGAAGGCGGCCTCCCCCATTCCCAAGACCTTTGGTGGATACAGGCCCCAGTCCCCTAGGTCCATGTGACACTTAGAGAAGCACAAAATCCAAACTGAGTGGGCAGGAACCAGCCACGGGCCCCAGCCCCTCTGACTCTTCCAGCTACAGGGATAGCACACTTCTTTCTTGGAGGGAACCAAGTCAGGGCTGGCCGCTTGCTTGCTGGGAGGCCACGGCAGGCTTCCTGACCAGGGCAGGGGTCCTGGGCCATCTGAGGGGCAGGCGTCTCTGGAGGCTGGTGGGAGCTGCTCCTTGGTCCATGCTCTCAGGACTGGTCAGATGTGGAAACAGGAGGAAGTGCCCAGAGGCTTTACCCTTGCAGGGGCTGTGGCCTGCGCTCCTGGCTGGGCACAGCCCTGTCTGCATGGCTAGTGGCAGGGAACTGATGGGAACCCCCCCCCCCCCCCCCGGTCACAAAAGTCACAGCTTTGTCCTCGAGACAGAGACAGGGGTTGCTGAGCCCTGAGAGAACCTGCAGTTCCCGCTGCCTCTGTCCTCCGGGCTGGATCCAGTCCCCGCCCCTGCCCCAGAGTGACATCAGAGAACATGAACGTGTCCAAGGTGGGGACAATGCAGGGAGCAGCCGTTCACAGGTATCTGTTCCTGTCTGATTGCCACTTTTCCTGGCGCCGTCTCTGTGTCTCAGAACAGTCCCTGCACTCAGGGGTGGAACACGTGGACAGATGATAGGGAAAGCACCAGGGCCCTGTGGGAGCACAGAGGCAGGGCCCCTCCCCCAGCAGGTGGGAGAGGTCAGAGAGGGCTGCTGGGAGGGGAGAATAAGAGCTCCAGGTGGACAGGTGATGCATTTGAGGGGCCCCGCTCTCAAATCCCCAGTCAGTCCTGTCATGAGTGGAAGTCTCTTCTACGAGTGAGTTGCCATTTGTCATAGAGTTCCCCCCCCCGCCCTCCCCCCATTCACAGTGTCACTGCGAGACCTCTGGATGAGGTGCAGTCCCCACATTCTCTCCTGTTTCTCCACCAGCAGGTCTGGCGGCTTCGAGAGAGTGAGAGAGACAGAGAGAGAGAGTGAGTGAGCTTTAGGTCCCAGCAGATGGGTATGCCAAGGATCCTGGCTCTGTACACCTTGGGCTGTGGTCAGCATCCACAGAGTGGGCAGAGGCAGCAGGCAGGAGTGTCCAGAGTCTGGTGGCTCAGAAGAGGCCTGGGCATCCTGGGAAGGGCCCCACCGCAAGGAACGCGAGCAGCAGCAGGAGGGACCAGGCTGTGGAGAGGCGCTCCTGAGCCGAGGCTGCAGACAGAGAGACAATGAGTGGTTGGTTGGTTTCATAGCCATGAAATCCGCTGGTGCCCACAACGTGACAGGGGTCAGAGAGGAAGGGAGGAATTGAGGGAGGCAGGGAGACAGGTGAAGAGGGCGCTGGGAGCCCCAGTCCTTCCTGAAGGCATCAGGTCCTTGCTGCCACCTTCTGTTGCCACAGGGACACCACACCGTGGGCGAGACGTGGGCAGAGATGGGAGTGGGAACCAAGCGATACTGAACTTGGCTCTTCTGGTAGGAGAGGTGCTGGGCAGTCCAGAGAGGGGGTGGGGAAATGCTAAACTATTCTAGTAGCTGAGATTACATCATCGGAACTCAGAGCAGAGCCCTGGCTCTGGTCGTGGCTGCCCCCGACCAGTCATGCCTGTCTCTGGCTCTCACTCTCCTGTACAGTGAGGGCACAGTCATGCTTGGCCTCTTCCCAGTGTCTCGAGCTCTGAAGAGAATGTGAGGGAGGGGCGGGAGTCCTCCTGGTGTGCGGTTTGTTTGGCCCAGTGCCGGGCTGTCTGAACTCTGCCTGCTCCTGGCTGTGTGCTGGGGCTCATGGCCGCTCTTCTCTTTCTCCGTGTGTAGACAGAGCTGATGTTGAACCTGCACCGTGGCAGTGCACAAGGATGACTCACAGGCTGTGCCTGGAGCTCTGGCTGCTGCTGTGTCACTGATTGGGGCCCGGAGTGGGCAGGGGCTAGGTATCCTTCCTGTGCCTGCTCACTGGGCCACCAGGGAGAAAGGAGAGGCCCACAGCTGGGGGAGGAGCTGCAGTTTCTCTTTTGGGGATGACCTGTCCCCTCCTTTACAACACCTAGCACAGCAGGTGTCCCAGAGAAGAGAAAATTCTCAGCAGAAAGGAACATGGGGATCATTGGGTCCTATGTGCCCATTAAACAGTCAGAAAAACTAAGGTCTAAAGAAAGAATAGGTTGGACATAGAGAAAAGGCAGAACCTGATGAGGGCCCAGGCCTCCAGCACCTGTGGTCTGACTTCAGCCTTCAAAGGTGGGTCTGTGGCTGCTGCCTACAGAACAAACTCCCAGCCCTGCCAGGCTGTGACTCTGTGGTCCTGCACTCATCTCATCGCCTCTCCTCGAAACCCCCTCTCCCAGAAGCCTCTGACTGCTCTGGGCTCCCATTGCGCTTGGCCTGCAGTGTTAGTTCCTTGGATGCAAGACCATGCCTGTCCCATTCTGTGTCCTGGGGACTCAGCCCAAGGCCAGTCACAGGTGGGACCCAGAATGCTGGCTGAGAACTTCTGGGCCCAGCGAACAATGTAGACCATTGCAGAGCGGGAGACTGCTGGCCTTGGCGACCGGGGAGGGGTGTGGAGTGGGGCCACAGGCACAGGGGAGTGTGGGAGTGGAGGAAGCAGAAGCCCTCAGCTGTCTGTCGCTTTGCACAGCCTTGCAGGCTCCCCTTTCTGCCGCTCATCCTGCCCTAGTCAGTTCTCTTGTCATCTACCCTGACCCAGGCCCTCACTGAACAGGCCCTTCTAGTAATGTGACACACACCCCTACTCTTTACCTCGGAATCCCTAAACTTTCCAGTGGCCTGAAACCTTCCTACATCTCCCAAACCTCTCCATCGAAGCGTTTCCTTGAAACTTCCTCATGACTCTTTTTTTTTTGTTTTGTTTTGTTTTTTGACAGGCAGAGTGGATAGTGAGAGAGAGAAGGGTATTCCTTTTTGCCGTTGGTTCACCCTCCAGTGGCTGCTGTGGCCAGCGCATCTCGCTGATCCGAAGCCAGGAGCCAGGTACTTCTCCTGGTCTCCCATGTGGGTGCAGGGCCCAAGCACTTGGGCCACCCTCCACTGCCTTCCCGGGCCATAACAGAGAGCTGGCCTGGAAGAGGGGCAACTGGGATAGAATCCGGTGCCCCAACTGGGACAAGAACCCGGTGTGCCGGTGCCGCAAGGCGGAGGATTAGCCTGTTGAGCCACGGCGCCGTGACTCTTAAAACTCCACCACTAATCCGCAAATCTTCAGCTCTAAAACCTCTCTCTCCACTGCCCCCAGGAGCAGGTTCTCAAGCCCCTTACCTAGGCCTTGTCTTGGGCAGGGGAGCTGTGTTGGCCTCATGTGATGGTCACCAGGGGAGATGAGGGCAGGATCCCCCTTTTGTCTCAATCGCCTGCTGTCATGTAGCTGGACAGGCGCTAAGAGCGACATGTCAGAGCATGGGGAAGAAAGGAACACAAGGACACAAAACTGTTTCTGTTAGGTAGGAAGTCAGAAGTTGAGCCTATGTGTGTATGAGAAAGGCCTGACGACCACTACGGAAGCTCCAGAAGTCCAGCACCTTGTACTTGGTCCTGATAACATGGGGCAATAAAATCTCAGATGCCCTAAGGGAAGACCCCCTACTCTGCCAGGGAGCCAGCAAATCTGGGGAGGAATTTGCTAATTTTCACCCAACAAACCCTTCTGCCAGGACTCCCCACCCTTTGTCCTGGAGGAGAGGGGGAGGTGGGTAAACAGACTCCCTTAACCCCCACCCCCAACCGGACTGTGCGCTCAGCCCTCTGCCTTGCTGCTGAGCTGCCCGCCTGGCCTGCCCAGGTGTATTCTCTCCACTCAACCATGTAACCTCGCTCTCCCCCAGTCTGAGGGACTGGGCACTCTCTCTGAGGTCTGGAGAGGTGCCCATCCGTTCTTACAGATGTCCCTACCCTAATAAACCTTGCTATTTGCTTTCCACTTACTCTCTGTCTCAGGCCTGATTTCTTTCTTGTGCAGAGACAAGAACCCTTGCACCCTTGAGTTCTCTAGTAACATTTCCAATGAGAGATTTTATTGCTTGCACACCAGGGTTTTTTTTATCACACTACTCATCAGCATGCTCATTGAGGTCAATACACTTATCAGTATCAATATACTTATCAATCTATACTGTTTAATACACTTATGAATAAACTTAACACAACTACTTAATCATGACTTAACTACTTAGCTACTTAGCTTAACATAACTACTTAGCTTAACATAACTACTTAGCTTCTACTTAACTTATATACTATAATAACACTTAACTATCAGAGTAACACTATATTTCCTTAATGACTAGAGGACTACTAAAATCAATACCATTGCTATCAATATCAATAATACTACTTGAACTTATTCATTAATCCACAGATCACAGTATACAATATTAGAGTAATTTCAGAGACTATCCAATTATAATAGTATATGTGCATCAAGGTCTCCAGCATGATTTGCAGATACCTTGCATAGGGTCAAAACATAGGGTCAAAGCATAGTTGTATTATATAACACATGACTAACGTTCTTTGTAAAAGCTGCATTTTCAAGGCTCATCTCATGATCACAGAAAAGAGTGTCAGAGTTCAAGGTCCGGAGCTCCACGTCTCGGCAGAGACAGATCTCGGATCAGTCACTTACAGGCAGGAAGTCGTGGGAAGGCTGTCACTCTGGGCAGCAGGCTCAAAGTTCCCAGGCAGATGGCAAGGCAAGAAGTTGGAGAGGTCCCCTGCTGAGAGACCTGGTCTGGCTCTGCAGCCAGGCCTGGCAGTAAGCTGATAAGGGGTCCAGGCAAGGTGGTGAGGTGGCATCTCGGCTGGAGTTTTGATCCCGCCTTACTTATGTTTGAATAGTCCAGTCAGCGTGGGAAGGAGGGTGTTATCTGTAGTGCACTGTTATCTGACTGACCAGAGATGTCTGCTTGGTATGATTAGGAGCGTCTCCCTAAGAGCCGTTAGGTACTGCCTCAGCTCCTGACTTATTATGAATAACTCCACTTAACTTTTATTTTGTAGCTAGTGGTAACTTTTTAACTCGATGTTTTACTGTGGAGTTTCCACAGTTCACCTCCTTTTCAGGTAAGCGGTGATCCGTGTCTCTATTTGAGACTCCTGTGGGATTCCCCACACCTTTATACTGTCGGTCCCACCCCTCCCCCTCTCAGCTGCTCTGAACCGTGAACTGCCCCCTCTTTCTGGTGTCTTCTTGTGGCTCAGGAACCCTGACCTCAGCCCATCTGACCTGGGCCAGTGCTGCTCCTCGGGAGGAAATCCGGCCACAGTGAGAGACAAAGAAAGAAAGAGCGAGCCCCCTCCCCCAGCACACACCTTGAAAAGTGGCTGCTCAGAGTTAACTAGTGAAACAGCTGCCCCCGTTATCTTGTCTAGGGAGTGAAGACGTCCTAAGTTCTGCTTCTGTAACTCCAGTTATTAATCTGTCCAACAACTCTGCCCCTGGTATCTCTCTTACAAACATACTAGATAATCGACCATATTCCACCTGCACAAACAGGAACAAGCCAGGAGGCTCTCAGGACCCCCACCCCCACCAAGCCCAGTGCGTGGAAGCAGGGAGGGCATCAGGGTCAAGTTCTCTCCACTCCGATTTCCTGCAAGTGCATAATCAGGAGCAATGGTTTGTCACAGCTGGAGGCTGCGTTCACCCACAGTCCCTGAAAAGTGTCACCCTGGGTAGGCGCTGTGGTGCAGAGGGTTGAAGCCCCAGCCTGCAGTGCCGGCATCTATGTGGGTGCCTTTTTGAGTTCCAGTTGCTCAACTTCCTGTCTAGATTTTGTTATGGCCTTGGAAAGCAATAGAGGATGGCCCCAATCTTTAGGCACCTGTACCCAAGGGAGACCCTGAGGAAGCTGCATCCCCTGTGGCAAATTGGGGGTGAACCAGCCGATGGAAGACCTCTCTATCTCTGCCTCTGCCTCTCTAACTCTGCTTTTCAAATACATAAAGAAATCATTTAAAGAAAAAGAAAAGTGCAACTCTGGAACAGTTAGGAGCACGACCTGGGCCGGGTCACTGTCCCTTCTTGCACATTTGCATAAACCAGAAAATCGACCTCACAGGTTCAGGGAGGGCTTACCTGAGCTGATCAGCAGTGCACAGCTGAATCTCGGTACATTTTCCCTACTATTTCCGCACCAGGGGTGCGGACCTTCCACCAGCGCCTTGAGAAAACACTGACTGCTTCCTGCTGGGGTAGGAAGGGGTGTTCTACCTGCAAGGGGCCACTCCTTTTCCCCCTCCATCTCCAAAAGAGATGCCTTCTCGCTCAAGTCAGCCAGCAGGTGGAAGGCGAGCGGTGCGAGCAGCGAGATGAGCACTCAGGGCAGCAGCAGGTTGCTCATGTAGGCGGCGGTGCGGCGGCACATATTTTTATAGTTTGTCGCTGTGTTGTCCACTTTATCTGTGACTCAAAGCTTCCTAGGTCCATTGAAGGGACAGCTCTTGCCATGCTCTTGCAACGCAATCCAATATAGAGTATTCTCTATCTCTGCCTTCTGTAGTTTCCAACACTAAACTATCAGATATATTCTCATTATCTACTGTTGATACCATGGTTTTCACTACTTCTCCACTTACTCTGATCCCATGAGCTCCTTTGTCCCATAGGTTCAGTAAGAATTCTACATCTGAGGCCTCTTTTTGTGCAAATTCATTACGAATCTGCTGCAGTTCTAGCTGGCTGAACTGTCTTACTTCCTTTTCAGGAGTTTTGGTGACCTTACAGGTTGTTACTGGTAAAACTTCCCACTCATGATGTCTCCATTCCTCCTACTAGGATTTTACTTTTATTTCTTCAGAGCTTTCATCTCTGTCTCTATATTCCTTTTTCAGAGTTTTGGTGACCTTACAAGTTATTTATTTTATTTTAATTTTTTTTGACAGGCAGAGTGGACAGTGAGAGAGAAACAGAGAGAAAGGTCTTCCTTTGCCATTGGTTCACCCTCCAATGGCCGCTGCGGCCAGCACACCACGCTGATCCGAAGGCAGGAGCCAGGTGCTTCTCCTGGTCTCCCATGCAGGTGCAGGGCCCAAGGACTTGGGCCATCCTCCACTGCCATCCCGGGCCATAGCAGAGAGCTGGCCTGGAAGAGGGGCAACCGGGACAGAATCCGGCGCCCCAATCGGGACTAGAACCTGGTGTACTGGCACTGCAGGCGGAGGATTAGCCTAGTGAGCTGCAGAGCCGGCTGATGACCTTACAAGTTGTTACTTCACAATCATCCTGGTCTCCATTTCTCCTACTTAGGATTTTATTTGCTAGGTTTTTTTTTTTTTTTTTTGCCTTTCCTTCTATCTTTGTCTATATCATCCACTGTTTTTATTAGTATTGCTGGAATTTCTTTAGGACCTGCCCTTTCTATTATTGGTTCTACTACATTTGGGCTAGTCAAGGGAATCTCTATATTAGTTCTTCTAGTAGCATATGCTAATTTCTTCTCTATCATCCCTTCAATTTCTTTCCATTTACTTATTTCTGGTATCCTGTGATTTTTATTTTTCTTTCTAAATATATTTTTTATTTTATTTCCTGCCATTATTATGTTACTCATGTTATCAAATGTTATACTACTATTTTTTTTTCTTTTTTTTTCTGACAGGCAGAGTGGACAGTGAGAGAGAGACAGAGAGAAAGGTCTTCCTTTTGCCGTTGGTTCACCCTCCAATGGCCGCCGCGGTAGCGTGCTGCGGCCGGCGCACCGCGCTGTTCCGATGGCAGGAGCCAGGTGCTTCTCCTGGTCTCCCATGGGGTGCAGGACCCAAGTACTTGGGCCATCCTCCACTGCACTCCCGGGCCACAGCAGAGAGCTGGCCTGGAAGAGGGGCAACCGGGACAGGATCGGTGCCCCGACCGGGACTAGAACCCGGTGTGCCGGCGCCGCAAGGCGGAGGATTAGCCTGTTGAGCCACGGCGCCGGCCCTATACTACTATTATATATTTCTTTCTGAGGTACCACTTAACTGAGTTTGCTGTCTGTATTTGTTCTACCTGTTTGGCTATCTGTTTTTCTAAGCGCCTATATATTCGTTTTTCTATCCAATTCATTTATTATGTAAATGATCTATTAGGCAGATCATATAATTTATACCTGTATTATATAATTTACTTCCATTCTGCTCCTTCTATAAAGGTCTGGGCAGAATGCATAATATCCTATTAAATTATTATTGCTAATATTATTTCAATTATGACTATCAATTTAGTTATTTGTAACACACACTTTTGTATTTTATATAATGCATTTATGTGTTCCAAGCAAGCCATTTATTATTCTTCCCAGCATTTAACTACTTTTTTCATGACTGCCGACTACACCAACTGTAGGTTGTGACAGTTGTCGGTCGCTCCTTCTCGAGACTGCCGGCTACACCAACTGTCGCGAGCACCTGCTGTAACGCAGCTCGACAGCGGCTAAGAGTGACGTGTCAGAGTACAGGGAAGTAAGGAACACCAGGACACAAGACTGCCTTCACAATGAAGATTTTTATTGCTTACACACCAAAGATATTATCACACCTTTCATCTACTTATTTATTGGGGTCAATACACTTATCAAATGTCAATATGCTTATCAATCTTTCCTATTTGACACACTTATCAATAAACATAACACAACTACTTAATGTAACGTAACAACTTAGTTACTTAGCTTAACATAACTACTTAGCTTAACTACTATTTAACTTAACATAACTACTTAGCTTAGCTTAACTACTTAACTTACTATAATAACACTTAACTATCAGAATAATACTATTTCCTTTTCTTTTCTTTTTTTTTTTTTTATAGTCAGAGTGGATAGTGAGAGAGAGAGACAGAGAGAAAGGTCTTCCTTTTTGCCGTTGGTTCACCCTCCAATGGCCGCTGCAGCCGGCGCACCGCGCTGATCCAAAGCCAGGAGCCAGGTGCTTCCTCCTGGTCTCCCATGCGGGTGCAGGGCCCAAGGACTTGGGCAATCCTCCACTGAACTCCCGGGCCACAGCAGAGAGCTGGCCTGGAAGAGGAGCAACCGGGACAGAATCCGGCGCCCCAACCGAGACTAGAACCTGGGGTGCCGGCGCCGCTAGGTGGAGGATTAGCCTATTGAACCGCGGCGCCAGCAGAATAACACTATTTCCTTAATGACTAAAGAACTACTGGAATCCATACCATTAGTATCAATATCAATAATACTACTTGAACTTATTCATTAATCCACAGATCACAGTATACAATATTAGTGTAATTTCAAAGACTATCCAATTATAATAGCATTACTTTTAGTCATAGGGTCAAAGCATAATTATATAACACATGACTAACGTTCTTTGTAAAAGCTGCGTTTTCAAGGCTCATCTCATGATCACAAAAAAGAGTGTCAGAGTTCAAGGTCCGGAGCTCCACGTCTCGGCAGAGACAGATCTCGGATCAGTCACTTACAGGCAGGAAGTCGTGGGAAGGCTGTCACTCTGGGCAGCAGGCTCAAAGTTCCCAGGCAGATGGCAAGGCGAGAAGTTGGAGAGGTCCCCTGCTGAGAGACCTGGTCTGGCTCTGCAGCCAGGCCTGGCAGTAAGCTGATAAGGGGTCCAGGCAAGGTGGTGAGGTGGCATCTCGGCTGGAGTTTTGATTCTGTAGTCACCTTGTGTTGCTTAGCAAGGGGGCTAGCGAGCTGGCTCTTCAGCTCCAAGTGCGAGGAGATCCAGAGGTTCGCACGCACTGGGCCCTCTGTCTGTGGTCAGCTTGTGCCGCTACCTGCTCCATGCAGAGTAACGGGCTGCCTCTTCAGCTCCAGATGTGTGGAGATCCAGAGGTTCACACACACCATGCTGTGATCCCCGAGAGGATGGAGAGCAGTGCAAAAGGCTCCCTTTTTATTTTAATTTTTCCCTGCAGCTCACCTGCTGTTCATGTGCTTTCCACCCTTGATTCAATCCAATCGGCTTGGAGTTCCCCGAGGTATCACCAGTACGTTGTCTGGGCTCGAGTGTCTCCTGCTCATGTCCAATCCTCATGTGAGCTGCTGAGGCAACGCCAGCTATTGCCTATAGCACACGCTTACTGGAGTGTCCAGATGTCTGTCCAGTCTGATGAGGGGCATTTTTCTATCAAGTGCTGAGCTTAACATAAGTTCCTGCTTACCATGAGTGACTCCATTTACCTTCACTTTGTGGATAGTAGTAATTTCTACTCTAGGTTTTAATCTGTGGTGTTTCCAAAGTTCATCTCTTTCTGCTGTGGGATTCCAACCAAGGACCAGTGCTGCTGCCGCCACAGCCCACAGGGGGGCGCTTGTCTGTGCAGCCCAACTAGGGCAAGTCCAGGGAGGAGGAAGTCCAGGGAGGTGGGGACCACGCTCAGTGGTGGGGGGACTGACACGTTCAGGCCGGTGTCAGAGCTCTGGGTGGGAGTGAGGGACCACAGCTGCCAGCTTTCCTGTGCCTGGCGGTGGCTGTGACAGGGACTGGGTCCTGCCTGTCCTCCCCTGGGACTCGGGGAAGAGTTTGGGATTCATGGCCTATTCCAAAGTAGGAGGCCACAGACAATTGGCTGTGTAGCCCCAGCTGATAATAGACTGAGTGTGTACCTTGTGCCTGCCCCGTGTCCTGTCCTACCTGGGGCAGTGGTGGTGGAAGCCATGGAAGCGGCTGGTCTCTTTAGAGACAGGCCCTCAGCATCCTGCACTGGAGCAGAGTCACAGCTTTGTCCTCGAGACAGAGACAGGGGTTTGCTGAGCCCTGAGGGAACCTGCAGTTCCCGCTGCCTCTGTCCTCTGGGCTGGATCCAGTCCCCGCCCCTGCCCCAGAGTGACATCAGAGAACATGAACGTGTCCAAGGTGCAGGGAGCAGCCGTTCACAGGTATCTGTTCCTGTCTGGTTCCCATCTTTCCTGGTGCTGCCTCTGTGTCTAAGAACAGTCCCTGCACTCAGGAAGTTCATTGTCAGCCAAGGGAGGAACACGTGGACAGATGATGGGGTAGCACCAGGGCCCTATGGGAGCACAAAGGCAGGCTCCCCCCCCCCCCCAGCAGGTGGGAGAGGTCAGAGAGGGCTGCTGGGAGGGGTGAATAAGAGCCTCCAGGTGGACAGGTGATGCATTTGAGGCACCCCGCTCTCAAATCCCCAGTCAGTCCTGACATGATTGGAAGTCTCTTCTACGAGTGAGTTGCTGTCTATCCTGTTGTGTCCCACTCAACCCCCCATTCACAGTCTCACTGCTAGACCTCTGGATGAGGTTCAGTCCCCAATTTCTCTCCTGTTTCTCCACCAGCAGGTCTGGCAGCTTACAGGGAGAGAGAGAGAGAGAGAGAGAGAGGAGCCAGCCTACATTCCCAGCAGATGGGTGTGCCAAGGATCCTGGCTCTGTACACCTTGCACGTGGTCAGCATCCACAGAGTGGGCAGAGGCAGCAGGCAGGAGTGTCCAGAGTCTGGTGGCTCAGAAGAGGCCTGGGCATCCTGGGAAGGGCCCCACCGCAAGGAACGCGAGCAGCAGCAGGAGGGACCAGGTCGTGGAGAGGCGCTCCTGAGCTGAGGCTGCAGACAGAGAGACAATGAGTGGTTGGTTGGTTTCATAGCCATGAAATTCCCTGGTGCCCACAACGTGACAGGGGACAGAGAAGAAGGGAGGAATTGAGGGAGGCAGGGAGACAGGTGAAGAGGGCGCTGGGAGCCCCAGTCCTTCCTGAAGGCATCAGGTCCTTGCTGCCACCTTCTGTTGCCACAGGGACACCACACGGTGGGGGCGGGACGTGGGCTGAGATGGGAGTGGGATCCCAGCGATGCTGAACTTGGCTCTTCTGGTAGGAGAGGTGCTGGGGGTAGAAAAATGCTAAACTATTCTAGTAGCTGAGATTACATCATCGGAACTCAAAGCAGAGACCTGGCTTCTGGTAGAGGCTGCCCCCGACCAGTCATTCCTGTCTCTGGCTCTCACTTTCCTACCACTAGCACCTGCCACTAGCCATGCAGACTGGGCTGCTCCCTGCTAGGAGAGCAGCCCACAGCCATGCAGTGGTGAAGCCCCTGGGCACATCTTCCTGGCACAAGGTCCCCTGCTGTCTCACCTCAACTCCCACCTCTAGCAACACTACACGATCCCTATTTCTCTGTAAGTTCACGCCTCACCTAAACTAGGTGGAGGCTCTACTTATTTCTGGCACTGGTGGTGTGGGTGTCGGTACTGCAGTCAGAAATTAATTCCCTGGCAACCTTGGGGATGCCTGCCACTCATAAGGGGGAATGGGGGAGGCCGCCTTCTGCACAGGTGCGTCTTCCTCACCTTTGATGTACTCGCAGTTGTATGAGCTGTGCTTGTCCAGCGCCTGGAGCTTGATGTGGACAGGGCCCTCTTCCGGTCTGCTGGCGGTGATGACCCGGAAGGTCTCAGAGGGGGGGATCAGCACCTCCGCCTGCCAAGGGGAGGCGGAGTAGCCCTGGATTGGGACCCCGAGGCAGGTCCAGATGACAAAGAAGGAGTCCTCGCCGAACTTCTGGGCCACATCTTTCTTTAGGGATGAAGAGGCAAAGCCCCCCAGCCTGACAGTGGCCCCGGGTCCTGCTGGCCGGAAGCGCAGGCCTTTCACACCCCGGAACACCTGACGGCACCCGGAGAGTCCCTGGTCCCTTCTCAGCAGCTGCAGGGCCTCAGTCAGCAGGAAGTGAAGGGTCTTGAAGGAGAAGTGCTGGAGGTAGTAGGCCCGGGAGTGGCCCGCCTGGCGCACTGCGGCATTGAACTCCCTGTACAGGGGGCTGTTGTTGGCTGTGTAGGCCAGCAAGGCCACCCCGTGCTCCTCCCGGAAACCCGCAGGCAATGGGCGGGCCTGGCGCTCCCGCCACTTGCGGCTTGCCTCTGCCCAGCCGTCGGCATACACTTTGTTGGCCTGGAACTCCCATTTCTGGAGATGCGGGAGGGCAGCCGTCATGGCCGCTGCACAGCCGACATACTGGTCATCAAAGGAGGCATAGGCCATGTCCAGATCTGTCACCTAAGAGAAGAGGTCTAGACATTAGAGCAGGTGGCTCTGGGCCTGCAGGAGACAGTGTGGCCAGGAAGCCTTGGGGCTTCTATTGAAGAGAATGGCATAAGGGGCCTGAACCCGAAGAGACAGGAGGGCTTGGACACACAGCTGAAAGCTCCCTGGGGCCCAGCGGCGGCTGTTTCCTCAGGCCAGGTGCTCCCAAGGCAGGAAGCACCCAGTCCTTCATCTCTCTGCTCCTTCCTCCAGGGTCAGGGAGAACCTGACAGCTCGGGTGCCTGCGGGGATGGGGCCATTGGAGGACAGCCGTACCTGAATTGCTTCCAGAAGGCCCAGGGACAGCAAGAGCAGATTCGCCACGGCAGGAACCCACATGCTGGCGGCCACCCTGGTATAGTTGCTGTCTCCTTAGACTGTCACTTCCTCACCTGGAAAATTGCAGTTTTAATACCTACACTTTAAAAAGTGTCCACTGACACCTTGTCTGTCCCGCCTCCACCCCCACCCCGTGTGGCACAGAGGGACACGAGGTAGCAACGGTGGCTCGGGGAGGGGCCAGAGGGCCCGTCTTGCTGGAGGGGACGCAGGACACTCTCTGGAGGTGACATGTGACTGAGGCCTCGCAGGCTGACTAGGAACACAAGGCGACAGCAAGTGGAGACGGGGAGAGGAAAGGTGTGCGTTGCGGGCGGGAGGATTTGGGGCAGCAGGAGAGAAAGGGAAGGCTATGGCGGCAGGAACTCTGAGGACAGGAGCGAGTGACGCGTCCTCTGGTCTGGCTGAGGCCAGCTGTGCAGGAAGCTGAGGGCACCAGGGGGCTGTGCTGGCCTCCAGGGCCAGGCGAGCAGGGCCGCGGTCCAGAGGTCCTGCCCTGTCCCTGCTTCCTGCTGCCCACTGAGCCCTCTCCTCCCAGCCCTCAGCTGCCTCCAGGAGGGGACAGAGAGACGCCTTGCTCTGTCCAGGGAAAGCAGAGTCCAGGGGCCGCCTGCCTCCCCAGGGAAGGGAGGGAGCCACAGCCTCCTGCTCCCTGGGAGAGGCCATGTGGGCCCAGGTGGCTCCAAGAAGAGGGTGACCCAGCCTTGGGTGGCCATTGGATCTCTCTCTTTTTTTTTTTGACAGGCAGAGTGGACAGTGAGAGAGAGAGAAAGAGAAAAAGGTCTTCCTTTGCCATTGGTTCACCCTCCAATGGCCAGCGTACCGTGCTGATCTGAAGCCAGGAGCCAGGTGCTTCTCCTGGTCTCCCATGGGGTGGAGCGACCAAGCACTTGGGCCATCCTCCACTGCACTCCCAGGCCACAGCAGAGAGCTGGCCTGGAAGAGGAGCAACCGGGACAGAATCCGGCGCCCCGACTGGGATTAGAACCCGGTGTGCCAGTGCCACAGGCGGAGGATTAGGCTATTGAGCCGCAGCGCTAGCCTATTGGATCTCAATGTTTCAGAATCAGGGTTGCTGCTGCTGCTGTTTTCTGTTTAATTTAACAAAGCAATGGGTGCTTTCTGGGCAGGGGGCGGCAGCACCTGAATCACAAAATCCATTTTCTTCTTTCTCACCCTATGTTCCTATTCCCACTTTTTTTTCTTTTTTTAAGATTTATTTGTTCTTTTATTAAGAAAAGATTCTACATATGAACCAAAAAAAAAAAAAAGATTTATTTGTTCTATTTAAAGGCAGAGAGACAGATCTTCTATGCACTGAACCATTCCCCAGATGGCCACCACTGCTGGGCTGGGCCAGGCTGAAGCCAGGAACCCGCAACCTCATCCTTGACTCCCACGTGGGCCAAATAACTTGGGCCGTTCTCTGGTGTCACAGGCACTTTAGCTTTCTAAAAAGCAATGCATCTTCATTGTTCAAACTCTAAATGGCACACAAGCCCTGTCATGATAGGTTCTGTCTAGGCTCACTTCACAGGTAGCAGAGTTTCCATTTTCTTGTGGATCCTTTCAAGTCCATGTATGTGAAAGAAAACTCACTGGTGCTGGCGCCATGGCTTAACAGGCTAATCCTCTGCCTTGCGGCGCCGGCACACCGGGTTCTAGTCCCAGTTGGGGCGCCGGATTCTATCTGGTTGCCCCTCTTCCAGGCCAGCTCTCTGCTGTGGCCTGGGAAGCAGTGGAGGATGGCCCAAGTGCTTGGGCCCTGCACCCGCATGGGAGACCAGGAGAAGTACCTGGCTCCTGGCTTCGGATCAGTGCGATGCGCCAGCCGCAGCGGCCATTGGAGGGTGAACCAATGGCAAAAAGGAAGACCTTTCTCTCTGTCTCTCTCTCTCACTATCCACTCTGCCTGTCAAAGAAAAAAATATATATATATAAAAAAAAGAAAAAACAAAACTCACTGGTCTTTCTGTTTTCTTTTTCTTTCACACAGTGGTAATGCAGTCAGTAGCTCTTGAGTTTTTGGAATTGCATGAAAGCTGAAATATCCCAGACCTCAACGGGGATGCACACCTTACATAAACAGTGCATGAAGACCATGCCCCCCACTCTCATCTCCTCTTACTTCCCCCAGCTCTGGAGGGACCGAGCTTTGATACTTCAGCGACGCTCAGACACTGGGACTCCGTGTCTACACATCTACGTCATCAGATCTCAGATCCTGTCATTCTGTGTACAGCTCCCAGGTGAGAACCAAGCTGCTCCGCTCAGTGGGATAACAGCAGAGTTTAGCACACCCAGCGTGCCCAAAACTGGACTTGGGATCTTCCCTCCCTCAGGTCCTGCTTACTCATCTATCCAACAGAAACCCTGTGAGCTAATGCAGCGTGCAGGCACTGAGGGTAAAATTAGGAACCAAAACGGAACGCACATCCTTGCTGCCTTCAGCTCTGTGGATGTGGGGATGAATGGGAGTTTGTAATTTTGAGGAGTGCGTGACACACATTACCGAAGGAACACAAAGCTCCTAACCAAAGCACGTGTGTGCCAGGACCGGTGTTTCCACGCCACGCTAATGGGAGGAAGCACACAGTGTGCAGAACTGCCAGAGGCCCTAGGTAGAGGGGAACAGCACCACACACGCCTCCCCATGGCAGGATGCTGTGCCAACAGCACATTGTGCAGCAGCAAAAACCACTCCAACTCTTGTCTGTGCCCTCGGGACCCACATGAAACTCCTGAGCGGCTCTACCAGATCCTCTCGTTTATGGAGAATCAGATCCCTGGGTTCAGGCGGGGCTGTCCTCACTCTGTGCCCCCAAGTGCTGAGCACTTGACTCAGGCCTGGTGCTCTAATGCTTTGGCCATTGTGGTGGATTCATGGCTGGATGTGACTCAAGCAAGGTCAGTATCTTGCTGAGTTTGGATGCGCAGGTGTGGGCTAACAGTGTACCTGAGCCTGCTGACTTCGTAAGCCATATCCCCTGAGCCCACCTTTAAGACCACACAAGGGCATTGGGGGGATGGCTCCCAAGTGTGCTGGCAGCCTCCCACCTCCAGGCCTGTACAGCTCAGGTCCTGAGGCTTCGCCACTGTTCTAACTTGGATGTCACGGTGACTTTGTGCAGTGAGAACGCTTCGTGGGAGATTGGCCCACTGACAGATGTTCACTGTTGGCACTCTCCCTACAGAGCAGACCCAGAGGCTCCTCTTGCTCTTATTGTAGTCCAGGACGGAGCAGGTGCTCCTTAGAGGATGGAGTGAATGATGATCAGTTGCGGAGGGAAATGGGGAGATCTGAGCTCGGCAGGGGCCGGTGTGCAGGAGGGAGCAGAGTGGACACTGAGAGGAGACGTGGGAGAGGCACGGGGACTTTGGATCAGGGAAAGAGGGAGGAGAGGGTTCTGGAAGGGTGAGGCCAGAGCTCAGGTGCTACAAGGCTGCTCCCGGGTTCCAGGGCTCTGTGCGTTAGGCCTTGGGTGCCTGGAGATTTCCTGACATCTTGGGATTAAGTCCTCCCTGACTGAGTCTAGTTGGGGGCCAGAGGGTTGAGGGCGTGGGGGAGTGTTTCCTGTTCCGTTGAGAATCTTGATTCTCCTGTGCTATGCTCTCCCCATACTCACTCGGTCACCCAGGGTGGTCACCTGGGTATCCATTCGTTCCATTATTCAGCAAACGTCAGTGTAGTTGCCCACTAGCGCTGGGCACAGGACAGGGCCCTGCTAGGTCCTCCTGCCCTTTGCTCACCCCACGCCCTGCCCTGCTCAGGTCTGTGGTGGCCCCCACTGTCCCCAGGGAGAGTAGCGGCAGCAGTGTCTGTGAGGCCCAGCTCTGGCCACGCTCTCTGCCTGTACAGAACCTCTCTGTTCCACAGTGGACCCTGAGAAATCTCTAAATACAGAGTGAACATGGAGAGATGAGTGATGAGGGCAGAAGTAAGTCACATCTAGGTAGAAAAGCCAACCCAGAAAAGTCCCCGAACCAAGCCCAATGTCCCTCCACAGCCGCTTAGCGCGGCCTGTGAGCGCTCTGTGCACTGTCCTGCCTCACTTGGTGGCTCAGCCCCAGCGCCTGTGTGGCTGCTGCCTACAGAACAAACTCCCAGCCCCGCCAGGCTGTGACTCTGTGGTCCTGCACTCATCTCATTGCCTCTCCTCGAAACCCCCTCTCCCAGAAGCCTCTGACTGCTCTGGGCTCCCATTGGGCTTGGCCTGCAGTGTTAGTTCCTTGGGTGCAAGACCATGCCTGTCCCATCTGTGTCCTGGGGACTCAGCCCAAGGCCAGTCACAGGTGGGACCCAGAATGCTGGCTGAGAACTTCTGGGCCCAGCGAACAATGTAGACCATTGCAGAGCGGGAGACTGCTGGCCTTGGCGACCGGGGAGGGGTGTGGAGTGGGGCCACAGGCACAGGGCAGTGTGGGAGTGGAGGAAGCAGAAGCCCTCAGCTGTCTGTCGCTTTGCACAGCGTTGCAGGCTCCCCTTTCTGCCGCTCATCCTGCCCTACTCAGTTCTCTTGTCATCTACCCTGACCCAGGCCCTCACTGAACAGGCCCTTCTAGTAATGTGACACACACACCCACTCTTTACCTCGGAATCCCTAAACTTTCCAGTGGCCTGAAACCTTCCTACATCTCCCAAACCTCTCCATACAAGAGTTTCCTTGAAACTTCCTCATGACTCTTAAAACTCCACGATTAATCCCCAAGACTTCACCTCTAAAACCTCTCCCACCCCAGCCCCCAGGAGCAGGTTGGCGAGCCCCTTACCTAGGCCTTGTCCAGGGCAGGGGAGCTGGTGTTGGCTTCATGTGATGGTCACCAGGGTAGAGGAGGACAGGGCCCCCTTTATACTGTCGGTCCCACCCCTCCCCCTCTCAGCTGCTCTGAACCGTGAACTGCCCCCTCTTTCTGGTGTCTTCTTGTGGCTCAGGAACCCTGACCTCACCCCACCTGACCTGGGCCAGTGCTGCTCCTCGGGAGGAAATCCGGCCACAGTGAGAGACAAAGAAAGAAAGAGCGAGCCCCCTCCCCCAGCACACACCTTGAAAAGTGGCTGCTCAGAGTTAACTAGTGAAACAGCTGCCCCCGTTCTCTTGTCTAGGGAGTGAAGACGTCCTAAGTTCTGCTTCTGTAACTCTAGTTATTAATCTGTCCAATAACTCTGCCCCTGGTATCTCCTTTACAAACACCAGATCACCAGCCAGCACCACGGCTCAATAGGCTAATCCTCCGCCTGTGGCGCCGGCACACCGGGTTCTAGTCCCGATCGGGGCGCCGGATTCTGTCCTGGTTGCCCCTCTTCCAGGCCAGCTCTCTGCTGTGGCCCGGGAGTGCAGTGGATGATGGCACAAGGGCTTGGACCCTGTACCCCATGGGAGACTTGGCTCCTGCCTTTCGGATCAGCGTGGTGCAATGGCTGGCAGCCATTGGAGGGTGAACCAATGGCAAAGGAAGACCTTTTTCTCTGTCTCTCTCTCTCTCTCACTGTCCACTCTGCCTGTCAAAAAACAAAACAAAACAAAAAAAAACACCAGATCACCAACCACTGGAAGTGTGGTGCTAATGATACTGATTTGCTTCTTAATATTTCCCATGTGAATAAGCCTGTACCTTTTGGACCTTGCCATGAATTCAGAGAAGAATTCTGAATACTGGCTCAAAGAGGCCAGGCAGCACGGTAAGTTTTCACACTTCTTATACCATGGGAGAAATGCACAGGGGACCGAGGGCTTTAAGGGAGAAAGAAAGGTCCGGAAATTAAGTTGTGGTTCCTACAGAGCAGAGAGCAGGCCAAAGCCACGTGCATGAGTGTTTGGTGATGAGAAGCCACAAGCAGCTGAGCAGGAGCAGCGAGGTGAAGGGGAAGAACACAGGCGGCCCAAAGGCCACGCCCCCTTCCCCCAAAACACGGGGCAACAGAGCAACAAGGTCCATCATGGAGAGAAGGGGGAAAGAGAAAAAGACCAGGCCACGGTGTTCCAGGCCTTTCTTCCTCTTCCAAAGGGGCATGGTTAATTAGTCTGATTGGCAGGTGGGCATAGGTGTGGTCAAGTAAAGGATGATTGCCCAGGACCTTGAAGGCATGGTTCCAGCTCTGTAACCTCATTGAATGTGATCTTGTATGCCTGCCTATACCACTAAGCCACATAGGTCTGCAATGTAAACCCGCAATGCTGTAACAGCTACGGTACGATGCTGATGAACCTGTACATTTGGTAGAAACTTGACTTTGAGGCTCAGTTCTCCAGAAATGATTCCAGCGGAGCCAGCTGGCATTACAAAACTGCTTCGAGGCCGGCACCGTGGCTCAATAGGCTAATCCTTCGCCTGCGGCACCGGCACCCTGGGTTCTAGTCCCAGTCGGGGCACTGGATTCTGTCCCAGTTGCTCCTCTTCCAGTCCAGCTCTCTGCTGTGGCCCGGGAGTGCAGTGGAGGATGGCCCAAGTGCTTGGGCCCTGCACCTGCATGGGAGACCAGGAGGAAGTACCTGGCTCCTGGCTTCGGATCAGCGTGGTGCGCCAGCCGCAGCGGCCATTGCGGGGTGAACCAACGGAAAAGGAAGACCTTTCTCTCTGTCTCTCTCTCACTGTCCACTCTGCCTGTCCAAAAAAAAAAAAAGAAAGAAAGAAAGAAACTGCTTCTATCCTCCTCTGTCTCTGGTTTTTGAACGAAGGGAGTTTTCTAAGCCCAGGTTCTGTAACATTCCCATGAAAACAGGAGTCCCTGGAGCCAGAGGGAAGGTGGGGCCCTGGCATGGAGCATCCAGGCTGAGACAGCCACCTCCTCTCTGGATTTGGTCCTGACCCTGAGCAGCCGAGGGGGTGGGGGGGAGCAGGAGGCTTCAGAGAGAATCTCTTGCACTTTGTGACTTTTAAGTGGCCAGCAAGGCACAGATTCAGACTAAGGAGGCCAGGTCCCAGGTGCCAGGTCCTGGGGGACCACTGCCCACCCAGGGCCCCCTCCCATGACGGTTTCACTCCATCTCTTGAGACCTCTGGGGGTTTCCAGGTCCTGGAATGGGAGAAGCAATTCCCCAAAGGCAGGGCGGGGACAGAGACCAAAGCAGTGACCCCAGGAATCTGGCCCGAGGCTGTTCCCTCACAGTATCTGCTGTGCAAATGCGCACACTCAGGCACCTGGGAGAGGGAGCAGCAAATGTCCCCAGGATGCCACTTTCCACAGTAACAGCGGCTAGGAGAGTGGGAGGGTTGGAGCTGCACCTGTCACCAGTAGGCTGCTTCCCCTGTCCTGAGGCTGCTTCCCCGGAAGCCCTTGTTCTGGGGTTGTCTTGCTCTCCATCTCTCTTCCCCACACTCCCCTGAGCTGGACACTTAGTTGGACTTTCCGTTTGGTCCTCAGGAAGGATTTTCGGAGTAAAAAGGATTGTCTGAGAAGAAAACTTTTTTTAAAAGATTTATTTATTAGAATAGTAAAGTTACTGAGAAGCAGAGGCAGAGGGAGAGAGAGAGACAGAGAGGACTTCCACCTGTAGTTCACTCCTCAGATGGCCACAATGGTAAGAGCTGTGCTGATCCGAAGCCATGAGTCAGAATTGGCTTCCTGTTCTCCCAGGTGCTGGGGCCCAGGGTCTTGTGCCAAGAATTGTTGGACTGCTTTCCCAGGCCATAGCAGAGAGCTGGATTGGACGTGGAAGAGCCAAGACTCAGACCAGTGCCCATTCGAGTTGCTGGCACTGCATCACCACAGTGCTGGCCCCTAAATAATGAAATCTTAAAAAAAAAAAAAAAAAAATTAGCAGCAGTGTTAACAGCTACTAACTGGTGAGTGTACCTTGTGTCCAAACATTTGCACAATTGAACTCCATGATGAACCTTGGTTGCTGTTGGTGCCCCGTGTTTTGGGGGAAGGGGGCGTGGCCTTTGGGCCGCCTGTGCTCTTCCCCTTCACCTCGCTGCTCCTGCTCAGCTGCTTGTGGCTTCTCATCACCAAACACTCATGCACGAGGCTTTGGCCTGCTCTCTGCTCTGTAGGAACCGCAACTTAATTTCCAGACCTTTCTTTCTCCCTTAAAGCCCTCGGTCCCCTGTGCATTTCTCCCATGGTATAAGAAGTTTGAAAACTTACCGTGCTGCCTGGTCTCTTTGAGCCAGTATTCAGAATTCTCCTCTGAATTCATGGCAAGGTCCAAAAGGCACAAGGCTTATTCACATGGGAAATATTAAGAAGCATATCCCCATACCCTCCTAGCCTGCGGCCATACTCCACACCCCTCCCTGGTCACCAAGGCCAGCAGTCTCCCACCTGTGCCTGGCCTTGGGCCGAGACCCCGGAAAACAGAGTGGGACATGCCTGGCGCCTGGCCCCTGCCCCAGAGGAACTAGGACCAGCCCAGTAGGAGTCCAGAGGAGTCAGAGGCTTCTGGGAGAGGGGGTTTCGAGGAGAGGCGATGAGATGAGTGCAGGACCACAGAGTCACAGCCTGGTGGGGCTGGGAGTTTGTTCTGTAGGCAGCAGCCACACAGGCGCTGGGGCTGAACCACCAAGTGAGGCAGGACAGTGCACAGAGCGCTCACAGGCCATGCTAAGCGGCTGTGGAGGGACATTGGGCTTGGTTCGGGGACTTTTCTGAGTTGGCTTTTCTACCTAGATGTGACTTACTTCTGCCCTCATCACTCATCTCTCCATGTTCACTCTGTATTTAGAGATTTCTCAGGGTCCACTGTGGAACAGAGAGGTTCTGCACAGGCAGAGAGCGTGGCCAGAGCTGGGCCTCACAGACACTGCTGCCGCTGCTCTCCCTGGAGACAGTGGGGGCCGCCACAGACCTGAGCAGGGCAGGGCGTGGGGTGAGCAAAGGGCAGGAGGACCTAGCAGGGCCCTGTCCTGTGCCCAGCGCTAGTAGGCAACTACACTGACGTTTGCTGAATAATGGAACGAATGGATACCCAGGTGACCACCCTGGGTGACCGAGTGAGTATGGGGAGAGCATAGCACAGGAGAATCAAGATTCTCAACGGAACAGGAAACACTCCCCCACGCCCTCAACCCTCTGGCCCCCAACTAGACTCAGTCAGGGAGGACTTAATCCCAAGATGTCAGGAAATCTCCAGGCACCCAAGGCCTAACGCATAGAGCCCTGGAACCCGGGAGCAGCCTTGTAGCACCTGAGCTCTGGCCTCACCCTTCCAGAAACCTCTCCTCCCTCTTTCCCTGATCCAAAGCCCCTGTGCCTCTCCCATGTCTCCTCTCAGTGTCCACTCTGCTCCCTCCTGCACACCGGCCCCTGCCGAGCTCAGATCTCCCCATTTCCCTCCGCACCTGATCATCATTCACTCCATCCTCTAACGAGCACCTGCTCCGTCCTGGACTACAAGAAGAGCAAGAGGAGCCACTGGGTCTGCTCTGTAGGGAGAGTGCCAACAGTGAACATCTGTCAGTGGGCCAATCTCCCACGAAGCGTTCTCACTGCACAAAGCCACTGTGACTTCAAAGTTCAAACTGTGGCACCCAGGACACTCTGTGAGGACATTGGAGTGGGAGCACAGAACACAAGTGTTGTCTATGTCCAAGGTCACCACCTTGTGTACACTGGTGTGCTTCCTACACCGATCACACCTCACTTTAACTGGAGAAAGAGAGAAGAGGGGCCGCACCAAGGCTCACTTGGTTAATTCTCCCAAGTCCAGTTTTGGGTGTGGTGAACTCTGCTGCTACCCCACTGAGCGGAGCAGCTCGGTTCTCACCTGGGAGCTGTACACAGAATGACAGGATCTGAGATCTGATGATGTAGATGTGTAGACACGGAGTCCCCGTGTCTGAGCGTCGCTGAAGTATCAAAGCTCGGTCCCTCCAGAGCCGGGGGGAAGTAAGTGTAGATGAGAGTGGGGGGCATGGACTTCATGCGCCGTTTGTGTAAGGTGCACATCCCCGTTGAGGTCTGGGATATTTCAGCTTTCATGCAATTCCAACAACTCAAGAGCTACTGACTGCATTACCACTGTGTGAAAGAAAACGAAAACAGAAAGACCAGTGAGTTTTCTTTCACATACATGGACTTGAAATGTTCCACAAGAAAATGGAAACTCTGCTACCTGTGAGGTGAGCCTAGACAGAACCTATCATGACAGGGCTTGTGGGCCATTTAGAGTTTGAACAATGAAAATGCATTGCTTTTTAGAAAGCTAAAGTGCCTGTGACACCAGAGAACGGCCCAAGTTATTTGGCCTCTTATCTCCATGTGGGAGTCAAAGATGAGTTTCCGGGTTCCTGGCTTCAGCCTGGCCCAGCCCAGCGGTGGTGGCCATCTGGGGAGTGGTTCAGTGCATAGAAGATCTCTGTCACTCTGCCTTTCAAATACAACAAATAAATCTTTAAGAAAAAAAAGTGGGAATGGGAACATAGGGAGAGACAGAAGAAAGGGACTTTGTGGTTCAGGAGCTGCCGCCCCTGCCCAGAAAGCACCCATTGCTTTGTTAAATTGAACAGAAAACAGCAGCAGCAGCAACCCTGCCTCAGAAACTTTGAGATCCAATCGGCACCCAAGGCCGGGTCGCCCTCTTCTTGGAGCCACCTGGGCCCACATGGCCTCTCCCAGGGAGCAGGAGGCTGTGGCTCCCTCCCTTCCCTGGGGAGGCAGGCGGCCCCTGGACTCTGCTTTCCCTGGACAGAGCAAGGCGTCTCTCTGTCCCCTCCTGGAGGCAGCTGAGGGCTGGGAGGAGAGGGCTCAGTGGGCAGCAGGAAGCAGGGACAGGGCAGGACCTCTGGACCGCGGCCCTGCTCGCCTGGCCCTGGAGGCCAGCACAGCCCCCTGGTGCCCTCAGCTTCCTGCACGGCTGGCCTCAGCCAGACCAGAGGACGCGTCACTCACTCCTGTCCTCAGAGTTCTTGCCGCCATAGCCTTCCCTTTCTCTCCTGCTGCCCCAAATCCTCCCGCCCGCAACGCACACCTTTCCTCTCCCCGTCTCCACTTGCTGTCGCCTTGTGCTCCTAGTCAGCCTGCGAGGCCTCAGTCACATGTCACCTCCAGAGAGTGTCCTGCATCCCTTCCAGCAAGACGGGTCCTCTGGCCCCTCCCCGAGCCACCGTTTCCACCTCGTGTCCCTCTGTGCCACACGGGGCGGGGGTGGGGGTGGCACAGACAAGGTGTCAGTGCACACTTGTTGAACATGTTAACCTGCAATTTTCCAGGTGAGGAAGTGAGAGTCTAAGGAGACAGCAACTATACCAGGGTGGCCGCCAGCATGTGGGTTCCTGCCGTGGCGAATCTGCTCTTTCTGTCCCTGGGCCTTCTGGAAGCAATTCAGGTACGGCTGTCCTCCAATGGCCCCATCCCCGCAGGCACCCGAGCTGTCAGGTTCTCTGGAACCCTGGAAGGAGGAGCAGAGAGATGAAGGACTGGGTGCTTCCTGCCTTGAGAGCACCTGGCCTGAGGGTGTAGCCCCCGCTGGGCCCCAGGGAGCTTGCGGCCATGTGTCCAGCGCTCTTGCCTCCTGGGGGTTGAGACCCCTTATGCCATGCTTGGCAATAGAAGCCTCAAGGCATCCTGGCCACTCTGTCTCCCGCAGGCCCAGAGCCTCCTGTTCAAACGGCCAGACCTCTTCCCTCGAGACACCGCTGGACTTTCCTGGGCCTTCTATGATGACCAGTATAGTGGCTGCTCACCGGCTATGATGGCTGCCCTCCCGCGTCTCCAGAAATGGGAGTTGCAGGTCAACAATGTGTATGCGCAGGGCTGGGAGCTTGGAAGACGCAAGTGGCAGGAGCTCAGGGCCCGACGCCCCGCATGGCTGTACCCCTTGCCTGTGGGTTTCCAGGAGAAATACGGGGTTGCCCTGTTGGCCTACACGGAATACGGAACCCCGTACAGGGAGTTCAACGCCGCAGTACGCCAGGCAGGCCGCTCCCGGCCCACTACCTCCAGCACTTCTCCTTCAAGTCCCTGCATTTCCTGCTGACCAAGGCCCTGCAGCTGCTGGGACAGAACCAGTGGCCTCCCAGGTGCCAACAGGTGTTCCGGGGAGTGCATGGCCTGTGCTTCTGGCCAGTTGGGCCCAGCGCCACTGTCAGTCCGGGGGGCTTTGCCTCTTCATCCCTAAAGAAAGATGTGGCCCAGTGGTTCGGCAAGGACACCTTCTTCAGCATCTGGACCTGCCTCAGGATCCCTACCCAGGACTACTCCGTCTTCCCTAAGGAGCAGGAGGTGCTGATCCCTGCCTTTGAGACCTTCCGGGTCATCAATGCCAGCAGACCGGAACAGGGCCCTGTCCACATCGAGCTCCAGGCGCTGGGCAAGCACAGCTCATACAACTACGAGTACATCAAAGGTGAGGAAGACGCACCTGTGCAGAAGGCGGCCTCCCCGATTCCCAAGACCTTTGGTGGATACAGGCCCCAGTCCCCTAGGTCCATGTGGCACTTAGAGAAGCACTAAATCCAAACTGAGCGAGCAGAACCAGCCACGGGCACCAGCCTTTCTGCCCCTTCCAGCTACAGGGATAGCACACTTCCGTCCTTGGAGGGAACCAAGTCAGGGCTGACCACTCGTTTGCTGGGAGGTTGTGGCAGGCTTCCTGACCACGGTAGGGGTCCCTGACCATATTAGGGGCAGGTGGTCCCAGAGGAAGGCAGGGAATTAATTTCTGACTGCAGTACTGCTGCCCACATGATCAGTGCCAGAAATAAGTAGAGCCTCCACCTAGTTTAGGTGCGGTGCGAACTCCGAGAGAAAGAGGGATCGTGTAGAGTTGCTAGAGGTGGGAGGTGAGGTGAGACGGCAGGGGATGCTGTGCCCCTAAGTTCCAATGCAGCCTGTGGTCAGGCAGGTGGAGGCTGCAATAAATGAAACCCTAGAGTAAGCCTTTAGCTTGTCAGTGCAGATGCCACATTAGAATCCTGCGTTGACACCAGCCTTAGCTTCGTGTCCAGTTCCCTGCTAATGCAGACCCTGGGAGCAGCAGGTGGAGGCTCAGACACTGGGTGCCCACTTCCTTTGTGGGCGGCCTGATTGAGTCCCAGCTCCCAGCTTGGCTTGGCCCTGTCCCAGCTGTTGCAGGCATTTGGGGAACTAATCAGTGGATGAAAGCTTCCTCCCCACCCACCACTCAAATTTTTAAAAAGTTTTGTTTTAGGATCTATTTATTTGAAAGGCGGAGACAGTGAGACAGAGAGATCTTCCATCCACAGGTCCACTCCCCAGATGGCAGCAACAGTCTGGCCTAGGACGAGTCAAAGCCAGAAGCCAAACCTCCACCTAGGCCTCTCATGTGGGTGGTAGAGACTCCAGGACTGGAGTTCCCATCTGCTGCTTCCCAGGTTCATTATCAAGGAGCTGGATTGCAAGCAGAGTCCCTGGGTCTCAACTGGTCCATGACAAGGGATTGGGCATTCCAAGCCTCGGCTTAACCGGCCATACACAATGCCTGCCCCCTGAAATATCTTTTTTTTTATTTTTTTATTTTTTTTATTTTTTTGACAGGCAGAGTGGACAGTAGAGGGAGACAGAGAGAAAGGTCTTCCTTTTTGCCGTTGGTTCACCCTCCAATGGCCGCCGCGGTAGGTGCGCTGCGGCCGGCGCACCGCGCTGTTCCGATGGCAGGAGCCAGGTGCTTATCCTGGTCTCCCATGGGGTGCAGGGCCCAAGCACTTGGGCCATCCTCCACTGCACTCCCTGGCCACAGCAGAGAGCTGGCCTGGAAGAGGGGCAACCGGGACAGGATCGGTGCCCCGACCGGGACTAGAACCCGGTGTGCCGGCGCCGCAAGGCGGAGGATTAGCCTGTTAAGCCACGGCGCCGGCCTGAAATATCCTTTAAGCTGAAATCTATGTACAGTTTCTCTCTTTTTTAAAAAAATATATTTATTTATTTGAAAGAGTTACACAGAGAGGAGAAGCAGAGAGAAAGAGAGAAAGGTCCTGCATCCTTGGTTCACTCCCCTGTTGATTGCCACGGCCGGAGCTGTGCTGATCCAAAGCCAGGAGCCAGGAGCTTCCTCTGGGTCTTCCAGGCGGGTGCAGGGGCCCAAGGACTTGGGCCATCTTCCACTGCTCTCTCAGGCCACAGCAGAGAGCCGCATCAAAAGTGGAAATGCCGATTCTCGAACTGGCACCCATACGGGATGCCGACACTGCAGGCCAGGGCGATTACCCACGGAGATACAGTACTGACACTGCATAGTTTTTCATAATACATATTATCCACACATGAAAAAACAGCTACATAAAAATAACGTCACATTCTTTATTTCATTTTCCCACAAGTTTCTGAGCCCCTCGTACGTGTGGATGTGTGGTGGAGGTTGAGGCACCCCCCTCTGCAGGTGGGGCCTGCACACCCTCACTGTCAGGCCTCAGAGAGCTTCCAACTGTGCTGAGGCCAAGGGGTGGGCTCCTTCCCACCACGTCCCTCCTTGGGCCTTCTGCAGCTGACAGACAGCTGATGCCCCCACGGCTCCCCAGACCCACCTATGGAGGTAGAAGCCAGACCATGGGTGCTGGAGGCCTGGGCCCTCATCAGGTTCTGCCTTTTCTCTATGTCCAACCTATTCTTTCTTTAGACCTTAGTTTTTCTGACAGTTTAATGGGCACATAGGACCCAATGATTCCCATGTCCCTTTCTGCTGAGAATTTTCTCTTCTCTGGGACACCTGCTGTGCTAGGTGTTGTAAAGGAGGGGACAGGTCATCCCCAAAAGAGAAACTGCAGCTCCTCCCCCAGTTGTGGGCCTCTCCTTTCTCCCTGGTGGCCCAGTGAGCAGGCACAGGAAGGATACCTAGCCCCTCGCCGCTCTGCACCCCCACTTGGCGACACGGCAGCAGCCAGAGCTCCAGGCACAGCCTGTGAGTCATCCTTGTGCACCACCACGGTGCAGGTTCAACGTCAGCTCTGTCTACACACGGAGAAAGAGAAGAGCGGCCATGAGCCCCAGCACACAGCCAGGAGCAGGCAGAGTTCAGACAGCCCGGCACTGGGCCAAACAAACCGCACACCAGGAGGACTCCCGCCCCTCCCTCACATTCTCTTCAGAGCTCGAGACACTGGGAAGAGGCCGAGCATGACTGTGGCCTCACTGTACAGGAGAGTGAGAGCCAGAGACAGGCATGACTGGTCAGGGGCAGCCACGACCAGAGCCAGGTTCCCTCAGGGCTCAGCAAACCCCTGTCTCTGTCTCGAGGACAAAGCTGTGACTCTGCTCCAGTGCAGGATGCTGAGGGCCTGTCTCTAAAGAGACCAGCCGCTTCCATGGCTTCCACCACCACTGCCCCAGGTAGGACAGGACACGGGGCAGGCACAAGGCACACACTCAGTCTATTATCAGCTGGGGCTACACAGCCAATTGTCTGTGGCCTCCTGCTTTGGAATAGGCCATGAATCCCAAACTCTTCCCCGAGTCCCAGGGGAGGACAGGCAGGACCCAGTCCCTGTCACAGCCACCACCAGGCACAGGAAAGCTGGCAGCTGTGGTCCCTCACTCCCACCCAGAGCTCTGACACCGGCCTGAACGTGTCAGTCCCCCCACCACTGAACGTGGTCCCCACCTCCCTGGACTTCCTCCTCCCTGTACCAGGGGAGGTAGACCCTGGACTTGCCCTAGTTGGGCTGCACAGACAAGCGCCCCCCTGTGGGCTGTGGTGGCAGCAGCACTGGTCCTCAGGAAAGATGGCCCAGGTTCCTAGGAGCAGCAGGGAGAGACCACTGGGCACCTGCTGGCCTTGGCCATCCCTGTCCGCAGGTGCTGTGGCTGTCGCAGGCCCCAGGCCCAGACCCTCACAGGGCCTGCACCAGCACCAGGAGGCTCATGACCAAGGCCATGCCGAAGAAGATGCCCAGGAAGAAGCGGTCCATCACGCGGGCCAGGCGCTTCCAGTCCTCATGGCGGCGCTGGGCAGCCCTGTGGCTGCGGAAGGTGCTGGCAATGGTGGCCACGTGGCTCAGCAGGGCTTCCTGGTGGCACAGACACCGTGGCTCATGGCAAGGACCTGCTGGTGGGCCAGCCCCTCCCTCGGGTGGCTGTGGGCTAGGGGGCGATTCTGGTGGCCGAGACTTCCCACACGGCTCCCCTCGTTCCCGCACGCACAGGCCTCGTGCCAGGTGTCCCAGCAGGAGGACTCGAGCCCAGGCGGGCACTGGGCGGGCACTGGGACCACAGTAATGCAGGTTCATGATAAGGATGGTGAGCGCTGTTGAGAACGTGACCATGGTCATAGTGGCCATGTAGTACTTGCCTGCAATAGAGAGAGTGATTTAGCAGTGTCTAAAATAAGCACTGGGGAGCCCCAGCTTCCCACCTGCACAAATAGGACAAGCCAGGGGGCTCTCAGGACCCCACCCCCACCAAGCCCAGTGCGGGGAAGCAGGGGGAGGTAAGGGTCCATTTCTCTCCACCCCTGTTTCCTGCAGGTGCATTCTCAGGAGCTACAGTTGTCACAGCCGGAAGCTCATTCACCCTCAGGCCCTGAAAAGTGTTGCTCTGCGCCGGTGCTGTTGTGCAGGGGGTTGGAGCCCAGCCTGCAATGACGACATCTATGTGGGTGCCTTTTTCTGTCTGAGTGCTCTGCTTCCGGTCTAGCTTTCTGTATGGCCTGGGAAAGCAATGGAGAATGGCCCCTGACCTTGGGCACCTGCACCTGAGAGAGACCTTGAGGAAGCTCTGTCCCCTGTCACAAATTGGGGAGCGAACCAGCAGGTGAAAGACCTCTCTTTATCTCTGCCTCTGCCTCTCCAACTCTGCTTTTCAAATACATCAATAAATCTTAAAAAAAAAAAAAAAGAAAGAAAGAAAGAAAGAAAGAAAGAAAGAAAGAAAGAAAGAAAGAAAGAAAGAAAGAAAGAAAAAGAAAAGTGCAACTCTCGGTCCCGACCTAGGCCAGGACTGTCCCCGGCGGCACATTTCCCATAACGAAGGAAATCGACCTCACAGGTTCAGGGAGGGCTTACCTGAGCTGATCAGCAGTGCACAGCTGAATCTCGGTACATTTTGCCTACTATTACCACACTGGGGAGGCGGACCTTCCACCAGCACCTTGAGAAAACACTGACTGCTTCCTGCTGGGGTGGGGGTGGTGGGGTGGTGTTCTCCCTGAAAGGGGCCACTCCTTTCTCCCTCTGTCTCCGAAAGTGGGCGTGCTCCGGGGTCTCCTCCCCAGCACTCAGACACACACACACGCACACACACCCACACCCACACACACGCACACGCACGCGGGCGCCCCCTGGCGCTCACCGATGAGCGGCACACTCTCGGCCGGGGGCATGCTCTCGGCCAGGATCAGCTGGAAGACGGTGAGCGCCAGCAGCACGGTGACACCCAGAGACACCTTCTCGCCCGAGTCGGCCGGCAGGTGAAAGGCGAGCGGCGCGAGCAGCGAGATGAGCACGCAGGGCAGCAGCAGGTTGCACACGTAGGCGGCGGCGCGGCGGCGCAGCAGTAGCGTGAAGGTCACGTCGGGGTAGGGCTCGGAGCAGCAGCCGTAGGTGAGCACGCGCCGCCGCGCCGGCATGCCCAGCACGCGCCACTCCACGTTCTCCACGAAGTCGGCCAGGCTGGCGGCGTCGCCGCGCGGCCGCACGTCCAGCTGGTGCCCGCCGTGCGTCCAGGAGCCAAACGTCAGGCCGCAGCGCTGCGCGTCGAACGGGAAGGCGGCCACGTCCACGCGGCACGAGCTGCGCGTGATGGCCGGCGCGTCCCAGCGCACTGCGCCGTCGTGCCGCAACACCACGTTCGTGCTGGCCGACGCCGGCTGCTGCGCGTCCGCCCTGCGGGCAGGCGGGCAGAGTCACCCGGGTGCCTGCCATCTGAGCAGCGACCCTCCAGGGACTCTGTGACCCGAAGGACACCCTGTGGCCTCCCTGCGGCAGCACGGAGGGTGGAATGCGCCCGACAGAGGGCGCTCTGCCCTTGCAGACTGGGAGGGGCCGCGTTCAGGGGTCCCACAAGGTCTGAAAAGACCACACAGTGACTTGCCTTGGGAGTCACCCGCCAGACTCCTAGAGAACCCGGGGAAGTGCACAGAGGGTGTGTTGGCGGCGAGACACAGACCTGGTTAGGGCCAGGAGGAGTAGCCCTGGGTTGGCATGGAAGGCTGAGGGGGTGGCTTAGAGAGGCCCCTGCTGGACAGCTCAGTAAACTCGCAGTCTGGGTTGTCTGAGGACAGCCTCGGGTTGGGGAGCCACGGAGGGACTGTGAGCTCCTGGCCTTGTAGGAGAGCCCTGCCCTTCCAGGGCAGCAGAGCAACTGGCTTAGGCAGTGGGGCAGGGGCGTCAGTCCCACCCAGGGCTGAGGCGGCTCTTGCCAGGCAGGGGGAGGGGCGCAGGTAGGCAGTACTTGTTATAGAGCACGATGTCTGGCCGCCACACGAGACTGCTGGGGATGCGGATGGCATCTAGGCCGCCGTAGGCATCCGGGTCCCACCGCAGGTAGGCATCGGTCCACTCCTGCCGGATCCATAGGTACAGCGTCAACACCTGGTTCCGCTCGTCCTGGGCAGGGAGTGGGCACAGATACGGACACGCTTGTGAGTCTCTGCAGACCCTCCCTGTTTGTGCACACTCAGCTTCAGGACGCTGGTCAGCACCTGCAGACCCGACTTGCAGGGGTGATAGACAACCCCCACTGAGCAGCGATTCAGTGAGTTCAAGTGTGCGAATGTTTGAACACGCGGTGGATACCCACCAGTTAGTAGCTTAACCAGTGTTGTTAATTTTTTAAAAAGATTTATTTATTTTACTTGAGTTACACAGAAAGAAGGAGAGGCAGAGAGAGAGAGAAGTCTTCCATACGCTGGTTCACTCCCCAATTGCTTACAACAGCCAGAGCTGTGCTGATCCCAACCAGGAGCTTCTTCCAGGTCTTCCACGTGGGTGCAGGGGCCCAAGCACTTGGGCCATCTTCTACTGCTTTCCCAGGCCATAGCAGAGAGCTGGATTGGAAGTGGAGCAGCTGGGACTCGAACTGGCACCCATATGGGATGCCAGCACTCTGGTGGCGGCTTTACCTGCTTTGCCACAGCACTGTTGCCAATTTTTTTTTTTTTTTTTTTTTTTTTAGGATTAGTTCTTAGAAGGCAGAGTTGCAGAGAGAGAGGGAGAGACAGATATTTTCCATTAACTGGTTCATTCCCCTAATGGTTCAAAAGGCTTGGGCTGTGTCCATCTGAAATCAGGAGCTTTATCTGGGTCCTCCATGTGGGTACAGGGGCCCAAGGGTTTGGACCACCTTCTAGTGCTTTCCCAGACCATCTGCATGGAGCTGGATAGGAAGTAGAGCAGCAAGGACTCGAACCAATGCCCAAGTCAGATGTTGGCGCTGCAGGCTGCAGCTTAATCCGCTGTACCACAGCACTGGCCCCTGTAGTTATGTTTATAGAAAGAATTGCTTGCAAGAGTAGTCCTAGTCCCACCCCTCATTCCCTCCCCACAGCAGTATCAGCACTACATACCATGTCGATGATCTGGGACAATGTCACCTCCAGCGTCACATTCAGAGTCTGGTCTGTGTCTGCCACAGGTCTCAGGGCACTTGTGTAGTTGGCGAAGAGGTCACGGAACAGCTTGTGAGCCAGCCTGCCCTCAGCTCCTCGGCACTCTGCAGAGCCAGTAAGTACGGCTGTCCACCCGTGACCCCAACTCGGGGCCTCTGCTGAGGCCCTCCAGCCCTGTCACGTGCTGCGCTGTCCTACAGCGTTCTGAATGGTGCCTCTGTGCTCTGCCCTGGACGAAGGCTCAGGAGGGACCTGGTACTACCTTCTGCAACTAGGCTGCTGGTTTCTCCCCAGCCTTCCCTTCTGGATTCTGCCTCCTCCACCACAGGACTTCCACCCAAGCCATCTGCACCTCACTGCCTGGTGCACTGCCGTCTCAGGCCTGCTTCCATTTCTCCAGCTGCATGTCTGTTGGTCTCTTCAAAGGTCCTGGCACCTGAGGACATCCCCCTCTCCTGAAAAGACCCTCCCTTAACCTTAGGTTTTCGTGATAGTTTCCTCAGGCCCTGCCTGAGTGCTGGCCCCCAGAATCCTGTCCTTGGCTCTCTTCTTTCTCTTTGGCCCAGATTTGCCTTGAGCTCCAGACTTCTACATACCACAGTCCACTGTTCAGTGTCTCATGGGCACCTTAAACTGTTCCCTCATGCTCTGAAACCTGCTTTTTTTAAATTTTATTTTATTTATTTTTGACAGGCAGAGTGGACAGTGAGACAGAGAGAAAGGTCTTCCTTTGCCGTTGGTTCACCCTCCAATGGCCGTCACGGCCGGCACACCGCGCTGATCTGAAGGCAGGAGCCAGGTGCTTCTCCTGGTCTCCCATGCGGGTGCAGGGCCCAAGGACCTGGGCCATCCTCCACTGCATTCTCGGGCCACAGCAGAGAGCTGGCCTGGAAGAGGGGCAGCCGGGACAGAATCCAGCGCCTTGACCGGGACTAGAACCTGGTGTGCCAGCGCCGCTAGGCGGAGGATTAGCCTGTTGAGCTACGGCGCCGGCTGAAACCTGCTTTTTTAAAAAAATATTTATTTACTTATGGCTGGCGCCGTGGCTCAACAGGCTAATCCTCTGCCTGCGGCGCTGGCACACCGGGTTCTAGTCCCGGTCGGGGTGCCGGATCCTGTCCCGGCTTCCCCTCCTCCAGTCCAGCTCTCTGCTGTGGCCCGGGAGTGCAGTGGAGGATGGCCCAAGTCCCGCATGGGAGACCAGGAGAAGCACCTGGCTCCTGGCTTCGGATCAGCGTGGTGCGCCGGCTGCAGCGGCCATTGGGGAGTGAACCAATGGAAAAGGAAGACCTTTCTCTCTGTCTCTCTCACTGTCCAGTCTGCCTGTCAAAAAAATATTTATTTATTTCCATTTTATTTGAGAGGCAGAGAGAGAGAGGCCGTCCATCCACCTGTTTACTCCCCAGATGCCTATGATAGCCAGGGCTGGGCCAGGAGCCTGGATCTCCATCTCCATCTGGGTCTCCCTTGAGCCAAAATCTGCTGCCTCCCAGGTTGTCCATTAGCAGGAAGCTGGATCAGCAGCAGAGGAACGGGGGTTGAACCAAGCTTTCCCACACGGGATTTGTTGCTCCCAAGAAGCATCTTAACCACTGCACTAAATCCGCTTCTAAACATCTGTTCCATCTCAATGAAGAGCACCCGGAGACCTCGGCTGGAAATCTGAGAATTGCCATTCCCTTCTCCTTCCACTGCAGCTCAGTCTCCAGATCCTGTCGGATCATCCAAATCCCCCAAATCCTGCTAACCATCTTCTTCTTCTTCTTCTTTTTTTTTTTTTTTTTGCAATGAGATATAGAGGTGAGCACTATGCCTTTTTTTTTTTTTTTAAGCTTATTTATTTATTTGAGAGGCAGAAAGAGAGAGAGAAGCACAAAGAGAAATCTTCCATCTGCTGGTCCACTCTTTAAGTGACTGCAATGGCTGGAGCTGGGCCAGGTTGAAGCCAGGAGTCTGGAACTCCATCCTGGTCTCCTACATGAGTGTTCAAACACCAGGCCATCCTCCCACTGCCTTCCCAGGCTCATGACTGGGGAGCCGGATTGGACCCATGATCCAATATGGGTGCCAGCGTTGCAGGCAGCGGCTTAGACCACTGCACAACATCGGACCCAACTAAGCGTCTCTTGAATCGCTCTTTCCCTGGTGCTCAGCCCTTCCCTCTTACTTGCACCATGGCGGCAGCAGCAGCCTCCTCACTGCTCCCCTGCCTCATGCTCACCCTCTCCTACTACCCTCTGCACGTCCCATAGATCAAGCTTTTGTACATACAAATCCCCCAAACCAGCACCTGTTTAAAACCCTGCTGTGGCTCCCCGTGGGCGGCAGGCGAAAGCCTGGGCCTGGCACTCGAGGCCCTGTGACTTTTGCAGCCCTTTCTCTGGATGCTGCCCCCTCACTGCTCCCATCTCAGCAGGCAAGTCTCCTCTCCCCCTCTTCAGCACCCCATTTTCCCATACCCTGCAGACAGGAGCTTGTTCTAAGTACAGATACTAAAGAGAAAGTGAGATTTAGGGAGGCCAGACGCTGTAGCCACATCAGGACAGGCCAGGGCTGGTTCCCTGAACGTCATACCTGGAGGGAGAAGGAGCAGGAGCAGGAGGCCCAGGTTGAGGTGGTGGCTCCCAGGCGCCATGGCCCTTCACAGCAAGAGGTGGGGCAGGTCTCTGGGCGTAAGGCCTCCTGGCTGGACCTGGTACAGCATCAGGCCCAGTGCACAGCACCTGAAGTCAGAAGTACAACTGAGGTGTCTTGTGGCCCTTCCAGTTATCTGACCCTCCTCTGTCACTATCTGATCCTTGGCATCTGCTGGCCTCTGTCTCTATCCCCTGCTACTGTCAAAGTCGTCTTTCCCTCGGTAACTCTGTCTTGCTCTCTGCTCCCCTCTGACCTTCCTCTCTGCCTCTTTTGCACCCTCCCTTCACTTTCTACTCTCCACCTCACTGCCTTGCTCCACTCCCACACCGGGACTCCAGGTGAGCCTGGGGCTGTCTCAGCAGAACAGGGGACAGGGGACTCTATCAGCCCTGAGCAGTCAGTCTGAGGCACAGAACAGCTCCTCCCCTGCCTATCCTGTGCCCATGGTAACAGAGCAACTGAAACTGACACCTCAGGCTTCTGGGACCTAAATTATTCAAATTCTGTAAAGAGACACCCAGCTCAGCTCAGGGCCATAGTGGGGGCTTGGAGTGAACAGGGATGCAGGGCTCGGAACTTGCACAGGGCAGTGGCCTCAGGTGGGTGGCCAGAGCCCTGGACTGGGTATCTGTCCCCAGCTCTGCCACCACTGCCTGGGTCCCGCCCAGGGAGGGCCCAGGTAATCTGTGCCACACCAGCTCTCTCCTCCAGCTAAGGGTGCTCTGAGCCTACACCACTCCAGGTGGATCCAAAGAAGAGAAGCTGCAGGACACATCCTTTCCCCAGAGTTTTCTTACTGTGCCGACAGCAAGGGCAATACAGCACTCTCAGCTCTGTTTTCTCTTTCTTAAGATTTATTTATTTGAAAGGCAGAGTTACAGAGAGGCAGGGAGAAAGAGAGAGAGAAGTCTCCCATCTGTTGGTGCACTCCTCAAATGGCTGCACAGAGCTGGGCCGATTCGAATCCAGGAGTCAAGAACTTCTCCCACGTGGGTGTAGGGACCTAAGCACTTGGGCCATCATCTGCTGCTTTTCCAGGCACATTAGCAGGGAGCTGGAACAGAAGGGGAGCAGCTGGGATTCGAACTGGCACCCATATGGGATGCTGGCGCTGCAGTCTGGGGCTTTAACCCACTGTGCTGGCCCCTGATTCCGTGCTCGTTCTCCAGTGCATTCCTGTCTCTTAGGAACTGGATGCTTACATAAATCCACACATCTTTCCAGCATCTTTCTCTGGATGTGGCCCAAGCATTGCACATTAAAATGTCTCAGAGACTCCAATATCCATTCATGCTAAAAGCTCTCAATACACTCTGAATAGACAGAGGGACGCTCACTCAATTTGACAAAGAAAATCTATCTTAAAAAAATCAAAATCCTATATAACTAGTATTATAGTTAATTAATGTTGAGAAACTAGCTTTCCCCCTAGGATCAGAATGAGGAGGAAGCCCTCTCCTATTCATCATATTGAAGTCTTAGCTAATTCAACAGAAAAGTAAATGAGATTTTAAAAAGATAGATTGGGAAAGAAGAAATAAAATTGTATCTACTTGCAAATGATGGTGGGAGACTGGATGGAGCTTCAGCATGGTGCAGCTCAGGCTATTGCAGGAATTTGTTTGCCTGTCTCTTGTTCTTTCAAACACAATGAAAATAAAAAACAAATAGGTCTACATAGAAAGATATTCAATATTCATGGATTGAAAGAATCAATGGTTACTTCTTTCCAAATTGATATATAGATTCAGTGCAATCTAAGTCAAAATCAAAGCAAGTTATTTTGTGGATATCAATAAATTGGTTCTAAAGTTTATATGAAACAAAGACCCAGAATAGCCAATACAATACTGAAAAAGAGAAAAATTTAAGGACTGACATTATCCATCTTTAAGACTTACTATAAAGCTACAGTAATCAAGATGATGTGATGGTGGCAAAAGAAGAGACAGATCAATAGAACAGAATAAACTATCCATCCTATCTACACAAAATACAGCTAACTGATTTCTTTAGAAACAAACAAACAAACAAACAGCAAAGGCAATTCCATGGAGAAAGGCAACTGGATATCCTCAAGCAAAAAGAAAAAAAAAAATAAAAATAAAGAACCCAGAATCTAGATGTAAATCTTAAGGTCTTTCACAAAATTAACTCAAAACAGATCATAGACCTAAATAAATAATGCAAAAGTATAAGACTTTAATGGGGCCGGCACTGTGGCGTGGCGGGTAAGGCCGCCACCTGCAATGCTGGCATCCCATATGGCTGCCGATTCAAGTTTCTGCTGCTCCATTTCCAACCTAGCTCTCTGGTATGACCTGGGAAAGCAGAACATGGCCCAGGTCCTTGGTCCTGCGTGGGAGACCCGGAAGAAGCTCCTGGCTCCTGGTTTTGATTGGCCCAGCTCCGGCCATTGCAGCCATCTGAGGAGTGAACCAGCGGATGAACACTTCTCTCTCTCTGCCTCTCTGTAACTCTGCCTTTCAAATAAATAAACAAACCTTTTTTTAAAAAAATGTATGACTTCAGGAAGATGACAAAAGAAAAAAAAAAAACTAGGTCACTTTGAGCTTGCCAATTAAAATTTAAAAAATTTTTTGCATTTATTTTTATTTTACTTGAAAGGCAGAGAGATAGAGGTCCTCCATCTGTTGGTTCACTCCCTAAATGCCTGTGATTAACCAGGACTGGAACCAGGATCTGATATGGAATGTGGATATCTTAGGCAGTACTTAAATACTGTACCAAACAACAGCCCCAGCAGTGACTTTTTAAATACCAAAAGCACAATCCATGAAAGAAAAAAATTAACATGTTTGGCTTCCTTAATAACTTTTCTACAATAGATGCTATTAAGGAGGGGCCGGTTCTGTGATGTAGTGGGTAAAGCCACTGCCTGCAGTGCCGACATCCCACATGGGCGCCAGCTCAAGTCCTGGCTGCTTCACCTCCAACCTGGCCTTCTGCTATGGCCTGGGAAAACAGTGGAAGATGGCCCAAGTCCTTGGGCCCCTGCACCCTAGAAGAAGCTCCTGACTCGTGGCTTCGGATCAGCTCAGCCTCGGCTGTTGTGACCATCTGGGGAGTGAACCAGTGGATGGAAGACCTCTCTCTCTCTGCCTCAGCCTCTCCGTAACTCTTTCAAATAAAAATAAATCAATCTTGAAAAAGAGATGCCATCAGGATGATAAGAGGGGCCAGCGCTGTAGTGTGGGCTAAGCTTCCACCTGCAGTGCTGGCATCCCATATAGGTGCTGCTCCTCTTCCGATCCAGCTCTCTGCTATGGCCTGGGAAAGCAGAAGATGGCCGAAGTCCTTGGGCCCCTGTACCCACCTAGGAGACCCAAATGGAGTTTTTGGCTTCAGCCTGGCCCAGCCCCAGCTATTGACCATTTGTGAGTGAACCAGCAGATGGAAGAACTCTCTGACTCTGCCTTTCAAATAAAGTCTTTAAAAAATGACAAATTTTATGTGAACTCTCCAAAAAATGCTACAAACTTTATGTATAAAGATTTCAATTTTAAAAAATTTATTATTTATTTGAAATTCAGAGAGACAGAAATCTCTCATCCATTGATCCACTCCTCTAAAAGTCCACAACAGCCAGGGCTGGGACAGGCTGAAGCCAGGAGCCTCTCTCTGGGTCTCCTATGAGGGCGGCAGGGATCCAAGTACTTGAGCCATCACCTGCTGCCTCTCAGCAGCATTAGCAGGAAGCTGGAATGCAGAGACAATCTGGGACTCCAACCCAGGCATATGGGATGCAGGCATCTCAGGCAGTGTCTTAACTGCTGAGGCAAACACCTGTCCCTAAATGAATATAGAATCTGATTAGACATTTCTCGCAAGCACAAAAAAGGATGTTCAGCTTATTAGTCATCAAGTGCACATTTGCTGCTGTAACAACACAAACATAGGCTGGGCTGCTTACACACAACAGACCTTTCTCACAGTTCTGGCAGCTGGAACTTCCAACATTAAGAAGCCAGCAGGCAGTGATGCCTGGTGAAGGCCTATTCTCTAACTGCTATGTCCTCAGGTCTCTGGGGTCACATTCATAAGAAAAATAATCCTATTCCTGAGGGCTCCATCCTTATACCCTAATCATCCCCAAAGGCCCCATCCATCAGTCTGGCAGTTGGCTTTCAACATATGGACTTGGGGAAGGGGCAGAAATAAACCTTTAGACCACAGTGTCAGGAAAATGCGAATTTAAACCCTAACTGATATCACTTCATGGCCATAGGTTTGCTGTAATCAAAATGATGAACCACAGCAAGTGTTCATGAAGATGTAGAGAAACTGCAACTGTCATAATATATTGCTACAGAGAGGGTAAATGGTGCAGCCCTGGTGAACTTTTGCAGAGTTATCGTGTATCTCAGAATTCCACTTTGAAGTATATGTTTGAGACAATGGGAGCATGTCTGTGCAAAAACTTGTATGTGAACGGCCATACCAGCATCATCTAAATATCCACAAAGTGGAAACAATACAAATGTCACTTAACTGATCAATGTATAAGAAAAGTGATATATCTGTAAAATGGAATGTTATTTTGTCATAAAAAGGGATACAGTATTTTTTTTTTTTTTGACAGGCAGAGTGGACAGTGAGAGAGAGACAAAGGTCTTCCTTTTCCATTGGTTCACCCCCCAAAGGCCGCTGTGGCCGGCGCGCTGCAGCCGGCGCACCGCGCTGATCCGAAGCCAGGAGCCAGGTGCTTCTCCTGGTCTCCCATGCGGGTGCAAAGCCCAAGGACTTGGGACATCCTCCGCTGCCCTCCCGGGCCACAGCAGAGAGCTGGACTGGAAGCAACCGGGACAGAATCCAGCACCCCAACCGGGACTAGAACCTGGTGTGCCGGCGCCGCAGGCGGAGGATTAGCCTATTGAGCCGCGGCACTGGCCAAGATACAGTATTAATACATGCCACAACATAGACGAAGCCAGTCACACAAGACTACATACTATATGATTCTATATTTATATTCCGTAAAAACAATGCTATAGGGATGGAGAACACACTGGGGTTAGGAACAAGGAGGGGCTGTGACTATAAAGAGTGAAGAATTGGGAGTTTCCTTAGGTGATGCAACTGTTTTGTATTCTGTTTGGTTATTTAAATTCACCTGTTTCAAAATTAGTAGAAATGCACACAAGAGCAAGCCAAGACAGGTATTTGGCAAGGTGGTTAAGATGTCAGTTAAGATGCTTCACATCCAATATTAGAGCACCTAGGTACAAGTTCTAGATCTGCTCCTGATTCTAGCTTCCTGGCAGCAGGTAATTCAATAAACTGCGTCCCTGCCACACACATGGGACACCTGGATTGAGCTCCTGGCTTCTTCCTTTGGCCTGACCCAGCTGGGTCATTACATGCATTGAGTGTGAACCAGCAGTTGAGAATTCCGTTTCTCAAATAATTGTTTCACAAAGGGTGACTTTCCTACATAATTTTTTTTTTTTAAAAAGATATTGATTTGTAAGGTACAGTAACAGAGAGGGAGGGAGGGTGGGTGAGAGGAACAGCAAGAGCAGGAGCCATATATTCCATTAAGTGGTTCACTCCCCAAATGGATCTGAGTCAGGCTGAAGCCAGGAGCCAAGAACTCCATCCAGGTCTGCCAAGTGGATGGCAGGGCCCATTATTTGCTGCCTGACCAGGTGCACCAGCTGGGAGCTGTATCAGAAGCGGAGCAGCTTGTACTCAACTGGCGCTCTGATATGCTATGCCTGCCTTGCAAGCAGCAGCTTAAACCAACAGCCAGGGTTGGGCCAGACTGAAGCCAGGAACCCAGAATTCAATCTAGGTCTCCATGAGTGGCAGGGACCCAAGTACTGGAGCCGTCACCTGTTGCCTCCCACAGTACATGTTAAGCAGGAAGCTGGTATTGAAAGCAGAGCTCAGGCCGGCGCCGCGGCTCAACAGGCTAATCCTCCACCTTGCGGCGCCGGCACACCGGGTTCTAGTCCCGGTCGGGGAGCCGGATTCTATCCCGGTTGCCTCTCTTCCAGGCCAGCTCTCTGCTATGGCCCGGGAAGGCAGTGGAGGATGGCACAAGTCCTTGGTCCCTGCACCCGCATGGGAGACCAGGAGAAACACCTGGCTCCTGGCTTCGGATCAGCATGATGTGCCGGCTGCAGCGGCCATTGGAGGGTGAACCAACGGCAAAAAGGAAGACCTTTCTCTCTGTCTCTCTCTCTCTCACTATCCACTCTGCCTATCCCCCCCCCCCAAAAAAAAAAAAAAAAAAAAAAAAGCAGAGCTCAAACCCAGGTACTCTGATATGGGATGTGGGTGTCCCAAGCAATAAGTTAGCTTCCGCACCACACATCTACCCTAGCCTTAAGTGTAAATAATATCCGCCTTAAGAGAAATACTGCCCATATTCACAATTGTTAACGCTGCTAAATGCTAACCATTTTTATAGCACATTCTTGGAAAAACACCTCTGGAAAGGAAAGCAGCTTGGGAATTCTTTGTTAGAAGCCCAGGCCATGCTCTATGATTCAGTCACTCCACTTTACACAGTGGCTCAATAATGAAGAGGAGACCACCAACTGAGGAGCTCTGGGGCCTAAGTAAAATGGAAGCCTCAGCCACAGGGCAGACCTGTTTTCTCATCCTTGAATTCCTTAATGTCCCAGAAATATTTGGTTTCATTGCAATTTGGCATGTACTCACATATTCAATTTGAAAAAGTCAAAACAAGATCTGAATGGTTCTCAGGTTGCTTATTTGATCTTTCTCAAAAATAGTCTGTGTAAAGCAGTGTATAAGGAAACCTGCATTTAGGGGCCAGCGCTGTGGCGCAGCAGGTTAAAGCCCTGGCCTGCAGAGTTGGCATCCCATATGAGCGCTGGTTCAAGTCCTGGCTGCTCCACTTCCAATGCAGCTCCCCACTAATGTGCCTGGGAAAGTAAGAAGAGGGCCCAAGTCCTTGAGTCCCAGCACCCACGTGGGAGACCTGGAAGAAACTCCTGGCTCCAGATTGGCTCAGCGTTGGCCGCTGCAGCCATCTGGGGAATGCACCAGCAGATGGAAGACCTCTCTCTCTCTCTCTCTCTCTGTTGCTACCTCTTTCTGTAACTCTTCCAAATAATTAAGATGAATCTAAAAAAAAAATTTGCACTTAGAAAAGTGAAGTGTGACCTAAGGTTTAAAAACAAAAAAATAACAGAAGAGCGAGGAGGCTTTGAATGATAAGCATATTCTATTGGACAATGAGTCCCCAGTTGGGAATTAATATGCATCCATGTATGGATAGTAGTCCGCATTAACCCATCAACACCCTCACCCCAACCTTGACCTTAGGAATCTAGCAGTCTCTATTTCAGTTTAGCATCAAATTACACTCTCCTCAATCAATGGCCTGTCTCCATTTACACTGCAAATTGAAAAACAAGCTAAACAAAAAAGGCTACCATAAATATCCTCAGGGCAAGAAGACTCAAAAATACAAAGGGCAAGCCAATACCAGGAATGCTATAAACATTTCATTTTATTTATTTTTTTAAGAAAGTAGCTTCAGAAAAAGAAGAAAATAATCTAGATCATTTATTTTCATATATATATATTTTTAATAAAAACCTTTACATAATCTTCATGCATAAAGACCCAGGGGTGGCCGTGTTGTGTGTGACAGCCTTAACACCAAGCTGTCTCAGGCCTTTCCCTGGGGCTCCTCACAGCTGGCAGCGGTGTAGCCAAGGCCCTCTGCCTGCCTCTACAGCCCAGCTCCTTGCCAGCCTCACTGGCAGTTCCACATTCTGGGAGGGCAGATGGAGGGTGGGAAATGCTTTGGGGCTAGAACGGGAGGGTCATGTTTTAATTCTCCAGGCAAATCCAGACAGGAGTCCCAGCAAGATGACTGAAAACAAGGGTCCAAGCCAAGTTCTGGAAGCTTCTCACAGACTCGTGACATGTGACCAAGGGCTGCTGCTGTACACGGTTGTAGGGAGAGTATAGTGTTCATGGACCTCCAAGGCAAGAATAAAACAAGCCTTGAAGATCATCCATTCATGGCAGGCATTCACTTCTACTCTCAATATGTTGGAAAGATGCCATCCTGTTTCCTCAGTCCAACCCTCTTGATTCCAAAAGGCAGTGTTAACTAATCAATCTATTTGAGACAGATGCATTGTCCTTTTGTGGACAGCTCCCCTGCTAAGGAAGGACAGTCCTAGATCAACACATGTGTCCCATCACTTGTCTCACTCCTTGTTAAGAGTTCTGGTATAAAAGGACTCGGGTAGGTATAGGGTAGCAGGCTATCATGGAGAATCAGAGGTTCAGAATGCTGGGGGTAGAAAAGGATTCCCTGTTTTTTTGAGGGATTCTGCCAGAGGAGCTTTATTGACCATTTTCAAAAAGAAAAGCAATTGTATGGTCTTAAGAGTGGTGAAAGGAGACTTGTCTCTCCTGTTCTGGGTTCCAGAAGCCCTTATGCAACGTTCAGTATTAAGAAAAGCAAGCCCTGAACAACTGGAGGATGCTGCATGGGGCAGCAAAGTAGGGAGGGTGGATTCCATCCACAGCCAACCCAGAAAATGGCACATGCTGCCAATCAGAACAATGCTGGGGAACCTCTGTGTGGTGAGCGTCAATGACCATGTGAGTGTGGTGAGAGGAACCCGGTGCTCACTGGCTCCCAACAGTCAGTTCTCGCAGATAGGACTGTGTGAGGCTGCGCAGTTCCTCCAAGGCATAGTCTTCAGGCATGGGGAGGCGGCCAATGTGGGGAGCCAACAGGCGTAAAGGAACTCGCTGAGGGTCTGGCGTTGAATCAGAGGTGGCATCAGGGGTGTGCTGCAGGCTCAGTACCACCCGCAGCAAATTGGCGACACACTTGGCCATGTCTGAAGAGAAAAAGTGGAGTGAGCACTGAGGATGAGGTACTGGGGAAGGGTGGGCACCAGGAGTGGATGAAGTCATTATAAAAACAGGAAGCAAGTGGGCATGAGGCAGGGAGAGGTTAGAGGCTTACCTGACTGAGCCAGGCGATCCTTGGCATTGTAACACTGGATCTGCTCTATCCGGTTGCACAGTGAAGTCACTTTGGTGTGTAACTGCTCCAGCTCATAACTCGAGAAATCCACCTACAAAGAAACAGAGAACACAACGTGTTCAGTGTTCTATTCCCACCCACCCACAGACTCTCTACAGAAAACCCTGAGGCAATAGTGAGGTGAGGAGTGGGAAGCTGGTTGGCAGTGCTATGCTACCACTGTCTACCCTAATGGCTGAGGGCCAGGCACTCAGTGATAACTCACATGAACAATGTAATGGTGTAGAACCTTGGACTCAGTCTCAAGATCATGATTTATAGGCCATATAGATAAATTTGGGCTCAGAAATATGGCATGATTTTTTTTTTTTTTTAATTTGAGAGGCAGAATTAGAGAGAGAGGGAGAGACAGAGAGAAAGGTCTTCCATCAGCTGGTATATTCTCCAAATGGCTGCAACAACCAGAGTCAGGCGTTTCCGAGGCCAGGAGCCAGGAGCTTCTTCTGGGTCTCCTATATGGGTACAGGGGCCTAAGCACTTGGGCCATCTTCCACTGCTTTACCATGCCACATGAGAGCTGGATATGAAGTGGAGCAGCCAGGACTCAAACCAGTGCCCATATGGGATGCTGGCACCTCAGGCAGTAGCTTTACCCACTACGCCACAGTGTCAGCCCCATGGTATGACTTCTTAAGAGTACACATGTAGTAAGCAGTACAGCCCAAACTAGAGTTGAATTCTGGTTTCCTGACTCTAACTTCATGGTCTTTTTTTTTTTTTTTTTAAAGATTTATTTATTTACTTGAAAGTCACAGTTACACACAGAGAGAAGGAGAGGCGGAGAGAGAGAGAGAGAGAGAGAGAGAGAGAGAGAGAGAGAGATATCTTCCATTCGCTGGTTCACCTCCCAATTGGCCATAAAGGCTGGAACTGTGCCAGCCTGAAGCCAAGCGCCAGGAGCTTCTTCCAGGTCTCCCATGCAGGTGCAGGGGCCCAAGGATTTGGGCCATAGAAGAGAGCTGGATTGGAAGTGAAACAGCTGGGACTCAAACCAGCAGCCATAAGGGATGCCAACATTGTAGGTGGCGGCTTTACCCACTATACCACAGCACTGGCCCCACTTCATAGCCCTTTCTAAAATACCATAGAACCTTCTTCTCACTCTAGATACTATAAATAGATTTTTAAAGATTTATTTATTTGTTTGAAAGTCAGAGTTACACAGAGAGAGGCGAGGCAGAGAGAAGGCAGGGAGGGAAGGAGGGAAGGAGAGAGGGAGAGAGGGAGGGAGAGAGAGATAGGTCTTCCATTCGCTGGTTCACTCCCCAGTTGGCCACAAAGGCTGGAGCTGCACTGATCCGAAGTTAGGAGCCAGGAGTTTCCTCGGTCTCCCACAAGGGTGCAAGGGTCCAAGGACCTGGGCCATCTTCTACTGCTTTCCCAGGCCACAGCAGAGAGACAGATCAGAAGTGGAGCAGCTGGGACAAGAACCAGCACCCATATTTGATGCCAGCACTGCAGGTGGCGGATTTACCTGCTACACCATAGTGCCGGCCCCTATAACATTTTTTTAAAGATTTATTTATTTGAAAGGCACAGCAACAGGGGAGGGGGAAGACAATCTTCCATGTGCTGTTTCATTCCCCATATGGCCACAAATGTCGGGGCTGCACCAGGCTGAAGCCCCAAGCTAGTAACATCATCCAGATCTACCACATGGGTGGCAGGGGCCCAAGTATTTGGGCTATGTCCTGCTGCCTTCCTAGGTGCATCAGCAGGGAGCTGCATGAGAAGTGGGGCAGCGGGAACTCGAACCGGTGCTGAAACGGGATGCCAGCATTGAGGCACCAGCATAAGCCACTGTGCTTCAATGCCAATCCCTCCTTATATATTGCGTTCTATTCCTAGGGCTACTATTATGATTGATGTGCTGATGAGTCCAAATCTTTATGGTCTAATATGAAATTTTCCATCCCCCTTCCGGAGCCATTGCCCTAGCTCAGGTCACCATTATTTGCTTAAAATATCTTGAACTTATAATACAACTTTCAGTGTCAAATTCTCTACATTTAATCTCCTACCATTCTGTATGTAGCCTGAGTGGTTTTAAAAAAAAGTAAAACTCTATTTTTATCCATTGTGTACATTTTGAATACTTTTTGGCATCTTAACCCTTAAATATTACCTTATTATTTATTACCTTAAATATGACTCATAGGCATACCCCTTCCCAAACTCTTGCGATGAAACCTAAGTTTCCTATTATCTCCTTCTTCAAAGGGCTCACCCAATCCTTCCAAGAACTGCCTCTTATTGAGTTCACTTTTGGGGACCTTTGTAGAGTCTACTATTTAATGTCTACATAAATACTATCCTTTTATTTATTTATTTATTTTTTAAAGAATTACTACTTACTTGAAAGGTAGAGAGAGTGATTTTCCATCTGCTGGTTTACTCTCCAAATGGCTGCAACAGCCAGGGCTGGGCCAGGCTGAAGCCAGGAGCTAGAAATCCCATCTGGGTCTCCCACGTGGGTGACAGGGGCTCAAATACTTGAGTCATCATCCACTACTTTCCCAGGAGCATTGTTTTTTTTTTTGCTTGTTTGTTTGTTTTTTAATTTATTTTATTTATTTGAAAGAGTTACAGAGAGAAGTAGAGACAGAGAGAGAGGTCCTCCATCTGCTGGTTCACTCCCCAGATGGCCACAACGGCCAGAGCTGTGCCAATCCAAAGCCAGGAACCAGGAGCTTCTTCGGGTATCCCACGTGGGTGCAGGGGCCCAAGGACTTGGGACATCTTCTACTGCTATACCAGGCCATTGCACAGAGCTGGATCAGAAGAGTAGTTGCCAGGACTAGGACCGGCGCCCATATGGGATGTCGGTGCTTCAGGCCAGGGCTTTAACCCGCTGCACCACAGCGCCGGCCCCAGGAGCATTAGAGCTGGATCGAGTGGAAGCCTCAGGTTACCACGGCTGTGCTACAATGCTGGCCCCACAAGTGCTATCCTTTCATCTACCAGAAACTAGTTTTTCTTTCCACCCATTGCTGTACTCTCAAAATGGTGCCTATCAAGTAAATAAATACATCATATAAATAAATAAATACAAATAAATAAATAAATAAATCCACTATAGTGCTTGGCACAGAGTGGGGTCTTCATAATCAGATTGTGTAAATGAATTATCAGTATTAAATTAGAAAGTTTCTTGGCCGGCGCCGCGGCTCACTAGGCTAATCCTCCGCCTTGTGGCGCCGGCACACCGGGTTCTAGTCCCGGTCGGGGCACTGATGCTGTCCCGGTTGCCCCTCTTCCAGGCCAGCTCTCTGCTGTGGCCAGGGAGTGCAGAGGAGGATGGCCCAAGTGTTTGGGCCCTGCACCCCATGGGAGACCAGGAGAAGCACCTGGCTCCTGCCATCGGATCAGCGCAGTGCGCCGGCCACAGCGTGCCTACCGCGGCGGCCATTGGAGGGTGAACCAATGGCAAAAGGAAGACCTTTCTCTCTGTCTCTCTCTCTCACTGTCCACTCTGCCTGTCAAAAAAAAAGAAAAAGAAAAAAGAAAGTTTCTTTAGCCATTATTTAAGAATGATGCTCTTAATGCATCCTAACATTGGATTATGTCTATTATGTACCAGGAACTATGCTAAGATTTAGAACTTTGATGATGAGGCTAATGATAACAATTATAAAGCATTTAGTATATGCAAGTCAGTGTGTTAAACACTTTATGTGGGGCTTGTGTTATGGCATGGCAGGTGAAGCTGCCACTTGCAATGAGCCATCTCAGTACATGTCCTGGCTGCTTGACTTCTGATCCAGCTCCCTGCTATAGGCCTGGGAAAAGTAGCAGAAGATGTCCCAGCTATCTGGGTCCCTGCCACCCACATGGGAGACCTGGATGAAGCCTCTGGGCTCCTGGTTTTGGCCTGGTCCAGCTCTGGCGACTGCAGCCATCTGGGGAGTGAACCAGTGGATAGAAGACCTCTGTCACCCAACTTTCAAAACAAACAAATAAATTATAATACTTTATGCATATGGTTTAATCTTTGTGAAAACCCTGACAGGTATGTAATTTATTCTGTACCACACTGTTCACTAATCCCTTGCTTTTTCATGTTTTGATGAAAAGCAAATAGTGGCCGGCGCCGCGGCTCACTAGGCTAATCCTCCGCCTTGCGGCGCCGGCACACTGGGTTCTAGTCCCGGTCGGGGCACCGATCCTGTCCCGGTTGCCCCTCTTCCAGGCCAGCTCTCTGCTGTGGCCAGGGAGTGCAGTGGAGGATGGCCCAAGTGTTTGGGCCCTGCACCCCATGGGAGACCAGGAGAAGCACCTGGCTCCTGCCATCGGATCAGCGCGGTGCGCCAGCTGCAGCGCGCCTACTGCGGCGGCCATTGGAGGGTGAACCAACGGCAAAAGGAAGACCTTTCTCTCTGTCTCTCTCTCACTGTCCACTCTGCCTGTCAAAAAAAAAAAAAAAAAAAAAAAAAAAGAAAGAAAAAGAAAAGCAAATAGTGAATGTAGGAGCCATGAATGAACATAACAGTGTGACTTCAGAATTTCAAACTCTTAATCTTTATATTCTATTGTCAAACTTAAACCCTCATCTCATATTGAAATGCCGGAGTTTGAGTCCCAGCTCTACTTCAATTCTAGCTTCCTGCGAATGCACACACTGGGAGACATCAGGTGACAGGTTAAACACCTGGATCCCTGTCACCCAAGTAGGGGACCTGTAGGATTGCATAATTGGCCCCTGACTTTTGCCTGAACCAGCCATAGCTATTATGGGCATTTGGGGAGTAAACTAGCAGATGGTAAATCTCTGTCTCTTTGCCTTTCCAACAAAATATATCAAGTGTTTTTGTAGTAAGAAAGTAAGTGCAACAAACTCTTTCTAGGGGAAAGGAAGTAGAGCTATCAGCAATCCAGTTATCTTTTTTTTTTTTTTTTTTAATTTGACAGGTAGAGTTATAGACAGAGAGAGACACAGAGAAAGGTCTTCCTTCCATTGGTTCACTCCTCTAATGCCCCCTACAGCCGGTGCTGTGCCGATCTGAAGCCAGGAGCCGGGTGCTTCCTCCTGGTCTCCCATGCGGGTGCAGGGACCCAAGCACTTGGGCCATCCTCCGTTGCCCTCCCAGGCCACAGCAGAGAGCTGGACTGGAAGAGGAGCAACTGGGACTAGTACCCGGCACCCCAACTGTGACAAGAACCTGGGGTGCCAGCGCTGCAGGCAGAGGATTAGCCAAGTGAGCCACGGCACCAGCCAGCAATCTAGATCTTAAAAGGTCAATATAGGTATGCCAGATAAAGAATGAAATATAGCAAGGTTTGTTGGAAAAACCATGAGTAATTTAGTGTGAGTGGAACAGGCTAGCAAAACTGGGATAAGAGTGGTAGGAGCTAAGACAGGACTGAAATGCAAAAGTCTCTGTAGGCACTTGAATCCTATAGTGATAAGTTTGACTTCTGTGTTATAAGCAAGTAACTGAGACTTATCTAAGACATTTTAATGAAACTTAAAAATGCCCAACTTAAATGAAATAATTATCCTCATCAATCATAATACTAGATCTCTCATCCCTGAGTTTCTCATTCAAACTAGGGCTGGAAAAGGGGAGAAGACTATAAGCCTCAAGAATGTCTACTGCACATATTAGTTGGTAAAAACCAAAAATAAGTGTTTTGAAGTTCTAATATAGCTATCAAACCAGCTGCAAAGACAGTGCTCTACCAATCAATTTTCAAAAATATACTAGGTCTTTTAACATTTCTGAAGCTGTAAGGGTCTGGGAAAAGGGAAAACTAGACATTTAAGGAAGTCAGGTACCTGCTGTATACGGTGGAGCATTTCAATGACCTGAATATAGTCCAGGTAAACAAGCCCAGAAGTTTCCCAGTCCTGAATTAGGCTGCTGCGTTCTGGAGGTGCCAGATCTTCCAAGAACCCTTTCAGGTAGTCATAGTTCTCATTAATGATGGCATCTGAAGAAACAAAATATGGAGCAACATGTTTGCACTAATCCATGGCTCCCAAAGTAGAGAGAGCATGGCAGAAATTTAAGACAGGAAAGAAGAAAATATAACACCTCTCCTTCAGATTTGACTTGCAAAATAAAATTCTGTGACTTGATTCAGGTCTGTCATGTCTCTACTGAACATCAGCTTCATCCTGACCCATCGTGGGTGTTCAGACATTGGAAGAATATGAGGTGATCCCAGATATAGGCCCCAGGACTCACCAGAAGCTAAGTGTCGGACGACAAGTTTGTGGCAGCGGTTCCAGTGGCCAGCTTTAAATAAATAAAGGGCCTCCAAGTGCTTGTCAGATTCCATGTGTGCTCTCACTGCTTTGGCCTCGTGAATCCACTCAGCAGGTACACAAAGCTTCTGGGTAAGGAAAGTCTCCTTAGCCCAAGATTCAGGGGTCTCTATTAGCTGGCAGTGCCGGGTAAGCAGTTCTCGGACAGCCTTCTCACGCATGCTATAGGAAGAGAGATAAGCTGGAGAAAATTCTGTCTTCGTTTATGCAGAAGGCTCCCCGGACAGTTTAGCACGATCCCCGGGACAGTCTCTCAAACTCCAGGTTTTGACTCTAGTGGATCACTGGAGGCTGACAACTTCCCAGAAAAGGCTTTCCTCTGTAGTTTCTCTCATACATTCCTTGCCACAATTTAGAAGACTGAAGATTAGGATAGGAAATTCTGCTTCACAGATCATTCTCTGAAGTTCACTCCCAACATTCTCCCTGCCCTTTCTCACACATGGTTGGTTCATGTATACTAAGTAGCTTCTAAAGTAAGGATTCTTTAGGTTTATGTTCTTTTTTTCAAACCACAGACATTTCTATTTCATTCTCTTTACCTCTAGATAAAAACCCCTTAAGGAAGGTCCTTTTCTGTCTGGGCCAAATAAATAGTCATTTCAATTTCAGATTAAAATTATCTCCCACATCTTGGTCTCTTTTTGGAGATCCTATGCATCTCAGAGAATCTCAATTCCATCAAAACTGCCTCCTTTTTAATATTCTTTTTCAGGAAATAGGATGTGCTTTCCCATGCTAACTCTGAAACATCAATCATACTACCAGCCAGTATTTTTACCAAGCAGAATCTCCCATTAGTGTTTCAATAAACTCAAAGCAATACTCTTGCAGTCACTCACTTCTGTTAAGGGGAAAGAACAAAGAAATTTACTTAAAGGGAAAGCTCTACTAGATGCTTCATACTTTTACTCCTTTAGTTCCACAACCGACAAAAGGGACTAACATTATAATTCCACGGATGAAGAAACTGAGGCTTGGAAATGTTAATTCAAAATCAGAAGTGATAACATTTTACCACAGATCAAAGTAAATGCATGGTGGATGAAGAATCAAAGCAAAAATCCAACTTCTTTCAGACCATAATACGACAATGCAGCAGTAACTAAGAGCATGGACTCCGGGTGAGTCAGAAATGTCACTCTGTCATTTACTAGCTGTGTAACCTTAGGCAAGTTAATCTCTCTCTGTGTTGGACTGCTCATCCATAATGCAGAGATTGTATGAGTGTCTGCCTCACTGGTGCACTACAAGCATAAAGTGAGTATAAACAAGAGTATAAAATGAGAATAGAACAGAGTATAAACATATGTAAAAGCAATTACCAAAAAATGCTACACGAAAACCCAAAATCTCCAATCTTATTTTGTCAAACCATGACAAAAAGGCCAGTTCTCTTTCAGGAAAGAAAACTAAAACATAGACAGCTGAGCATAAGGCTGAGTTGGTAAGCCCAATGGATGGGCATAGCAAGTGATGACTAGAGACATCAGCACCTAGGTTGTGTTATATGTTGCCCCAGAGAAGTGTACACTTCCATTTCTACTTCATTATTCCCTATTCCAATTTTATAGACGTTATCTCTAGAAAGACTTTCCCTCACCCTTGAAGTTCACAGAGATCTCTTCTCCCTTATAAGACTACTGAGAGGCCTTGTGATAAATATTAGTCTCATTTTTAACTGGTTCACATGAATATAGGGTCAATCTAGACTGAGAATTTAGATCAAATACACATTCTAAACAAGTACTTGCTGAACTAAATCCCAAAAGACTGACTCTTTTTTACCTGTCCCTATAACGCTAGATGTACCTACTCGGTTCAACAAATTCTCACTCACCTTGAGTTGTCAATGTGGAGGAGGACAAAGATGGCCCACTCCCAGAGCCCTTCGCTTTCCAGTTGGCCTGCATAACTGACCTGCAGCACACCCTCACACTGCTCTGAGAGATGGGTGTAATTAAGAGCCCGTAGAACCTCCCATAAATGCCAGCTTAGGCGGTAGTCCAAAGGATCTGCTGTTATGCTTCGAGGTTCCAACAGCTGGTTGAGATCATAATGTCTGGAGAAGAGAAATGTGTTAAAAGTAAACATATCTTGGAGCAGCGCTGTGGTGTAATGGGCTAAGCTTCTGTCTGCAGGGCTGGAATCCCGTATGGGTACTTGTTCACGTCTTGGCTGCTTCTCTTCCAATTCAGCTCTCTGCTATGGCCTGGGAAAGCAGTAGAAGATGGCCCAAGTCCTTGGGCCCCTGCACCTGCATGGGAGACCTGGAAGAAGCTCCTGGCTCCTGGCTTCAGACTGGCCCAGTTCTGGGTGTTGCAGCCATTTGGAGAGTAAACCAGTGGATGGAAGACCTCTCTCTCTGCCTTTCAAATAAATAAATAAATCTTTAAAAAAAAGAAGAGTAAACATCTCCAGGGGCTGGTGATGTGGTGCAACAGTTTAAGCTGCTGCATGCAGCACCAGGATCCCATGTGGGCATCAGATTGAGTCCCAGCTGCTCCACTTGCAATCTAGCTCCCTGCTAACGCACCAGAGAAAACAGTGGAGGATGGCTCAAATACTTGGTCCCCTGACACCCATGTGGCAGACCCAGAAGAAGCTCCTGGCTTTGTCCTGGCCCATCCTTGGCCATTGCAGCCATTTGGAGAGTGAATCAGCAGATGAAAGATCTCTCCCTCTCCTTCTCTCTAGCTTCAAATAAACAAATAAATCTTAAGTAAAAAAAAAAAAGAGTTGACATATCCAGCTTGTAGACCAACTGCACTGAATAGGCCAACTCTTCTGGTTATACAAGTCAGAAGACAACGAAGGAACCCAAAAGCAAGGGCATTAATGCCTTCCTTTCCTCTCAGATGGTGTTATCAATGTAGTTCTAGGTTAAGCCAGCCAAAGAAATAAGACCCTACAAAGAAAGCACATTCTCTTTTGAGGCTATGAGATCTAACAGGTTTCCTGGTATTGGTTTGGCCTATATTACCATGCTGACACAGGGTGTTGACACAATTCTTACTCTTTCTTTTCTTCATTATAGTGTCCTTTATTTTCCCTAATAGTTTCTAGAATATCTCAGATTTTTTCATTTTCTAAAGTTGCTGGTTGTAAATTCTGTTTGCCTGAATAGCTAACTAGTCTTCATGATGATTATTTTCTTTCTTTGTAAGTTTTACCTTTAATTTGGATTTTATTCTTTATATAGAAATCTAGATGCCCTGTGGAAACTTTTGCTGTTTCTTCTGCTTGAAGCCCTGAGATGTTAATGGTCCTATACAATTTTATGTAAGTTCTTAGCTTGCAATTTCCAGATATCAGAGTACTATGAACTAAGACCTTGCATCTGCAAATCTTAAAGATCTGGGGCTTGGATTATAAACCAACAACTTTTCCTTTTCACCTAAGATTTCACGCAATTTATAATTTCCTAACAACTTCCTGAGTAATGAGTCAAGTTTTTCTAGATTGGTACTGTTGAGTAACATTGTGTAATGATGAAAAATTCTATAAATCTACCTTGACCAGTTTGATAGTTACACAAGGCACATGTGGTTATTAATACTTAAATGTTGAGTAACTTACTTTTACATTTTATTTAAACAGCTATATGTGAATAGTGTCTATTCTACTTGGCGGTGCAGTTTAAGACCATCTCAAGGGATAGAGTATAAATTTTATGTAAGGGTTTTTAAAAAAAGTTTGCTTATTTATTTACTTGAAAGGCAGAGAGAGACAGGTAGAAAAAAAGAGATCATCCATCTGCTGGTTCACTCCCAAAATGCCTGCAAAAGCTGGGGATGGGCCAAATTGAAGCCAGAAGCCAGGATTCCATCAAGTCTCCCACATGGGTGTCAGAGCTCCAAGGACTTGGGCTATCATCTGCTTCCTACAAGGGGGTGAGTTAGCAGGAAGCTGGAACTGGAAGTGGAGGCAGGACTTGATCCTAGATATCCCAATATGGGATGCAGGTGGTCCAAGTTGGGGTTTAACTTGCTGCATCACAATGACTATTCCTAAACAATTTTTCAGTCATCGTAACTCTTATATTCCATTCTGGCTTTGGTTTCCTCTCCATTTTTAGCACTCTGAAGTATCTTTGTAAAAAAATGACATAATAAACTGCACACATTTGTATCTAGAATGTGCAATTTTGATAATTTTTAACATAAGCAATACATACACAAAACCACCAGCATGATGAAGAAAATAAACATATCCATCACATCCAGAAATTTCTCCATATCTCTTATTTTTCCCTCTTGCTTCTACTGTGCACCCACCTTTCCCAGGTAACTGATCTGCAGTCTATCATTATAGTTTCCATTTTGCAGAGTTTTATATTCCACAATTTCTTTTTTTTAATTTTTATTTTTTTTTAATTTTTGACAGGCAGAGTGGACAGCAGAGGGAGACAGAGAGAAAGGTCTTCCTTTTGCCGTTGGTTCACCCTTCAATGGCCGCCGCACCGCGCTGATCCGATGGCAGGAGCCAGGTGCTTCTCCTGGTCTCCCATCGGGTGCACGGCCCAAGAACTTGGCCATCCTCCACTGCACTCCCTGGCCACAGCAGAGAGCTGGCCTGGAAGAGGGGCAACCGGGACAGGATCGGTGCCCTGACCGGGACCAGAACCCGGTGTGCCGGGGCCGCAAGGCGGAGGATTAGCCTGTTAAGCCACGGCGCCGGCAATATTCCACAATTTCTTATAGATTCACCTACTGATAGAAATTTGCACTGTTCCTGGTTTGGAGCCATTACAAATAAAACTTCTATAAGCATTCTTACATAGATATATGCTTTTTTTCTTTTTTTTGACAGGCAGAGTGGATAGTGAGAGAGAGAGACAGAGAGAAAGGTCTTCCTTTTTGCCGTTGGTTCACCCTCCAATGGCCGCTGCAGCCGGTGCATCTCGCCGATCCGAAGCCAGGAGCCAGGTGCTTCCCCTGGTCTCCCATGCGGGTGCAGGGCCCAAGCACCTGGGCCATCCTCCACTGCCTTCCCGGGCCACAGCAGAGAGCTGGCCTGGAAAAGGGGCAACTGGGACAGAATCCGGCGCCCCGACCGGGACTAGAACCCGGTGTGCCGGCACCTCAAGGTGGAGGATAAGCCTGTTAAGCCACGGCACCAGCCAATATATGCTTTCACTCCTTGGATAAATAATTAGAAGTAGAATGGTTGGATCATAATATGGTAGGTGTCTGGTTGACTTTTGAGAGGCAGCAAAACTGTTTTCTCAAGTGGTTTCATCATTTTATACTTTTCCTCCAGCAGGTCATTAGAATCTAGTTGTCCTATGTCCATGAGAACACTTGGTAGAGTCAGTCTTTTTAATATTTAGCCATTTTTATGAGTGGGTAGCAGTATTCCATGATGATTTTAATTTGGATTTCTCCATTTCCTATTGATGCTGAATGTCTTTTGTTTTTTAAAGAAACAGATTTATTTATTTGAAAGGAAGAGAGAGAGAGAGAGAGAGAGAGAAACACTCAGAAAAAGAGACACCTCCCAACCACTGGTTCTGTCCCTAAATGCCTGCAACAACTGGGGCTGGGCCAGGCCAAAGCCAGGAACAGGAAGCCATAAACTCAATCCAGTCTGCCATGTGGTTAGCAAGAACTCAACTACTTGAGTCTTTACTGTTGCCTTCCAGGAAACATGTTAGTAGGAAGCTGAAATCAGGCACCAGAGACAGAACTCAAATCCAAGCACTCCAATATAGGATGCAGGCATCCCAAGCAGCACCATGTTATTATATATTACTATATATGGATTTTTTCAATAAAAAGCTATATTCTTCTACAATTAGTATAAGTACCAGTAAAGAAAGTTTCGTGAAGACTTGAAATAAAATGAAATATTATTTGTAATTAGAAGAAAAAATCCTAAATATTTTCAATATAATATAAAAAAACTGAGATAGTTTTCATTGACTAATTAGATAGAACAGTATGTGTTTATATTATTATCACCAAAACCATGTTCTGCATTTGTTATTAAACACATATCCACAATAAGAGATGAGCCTACACCCAACAAAAATAATAAAATTTAAAAAACTGACAACGATAAATTTTTAAGTGGATATGGAGTAACTTAGATATTTTATACTTTTCTTGTAGGAATATAAAATAATACAACCACCAGAGTATATAAATGTTCAAGCAACTTTATCCATAATAGACTAAAATAAGAAAAACTAATTGTCTACCAATTATGTATCAAATAAATACATAAACTATGCAAAAAAAAGCCACAAAATCAAAATTTACATGTAATACACATTAAGTCTCAAAATGGTGAAAGAAGCCAAGCTCAAAAGAGAACATACAGAATGATCAATATGAAATTCTATAACAGCAAAAACTAATCTACAGTAACAAAAGTCAATGAATAGTTGCCTGAAGTGTGGACTGATTGCAAAACAGTATGCAGTTTTGTGGAGGATGGTAATGAAAATATTACTTGGTTGTTGACAGCAGCTACATTGCTACATTGTGATAATTATAATAAAAGGTATCAAAGTGTACCCTTTGCCATATGCAAATTTTCTCATTAAGTTTCATTAACATTTTTTTAAAGACTTCTAATTCCAGTTCCAGTGTTCTTTCTACTCAACTACTGTAAGACCCACAGCAATGCAGTAGTATCTGAAAGGAAAAGCCCCTAGGACTAGACTCCCTAGCAGCTCAAGGAACTCCCAAGTGACTACATAGCATGGCTTTACTCTACCTGTCACTGTACAGCTTTAGAATGTGAAAGCAGATGTCCCGAAGTGGTCTCCGTGAGTCTTGTTCCTCCTCTACCACACAGCCAGAGCCCTCCAGGTACGAAGGAAGTGGGGAGCAGGCATATCTGTCACCCTCAGAGGTATTCTGAAGGAAAGAATTTGACAGAACAATGTATCAGTTGTTAATCTATTTCACTAGATGCTACCATATCTCAATTACACACATACCCGTATTAAGAATGATGTGACAGGGATCAGCATTGCGGCAAAGTGGGTTAAGCCACTGCTTGGGATGCTGGCATCCCACTTGGTAACACCGGTTTGAGTCCTGGCTCCTCTGCTTTCAATCCAGCTCCCTGCTAATGCACCTGGGAAAGGAGCAGAAGATGGCCCAGGTACCTGGGCTCCTAATATCTATGTGGGAAACCCAGATGGATTCCCTGTTCCTAGCTTCAGCCTGGCCTCCTCCCAGGTGATGCCAGCATTTGGAGATTGAATCAGTGGATTAAAGATCTCCTTCTTGGGGCCAGCACTGTGGTGCAGTGGGTGGAGCTGCTGCCTATGATGTGGGCATCCCATATGGGCACCTGTTGGGTCCTAGCTACTTGGATTCCTGCACCCTCATGTGAGACTCAGAAGAAGCTCCTGGCTCCTGGCTTCAGACCTGCCCAGCTCTGGCAGTTGTAATCATTTGGGGAGTAAACCAGCGGATAGAAGATCTCTCTCTGTCTTGCCCTCTAACAATAAAAGAAAAAAAAAACCTCTTTCTCTTTCACAGATCTCTGCCCCTCTGCCTTTTTTTTTTTTTTTTAAATCTTTGTCCTCATGAGCTTAAGTTTCCTTTTAAAAAAAAAAAAGATTTATTTTATTTTATTTGAGAGGTAGAGTTACAGACAGTGAGAGGGAGAGACAGAGAGAAAAGTCTTCCTTCCATTAGTTCACTCTCCAAATGGCCACAACGCGTGGAACTGTGCCGATCCGAAGCCAGGAGCCAGGGGCTTCTTCCTGGTCTCCCACACGGGTGCAGGGATCCAAGGACTTGGGCCATCTTCTACTGCTCTTACAGGCCATAGCAGAGAGCTGCATTGGAAGAGAAGAGGAGCAGCCGGGACTAGAACTGGTGCCCCATATGGGGTGTTGGTGCCGCAGGTGGAGGGAGGATTAACCTACTGCGCCACAGCGCCAGCCACCCCTGCCTTTCAAATAAATATATAAATCTTTGAAAAAAAAGATATAATACCTCAAATAAATCATTAACGATTTAAAACAAAAAACAAAAAACAAAAAACATTTATTTGAAAGGCAAAGAGTGTGTATATGGTCTGGGCAAGCCCAAAGCCAGGAGCCAGGAACTCCATCTGGGTCTCCCATATGATCGCAGGGGCCATCATCTGCTGCTTTCCCAGGTACATAAGCAGGAAGCTGGATTTTAAGAACAGCTGGCCGGCTGCGGCTCACTAGGCTAATCCTCCGCCTTGCGGCGCTGGCACACCGGGTTCTAGTCCCGGTCGGGGCACCGATCCTGTCCCGGTTGCCCCTCTTCCAGGCCAGCTTTCTGCTGTGGCCAGGGAGTGCAGTGGAGGATGGCCCAAATGCTTGGGTCCTGCACCCCATGGGAGACCAGGAGAAGCACCTGGCTCCTGCCATCGGATCAGCGCGGTGCGCCGGCCGCAGCGGCCACTGGAGGGTGAACCAACGGCAAAGGAAGATCTTTCTCTCTGTCTCTCTCTCTCACTGTCCACTCTGTCTGTCAAAAAAAAAAAAAAAAAAAAAAACAGCCAGTACCTGAACCAGCACTTCAATATGTGATGTCAGTGTTACAAGGGTAGATTAACTCACTGTGCCACAATGCCATCTCTTACCAAGGACTTTTTTAAAATTTATTTATCTGAAAGGCAGAGAGAAGGGTAGAGGGAACACAGATAGAGAGAGAAGAGAGTTACCATCTGTTGGTTCACTCTTCAAATAACCACAACAGCTAGGGTTGGGTCCTGGTGAAGCAGGGAACTCAATCTAGGTCCCCTGTCTCAGTGGCAGGAACCCAATTACTTGAGACATCATCTGTTGCCTCTCAAGAGGGTATATTAATAAGCTGGAATCCAGAGGGGACTCAAACCCAGCCAGGAACGTCAATATGGAATAAGGGGTATTATAAGTGATGTCTTCACATCTATGACAAATGCCCAACCCTCTACCAAGGACTTTAAACTATTTTTGGTCAAAAACTTCCATCTGTCTTCAGTGGACTATAGTAATGACGTTTTCAGTAATTCTCACTAAATCCTCATACTTTCTTTGCAACAATTTTTTTTAAAAAGATTTATTTATTAAAGACAGAATTACAGAGAAAGAGAGAGAGAAGGTGGGGAGAGAGACAGAATTTTTCATTTGCTGGATCACTCTCCAGAAGACCACAATGACCAGGTCTGGGCCAGGCCAAAGCCAAGAGCAAGGAGCTTTCTTCCAGGTCATCCATGTGGCAAAGGCCCAAGGACTTGGGCCATCCGCCATTGCTTTCCCAGGCACATTAAAAGGGAGTTGGATTGGAAGTGTAGCAGCTGGGATTCAAACTGGCGTTTATGTGGATTGCTGGCACTGCAGATGGCAGCTTAACCTGCTGTGCCACAACGCTGGCCCTGCAACAATCTTTTTTTTAAAGTAAGTAATTATTTTATTTGAAAAGCAGAGAAAAAGAGCACGAGAGTGACCAAGTTCCTCTATTTACTGGTTCACTCCTGAAATGCCCACAATAGCCCAACAGCCAAAGCCAGATGCAGGAAGCTGGAGAAGAAATCTAGGTCTACTCAACTACTTGAGCCATTACTACTGCCACCAAAGATGTGCCATTAATAGGAAACTAGAATCAGTACGGGAGCCAGAACTCAAACTCAGGCACTCTCATATGGTATGCAGGTGGTCCAAGCAGCAATTTAACGACTAGGCCTAAACCCCTTCCCCTCCCTACTTTTCTATAATTTTTTATTGTATTATCAACTTTCATTACATTCAGTTTCCTTCTCCTACCCCGAAAGTTTGTTTATTTAATTTGAGAGTCACAGTTACTGACAGAGAAAGGTCTTTCATCTGCTGGTTCACTTCCCAAATGGCCTCAAATGGCTGGAGCTGGGCTGATCTACAGCCAGGAACTTCTTCTGGGTCTCCCATATGGGTGCAGGGGCCCAAACACTTGGGTCATCTACCTCTGCTTTCTCGGGTCAAAAGCAGAGAGCTGAATCAGAAGAGGAGCAGCTGGGACATGAACCAGCACCCATATGAGATGCCAGTGCTGCAGACAGAAGCTTAGCCTATTACGCCACAGTGTCAGCCCCATCAGTTTCTTTAGTGTTGTCTTGCTCTTGGAAAATAACAAAGACATAAAATGTGGACAGTCCTAACGAAGAAATATTGGCACTAAATATAATAGCGGGAAGAGGCCTTTGGCACAGTAGTTAAGATACAACTCAGGGTGCCCACGTTCATTATCATGGCCTGAGCTTGAGTACTGGCTTCATTTCCAATTCCAGTTGCCTGCGAATGTGCATTCAGGGAGGGGGAAAGTCAAGCACTTAGGTCCCCTGCCATCTCCATAAAAGACCTGGGTTGACTTCCATTGTGGACATTTTGGGAGTAAACTGCAGATTAGTGATCACTGTCTGCCTCTCAAACCAACAACATCAACAACAAACCCTTTAGCCTCTTCACCAACAAGGAATATGAAATAAGATATTTAGAGGCCATTTTCAGACATGCTGATTTGAGATCAGTTTGTAAACCCAGGAATTCCCAAAATAATAACACGGCATTAGGAAGGAACAAAAACCCTCTGGTTTAGAGGCAGGAGAACAGCAGTGAAAGTTACCCATGGAAACTCATCATTTTACATAAAATGAAAGAAGACCCTGGAGAAGTTTGACAGTAGGTAGCATCATCCAGAAGCAAGACTAAAGGATAAAGTTTCCCATCAGATTTCCAGGGTCCACTTCAATTTTATAGTACCTTCAAAAAATGCAGTTAGTAAAAAGTGCTACTATCTGTAATTTTGTTTGTTTGTTTGTAGAACTTCCCTGGCAAACACAGGACACCCACTATAATTCTCGTGTGGCTCTACTGGACATAATACCTGAAATGCTTCTTCATACATGCTGAGTGCCCTGGAAATGGAAGCTGTTGGTGGAAGCAAATACCACAGATGAACAGCCAGGGAGCGTTTCCAATCTAGCTGGGAACACACGTTGATTTGCTTCTGTTCTGAGAGCTGCCATACCTGCGTGACACAAAATCATAAATACCACAGCTATATTATACCTATGTCTGCAAGTTATTTACTTATTAAACTAATATTGTAAGTGATTTAGATGACAGCATTAATTATTCAGATATAAAATACACAGTCTCTGGTATTGAGAGAGTGGATTTGGAGAAACAAAAAAATTCCATGCTTTGAGAAGTGATGAGTGTTCTTAAAAGTAGAGAAGTCTTCCCACTGTACATAGGTGTTAACTTCTTTTTTTTAATAAATCTTTTTTTTTTTATTTGACAGAGTTACAGACAGTGAAGGTGTTAACTTCTAAAACTTATGATGAACATAAATTCTGAGTAGCTATTTTATTTCTGGAAGTTGGCTTTTAGAAGGTAATCAAAAGAAAGAGGCAGCAACAAATAATTGGCTTAAAATTATTATGATCCATCATCAATCAAATGGAATGGAAGTAGTTATTAAAAAGACCTCTGAACCAGCACATGGAAGATTGATATGTCTCTTTCTTTGTCTTTCAAATAAAAATAAATAAAATTCAATGTCCACACAGATTCAATTGGAAATATATGGGGGCTGCAATTGTGGTGTAATGGGTTAAGCCGCTGCCTGGAACGCAGCATCCCATATAGGTGCTAGTTCTGGTTGCTCTGCATCCAATCCAGCTCTCTGCTAACGTGCCTGAGAAAGCAACAGAAAATGGCCCAAGTCCTTGGGCCCCTGCACCCAGGAGACCTGGATGAAACTCCTGGTTACTGGCTTCAGCCTGAGTAAACCAGTAGACGGAAGATCTCCTTTTCTCTCTGTAATTCTGCCTTTCAAAAAAAAAAAAAAAGTTTGAAAAACATGTGCTGGTGTTGTGGCACAGATGGTAAAGCTACCACTTGTGATGCTAGAAGCCTTATGAGTGCCAGTTTGTGTCCCGAATGCTCCACTTTTGACCCAGCTGCCTGCTAATGGCCTGGGAAAAGCAGCAGAGGATGGCCCAAGTGTTCGGGCCCTTGTCACCCACGTTTGGCCTGGCCCAACCCTGGCTGTTGTAGTCATTTGGAGAGTGAACAAGAGAGTGGAAGATCTCTCTTTCTCTGTCTCTCTCTCTCTCTCTGTAACTTGACTTTCAAATAAACAAACAAAAACTTAAAAAAAAAAAAAGAAAAAAGCTGCAGAATTGATTTTACATGTATTGTATGATAGTATGTCAAAAAGTAAATGGAAAATAAAGTTATAAGATATGTTTATTCTAGATTTAAGCAAATATTGAGGGACCGGTGTTGGGCACAGTGGGTTAAGCCACTGCCTCAGTGACAGCATCCCACATGAGTACTAGTTTGAGCTCTGGCTGCTCCACTTCTGATCCAGCTTCCTGCTAATGTGCCAGGGAAAGCAATGGAGGTTGACTCAATTATTTGGCAACTGCCACTCACAGGAGAGACTTGGATGGAATTCCAGACTCCTAGCTGTGGCCTGGCTACTTGGGGAGTGAACCAATAGACAGAACATCTAACTTTCTAACTCTGCATTTCAAACAAATACATACATCCTTAAAAACTATTTGAAATCTATGCATAACTTATTCATAATATCTTCCATGAAATTGTAATTTTAAATTTAGTTACTAAAAAGGCAGAGTGGCAGAGAGAGAGGGAGACTTTATCCACTGGTTCATTTCCCCAGCGCTTACAACAGTTGGGGTTGAGTCAGGCAACATCCAGGAACCAAAAAGTCCATCATGTATGGCAGGGATCCAAGTACTTGAGCCATCATATACTGCTTCCCAGGGTGTGCAGTAGCAGGAAGCTGGGTGGGAAGCAGAGGTGGGACTCAATTCTAGGCCCTTGAAAGAGGTGCAGGTGTCTTAAGAGGTGACTAAATTCATTGTGCCACATGCCTGCTTCTCTATAGATTCTTTAAACACTTCTTAGATGCATATATTTCAAACTTTTTGCAACAGAATAAACATTCTTTGATTCTATTTTTCGTGAAAGTTTGGATGTCTCCTCATAAATATGAATGCATATATGTTAATACAGAGAAATTACGTAAATTGTCTATCACTATAATATGGAATATGGTGAATTTGAAAGTCTTAATTTCTATAGAACCAGAGTTTTCTAAAAAGTGGATGACTACCCTTATAATTTGAAAATACCTGCACTGAAAAATAGATTTCCTAGGTATATGCAATTTACAAAGATAGCTTTTTGCCTGAAACACCTTGATTTTGTGAGAAAACTGGTATACGATTGTGGTAAAAGAGGACGATACCGGTTTTCCAGCTAACAGGGCAAATATGCGCAGTCTCTCATCCTGGATGAAGCAGTCAGCCTGGAGTTGATGCCAATCCACCAGCTGCATAGTGAGCAGCTCCCGGACGGACTGGCTCCCCACCAACTGAGATAACAGAAGGGCAAGGCGATGATCACCTAAGGAGAACAGAAATTCTCTGCTGAGTATTAAAATTTACAATTTTGGTGAACAGCTTGGGGAATTACCTTGTGAATTCCTTAAGAAGGAAGAAAACACCCATGACTGCTTTCTGCAATAGGGAAAAAAATACTAATCAAAAACTTACCAATTTCTTTTTGGGTAGAAAATCTGATAAGTAATTTAACTCAAATTACAGATAGACTGTATAGACAGATGAATTATTTCTGTGACAAAATAGTTCCTCTATAAAATAAGGAAAATATGGCAAACTAGAATGTACTACACAATGACATGGAAAAACAGGAAATTTAAATCTGAAGGAAAAAACACATTTCTGGATCTAGTATAAAGAGTAGGTGAGTTTTTTATTCCTACAGGTTCAATAATTTTATTTTGTTTTCCATTTTCATTTGAAAGGCAGACAGAAGATCTTCCACCCACTGGTTTACCCACCTAATGCCTACAACAGCCTGGTCTGGGTAAGGCCAAAGCCAGGTGCCCAGAACTCAAAACACATCTCTTATGTGGATGACAGGGACCCAAGTACTTGAGTCATCATCTTGCTACCTTCCAGGGTGAGCATCAGTAAGAAGCTGGATTAGAGGCAGAGGAGATGAGACTTGAACCAGGCATTCTGATATGGGATTTGTTCTAAATGCCATTGTCACTGCTGTATAAAATGCCCACAACACTCTGCTATAAATTTTTTTAAGTAAAAAGGGCTGGGGCAATGAAAATATTCTATTAATGTAAGGGAACAGAAATTCTAGCTTATGAACATTCCTAGTTAAAATATGATAGTGATAAAAAATTCCTTATTTTAGTCTCTATTGCAAACCTCCTAAAAGTCAGTAGTACTTTTTCTTTTGTTTCTATAGGGTCAGTGCTTACATAAAACTAAAGGACTATTGTGACAGAAGCTAAATCTTTCATCTCAAAGCTAAAGTTCTCTTTTCAAAGGTTTTCTTTCACAAAATAGAGTGGCCTGGAGGCAAGAAAGCATACCTCAGAAACACATCTGGAAATGTGTTATTAGGTCAAGTTTTCTCCCTAACTGCATACAGGTAACCAAAGCATGAGTGCAATCTGATTCAAGCAGTAAGTACAAATGACCATGAGCTGATAACACTGTATGTGACGACCAATAAAGAAACAAGGAAAAGTTATTTCACTGTGTCTATAGAACACAAACCAGTGTTTATTACCCAACAATACAAATATCCTGGTCATTGGAGACAGTCAAGTTCAGATCACACAATCAGCACTGTCAATCCTAGACTGCCCCCCATTCCTGATTTTCCCACTGAAAAGAAGCAAAGTGAAGCAAAGGGAAGAATTTTAAAGAACTTCCTCAAATTTTTTGTGCATGACATGAAGAGAAGTGGACATTGTAGTGCAGTAGATTAAGCCACAGCTTGGGATGCCCACATCCCATACTGGAGTGCCGGTTTTAATCCTGGCTTCTGTGCTACTTTTCTAATCCAGCTTCCTGCTACAAGGCATCAGATGACGGCCCAAGTCCTTGGGTTCTGGCCATCAATTTGGGAGCTCCAAGTGAAGTTCCAGGAGCTTGGCTTCAATCTAGTGTAGTCCCCACTGTTGCAAGCCTTTGAGCAGAGAACTAGTGGATGCAAGTTCTCTTTCTCTGTAATTCTGCCTTTCAAATAAATAAATAAATCTTAAAAACAAAACAAAACAAAACAAAAAAACCTTAAATAAAATAAGTCGTAGGGCCAGCAGTGGGGCCTATGTTGAGCCTCTGCCTGGTTGCTGTTGCGGCCACTTGGGGAGTGAACCAGATGATGGAAGACATTTCTGTCTGTGACTCTGTCTCTCAAATATCTTAAAAATTCTAAATTCACATTTTTTTTGGAATTGAAATTCAACTATTTGGGACACAGCTGTGGAGTAATGGGTAATGCAGCTGCCTAGACTGTCAGCATCCCATATGGGTGCTGGTTCAATTCCTGGCTGATCCACTTCAGATCCAGCTCCCCGCTAATGAGCCTAGGAAGGCAGTGGAAGATGGCCCAAGTTCTTGGGCACCTGCACCCATGTGTGAACCCCAGAAGCTCCAGACTCCTGGCTTCAGATTGCCTCAGCTCCAGCTGTTGCAGCCATTTGAACCAGTGGATAGAAGACCTCTCTCTCTCTCTCTCTCTCTCAATCTCTGCCTCTCTCTAACTCTGCCTTTCAAACAAATAATCTAGGAAGTTAGATTAAAAGTAGAGCAGCCAGGAGTTGAACCGGCATCTTTGTGGGATGCGGGTACTACAGGCAGTGGCCTTAACCACCAAGCCACAGCACTACCCCAATTATATGTATTTCTAAAAACTTATTTATTCAAAGGGAGGGAGAGAGAGAGAGACAAAGAGTGGAAGAAAGAGAAAGAGAGACACTCTTCCAACCTCCAGTTTACTCCCTAAATAGCCACAGCAACCAGGTTTGGGTCAGGCCAAAACCTGGAGCCAGAAATCTGTCCGGGTCTCCCATAAGAGTGAGAGTGGCCTCTAGTACTTCAGCGTTTTCTGCTGCCTTCACAGGCTCATTAGCAGAGAGCTGGAACAGAAGTATGGTAGCCAGGATTTGAACTAGCACTCCAGCATGGCATCCCAAGTGGTAGTTTCACCTGCTGCACCACAATGGTGGCCCTATTTACATCTTTATACACCAAGAAAGTTTTACAGTCGTCAGCACACAAGTTTCGTGTCTCTGTTGTGGTTCCCTAAATATTTCTTGGATAGTTTGTTGCAAATATATAGAAACACAAATGAATTTTATATATTGATCTGGAATCTCCAGACTGTGCTGAACTATTCTATTTTAGATCCATTACCATTTTTTGTATTCCTTAGGAATACCAAAATATAGAATCAAGCTATCATGAAAAAAAGACAGTTCTCCTTCCTTTTTAGTATGATTTCTGTTTCTTTTTTACCTGAGTTGGCTACAACATATATTCTAATTGCAAAGAAATGCTGTTCCCTATCTTGGAAGGAAACCACTAAGTGTGATGCTCTTTGTAGAGATATACAATTTACTTATTGACCTGTTTGATAAACACATGAGCTACTTACAAGCTTCTATAAACATTCATGCAGCTATAAGCATTCAGGCAGAAGTCTTTGTATGGACATATACTTTCTTATCTCTTAGGTAAATACCTAGGAGTGGAATGGTTAGATCATATGGTAGATATTTATTTATTTATTTTAAGTGAGCTTCCTATTTCTTTTTTTTTTAAAGATTTTATTTATTTATTTATTTGAGAGGTAGAGTTACAGAGAGTGCAAGAGAGAGACAGAAAGAATGGTCTTCCATCCACTGGTTCACTCTCTAAATGGCTGCAACAGCCGGAGCTGAGCTGATCCAAAGCCAGGAGCCAGGATCTTCCTCTGGGTCTCCAGTGTGGGTGCTGGGGCCCAAGCACTTGGGCCATCTTCTACTGCTTTCTGAGGCCATAGCAAAGAGCTGGATTGAAAGAGGATTAGCTGGGACTAGAACCGGCGTCCATATGGGATGCCAGAGCTGCAGGTGGATGATTAACCTACTGTGCCACAGTGCTGGCCCCTGTTTTGTTTTTGTTTTTGCTTTTTTAAATTTATTTTATTTGAAAGGCTGAGTTACATAGAGAAAGAAAGATAGGGATCTTCTATTCACTGGTTCATTCCCCATATGACTGGGGCTGAGCCAGGAGTTTCATCTGGATCTCCTACAGCGGTAACAAGGGCTCAAGCATTTGGGCCATCTGCTGTTTTCCCAGGCACATTAGCAAGGAGTTAGACTGAAGTTGAGCAGCTGGAATTTGAATGGGCGACCATATGGAATGCCAGTTTCACATATGGCTATCCCACGACGCTGGCCCCCATAGTTTTGCTTTGATATCAGATATCATACATTGTAATGTATTCCCCTATCTATTTTCTGTGAGGGTTTACAGAGGATTCTTATTATTTCTTCTGGGCCAGGGCTTTTCTAAGAGAAAATCTCCTCAAAGAATAACTTATGGTTTTATTGACCTATTTTCCATTGTGTTTTCACAATCATTTGCTCTAATCATCATTATTTCCTCCTTTGCTACCTCATTTTATTTTTCATTTCTTCAAATGGATCCTTAAGTATTGTTTTTTAAAGATTTATTTATTTGAAAGGCAAAGTTACACAGAGAGATGGAGAGGCAGAGAGACAGAGAAAGGATTTCCATCCACTGGTTCACTCCCCAGTGGGCCGCAGCAGCTGGAGCAGCACCAATCCAGAGCCACAAGCTTCTTCCAGGTCTCCCAAGTGGGGGCAGGGTCCCAAGGACTTAGGACATCTTCTACTGCTTTCCCAGGCCATAGCAGAGAGCTGGATCGGAAGAGGAGCAGCTGGAACTCAAACCAGTGCCTATATGGGATGCTGGCACTGTAGGCAGCGGGCTTTGCCTGCTATGCCACAGTGCCAGCCCCATGATCCTTAAGTTTTGACTTAAGGTTTTTCTTCTTGCTGGATAAGTGTCATGTTAAGTTTAGTGTTCATGTTTTCTATAAAAATTAATTTTGTCTAGCTGTTCTATTCATTATTGAAAGTAGGCACTGATCAATAAAATTAATTAAAAAAAAATAAAGTGGGTATTGAAGTAGAAATTTTTAGTAACTGTGGCTGGCCACAACCTGCAATGCCAGTATTCCATATAAGCACTAGTTGGAGTCCCAGCTGCTCCACTTCTAATCCCAGCTCCCTGTTAATGTGCCTGGGAAAGCAGCAAAAGATGGCCTGTGCTCTTGGGACCCTGCCAACCACTGGGCAGACTCAAACGGAGTTCCTCACCACTGGTTTCAGGCCTGGTCCAACCCTGACCTTTGCAGCCATTTGAAGTGTAAACTGGCATAAGAAAGATCTCTTTCTCTGTCTCCCTATTTCTGTCTTTTAAGTAAATTAATAAATCTTTAAAAAAAAGATTTATTTATTCATTTGAGAGGCATAGTTACAAACAGAGAGAGGGAGAGACAAAGAGAGAGGTCTTCCATACTCTGGTTCACTCTCCAAATGGCTACAACGGCCAGATCTGGGCCAATGTGAAGCCAGTAGCCAGGAGCTTCTTCTGGACCTCCCATGTGGGTGCAGGGGCCCAAGCACTTCGGTCATTTTCTACTGCTTTCCCAGGCCATCAGGAGGAGGCTGGATCAGAAGTGGAGCAGCTGGCACTTGAACCAGTTCCCACATGGAATGCTGGTGCTGCAGGCAGATGTTAAACCTATGACACCACAGAGCTTCCCCTATGCCCTTTCTTTATAGAAGAAATTTTTAATAACCTTAAAGGCTGTGTCTTGTAAAGGTTTAAGTGCAGGGTAAGTAGAAAAGGAAAAAGTAGCTTATAAATGAGTAGATCCAAGATTTTTTTTTTTTTTTAAGATTTTCTTATTTATTTGGAAGGCAGAGTTACAGAGAGGCAGATGCAGAGAAGAGAGAGGGAGAAAGACAGAAAGACAGATAGACAGACAGACAGGTCTTCCATCCACTGGTTCACTCCCCAAATGGCCACAACAGCTGCAGCTGGGCCAATCCGAAGCCAAGAGCCTGGAACTTCTTCTGGGTCTCCTACACAGGTGCAATGGCCCAAGGATTTGAGCCATCTTCCACTGCTTTCCCAGGCCACAGTAGAGAGTTGGATGGGAAGTGAAACAGCCAGGACTAGAACTGGTGCCCATATGGGATGCCGGCAGTAGTTGGCAGCTTTACCTGCTACACCACAGCACCGGCCCCTCAAGATTCTTTTTTAAGGGTGGACATTTAGCCTAGTGGTTAAGGTAACATTAAGATGTTCCATATTGGAGTACATAGGTTCATTACCCATTTTCACTTCCTGCTAATGCAGATCCTGGAGAAGAGATGATGGCTCAAGTAACTGGTTTTTATCACTAACAAGGGGTACCTGGGTTGAGCTCCTGGCTTCAGCTAGTCCCAAAATGAAGGCAGGCATGTGGGGAGTAAGCCACCAGAAGATAGTTCTCTTAATTGGAAACAAAAAACAAATGATTTCTGTCTAGATAATTGTTAAGTATTTGCTGAATATCTCATCAGTGGAAAGGGAACTAAGAAAATCAGACATACTCATGGGACATACAAACGGATGGTAAACCCTTAAAAATAATAAAACAAGGGGCCAGCATTGTGGTGTAGCAAGTTGAGATGTTGTCTGCAAAGCTGGTATCCCTTATGAGTGCTGCTCCACTTCAGGGAGACCAGCTCCATGCTAGTGTGTCTGTGAAAACAGCAAAGGGATGGCCTGAGAACTTGGGCCCAAGGGACTCACATGGGAGACCCAGATGGAGTTTCTGGCTCTTGGCTTTGGCCTGGCCCAGCCCTGGCTGCTGCAGTCATTTGGGGAGTGAATCAGCAGATGGAGGAGATCTACCACTCTCTTCTCTCTCTCTCGAAGATTTATTTATTTGAAAGGCAGAGTTAGAGAGAGGCAGAGACAGAGAGAAGTCTTCTATCTGTTGGGTCACTCCCCAGCTCCTAGGATGGCTGCAATGGCTGGAGCTGCACCAATCTGAAGCCAGGAGCCAGGAGCTTCTTTCAGGTCTCCAACATGGGTGCAGGGGCCCAAGCACCTGGGCCATCCTCTACTATTTTCCAGGCCATAGCAGAGAGCTGAATCGGAAGTGGAGCAGCCAGGATCGAACCGGCATCCATATGGGATGCCAGCACTGTAGGTAGTAACATTATCCACTATGCCACAGTGCGAGCCCCTTTTGCCATCTCTTTAACTCTTTCAAGTGAATAAATCTTTAAAAAAAAAAAGTTCTTAAAAAGTGAATACCTTTATCTAAAAATTAAACTTCCATATATTTACTTGAATGAATTAAGTGCATTAAAGACATGCTTAAGGGGCCAGTGATGTGACACAGCAGGTTAAGCTACTGCCTGTGACACTGGCATCCTATATGAGTGCTGGTTTAAAACCTGCAGCTCTGCTTCCAATCCAGCTCCCTGCTAATTCACCTGCGAACCAACGGAAGAAGGCCCAAGTACTTGAGCCCTCGCCACCAATGAGGGAGAGCCAAATGAAGCTCTTGGCTTAACCCTGTCTCAATCCCCAGCTGTTGTAGCCATTTGAGGGAGTGAACCAGAGGATGGAAGATTTCTCTGTCACTCTGCCTTTTAAGTAAATATATATTTTTTTCTTTTTAAAAGACATGTTTAAGATATTCAGTTTTCTTTACAGGGGAAAGAAAAGAAAAAAAAAGTCCAAATGTCAAAGAAGAAATCTTCCAATACAATACATTTATTTATTTATTAAGGATTTTTTTTTTTTTTTTTAAATTTGAGAGGTAGAGTTAACAGACAGTAGATGGAAAGACAGAGACAAAGGTCTTCCATCCATTGGTTCACTTCCCAAATAGCCACAATAGCTGGAGCTGAGTCAATCCAAAACCAGGAGCCAGGAGCTTCCTTTGGGTCCAAAGTCTTGGGCCATCTTCTATTGCTTTCCCAGGCCATAGCAGAGAGCTGGATTAGAAGTGGAGCAGCCAGGACTTGAACGGGCACCCATATGGGATGCCAGAACTGCCAGTGGAGGATTAACTTACTGCGCCACAGTGCTGGCCCCCACAATACATTTATAATAAAGAATGCTCAAGAGGCATTTGATGGGGCCAGTATTGTGGCATAGCGGGTTAAGCCACCTCCTGCAATGCCTGCATCCCATATGAGTGCAGGTTCGAGTCTTGGCTGCTCCACTTCTGATCCAGTTCCCTGCTAATGCACCTGAGAAAGTAGCAGAAGATGGCCCCAAAAGCTAGCATCACTGCATCTAGGCTCCTGGCTTTGGAACCAGTAGATATAAGATCTCTGCCTTTCCCTCTCTGTAATTTGGTCTTTCAAATAAAAGACAGATACATCTTTAAAAAACAAAAAGCATTTGGTTACTGTATTTATATTACAGTATATTTGTAATGTGTTACAGGAAAGAACATAATACATACCAGGATTCCCTCTGAAAAATTAACATGCAAATGTTGCTCTGCATGCACACACAAAGGGAACAGTCTAAGTATAAAACACAGTGTAAAACACAGAATCAGTGGCTGGCATTGCAGCACAGCAGGTTAACTCAGTGCCTGAGATGTTGACATACCATATGGTCAATGGTTCAAGTCCCTGCTGCTCTGCTTCCAATCCAGCTCCCTGCTAATGAGCCTGCCACCCACATGGAGACCTGGATAGAATTCCTGGCTCCTGGCTTCGGCCATTTGGGAAGATGGGAGATCTTTTTGTCTTTCCCTCTCTCTCTGTAGCACTTTCAAATAAAAATTTTTTAATATACATATTGAAATGTTCATAGATAATAGGCATAAGATTTGTAGGATTATTATTTAATGCCTTTTGCTTTTCTGAATATTCTAGCTTTACTGCAAATATATATGTAACATAAAATTAAAGTAATTTTAAGTAAATAAATTTCATGTTTAAAATTCTGGAGATCTAGAATCCAGTAATCTTCTTAGAAGACTTTACTTAAACATTATTCTCCTAAATTACAAGACAGAAACAAATCTGCAGTTAAGGTTAAGAGGCAGTGAGTAGAAAACAGGCACTGGCACAAAGTATCAAATATCCTACCTGTCTGCTGGGCCAGAGAACAGGCCTCACCGATCCTATTGCCTGTGAGGTAGCTAAACACAGCTTCCACAGGGTTGTCTTTTTGGGTTAAGGAGACTTCTTCTTCAATTTGAGGTGCAGCTGTATGGGACAGCCAGCGGGAGAAAGCTCTTCGTCGCTCCAGAATTTGAATGTATTCATTGGGCTCATCCAGCTGGCTGTCGAGCTCCTTCAGATGACCCCAAAGGGCTTCACATAATGTCCACGTCAGGCTCCAGTGCTTTACAACTAAATTAGGAACAGGAAAGCAATGCTAAGCCATAAAGCCTTGTGATAACTCCAGAGAGTGAAACACCTACTCTAAATTGTGGTGTAAGAATGTAAAACGTAGTAAATATCACAAATCACCACCTAAGCAGATTATCCTGAATGTGTCTCCCCTTCACTTACCTTGAATTACAAGTTAAAGAAGTATACAGAACAACTGTTGCTTCTTCTGCTTCTGTGGTACTTACATGACATATATAACTATTCCTTTAAACAAGTTTAAACATGTTCCCTTAGTATATATTATGGCTATTTCCTAGCAGATGAAGGAGGAAAAGTCACTCAAATTTGGTCAAATTCCGTCTACAAAACAAAACTTTTAAGAAATGTAGGGGCCAGCACAGTGGCCTAGCAATAGTAAGTTAAGCCAGTATCTAGCATCCCATATGAGAGCAGGTTTGAGCCTATTTCACATCTGATCCAGCTCCCTATTAATGAGCCTAAGAAAGCAGTGGAAGATGATCCATGTACTTGGGGCCCTGCACCCACGTGGGAAACCCAGATGAAGCTCCTGGCTTCAGCCTGGCTCAGCCCTGGGCATTGTAGTTGTTTTGGGAATAAATGAGTGGATGGATGATTTCTCTCTGCCTCTGCCTTTCCCTCTCTGTAATTCTACCTTTCAAATAAATAAATGAATTCTTAAAAAAAAAAAAAAGTGCTTTAAAGGGTTTATTCCCTTCTATTTTCCCTAAATAAGCACAGTCTTATTTACTGAATCTAACTGGTACAATTCAAAGAGCTTAAAAGGGTACAGCAAGGGTTGGGGTTTTGCCTAGCAGTTAAGATGCTGGTTGGGACAAGTGCATTCCTACCTGAGTGCCTGGAGTTGAATACCAGCTCTGTTCCAATTCCAGCTTCCTGCTAATGCACACCCTGGGAGGCAGCAGGTCATGTGGGTAGGTCCCTGCTACCCAGATGTTGACTTAGACTGAGTTCTTATTTCCTGCCCTTGCCCTGACCTAACTTTGGCTGTTGGAGGGATCTGGAGGTAAAGCAGCTGAAGGGAGCTAACCCATGCACACGCTCTCTTTCTCTCTTCCCTCTACCTCTCAAAAAAATTTATTTTTATGTATCTGAAAGGCAGAGTGAGAGAGTGAGAGAGAGAGAGAGTGAGAGAGAGAGAAATTTTTTACCCATCGGTCCAATCCCGAAATGGCCACAATGGCTGGGGCAGTGCCAGGCCAAAGTCAAGAGCCCATATTCTTAAAGATCACCCACCTGAGTGCAGGGGTCCAAGCACTTGCAACATCTTCCTGCTTTCTCAGACACATTATGAGCTGGATGGAAAGTGAAGCAGTCGGGTATCGAACCAGCACCCACTGGAGATGCTGGTGTTGCAGGTGGCAGTTTAATCAGCCACACCACAATGCCAGGTGCAGAATAAACTAATTCTAACCTAATATATGGTAGTTCGTTTTATAGTTGACAAAACTGAGGAACAGAGATTTCAGTGACTTGCCTGAAGATACAGGCAATATGCAGCAGGACTTAAATATAGCTGATCGCCAGCAAACTCCATACTCTTAAACACTAAACTATACTGTCTCTCAAAACACAGAACAAAAAGAAAGCACTATTTTTTTTTTTTTTTGACAGGCAGAGTGGATAGTGAGAGAGAGAGACAGAGAGAAAGGTCTTCCTTTTTGCCGTTGGTTCACCCTCCAATGGCCGCTGCGGCCTGTGCATCTCGCTGATCCAAAGCCAGGAGCCGGGTGCCTCCCCCGGTCTCCCATGCGGGTGCAGGGCCCAAGCACTTGGGCCATCCTCCACTGCCTTCCCGGGCCACAGCAGAGAGCTGGCCTGAAAGAGGGGCAACCGGGATAGAATCTGGCGCCCCGACTGGGACAAGAACCCAGTGTGCCGGTGCCGCAAGGTGGAGGATAAGCCTGTTAAGCCACGGCGCCGGCCTGAAAGCACTATTTTTGACAAGCCACTATTAAGCATATGTTGGGAAGATAACTTACATATTTGAAAAGAAGACTAGACAATGAGGCAGAAAAAGACTGAATATGAACAAATCCCAAAATACACACCATATGGGACATTGAGAGTTTTCATTTTTCAGTAACAGTGATTTGCTAGGCATATATCATATATAAGTTTTCTACTGTTCGAAATACTAAGTTCCCAAATTAGAAAATTCCTTTATTAGAGTATTGGTTCAGAAAAACATGGTAACAATAGATACAGAGAGGTAAAAGGGGAGAAATCAGGAATGGAAATCATGACAAAGTTGTTGGGAAAACAAGTGGGTCCTGAGTTGGACGTTGAAAAGGAGGTAGGATTTAGAAAATAAAGAACTGAATCTATCCCTGTGTTCTCTCAAGTGGAGAAGGAATACAATGTCCTAGGTTAAAAAATGATAACTAAGTGGTGCAGCCGGGGCAGTGGTGCACTAGGTTAATCCTCCGCCTGCAGCGCTGGCATCCCATGTGGGCGCCGGGTTCTAGCCCTGGATGCTCCTCTTCCAGTCCAGCTCTCTACTGGGGCCTGGGAAGGCAGCAGAGGATGGCCCAAGTGTTTCAGCGCCTGCACCCGCATGGGAGACCAGGAAAGAGGCTCCTGGCTTCGGATTGGCGTAGCTCCGGCCGTGGCGGCCATTTGGTGAGTGAACCAATGGAAGGAAGACCTTTCTTTGTCTCTCCCTCTGTCTGTAACTCTACCTCTCAAATAAATAAATACAAATCTTAAAAAATAATAATAACTAAGTGGTAACAATTTCTTCATGCTTGGGATTCTGTTTATCCCAACTCAACTACAGATAAGTACAATCTACTAGGTCAGTGTGAGGACATCTGTTCTCCCAGGAACATATGCTACTACCTCTAAAGTGGGGACATCAAAGATAATAAGCATGCTACATACTTACTTGGTACTTCCAATAAGTCTCCTGATGCTTCCTTAACCCAAACTGCATAGTCATGAATGATAGCAACTCCTGGATTGGGGACAATGAGAGGACACAGCTCATCCACATGGATTGTGCTATGTTTTAATTTGAGCTCCAGAGGTGTCTGGTATAATTGCACGTCTTCATCCAGCTTCTTTTGTCTCAAACTGAGTTTTTCCAAATGAACTTTGAATGGAGACTCAGTTAGACTATAAGTACAAGTAAAAGAACAAAACAGAAAATTAAGGGATAACAGAAGTCAGGATTTTTGTTCAACTAAACCCTTCTGTTTTATGGTTACAAACAGAATGCAAAACATTTTGCTGTGATTTTAGAGAAAATATATTTCTTGTTGTTAAGCTATACTAAATTTATCTGTATAAACAGAATTAATAATTTATCTGGCACAGGCATTCAGAACCCAAAGGCTTCTTATGCTAGATTATAACCAGCCTGAAAATCAGTACAGCTGGAAACAGAATTGGCTTCAGTTTATACCCACATCCCATATTAGAATGCCTGGGCTCAAGCCCTAGATCCACTTCCCATTTCTAATTCTTGTTAACGCTGGGAGGCAGTACATGATGGCTCCAGTAGTTGGGTCCCTACTGCCCACATGAGAGACTAGGATTAAGGTTCCAGCTCCTGGTTTCAGACTGGATCTCATCTACTGAGGGCAACTGGGGAGTTAACCAGCAGACCAGACAGGAGCTCTGTCTCTCTGCTTCTCAAATAAATAAAAGTTATTGTGGGATACTGCTTTCTCAAATTTTACTTAGATATCAAAAGCCTTGAGGCTGGGGAATGCCTTGTAGCGCAGCAGGTTAAGCTGCTGCTTTCAGTGCTAGCATCCCAAATGGGTGTCAGCTTGAGTCCCGTTTGCTCCACTTCCAATCAAGCTCCCGGTTAATGTGCCTGGGAAAGCAGTGGAAGATGGGCCCATGCACCTACATGGGAGACGAGGATGAAACTCCTCATTACTGGCTTAGGCCTGGCCCAACCCTGGCCATTGCCATCATTTGGGAAGTGAACCAGTGGAAAGAATGATCTTTTTCTGTCTCTCCCTTCTCTAACTCTTTCACACAAATAAATCTTTAAAAAAAAATCTCACGGGGCTAATCCAATAGATATCAAACAAATGACTACATTAAGATGAGAATATAATTAATCTATCCTTGATATAATTTTTAAGACTGCTATGAATAACCTCCAAAACACCATAAGATAGTGCTTAGAGTTAATCACAAAGTTTAGAATCTATATTCCTAATTTTGAGATTAAAAAAATAATGTTTTTTTACTTTTTGAGAGTCAACTTTAAAACTAAAGATAACAAGTGATCATCATTTAATCCATAGAACTAGCACCATTTTTTTTTTTTTTTTTTTTTTGGAAAGGCAGAGTGGACAGTGAGAGAGAGAGAGAGACAGAGAGAAAGGTCTTTCTTTTTCCTTTGGTTCACCCCACAATGGCCGCTGTAGCCGGTGCGCTGCAGCAGGCGCACTGTGCTGATCCGAAGCCAGGATCCAGGTGTTTCTCCTGGTCTCCCATGTGGGTGCAGGGCCCAAGCACTTGGGCCATCCTCCACTGCACTCCCGGGCCATAGCAGAGAGCTGGACAAGAAGAGGAGCAACCGGGACAGAATCCGGCGCCCTGACTGGGACTAGAACCTGGCGTGCCGGCGCCGCAGGCGGAGGATTAGCCTAGTGAGCCAGCACCATTTCTTGATAAAAATAAAATGTTTTATTTTCCTTAGACATCTTATTTTCCATTTTATCTATATTATCTGATAACTACCAGAAAACGTTACAAATAATCTGCAACATAAATAACATAAATAGTATATGAAAGATCTTCAAAAATTTCATGGAAATGGTGCTTTAATAATAATAATAATAAAAGATATGCAGTGCTGGTGCTGTGGTATAACGGGTAAAGCCGCAGCCTGCAGTGCTGGCATCCCATATGAGCACCAGTTCAGGTCCCAGCTGCTCCACTTCTGATCCAGCTCCCTTCTATGGCCTGGGAAAGCAGTAGAAGATAGCCCAAGTCCTTGGGCCCCTGCACTCGCATGGGAGACCCAGAAGAAGCTCCTGGCTTCGGATCAGCGCAGCTCCTGCCGTTGTGGCCAACTGGAGAGTGAACATGTGGATGGAAGACCTTTCTCTCTCTCTGCCTCACCTCTCTCTCTGTAACTCTGACCTTCAAATAAATAAATAAATAAATCTTTTTTAAAAAAAATTAGGTATGCATGGCCTTCAAAATATTTATACACAGAAACACCTTTTAATTACATTTTTCTATGAGTTCTTTCAAGCCCTCTTGTTTATGTAAATGCAAAGGGTGGGGATGGGGCCAGGGCTGTGGCATAGTGGGTTAAGCTGCTGACTACAACGCCAGCATCCCATAATGGCACTGGTTTGATGACCCCAGCCATGGCTGTTAGTCATTTGGGGAGTGAACCAGTAGATGGAAGCTCTCTCGCTCCCTGTCTCTCCCTCTTGCTCTGTAACTCTGCCTTTCAAATAAAATAAATAAATCTTTGTACATATATATAGTAGGGATTATACAGAAATACATAGTTATATGTTAGTATACACATATGTATATAATACTAAAATACTTATGCAGATTATACACCCATAAAAATGTGCTTAGTTATCCTTTATACTCATATACTCTGTATATGAAGAAACCAGTAATATCTAAGCACAAAATGGAAGAAAATGGCTACTGCAAAATAAAGGCTGAAAATCCAAGAAATGCTGCGACAACAGCTTTGAGTTTGTCACTTCTCCAAGTAAAGTTTAACTGTAACGTAAATATTATAAACTTTTCACAATCTGATGGTATAAACAGATCTTATTAATTTTTCAATGTGTAATCATAAGATTATCTTACTATCTAAAATTATGCTAAAAATATATCTACAAGATTCATGGAGCAGGGTTCTAACATTAAGTTTCCTTGTTGCCTTTCTCAAAATGATGAAGAGAGGCTAGTATCGTAGTGAGTTAAGCTACTACTTATGGGGCCAGTGCTGTGGCATAGTGGGTAAAGTCACCACCTGCAGTGCCAGCATCCTATATGAGTGCTGGTTCGAGTCCCAGCTGCTCCACTTCTGACCTAGCTGTTATGGCCTGAGAAGGCAGCAGAAGATGGCCCAAGTCCCTGGGCCCCTGCACCATGTGGGAGACCCAGAGGAGGCCCCAGGCTCCTGGCTTCGGATCTGCTCAGCTCCAATTATTGCAGCCATTTGGAGAGTGAACCAGTGGATGGAAGACTTTGGATGGAAAACTTCTCTTTCCACCTCTGCCTCTCTGTAACTCTTAAGTAAATAAATAAAATTAGAAAAAAAAAAAAAGTTTAAAGAAAAAGCTACTACTTGCAACACTAGCATCCCATTTCTGCATGCCACTGAGTACCAGCTGCTTAGATTCCCAGCCAGCTCCTTGTTAATGTGCCTGAGAGGGCAGCAGAAGTTTGTCCATGTACTTGGGATCCTGCCATCCATAATGGAGACCAAAATAGAATTCCAAGCTCCTGGTTTCTGCCTGGACCAGCCCTGGCTATTGTGACCATTTGGGGAAGGAACCAGCAGATGGAAGATTCTCTCTCTCTCTCCCCATCTCTCTGTCATTCTGCCTTTCAAATAAACAAACAGATAAGTAAAATAATAAATAAACCTTTTTTTAAAAAAAAGCATCAAGAAATGTGACTCACGATTTAACAGCTACTGGATTGGGTAGAAATCCATATTCCACAGATTCAGAAACTTGATGATTTTCCAGTTCTTGAGAGCCACTCAGCTGTTCTCCACTATTAGCAAGAGTCCAGTTGGGACCCCATCCAATTCTAAATGAGCGTCCCATAAATAAAGCCATGTCCATCAAGAGTTTCCCCTTGCCATAAGTGACCGACTTCTCAAGAGGGACTAGGCCTGGTTGTCTGCGTGTACCCACTGTTTTCAATTGAATTTCAGGGGCTGGGCTTGGCACTGTAAACACAGCAGTCAGGGGTGGAGGGACAGACCAAGGGGATGTGGATGGGATATTCATTAAAGATGATGCTCTGGGAGTGTGAAATTCTTGCACAGAGGCACTTGGTGAAAGAAAAGTTCCACTTGTAAATTTTGATTGTAGTAATCCACCAACTGAAGCAGGGGAAAAAATTATTACTACCTATTATTTCCTGAACAACAAAAGTCAGCAAAGTTGAAATCATCAACTAATTAAACCAGACACACATGACCAGAAGGAAATTAGATCATCTTTTGCAGCAACTACTCTTTCAACCAGGAAATCAAAGCAGCAACTATAATGATGATGGTGTCAACATTAAGAGCAATAATATTAACAAACAATATACTAAAATGTTTGAAAAATTATTTAGTGCTTACTTGTAGCATGCTCTACAATCATCTGTGCATATTATTATTTCATATCATTCTACAGTAACTTTAGACAGGAAGAATTATTACCAACCCATTTTTGTAAGTAAAAAAACTAGTTTCAAGTAAATGGTAGCTTGTACAAACTCAAAAAATCTACCAAATATCAGGACTGGCAGGGAAAGTACAGGGAGTTCTGTTACCAGTACTATGCCCATACCAGAATCCCAAATGTGGGGGGCAGGCGTTGCAGAGCTGTGTGTTAAGTCACTGCCTATGATATCAATGCTTTATTGGAGCATTGTTTCAAGTCCCAGGTATTCTCCTTCTAGTCCAGCTCCCTGCCAATACATCTTGGAAAGCAGCAGCAGATGGCCCAAGTACTTGCAGCCCCTGCCATCCACATGGGAGACCTGGATGGGGTTCCTGGCTTCTGGCTTTGGCCTGGCTCAGCCTTGGCCCTTGCTGTCATTTGGGGAGAGAACCAATGGACAGAAGATCTCTCTCTCTCTCGTTTCTCCCTTTCCCTCTGTCATTCTGCTTTTCATATAATTAATTATATAATTATAAATAATAAAAACCTTACATAAAAATTCCAAATGTGTGAAGATTACAGATGATTAATTCTTATATATTTATGTTACAAAAAAAAAAAAAAAAAGAAGAAGAAGAAAACACAAATCCATGATAGGATTTTGGATGTTTTTTAAAGAACTGTTAAATGTTTGAACAGAGATGTATTTCCCCTGCGTGGACATTACACAATCTATAAATGTATCAAAAAGTCACATGGAACACCATGTCTGATAAAAGGAGCCAGCACTGTGGCACAGCAGGTTATGTTGCTGCCTCCAATACCAGCATCCCATGGGTGCTGGTTCGAGTCCCACCTACTCCACTTCTAATGCAGTTCCCTTTTAATGCATCTGGGAAAGCAACAGAAGATGGTGTAAGTACTTGGGAGATACACCCATGTGGGAGACCTGGATGAAATTCCAGACTCCTGGGTTTGGCCTGGCTCAGTTCCATTGTTTTAGACATCTGGGGTCTCAAAGAGCAGATGGAAGCTTTCTATCTCTCTTTCAAATAAATAAGTAAATAAATCTTTTTAAAAAATTCAAAATAACTTTCTTAGTCCTTATAAGAGCTTAGTAAGATCAAAGATCAAAACTCAAATTCCGGCCGGCGCCATGGCTCAATAGGCTAATCCTCTGCCTAGTGGCGCCGGCACACCAGGTTCTAGTCCCTGTCAGGGCACCGGATTCTATCCCGGTTGCCTCTCTTCCAGGGCAGCTCTCTGCTGTGGCCAGGGAGTGCAGTGGAGGATGGCCCAAGTGCTTGGGCCCTGCACCCCATGGGAGACCAGGAGAAGCACCTGGCTCCTGCCTTCGGATCAGCACGGTGCACCGGCCGCAGCGCACTGGCCGCGGCGGCCATTGGAGGGTGAACCAATGGCAAAGAAAGACCTTTCTCTCTGTCTCTTTCTCTCACTGTCCACTCTGCCTGTCAAAAAACTATACAAACAAACAACAACAACAACAAAAAAAAAAACAAAAAAAACCTCAAATTCCTACCTTCTACTGTTATGAGTTAAAGAAAAAAAATATTCATCGCGCCTACCGCGGCGGCCATTGGAGGGTGAACCAACGGCAAAAAGGAAGACCTTTCTCTCTGTCTCTCTCTCACTGTCCACTCTGTCAAAAAATAAAAAAATATATTGAAAATTCTTATGATTGCACATGTACTTTTCTGAGGAAAAGTTCTTATTAGAATTGCCTAATCCACAATTTTTTAAAAGGATTTATTTACTGAATTGTTTGAAAGGCAGAGTGATAAAGACTGAGAGAGACCACAAGAAAGAGAGAGAAATGTCTTTAACCTGCTTATTCATTCCCCAAATGGCCTCAACAGCCAGGTTTGTGCTAGGTCAAAGTCAGGAGTCAGAAACTTCATCCCAGTCTCCCACAAGGGTGGCAGCAGCCCAAGCAATTGGGCCATCATCCACTGCCTTCCCAGCTGCATTAGCAAGAAGATGGATTGAAAGTGGAGCAGTATGGGACCAAAGCTGTGGCATGGCAGATAAAGCTGCTGCCCCCACTGCCAACATCCCATATGGGTGCCGGTTTGAGTCCTGGGAGCCAGGAATTCAATCCCAGGTAGCAGAGATACAACTATATAAGCCATCACCTGCTGCCTCCCAGGGAACTTGAATGGACTCCAATCCAGGTATTTCAGTATAGTATGCAAGTATCCCAAATGACATCTTAACTGCTGCTCCAAATGACCACAACTTAATATTCACTTAAGGAAATATAAACACGTCTCTTTCTATAGTACTCGGTTTTCAAAATGTTTCGAAATTACATCTGTTCAAGTGTTCTGTTGACAGTAATACCTTACCTCCAATTCCACCAAGTTACTAGTCCACTAGGCAAAAAGCTTAGGGAAAAATGGAATCTTGATGAATTCTATAAATTATCAAAAGGCAAAGATGTCCTCATAAGGCACTGAGATAGCATTAGGACTACACAGAGAGTCCAATGTAGGACAACTTATTAAGTCCTCAAAGTAACTTGTGATAAAAATTAGAAAATTGGAACTTATTTAATTCACACTCATAAGCAAACAAAAACATGACCCTAAGCAAAGCACAAATACTATACTTTCCATACAATTTCTGCATCTTCACCAACAGAAGTAATTATAGTTCTTAAAAAACTGGACACTCCTAATGTAAGAGTGTGAGCTCTCTTAACATTCTTATGTCAGAGGTATGGCTGTTAGGGAGATACACTCTGGAAATCTACTCAGCACAGGAGATACATGAAACGTGGAACTTGATGACTCTATAGCTTTCTTGTAAAACAGCGTATTTATACAATACCTAGTGAACGAGATTTTGATGGGTGGGATGCTGAAATGGGGAGTCTGGGAGAACAGATTTCTTGAGAAGTATCTGCTTTGGAAGGAACGTGACTGAAGCGCTGATCCAGCATCATGTCTATATCTTCTTCATCAGCAAGCAGTGATGCTTTCATGATCTAAAAAGGCAATATGTATATATATAGACACACAATGAATGTGCTCTCTGAAACTGAAAGGCTACTAAAAGGTATAGTTTACAACAACCAAAAAAAATTACTTCTCAAGATAGTGTCCAGAAATACTGTAATATTTGTGTTACTGATTTCATTACAATGTGTCTCACCAGGACCTGGCATATAGCAACTGCTGAGGTCTTAGTAAATAATTTTAAAATCAAACATAAGCACAAGCCAGAAGCTAAACTCATGCCAAAAGGCATTGGCAAGGTGAAGTAGAGACAAGGTTTACAGAAACTTTAAAATTTTGTGGAACACTTTACAAAGCCTCAAAAACAACCTTCAAAGTAGAAAAAGTTATGTTTTACAGAGGTCAGTGTTCACAGATGTTAAATGACTGTCACACAGTAATAAAGTCACAAAACTGGGCTTAGAATCCAGAGCACCTGATACTAATACCCTTAAAAAACCAGAAGCTCTACATCCCAATATAGCTTTCTTTCCCTGAATGGGAAAATGATGCCCAAACATTGACCAAATTCTTATTTTTGTTTTCCTCATACAGTGATCACTCGACAGTCTTATTAAGCCTGGTGTTACTCAAGAGAGATAAAATATTAGTTTGGCTATCTGTTGTAATAACTGTGGATTAGGACTTCACCTGTAAAACATGTGGATTAATTCCCAGGGAAGATGCAATGTGCGTGGAAGCAGACACAGGTTCCTGATCTTCAGGCACGCTCTCTTCTAACATGGAATCCAAAACTGGCTCCTGGGTGATATCTATCATGTCACTGTCCAGTTCCACAACCCTCCCTAACTGTTCCACCTCTGGACTCTGACTCTGTAGACAGCAGAAACATCAGGGAAGCAGCATTAAATTAAACCAAATAAACACGGAGCTTCTAGATCAGATTCAGTTTATTCAGAATATGATACAGCAATGTAAGATTTTACCAATTCCATCATGAGGTGCTGAAGAGGATTTAACAGTAATTATCCCAATATCAACCAATAAATACTTGGCATCTGAATGAAGATTCATGGAATCATTCTTTTGTAATAAGTGATAGTCTTTAGAAACAAAAGATTATGTCTTACCTGAAATTAGCACAATTTTCTGATTTACACAGTATCACCCTGCCCTCACATTGCCTTGTAGCCAGAAGTCATTGGAAAGAGAACAAGGTACAAATACAAAGTGTCTAGGAATTTCACATTTTTTAAAAGAATACATTTAGTAATAAATTTCTAGTTAATACAACTTATCTTTTGGGGAGTGAATCCTAAGATTAGTTAGGCTCTACCAAGGCAGTACCATGTAAGATATAAACAAGGAATGTCTACTCTTCATTTCCCCAAAGGAAAAACGATGTGTGTGACCAAGGCTTATCTGTCAGCATTTTCTCTAACTTGAAAGGTACAGGAGATAATCTCATGAAAATTTAGTTGCCTTTATATTTTCTGGTTGCTTAGGTTTACTTTGAGAAGCAAATGAAATACTTGAGAACCAACGGAAGGAGTCAACACTCTGGCATAACAAACTAACCTGCTACCTGCAATGCTGGCATCATCCCATATGGGAGCCGGTTCAAGTCCTGCTGCTCCACTTTTGATCAATCTCCCTACTAATGTACCTGGGAAAGCAGCAGAAGATGGCCGAAGTCCTAGGGCCTCTGCACTGTGGGAAACCTGCAAGAAGCTTATGGTTCCTGGCTTTGACCTGGCACCGACCAGGCTGATGTGGCTATCTGGGGAGTAAATCAGCAGATGGAAGATCTCTCTGTCTCTCCCTCCCTCTCTAACTCTCTCAAACAAATAAATAAATCTTAAAAAGAAACAACTACAAAAAACGGGATTATGCATATCACACACAGAGTAGTGAAATAAACAGGACAATTAAACAAACATGCAAATCTTCCTGAATATCCAAAGAAATAATCACCCTGCACTCTCCATCCCCACCCTACCAGGAAAAATCCAAGACTGTATACAGGAAAAATTAACGTCAATCACAGATTTCAGGACACGATATCATGAAAATCGACCTCTTCAAGGGCCCAGGTGACTCAGGGATGAGAAGACTATTTACTCAGAAAGCTGACGTTTTTACCATGCCAGGTAAAATGTACAATCTTGGGTGTTAATTAACTACCAGCATTTCCCATCCACCTCACCTAGATCACTGGTCAGCAGGAAACAACAGGTTCTCTATAGTTCCACATTACTGCTCTAACATACTAAGTTTAAGGCCTTCATAAATAAGTAAACAAAACTGAAAGGCTGGATATCTGTACTTTTCCTATACATCTTTCTCATTTCTGTTTTCTCTTTCCAAAAGGCCAAAGATCATCCACTTCTTCAATAAAAGCAGATAGAGGAAAAAGATCTCTGTTCATTATATTCTACTTATCCATTGTGAATTCTTACCACCTTTCTTTTGGTTAGAATCTAATAGTAAAATTTTTTGTTCAGTTTTTCAAAGACATCTCGCCTTCTATAACATCATTATAGGAATTTAGATAGTTATTTTCTAGTATTTATGCTGTAGCAATTAAAGATAATAACTAATTGCCAAAATTACATAAATTTGTCCTATATGTCCATAGATGTTTTCTTTCTCAGCTGTATCTTCATTCTACATACTACTCTTATTAGCAGAAAATAAGGCTATCACTTTTTCCGTAAGAAATATAGATAAGATCAAAAAACACTTTGGGGAAAAATGGGATCATACAAGGTATATCACTGAGACAAAATGAACAAGACTAACTGAAAAACTATATTCATTTACAGCATTTCTTTAGTTAAATAGTTTGTGTGGGTTATCCTAAATGGTACAAAGATTATAAACATAAAAGTCAATGTAGTTCCAGTTTCCCACTTTCATCAACCCTCCCCAACCCTCACCCTGTACACACAAGCATGAACATACATAGGCAATATTCCTCAGAAAATGCCTCCCAAGAAATTGTTTAATAAACCATAGAAAGTGCACATTTCAGCAGCCATAAGGATTATAGCACAGAAAATGCCAAAGGTCCAGCTTTTAGCAGCTGAGAGGTAGAGGATATTTTACAAAGAAATCCTTTGTCAAGAATTCTTCTTTGAGGGAGTGCAGTAGCAGGAAAAAAATTTAACTTGATTAAATATAAACATTCAATTAAAGTAAAACTCTTAAGCGCTGGCATTCGAAGAAAGTACCTGATTTTTAAATTATAAACCTTTCCCTATAAGGACAAAAGGTTCAAACTGGCTTACCACCACTGGAAGAGTATGTTACAAATAATTGCCATAAATAAGCAGCCACTACTCTCCCCAAGCCAAATATTCCAGTTGTATTCTAAAACTATATTTTCATAAAATTATGTATTTTTAAAATACAAGTATCAAGATGTTATCTGAAGTATAAGCAAACAACTTAGGAAAATGGAGTTAAAAATTCTTGCAGAAAGCTAATTTTTCAAAAAAGATAGAGGTAAAGAACAAGATTAACTTGTACATCAGGTAGTCAATAGTAGGATTTTCTTTGCATCAACCCACATGAGCAGAGTGCTACGATAAGCTGATCACTGAGCATAGAATTCAGCAAGTCCAAATGAGAGAGGAAAGTGATTAAACATGACAATCTGTAGAGGAATGATCCAAACAGCAAGAGAATTCTTTAAATCTCTCAAAAATAGATGTGTGCACCTCATGCCCTCCCTCGTCCTTCTCTCAACGTGATTGCCAATATATTTGCACTCTTCAAAGTTCCAAGGGTCATAAACAGCTTTGGACTAGCTGAATGACTTGCTTTCAACTTCTGTATCATGATTCCATTCAAATTCACTGTCCCTTCTCTACCTGGGGTGGAGGTGCAGGTTTGCCATTAAGAGCCGTCTGGAAAGGGGTAGTCTGCCCTGCAGGGGGCAAAGGGGCAGTCTTCAACTTCTTGGTACTAGTCTTGGATGGACGTTCCTCTTCTTCTTCATCAGAATCTTGAAGACCATACTTAGAAAAATGGGAGACCTATGAGAGAGAAGAAACCAACAAAATCAATTAACACTACTCTGTTCAAAATTTTCTATAATCTTTGCCCTTGCAAGCTAGTAGCATTATCTTAAAAAAAAAAAAAAAAGGGGGGGGGGGCGGCGCACTAGGTTAATCTTCTATCTGTGACATCCCATATGGGCACCAGGTTCTAGTCCCGGTTGCTCCTCTTCAGTCCAGCTCTCTGCTGTGGCCTGGGAAGGCAGTGGAGGATGGCCCAAGTGCTTGGGCTACTGCACCCGCATGGGAGACCAGGAGGAAGCACCTGGCTCCTGGCTTCGGATCGGCGTAGCTCTGGCCGTTGTGGCCATCGGGGGGGGGGGTGACCAACGGAAGGAAGAGAACTTTCTGTCTCTCTTTCTCACTGTCTGTAACTCTACCTACTAAATAAGTAAATAAAAACCTTTAAAAACAAGATATAAAAATATCTAGAGCAAAATGAAATGTTATCTATCACACTTTACTGTTTTTATTTTTTTAAAAGAGTTATTTATTTTATTTGAAGGGCAAGTTACAGAAAGAGAGAGAGAGAAAGAAGGAGGGAAAGGGAGAAAGATGGATCTTCCGTCCACTGGTTCATTCCCCAACTGGCCAAAATGGCTGGGTAAAGCCAGGAGCTTCATCTGGGTCTCCTACATGGGTGCAGGGTCCCAAGCACTTGGGCCATCTTACAGTTTTTCCCAGGAGCATTAGCAGGAAGCTGGATCAGAAGCTGAACATCCAGGACTTGAATTAGTGCTCATATTCCATGAGCAATGGAATACCAATATGGAACACTAGCGCTGCAGGAAGCAGTTTAACCTGCTGTGCTACAATGCCAGCCCCTTTTCTTTCTTTCTTTTTTTAATAATTATTTATTTATTTGAAATTCATAGTTACACAGAGAGAGAAGGAGAGGCACAGAGAAAGAGAGAGGTCCTCCATCTGCTGGTTTACTCCTCAACTGGCCAGGAGCCAGGAGTTTCTTCTGGGTCTCGCACACAGGTGTCCTTGGGCTATCTTCTACTGCTTTCCCAGAGTATAGCAGAGAGCTGGATGGGAAGTAGAGCAGCCAGGACCCGAACCAGTGCCTATATGGGATCGGCTGCAAGTGGCAGCTTCCCCTGCTACGCCACAACGCTGGCCACAGCCCCTTTTCCAATTTTAGTATATGTGCTGCCGAAGCGAGCACAACACAGCCCCTTTTCCAAGATTTAAGGATAACTGATACATATATTAGTTCACTCATTTAAAAGATTATGTAGCTAACACAAATATAATATTTTATCACTTCTGCATTTTTAAAATTTACTTGAAAGGCAGAGTGACAGAGACATAGAGAGAGAGAAAGAGATCTCTCATCTGCTGATTCACTACTCAAATGGCTGCAATGGCTAGGGATGTGCCAGGTCAAAGGTAGAAACACTATCTAGGTCTCCCAAGTAGGTGCTTCTCCCATGTTCTCTGCTGCTTTCCCATGTTCGTTCACAGGGGGCTGGATCAAAAATGGAGCTGCTGGGACTCAAATGGCCATTTCAATGCCAGCAATGCAGGTGGTAGCTTAACCCACTGCACCACAATGCCAGCCCCTAAGATGTCATTTAAATTAAATCATTAATACACAAAATGGAGTCCAAAAGTAGCTATTTTCACATATATATAAAACTTGCTCAGAGCCTTCAACTAGTGGTCTAAAAGAGGAAGAAACCATTAAATATAACTATAAAGATTAAAATGAAGTCAAACCTCTCCAATGCCATAAAATGTTTACAAGAATGGCAATTATTATTATTATTTTTTTTTAATCTTTTTTTTTGACAGGCAGAGTGGATAGTGAGAGAGAGAGAGAGAAAGGTCTTCCTTTTTGCCGTTGGTTCACCCTCCAATGGCCACTGCGGCCGGTGCATCGTGCTGATCCAAAGCCAGGAGCCAGGTGCTTCTCCTGGTCTCCCATGCGGGTGCAGGGCCCAAGGACTTGGGCCATGCTCCACTGCCTTCCTGGGCCATAGCAGAGAGCTGGCCTAGAAGAGGGGCAACCGGGATAGAATCCAGCACCCCAACTGGGACTAGAACCCGGTGTGCCGGTGCCACAAGGCGGAGGATTAGCCTGTTAAGCCACGGCGCCGGCCAAGAATGGCAATTATTTAGAATAAGTTCACCTACCAAGAGACAACTGATGATCTACTACTAAAATCCCTAAAGAGGACACATTATACTCCAGCAATGATCTAAGTGCTCACAGGAGGCTGAGACTTGAATCAAATGTGCATGAAGTTCACAACGTTTCATGATTGCTGAGTTTTAACTAGCTGTGTAATTTGAGCAAAGAGTGATATATGTCTATATCCATTTCCAAACTTATAGACATAAAGAGAATTTAAGGAGAATCTCTCCCCCCACCCCCAACCCCCTTAGGGGAGAGTGCAAACGCAGTCCACCACTACCACAAATTATGCAGTTGACTTTCCCACATTTGGGGAAATTGCAGGGGTCAACACTTCCGTAGTGCAATGGAAAAGCCTCGCCCTGGAAAAACCACCTGTGTGATCATGGTGAGGAGGATCTCTTTTAAAACAAATATTTTGTGACTCCAAATACAGTTTATTAAGGAACTAGATTAAGCAACTGTACCTTAAACACCCAAGAACCAGTTTCAGGCCGATACTCTTTGAACTGAGCTCCTTGTTTCCTTGAAACTGCTTCTAATCTTCCCTCATAGTTGATATCAGCAAGTCGATCTGGACTCTTTATTAAACAACGAGATGTTTTGTCTGTCGGCCAAACTCCATCCAATGTCACTTCAGCCTTTCTATAAGTATAACCAAGTAAAGTGTAAACATTTCATATTTAATACCAAAAAGCCAAATAACACCTACATAATACACAGTAAATAAAGGTAGCTATTTTACCTTGGAATTATTCTGGAGACGTCCTAACTGAATCTTGCCTTCCCCAATAGATAAGCTTAAGAATAAGTAGTTACCCCAGATCAACTAATTCAACATCTGGTGCAAGCGGCTGGTGGCAGCAGTGGGTTAAGCCACTGTCTGCAGTGCTGGTATTCCATGTGGACACTGGGCCTTGAGTCCTGGCTGCTCTGCTTCTAATCTAGCTCCTGCTGATGCACCTGGGAAAGCAACAGAGGGGCCCCTGCACCCACATGGGAGACCTGGAAGAAGCTTCTGGCCCAGCCCAGGCCTTTGGAGCCATTTGGGGAGTGAAGCAGTGGATGGAAGACCTCCCTCTGTCTCCACCTCTTTCTGTAACTCTTTCAAATAAATAAATATTTTTTGAAAAAAAAATCTGGTCCAAGAGTCAAACTGTACTTACTACAAATTACCAAGGTACACCAATTATTTCCAAAACAATTTTTAATAACACTTAAGATATAAGCCCTTGACATCAGTTATTTAGGTCACGGTTTAATTTAAGATCCAAGTCTTTCCCGGTTGCCCCTCTTCCAGGCCAGCTCTCTGCTGTGGCCAGGGAGTGCAGTGGAGGATGGCCCAAGTCCTTGGGCCCTGCACCCCATGGGAGACCAGGAGAAGCACCTGGCTACTGCCATCGGATCAGCGCGGTGCGCCGGCCACAGCACGCCTTCCGCGGTGGCCATTGGAGGGTGAACCAACGGCAAAAGAAAGACCTTTCTCTCTGTTTCTCTCTCACTGTCCACTCTGCCTGTCAAAAAAAAAAAAAAAAAAAAAAAAAAAAACTTAAAAAAAAAAAAAAAAAAGATCCAAGTCTTAGAATAAATCTTAAAAGTGCTACTGTAGGAGGCTGTCACTGTGGCACATTGGGTTAAGCCACCATCTGCAGTGCTGCCATCCCATACAGGTGCTGGTTCGAGTCCTGGCTGATCCACTTCTAATCCAGCTCTCTGCTAATGCACCTGGGAAAGCAGGGGAAGATGTTTCAAGTACTTGAAGCTCATGGCCCCTGGCTTTGGCCCTGCTCAGCCCCAGCTATTATGGCCATTTGGGGAGTGAACCAATAGATGGAAGATCTCTCTGTCTCTCCCTCTCTAACTCTGCCTTTCAAATAAATTAAGAAAAAAAAAAAGTACTACTGTACTGAAACAACAGTGGTAACAGCTACTAGGGCTTCACAAAAATTGCCTGTAGAATGAAGTATCAAGACCACTACAGCTTTGACCATTAAATAATGAATCCGATGACTATAACAATGGTAATGTTCTACTTCTAATATGAATGTTGGAGTTCAAGTGTTGTACTCCACTGAGCCTGTATGCCCCAAACCTAGTACGATGAGTAGCAAGAAATATGTAGATAATTATTATTTATTTGAAAGGCAGTTAGAGAAAGGGAGAGACAGAGAGGTGCTTTTTTAAGGATTTATTTATCTGAATGTCAGAGTTGCAGAGAAAGAGGGAAAAACAGAAATCCTTTAGTTCACTCTTCAGATGGTTGCAATGGCCAGGGCTGGGCCAGGTTGAAGCCATGAGCCAAGAACTTCTTCCAGATCTCCCACAAGGGTGGCAGCGGCCCAAACACTTGGGACCATCTGCCACTACTCTTTCCAGGCCATTAGCAGTGAGTTGGATCATAACTGTAGCAGCCAAGACTTGAACTGGTGCTGAGATGGAATGCTGATGCAACAGGCAGTGGCTTTACCAGCTACAACACAACACCAGTCCTCAGCAATTTCTTTTTATAAATTATTTATTTTTCTTTAAAGGCAGAGAGAAAGCAAGTGTGTGACTGAGTACACTTCCATCCACAGGCTGATTCCCGAAATGCCTGAACTGGGGTAGGCCAAAGCCAGGAGTTTGGAACTCATCCCAACTCTTGCACAAACAAAGCAGGGGCCCAAGTACTTGAACCATCACCTGCTGCCTCCTAGGGTGAGCATTAGCAGGAAGCTGGTTTGGAAGTGCTGCTGGGACTAGAACCCAGGGACTGCAATACGGGGATGCAGGCATACCAAGCAGTATCTGAACCACTACCAAATGCCCACTCCCTTAACCATTTCAAACTGTACATATCAGTAATGTTAAATATATTCATGTTGTTACGCAACCAATCTCCAGAACTTCAAACTATAACTATGCTTATTAAATAATTTCCTATCACTATCATTCCCCAGTGCTTACCTTCCACCATTCTACTTTGTTTCGATAAATTTGATTCATTCAGATACTTCCTAAACAGAAATCATGTACTGTGACTCGTTTACGTCACTTAGCATAATATCCTTAAGGTTCACTCATGCTGCAGCATGTGTCAGAATTTCTTTCCCATTTAAGGCAGAATAACATTCTAAGGTATGTATATACCACATTTTGTTTATTCACCTGTCAGTGAACACTAATGTTACTTTCACCTCTTGATTACTAACAATAGCACTACTATGAACATGGCTGTGTAAATATCTCTTTGAGATGCTGCTATGAATTGAATATACAGTTGGCATTATATTTATGAGTTCCACATCCACAGACTTCCTAGCTGTGGATCAAAAATTTCAAGAAAAAAACAAAACTTGCATTGAACACATACAGACCTTTTTCTTTTAAATACTCATTTTTATAAAGTTCTATACACTATTTGAAAGGTACAGCAAAACAGAGAGAGAGAGAGATCTTCTATTCACTGGTTCCGCTACATGGCTCTAATTGCCAGGTATGGACCAAGCTGAAACCAGGAGCCAGCAACTCCATCTTGGTCTCCTTTACAGATGGCAGGGACCCAAATATTTGGGCCATGATGATTTCCCAGGTGCAACAGTAGGAAGCTGGATGAGAAGCAAAGCAGCAGGGACTTGAACCAGTGCCCTGATATGAAATGCTGGCATTGCAAACAGTGGCTTAATCTGCTGTGCCAAAATTTGGCCATCATGCTTTTTCTTGTTGTTCTCTAAACAATAAAGCAGTAACAACCATTTGTATAATAAATTATGCATTATGATTATAAATAGAATTATTTTAATTCTTTCAGATTGTTTATTTTCAGTGTATAGAAACACAACTGGGGGCTAGCACTGTGGTGTAGCAGGTAAAACTGCCACCTGCAGTGCCAGCATCCCATATTGAATTCTGGCTGTTCCACTTCCAATCCAGCTCTCTGCTATGGCCTGGAAAAGTGCTAGAAGATGGCCCAAGTCCTTGGACCCCTGTACCCGTGTGGGAGACCTGGAAGAAGCTCCTGGCGCCTAGCTTTGGATAGGCGCAGCTCCAGAAGTTGCCACCATTTGGGGAGGGAACTAGCAGATGGTAGACCTCCCTCTCTCTGTCTCTAACTCTGCCTTTCAAATAAATAAATCTTCAAAAAAAAAAAAACAAACTGATTTTTTTTATGCTGATTTGCATCCTGTACTTCTGCTGGATTTCTAAGTACTAATAGGTTTTTTGTGGAATCTTTAGGGTTCTCTAAACAAAGAGAACAAAGACAATTTTTCTTCCTTCCAAAACTGTATGCCCTTGACATCTTCTTTTTGCATAACTGCCCTGAGCAGTACTACCTTTAGGAGAAGTAATGACATGTGGGAGACCCAGATGAAGCTCATGGCAGCCATTTGTGGAGTGAACCACCAGATGGAAGACCTTTCTCTGTCTCTCCCTCTCTCTTTCTGTTAATTCTACCTCTCAAATAAATGAATTAAATATATACTTTAAAGATTTATTTATTTGAAAGTCAGAGTTACACACAGAGAGAAAGAGAGGCAGAGAGAGAGAAAGGTCTTCCATCCGCTGGTTTACTTCCCAATTGACCGCAACAGCCAAAGATGTGCTGATCTGAAGCCAGGAGACAGGAGCGTCTTCTGGGTCTGCTAAGCTGGTGCAGGGGCTGAAGGACTTGGGCCATCTTCTACTGCTTTCCCAGGTCATAGCAGAGAGCTAGATTGGAAGTGGAGCAGCTGGGTCTTGAACTGGTGCTCACACGGGATGCTGGCACTGCAGGCGGCAGCTTTATGCGCTATGCCAAAATGCTGGCCCCTAAACAGATTTGTTTTAAAAAGTTAAAAGATGGGGCCAGTGCTGTGGCTCATTTGGTTAATCCTCTGCCTGCGGCACTGGCATCCCATATGGACGCCGGGTTCTTATCCCAGTTGCTCCTCTTCCAGTCCAGCTCTCTTTTGTGGCCCGGGAGGACAGTGAAGGATGGCCCAGGTGCTTGGGTCCCTGCACCCGTGTGGGAGACCAGGAGGAGGCGCCTGGCTCCTGGCTTCGGATCGGCACAGCGCCAGCCGTGGTGGCCATTTGGGGAGTGAACCAAAGGAAGGAAGACCTTTCTGTCTCTCTCTCCTGTAACTCTACCTGTAAAAAAAAAGAAAAGAAAATTTGAAAGATTTATAAAAAAGAGAGAGAGAAGTGGTGAAATTTGGAACCTTATCTTGTTTAGAGGAAAAGCTTTTCATCATGATGTCAACTTTTCTATTCCTAGCTTAATCTGTTCTTATTATGAAAAGGTGTTTAGGGACCAGTGTTGTAGCACAGTGGGTTAAAGCTGGCATCCCATATCTGAGTACCTTCAAGACTTGGCTGCTCTACTTCTGATCCAGCTCCCTGCTAGTGTATCCAGGAAGGCAGCAGTTGATGGCTCAAGTACATGGGCCCTTACCACTCCCACAGAAGACCAGGATGGAGTTCCAGGACCTTGGTTTCCAACAGTGCCCAACCCTGATTATTATAGACATTTGGGGAGTAAACTAGTAGATGAAAGATCTCTCTCTCTGCCTTTCTAATAAATAACTGGCTTCCACGTGGCCTAATCCTGGCTGTTATTGACATTTGGGGGGTGAACTAATGGATGAAATATATCTCTCCCTCTCTGTTTCAAATAAACATCAAAAAAAGAAAAAAAGCTTAATTTGTCAAATTTGTTTTTGTTACATCAATCAAGATGATCATACAGTGTCTCATTTATTTTGTCCAAGTGGCATATTACACTAACTGATTTTCATACATTGAACCATCATCTTTGCACTCCAGAATAAATCCCATTTAGGCATAGCATGTAAATCTTCTAATGTGTTAATAAACTCTGTTAATATTTTGATGTTTTCATATGAATATATCAAGATGTTTACTGATCTGTAGTTTCCCTTCCTTATGGTATTCCAACTGGCTTTAAAATCAGGATAATAAAAGTCACCTCACAAAATTAATTCAGACATGCTCCCTTTCATTCAATTTTCTGGAACAGTTTGAGGAGGACTAGTGTTAATTCTTCTTTAAATGTTTATAGTATTTAGCAGTGATACTAGCTGGTTCTGGATTTTTCTTTGTAAGAAGGTTTTTTTTTATGAACCTTGGCAAAGTTACAAATATAAGTGGTTTTAAAAATGGTCTTTTCATGTGCCTGATAAGATGTTAGACTAGTATCACATACTAAAATAAGGAGATACTTAAGTATGCCTTCAGGAAGAATAAGAAACAAGAAAATGGCATTAAAAAAGTTTTTTTAAAATAATCTTACCTTTTAATTACATTTTCTCATGAGGTTTCTTTTTGAAAGGCAGAGTTAGAGAGAGAGAGACCGACCCTCCTTCCATCTGCTGTTTCACTCTACAAATGGCCTCAAGGGCCAGAGCCAGGCTGATTTGAAACCCAGAGCATGGAGCTTCACCTAGCTCTCCCATGTGGGTGCAGGGGCCCACTGCACTTCCGCTGCTTTTCCAGGAATATTAGCAGGAAGCTAGATTAGAAGTGGAGCAGCTGCCAACTCCAAACAGCATCCATATGGGATGCCGGCACTGCAGGCAATGGCTTTACCACTATGCCATAGTACTGGCCCCCTAAAAAGAGTTTTTAAAACTAGTGGTTGGACACGCTACTACTAGGGAAAAGGAATGAATGCTGAAGTCCAAGTGTTGTATTTCTTTAACATTTAGACTTTTAACTTAAGGGTAGAGAAACAATAATTTACAATATATTAGGAAAACAAGTTGAAGAAGCATGTTTTATGAATCTACTTATGTTGACAGAATAAAACCCGTGATTTAGCTATTTTCTTTATCTAAATAAATTCATACCTATTTAGTCCTTCACCCACAGGTGGCTTCTGGTTATCATCTAGGTAGACAATAACTTCTTTCCTTCGGATATGCACAATATCATCCAAATTTAGATTTGTTAAATTCACATCTCCTTCAAAATAGATTGAACCATAACCTATAAATAAGAGCAAACAGTTAAAAATTCATTCTGGATAGAAACAAATACCTACTTTATACATATATTGACTAATCAGGGTAGACAATATAACTTATCATTAATCACTAATCATATTTTAAATCCAGCAATTTCTAAAGTGAGTCATTTTCTCCCAACATGGTAATCATGGGAGTGCTCTCAAATACATGATGTAACATCTGTACTTCTGCTCTCAAAACAGCTTTCCTAAGGTTCACCCAGTGTCCATCATGCTGCTATACAAACAATCCTTAGTACCCAACTTGCTAAAAATTAAAATCCAACTTCTTTCTTAATACAATAGAGGACAACAAGATTTCTCCTTGAAATAATGTAATATGGTTCCAATATTACTTGCTTTCTTACTTGTCAATCAAAGTATCCACTATTGGGGCAAAGGTAAAACATCAGAATTAGCTATCAAGTTTCCCTTGATTACAAAAACAGGGTAAAACTCTCTGGCTTATACATTAACCCCTAATCTCACACTCACCTTTACGACCAATAGTGAAATCAGAGACGATGCACTCTCCTTTTTCATTGGTAATTTTAGCAAGGTCTTCCATAGATGGAATAGTATAGTAACCAACTTTAGTGAGAACAATGCCTATGACAAATAAATAAATAAATAGTGATTATCCTTGGGTAGAGGATTCTCTGTAATACTATCTCAGTTTTTAATTTTCTAAAAATTTCCTGAGGTTGGGCTGTGGCGTAGAGGGTAAAGCCACCACCAGCAGTGTCAGTATCCCATTTGGGCACTAGTTCGAGTGCCAGATGCTCCACTTCCTACCCAGCTCTCTGCTTTGGCCTGGGATAGCAACAGAAGATGGCCTAAGTTCTTGGGCCCCTTGTACCCGTGTGGGACATCAGAAAAAGCTCCTGGCTCCCGCTTTAGGATAGGCACAGCTCCAACCACTGCAGCCACTTGGGGAGTGAACTGGCAGACAGAACTTTCTCTCCCTCTCACTGTCTGTAATTCTACCTCTCAAATAAATAAATAAATAAAATCTTAAAAAAAAAAAAAAAAGATGGTCCGAATACTTAGGCCCCTGCATGCACATGGGAGACCCAGAAGAAACTCCTGGCTTAAAGATTACATGATATGGGAGTCAGTGTGATTCCTGGCTGCTCCACTTCTGATCCAGCTCACTGCTAATGCACCTGGGAAAGCAGCAGAGGACGATTCAAGTATTTAGGCTCCTGCCCCCATGTGGGAGACCAGGAAGAAGCTCCTAGCTCCTGGCTTTGGTCTGGCTCAGCTCTGGCCGATGTGGACATTTAGGGAGTGAACCAGAGGTGGAAGATTTCTCTTTGTCTCTCCCTCTAACTTTGCCTTTTGAATAAAATAAATAAATCTTTTAAAAAATGACATAGTAAATAAATCAAATAAAGAAAAAACATATAGGCAGAAAGGATTTTTCCAAACTGATTTTCTACCAAACACTATGAGAAACAACAAGGTTTTTTAAAAAAAGCTCCATGATCAAGTAAGTTTGAGGAACATACAGACACATTAACAGCACATTTACAAACTCTTAAACTTTGCAATAAAATACTCTATTTAAGTATGCTTGATTACTGTTTCTCAGACTTCATTAGCCATAAATCCTCGTTAGAAAGGACATTCATTAATAATCTGCACTCTGAAAAGCATCCCATAGAATATATTCTGTGAATGGAATATTTAATCTATTCTTCTATTTTACAAAGATAACAAAATCCAGGGTGGATGTAACCTGTGTTGATTTACACTGCAATTTTATGTTAGAGGTGTGGGTAAAATCCAAAATTTAATAGCTTTTGTTTTATAGCCTATTGCCTCCCATAAACTATCTTTCAAGTTTATATTCTCATATGGCTAAAATCAAGAAAAAAATTGTACATGAAAATCTGTGACTAACGTGACAAACAAATCATCTTAAATGACTGGTAAGAGATAGCCCATTTACCAATCTGAATCTGACCTGCGGGGTGCATATGGTAAGCATTATTTTCTACTTCTTCACGATCATCCTGCAATGACTCATCATGGAAAGAAGTTTCTTCACTGCTTCCTTCTAGTCCATTTCGCAAAGCAACACGCATATTTAAAGCAACAATTGTATCATCCACACTGTTACTGTTGTTGTGTTTATTTCCAGTACTCTCTGGGGTTTGAGGAATGGGTTTTGCAATCGGGTTGGTATAAAAACGTGATACAAGTGAATCATCATCACCATCCTGATGGTTCTCATCCACAGGTTTGCTAAGGAAACTAAATCTGAAAAGAGAAAAGGAAGAAACATCTTAGCCTCTTGTAGGAGTAATACCAATGGTAACATTTTATTCCTACTTAGCTTTTACTAAGTGTGTGGCACTATTCTGAGTAACTCCATACATATATTTAAAAATTAGGCCGGCGCCGTGGCTCAACAGGCTAATCCTCCGCCTAGCGGCGCCAGCACACCAGGTTCTAGTCCCGGTCGGGGTGCCGGATTCTGTCCCGGTTGTCCCTCTTCCAGGCCAGCTCTCTGCTGTGGCCCACGGAATGCAGTGGAGGATGATGGCCCAAGAGCTTGGGCCCTGCACCCGCACGGGAGACCAGGAGAAGCACCTGGCTCCTGCCTTCGGATCAGCGCGGTGCGCCGGCCACAGCGCACCGGCCGCGCCGGCCATTGGAGGGTAACCAACGGCAAAGGAAGACCTTTCTCTGTCTCTCTCTCTCTGTGTCCACTCTGCCTGTCACACACACACAAAAAAAATAATAATAATAACTCAGTACCTACAGCAATCCCGTGAAAAATGTTATAATTATTGTCTCTATGTGTTTTTTTTTAAGATTTTTTTTTGTTTATTTGAAAGTCAGAGTTGCACAGAGAGAGAAGGAGAGGCAGAGAGAGACAGGTCTTCCATCCACTAGTTCACTCCCCAGTTGGCTGCAATGGCCAGAGCTGTGCCGATCCAAAGCCAGGAACCAGGGGCTTCTTCCGGGTCTCCCACGTGGGTGCAGGGGCCAAGGACTTGGGCCATCTTCTACTGCTTTCCCAGGCAAAAGCAGAGAGCTGGATTAGAAGTGGAGCAGCCAGGACTTGAACCCGAAACCATATGGAATGCCAGCACTGGAGGCTGCTGCTTTAACCAATATGCCACAGTGCCAGCCCCTATGTTACTTACACAGAGACAAAAGAGGCATAGAAAAACAACTTGCTGAATTGATTAAGGCTCTAAGTACTAGAGCTAAGGGATTTCGATACGGGTGATTTGGCTCTAGATTCCATAGTTTTAAACTGCTCTATTTTCATGAATCAATGATCTGAACACCTCAATTAAAAAATTATTTTTTATTTATTTGACAGATAGAGCTAGATAGTGAGAGAGAGAGAGGGTCTTCCTTCCGTTGGTTCACTCCTCAAATGCTTACTCCTTGGTTTCCCATGCGGGTGCATGGGCCGAGGCACCTGGGCTATCGTCCACTGCCCTCCCGGGCCACAGCAGGGAGCTGGACTGGAAGAGGAGCAACTGAGACTAGAACCCAGCACCCATATGGGATGCTGGCGCCGCAGGTGGAGGATTAACCAAGTGAGCCACACGGCACCGGCCCCTAATTTTTTTTTTTTTTTAAAGATATTTTCTGGGGCTGGTGTTGTGGCATATTAGGTTAAGCCTCTACCTGTGGCACCAGCATCCCATATGGGCGCTGGTTCGAGTCCCGGCTGCTTCACTTCCAATCCAGCTCCCTGCTAATGCCGTGGGAAAGCAGTGGAGTGCCTGGATCATCTAAATGTTCACTAGTAGAGAACTAGTTATCTTTTATTCACCATCATTAAAAAGGCAGAAATAGCCACACAGATATGGAAAGAACTTAAAATACATGGAAAAGCAGGTTATTGAATATCATATCATTCATATATAATTTCTTATAAGAATGTATGTATATATACACAAATTTCCAAAGTAGAAGAATATATATAAAACTATTAGAGATTAATGTATATAACTTCACATCTTCCCCTTATGCATTCTATTTAGTTACAATGACTGTTTCTTTTAATAATAATCATAGGCAAAATAAACCTTTATTTTATGCAAAAAAAAGAGGTATCAAATGCACCCCAGCCCTGTCAAAAACACCACACGGATACCAAAACAATTCTGTAGAACGGAATCGGGGTGCAGCACTGTAATATAGCAGGTAAAGCCACCACCAGTGGAGCCAGCATCCCATATGGGTGCCAGTTCAAGTCATGGCTGCTCTACTTCTGATCCAGCTCCTTGTTAGTGCACCTGGGAAGGCAGCAGAGGACAGTCCAAATGCTTGGGCCTCCGCACCCATGTGGAGGACTTGGAAGAAGCTCCTGGCTTCTGGCTTCAGTGTGGCTGAGCTCTGGCTGTCATGGCCATTTGGAGAGTGAATCAGTGGATGGAAGACCTCTCATTTTCTGTCTGTTTCTCCTTCTAACTTTTTTAAAGAAATAAATCTTTAAAAAAGTAAACCATTGGATGGAAGATCTTTCTCTCTGTCCTCTGTAAGTCTGTCTTTCAAATAAATACATAGATCTTAAAAAAATAAAAACTCAGATGTCCAATAACGTTACGATTTAAAGCACTCAAAAAGTAAAATACGTTTTAATTTCCAGGTGTTCATAAGCTGTAATACTTTTATTCAACATGTGCCAAGCATGATAAATTTTCACAAAAGATTTATTAATTTATTTATTTGAAAGCCAGAGTTACAGATAAAGATGGAGAGATATAGAAAGAGAGATCTTCGGCCGGCGCCGTGGCTCACTAGGCTAATCCTCCGCCTTGCGGCGCCGGCACACCGGGTTCTATTCCCGGTCGGGGCACCGATCCTGTCCCGGTTGCCCCTCTTCCAGGCCAGCTCTCTGCTGTGGCCAGGGAGTGCAGTGGAGAATGGCCCAAGTCCTTGGGCCCTGCACCCCATGGGAGACCAGGAGAAGCACCTGGCTCCTGCCATCGGATCAGCGCGGTGCGCCAGCCGCAGCGCGCCTACCGCGGCGGCCATTGGAGGGTGAACCAGCAGCAAAGGGAAGACCTTTCTCTCTGTCTCTCTCTCTCACTGTCCACTCTGCCTGTCAAAAAAAAAAAAAAAAAAAAAAAAAGAGAGATCTTCTATCTGCTGGTTCACTTCCCAGATGACCATAATGACAAGTGCTAGGACAGGCTGAAACCAGGAGCCAGGAGCTCCTTCCAGGTCTCCAATATGGGTGGCAGAGTCCCGAGGGCATGGGCCATTCTTCATCGTTTTTCCCAGGTCACCAGCAGGAAGCTGGATGAGAACTGGGCAGCACAAACCAGCACCCATATGGGATGCTGGATCACAGGCAGTGGCTTTACCCACTTTGTTACAATGCCAGTCCCAAAGTTCCATAAAATTCTAAACTGAGGATCTCCTCAAAATGAGAATGAAAATAAGTCAAAACAGAATTCATTTTACCTCTCTCCATTTTCTGGATATTCAGATGGTGAAGCCAGATCTTCTGAATCACGATTAACAGGAGAAAAGAGATTGCTATTGTTAAGGTTCTTCAAAACCAACTTCTTAATGCTCTTCCTATAAACAGAAACCAGAAGAAAAAAAATAGTTAGTCAATGTCTTAAAAACTGGAATACAAAAGGCATTTTTTAACTCTTATACACCTAAAAATGATCTAACAAGTTCTATTTACAAATCCTTCCCATATATGTGTAATCAGAATTGAAGCCCTCAAATGCATTGCATGCTGCTTTTTGGAAGTATAAAGTGAAGCACAATCAAATCTAAGAGGAAAACTGTCTTGAAAATGCCTCTCCTCAGAGCTTCTTCAGCACTTTACCCAGAGCTTAGTTCACTCACTGTACTTCAATACATGTCTACAGAAATCAACAATGTTGTCCTGAAGAAAATAGGGGAATAGAAACTTGCTAGATAATAAGAGAGATTTTTACAAAAGTAACACAATCCATTGGAATAAAAAGCCCCAATTTTGGGGCCAGCACCATGGCCCAGTGGATTAAGCAGCAGCTAGGGACACCAGTATGCCTTATCAGAGGCCTCCTGCCGTTGCTCCTGATCCAGCTTCCTGCTAAGGAGTCTGGAGGCAGCAGATGATGGCCCAGTACTTGGCAGTTCTTTCACCTACATGGGGTGACCCAGATGCAGTCCCTGGTTCCTGACGTAGCCCTGGCTGTTGCAGGCATTTGGGGAGTGAACCAGCAGAATGAGAGCTCTATTTCTCTGTCTCTCTCTCTAATAAATAAAAATTAAAAACAGAAACAAAGCAAACTGACTAGATAAACTCTATGTTCTATTTCCTCTTAAAAAAAAAAGTCTATGCATGTTAAACAACTATATCCAGCAGACTATGCTCATGTATTTATATATTTCTAGTCTAACAACAGAACATGTGCTACCTGTTAGCAAATATTAACTGTATTTATTTCAGGGGAGGCATTCTGGCACAGTGGGTTAAGCATAGGGAATATGAACCAACAGATGGAAGACCTCTCTGTCTTTCCCTCTCTAACTCTGACTTTCAAATAAATAAATCTTTAAATTAACAAAAAAAGGTAGAAATATCCTATGATCAATAGATGAATGAATAAACAAAATGTGGTATATACATACAATAGAGCATTATTCAGCTATAAAAAGGAATGAAATCCTGATATATCTACAACATTAACTTTGAAAATATGCCAAGTAAAATAAGCCAGACATTAAAAATACTATGATTCTCTTTCTATACAAATTATCTATACAAATTCATAAAGACAACAAGTAATGAAAAAGTTACCAAAAACTGGAGTGATAAGGAAAAAGGTACGATTTAATGGGTTAAGAATTTCTGTTTGGGATGACTGACATTCTGAAAACAGTGCTGGTTCCAATCCTGACTACGCCCCTTCTGATCCCACTACCTGCAAATGGGTACCTTGGGAGGCTGTAGATGATGGCCCAAATAAGTACTTGGGTCCCTACCACCCATGTGAGACCTGGGTGGTGTTCCTGGCTCCTGGTTTTCGCTTGGACCAGCCTCGACTGTTGTGGGCATTTGAGGAGTAAATCAGCAGATACAAGATCTGTCTCTGTTACTTTTACAAATATATAAAAATATAGGAACATAAAGAAAAAAAATATGAAAAGCACTAGGATAAGAAGGCAGATAGCAAATTGGGGAGAGGCCGGCCCTGTGGCATAGCGGGTAAAGCCACTGCCTGCAGTACCAGCATCCCATATGGGCGCTGGTTCTGACTTCTTCACTTCCAATCCGGCTCTGTGCTGTGGCCTGGGAAAGCAGTACAAGACCTCTGTCTCTCCTTCTTTCTCTGTGTAACTCCGACTTTCAAAGATTCATTTATTTATTTGAAAGATTCATTTATTTATTTTGAAAGAGTTACACAGAGAGAGAAGGAGAGGCAGACAGAGAGAGCAAGGTCTTCCTTCCGCTGCTTCACTCCCCCAACTGGCTGCAATGGCCAGAGCTGAGCCAATCCGAAGCCAGAAGCCAGGAGCTACTTCCACATCTCCCATGTGGGTGCAGGGGCCCAAGGACTTGGGCCAATTTGTACTGCTTTCCCAGGCCATAGCAGAGAGCTGGATGGGAAGTGGAGCAGCCAGGACCCAAACCGGTGCCCATGTGGGATGCCAGCCCTGTAGGAGGCAGCTTTACCCATCACACCACAGTGCCAGCCCCATAAATGAATCCTTAAAAAAAAAAAAAATTGGGGAGCACTAATAAAACAAAAAAATGATGTGATTTTAAATAGAGTAGTCAGAGCAGTCTTCCTTGAGGTAACTTTGGGGACAAGTGTTTTCAGGCAAAGGGAACAACTGGGACAAAGATTCAAAGGCGATAGAATGCCTATCCTGACAACAGTAAAGTGGCAGTAAGGTTATAGTGGGGTAAGCAGCAGAGAATAGTACATATATTCCAACGGGTAATGGGAGGTCAGATTTTCTAGGACTTTTAACTTTATTCTGGCTAAGCTGTGTGAACCAACAAGACATGACTTATGCTTCAAAGTGATTACTGTAGTAGTTATGTTCATAATTCAATGCAAAGGAGTAGAGATAAAAGCAAAGAGATCAAGTATATTACGGTAATACAGGCAAGACATGACGGTAGCTTGAATCAGGGTAGGAGCAGTAAGATGCAAACCAGTCAGATTCTGGTTAATTTTTCAAAGTAAAACTAAGAGAATGTGCTGATGGCTTGGATGTGGAACATAAGAAAAAAGTCAAGGACAATTCTAAACTTTTTGGCCTGAGAAAGTAGAATGATGGAAATGTAATCATCTGAGATAGAGAAGGCTCTGGAACAAGTATGAGGTACAAGATGAGTTCAGTACTGAACATACTATTTATAAAATAATATCTATTACATATCCAAATGAAGATGTAAAGTAGACTTGAATATAAGAAATGTAAGGAGTTTGGGAGAGAAGTTTTGGCTGGAGATAATTTGGGAATCATTGGACTAAAAATGATAATAAAAGTCATGAGACTAAAAGCACTATGGAAATGAACAGAAAACAGACTAAGAACTGAGTCCAGGGCACTCCACTGTAAGTTGGAAGACGAGGAATCAGCAAAGGAGAATGAGAAGGAGTGACCAAAGAAGCAGGAAGAAACTAGGAAACTATGGGGTCCTGGGAGCCAATTAACAAAGTAAATCAAGGAGGAAGAAAAAGGTCAATTCTGTAAAATGATTCTGGTACATTAAGACTGTTAATGACAATACCTCTAAAAGGGAAGCCAAGGAGAATATACAACATTACTAGTAAAATGTACACCCTCCCACCCTTTTCTTGCCTACTTAAGAAATATAATTGCAAATGCTAAGAAGATCTGATGAAAGTGCCCTAAGAGCTACTAATCTGATGGTTGGAATAGTGTATCCAAGCCCTTTTACCTACTCTATATGAAACACTAGGGGCTGGCTCTATGGCATAATGGGTAAAGCCACCACCTGCAGTGCTGGCATCCTATATGGGCGCCGGTTCGAGTCCCACCTGTTCCACTTCTGATCCAGCTCTCTGCTATGGCCTGGGAAAGCAACAGAAGATGGCCCAAGTCCTTGGGCCCTGCACCCAAGTGGGAGACCTGTATGAAGCTCCTGGCTCCTGGCTTTGGATTGGTGCAGCTCTCGCCACTGTAGCCAATTGGGGAGTGAGCCAGCGGATGGAATCTCTCTCTCTCTCTCTCTCTCTCTGCCTAACTTTCTTTCTATATATAATTCTGACTTTCAAATAAAATAAACAATTCTTAAAAAAAAAAAAACACTATACAAAATGTTCAGACAGATATAAGTAATACACAATCCCTGATATTCTACAAAGCGTAGGAAATTGCACTTTCCCCAACTTTTGTGAAGCAGTTCACCACATTTTAAAGGAAAAGAATTACAATGTTTTTTACTTATTAGAATTTGTGAACTATGAATATTAGGTGATGAATTCTCATTTATTTTTTGAAGTTTATCCAAAAAATTGAAACTCAAAACCCTATCCCCTTTATCTTATGGGCAAAGTATTTGTTTTTTGAAAAAGCTAATGTATTTGTGCATATCTAGCAAAATAATCCATAATTGAAATGGTCTGACATTCTGTCTCCTGAAGCCAAACAATGTTAACACTTTGGTGTATAATTTTTTTCAGTTTTTTTTTTTTTTCCAAAATCTACCAGGGTGTAGATTTGCTCTAAAGCATCATTTAAGTGTAATTTTCTATGTTCAGCAATAACTCTTCTATATACTTTCATATATAGCTTACTGATTCTTTAAAAAAAATTTATTTGAAAGGCAGTGTGAGAAAGAGAAATATTCATCTTCCTTCTGTTGGTTCATTTTCCAAAAGGCTCCAATGGCTGGGTCAGGCCAAAGCTAGGAGCCAGGAGCCAGGAGCTCCATCTAGATCTCCCATGGGTATGGGAGAGAATCAAGAACTTGAGCCATCAAAAGCTACACCCTAGGTCTACTTGCAAAGAGGTGGGTCTGAAGTGGAGCAGTCAGGATTTGCACTGGCTCTCTGATATGGGATGTGGACATCTCAAGTGAGGGTTTAACCTGCTGTGCCACAATGTTTGTCACTCCTGTATTTCCTTCTGTGTAATTATTTTATTATTGATTCTACATCTATAAGTAATCCTTAGGTGGACATTGAAAAAACAAAACCTAGTATATGTTTCTTCTTAATCTGATATTTCTCAAAAACAAAATATAAAAATGCATGTGTAAAACTAGAAGCATATTTACCAAAATACCTTTATGTCAACTATGGTTATACCTGGGAATGATCATGTCAATTTTAATCTTTGTGACATCCTTTCTAAAATGTTTTTTAAAAGTGGTATGTATTAAATTTGTACATTTGATTAACTACATACTATTTTACATTTACTTTATCAGTATTTTATAGCTAATTTATGTTAACAAAAATAAACTCACTTGGGCATGAATGCGCCATTGGCTAGAGATGGTTCATCATCATCCAGCCCATCAAAGAGCTGTGACTTGGCCGTTCCTGTTGTTTGTAAAGCCTTTGGCCGGACTCTGGTGGCAGGACGGGGTGTCAGTTTATAATGAGTAGGTGTAGTAAGAGCCTTCTGGGCTGCTGGATTGGTTGGTTTTAATCTCTGAAAAACAAGAGAGAAGTATCAGATGAAGTTCTGATTTATTTCTAACATATGTGACTGGCCTTAAAAAGCAGGAGAACAAAATTCAAATTTAATCTGTCATATACCTGCTGGAATCCTGCTGAGCCTCAGCTCTCATGAAACAAGGATGTTAACATCCAACACAGAATTTACTCATGTGTGAATGTAAATCTTTATTTTTTTATAATTGAATTTAACTCATCTCCCCAGCACCCATTTCATCTGCCTTGTCTGCTATCTTTGAAAATGCAATTGAGATACCTGGTTTAAAAATACTTTATAAATTGCCGGCGCCGTGGCTTAACAGGCTAATCCTCCGCCTTGTGGCGCCGGCACACCTGGTTCTAGTCTCAGCTGCTCCTCTTCCAAGCCAGCTCTCCGCTATGGCCCGGGAAGGCAGTGGAGGATGGCCCAAGTGCTTGGGCCCTGCACCCGCATGGAAGACCAGAAGAAGCACCTGGCTCCTGGTTTCAGATCAGCGCAATGCGCCGGCCGCAGCAGCCATTGGAGGGTGAACCAACGGCAAAAAGGAAGACCTTCCTGTCTGTTTGTCTCTCACTATCCACTCTGCCTGTCAAAAAAAAAAAAAACAAAAAAACAAAACTTTATAAATTAAAATATATGAACACATATTATTAATATCTTATCTGCTCCTTTCATCCTATGGAACAAAATTTAGCTTGCAAAGTTTTCTTTACAAAACTACTTTAAGAAAACATTACCAAAAATTTCTAAGTCATACAAATTATTTTTCGATTAAATTAAAAACCTCTGCTTCAAGTAAAACTAGGACTCAGCTATGAATTATATGTAATCCAAACATTTTTTGGGGAAAAAATGAGCTTACACTTATTCATCTTTTAGTAGACATTAATAATTATCATCAAACACTAAGTACTAGAAACAAACATAAAGTTACTCTTTCTGAGTATTGAAGAAATTCCAAACTAGTAGAGGAGACAAAAAGGTTTAAAATGGCACTTCGACTAGTATTTTCATGATACGTTTTCATGTGTTTTCCTCAACAATATATATTATACAAACACTTCACACAACAATGTCACATAAAGTATCACAATTTACTCTTTTCCTAGTGCAGATTGTTCACAATTCACTCTTCCTAGTGCGGACTGTTCACAATTTTGTTAACAATGAACCTTCCCAAATCATTTCTGTGGTCTTTGTTACCACTCCTAAAGTCATATCAAATTTACCCAAGATCTATGTTCTTCCTTCTGTATTTTTAATTTATGAGCATAGATTTCACATAAAACTCACTATATCTTATTGTTAAATTTCTTTCTTTTTTTTTTTTTTTTGACAGGCAGAGTTAGACAGTGAGAGAGAGAGAGAGACAGAGAGAAAGGTCTTGCTTCCATTAGTTCACCCCGAAATGGCCACTACGGCCAGCGTGCTGCGCCGATCCGAAGCCAGGAGCCAGGAGCCAGGAGCCAGGTGCTTCCTCCCGGTCTCCCATGCGGGTGCAGGGCCCAAGCACTTGGGCCATCCTCCACTGCCTTCCCGGGCCACAGCAGAGAGCTGGCCTGGAAGAGGGGCAACTGGGACAGAACCGGTGTCCCAACTGGGATTAGAACCCGGAGGGCTGGTGCCACAGAGGATTAGCCTAGTGAGCCGCAGCGCAGGCCAAAACTCACTATATCTTTACAGATAAAATTCAGCGATTTTAGCAATTTACAAGGTTGTACAACAATCATCACAATCTAATGCCAGAACATTTCCATCACTTCAGAAAGAAATGCTGTACCAGCCACTTTTTCCCCTTATCCTTTGGCAACTATGAATCTGCTTTCTTTCCTTATGGATATGCCTATTCTAAACACGTTAATATGAATGCAATTATGTAACTTTTTACGTCTTACTTCTTTCACTTAGCAGGCTTTTCAGGTTTACCTATATTGTAGCATGTGTCAGTACTGCACTCTCTTTTATGGCTGAATGATATCCCATCATATAGAAAAACATTTTATTTATACATTTATCAGCCATTAAGCCTGTCTCCCTATTACTACAATCAGGCTAGAGTATATTTAAATGGTTACAGGTCTGATCTTCCTCTATGGATGTTCAGTTCTTAGAGAGCAAGTTGCTTCTATTCATTTTGTAACCTTAGCATTGAACACAGTATCGTATACCTATATATTTAAGTGTTAGGGTACACAAAATAACCATTTTCATCTAATCAAAATATATTCATACATTTTATTTTTTAATTTTAACATATGAAAGTTACACATTTATCAGCACTATGTGGTATTAAAATACATGTATAAATTGCATAATGTCCAATCAGGATAAATATTTCACTTCAAACATGTCACACATTATCTATAGTCACCCTACTGTGCAATAGAAACCCAGATGTACAGCACTGCATAAAGTAATTTCATATACATGCTTTGCTTCTCATCATATCTACCTTATAAGGCAGATATAAGAACCATCTGAGTGATAAATGTGATGACATAAATCACCGAATACTAATTTCTCTATCCTGAGCAACTTAGTACAAACCAGGTATGTATTATCTCACTTAATCCTCAACGTTGAAGAGTATTATTCCCATTTTACAAATGAAGAAACAATTCAGAAAAGCGAAATGATCATCCCAATGTCTTAGATTATAAATGGCCTGGCTCAGCCCTGACCATAGCAGCCATTTGGGCAATGAAACAAAGACAGAACATCTGTCATACTCTGTCTCTCTTTGTACTCTGCCATTGAACCAAATAAATAAATCTTTTAAAAAAAGAAGAAATCACATTATTCACATTTAGTTTCTCTTTCTCTAAAAAGGTATTTTACATTCTTAAATTTACCTCTTCTTTCTTCTTAGGGTCTGACATAGGATTCCGGAAGAGGGGGGAGTCTCCAAATGGAGAGTATGTTAGACTATTGAGGTGCTGCTGGAGGACAGCCTGCTGGGCAGCGGAAGCATTTGGATCTGTCAAAGCTTTTGTAAAAAAAAAAAAAGGAAGGAAAAAATATGTGAGTAAAAGGATTCAACCAGAAAATTCAGAATTGTTTTTGGAGATTTCGGCAAAATGTTCAGACTTGGAAGCATTATTGAGGGAACAGGGAAGGGGGGACAAACTGAAAAAAATCATGAATCATAAACTGTTACATCAAAGATATGAAAGTAACTTTTGAAATATTAAAGGTTGTGTTAACCTGGCTCAATGAAATAATGACAGAACAGAACAATAATTTTTATATTTTTAGACCTAATAATGTCAATTATGGAAATCCAATCCAAGAACTTAAACTGGAAATAGGAGCTGGCACTGTGGTACAGCAGGTTAGGCCACTATCTGTAGCACTGGCATCCCATACAGGTACTGATTCAAGTCCTGGCTGTTCCACTTCCAATCCAGCTCCCTGCTAATGCACCAGGGAAAGCGATGGAAGATGGCCCAAGTGTTGGGCCCATGCACCCACATGGGAGACCTGGATGAAACTCCTGGCTCCTGGTGTAGGCCTGCCCCAACCTGGGCTATTGCTGCCATTCAAGTAGTGATTTAGTGGATGGAAGATCGATTTCCCTATTTTTCTCTGCCTCTCCCTCTTTCTCTGTAACTAATTCCAAATAAATAAATCTTTTAAAAAAACATTCATAAGTGTTTGCTGCACAGTATTGGTAATAGTCAAGATTTAGAAACAATTCCTGTGTCCTATATTCACAGTTGTAAACATGAAATATCAACACACTGAGTTGAGTAGTTAATAAAAATTACAATGACAAGTTGTTTCAGTGTAGAAATATGAAGGTATATTCAATTTAATAAATGAAAATTCCAGTATAAAAAAATTGTGTACACTACAGATACACGGAAAGGCAGAATATATTGAAAATGGTTGATAATGCATCTTTTTTTTTTTTTTGACAGGCAGAGTGGACAGTGAGAGAGAGAGAGACAGAGAGAAAGGTCTTCCTTTTGCCGTTGGTTCACCCTCCAATGGCCGCCGCGGCTGGCGCGCTGCAGCCGGCGCACCGCGCTGATCCGATGGCAGGAGCCAGGTGCTTCTCCTGGTCTCCCATGGGGTGCAGGGCGCAAGGACTTGGGCCAGCCTCCACTGTACTCCCTGGCCACAGCAGAGAGCTGGCCTGGAAGAGGGGCAACCGGGACAGGATCGGTGCCCCGACCGGGAATAGAACCTGGGGTGCCGGCGCCGCAAGGAGGATTAGCCTAGTGAGCCGCGGCGCCGGCCAATAATGCATCTTTATACATTTACTGCTTACATTTAAAATTCATATTGGAATTCAGTATCAATCAAAATGAGGGACTGGCATTGTGGAACAAAGGGTTAAGCTGTCACCTGGTATACTGGAATCACATATGAGCACCAGATCGAGGCTCAGGGGCTCCACTTCCCATCCAGTTCCCTGCTAATGCACTTGGGAAAATAGCAGAAAATGGCCTAAGTTCCTAGCCCCAGGCCATCCATGTGGGAAAACCTGATGGAGTTCCAGGTTCCTAGATTCAGCCTGGTCTAGCTGTGACCATTGTGGCCATTTGGGGAGTGAACTAGCAGATGGAAGATCTCTCTCTTTCAAACTCTGCCTTAAAAATCTTTAAAACAAAAAACTCAAAATGAAAAGGATCACCTAGTTAGTCTCATTTTCTCCAAAACGTTACAAAACATTTTTTAGCAGTGGAATTTAGGAAAGAGACGTAAGACAAAAGACTACATTCATGATCTACAATTGCACAAAATAAAGAAAAAAAAAACCCTGCAATATATACCTTGATTGATGAAGAAACCTCTTTGCAAGATATTTCCAAAAATACTAATCAAAAATTAAATAAAAATACTAATATATTAAGATGTTCCTTATTAAAAGTGTTATCAATAAAACATTTTGAATATCCTCACAATGAAGGGAAAAAGCATCAGCAATATAAAAATCAGAATAAGCAGCTGTATCAATGAAAGCAGGATGGATTCACCTTAGTCAAACAAAAATGGATGTGTCCTTGAATAATAGTAAATCATTGTTATATTGACATTTAAGGATATATGCAAATTTACTTAAGATTCTGAAATCCAGTGGCACTGTCAACTTAAATAGCATGTAGTATATCATCTGTTTTAACAAAGTTCCTAGGAGCCGTCACCGTGGCTCACTTGGCTGATCCGCCTGCAGAGCCGGCATCCCATGTGGGCTCCATGTTCTAGTCCCAGTTGCTCCTCTTCCAGTCCAGCTCTCTACTGTGGCCCGGGAGGGCAGTGGAAGATGGCCCAAGTCCTTGGGCCCCTGCACCTGCATGGGAAACCAGGAAGAGGGACCTGGCTCCTGGCTTCGGATCGGTGCATCGCCAGCCACGGCAGCCATTTAGGGAGTGAACCAGAGGGAAGACCTTTCTCTCTATCTCTATCTCTCACTGTTTAACTCTATATGTCAAAAAAATAAATAAATAAAAAAGTTCCTAAACTCAATTTAACACTAAAGCGCAGCAAAAAAAAAAGAAACCCACCTTCTGACATACAGTACCACATATTAATAGAACAGTGTTATTATAGGGACTATGCAAGGAAACTAACAAATCTTTACTTGGTCATTTTGTTACCTGACAGCTAATTATCCATTTAAATAAAAACTCTGATAAACAACAGGTTTATCTGTGCTCATATGTGATCTGGTGCTCATATGTGATTCCAGCATCCCAGGTGACAGCTTAAGCCTTTGTTCCACAATGCCAGTCCCTCATTTTGATTTATACTGAATTCCAATATGAATATTAAATGTAAGCAATAAATGTATAAAGATGCATTCAATAAGTACAGGTCTCACTCAAAAGAATAAAAACTTCCCTTAACAAATCCAAACATAATTAGGAAAGCTTGTTTTTATTTTTGTTAACATGAAAATGTAATCTTTTCTCTTTTTTTTTTTTTTTATTATTTGAAAGTCAGAGTTACAGAGAGACAGAGAGAGACAGGGAGAGACAGAAAGAGAGAGATCCTCTACCTACTGGTTCGCTCTCCAAAATGGCCACAAGAGTTATCACAAAGAAATTATAGCAGACTAGGTTTGCTTAGCTTTAGGAGGTTAAATATATAATTACTGATAGTAATTCTATATAGGCAGGTTTTGGTTTCTAAATAACCAAACAAAAAAGCACTGAACCGCTCTGGAAGGCAGTTACCTCAGAGGTCTGAAGATAAGTAAGGGGGCCAGAGTTATGGCACAGCAGCTTAAGCCATTGCTTGCATGCTGAGCACAGGTTTAAGTACTGGCCATCCAGCTCCTTGCTAATGTACCTGGGAAAACAGCAAAATTTGACACAAGTACTTGCGGGGTTCCTGACTCCCACATGAGACCAGGATGTAATTCAGGGCTCCTGACTTTGGCTTGGTCCAGCCTTGGCTGTTGTGGCCATTTGGGGAGTGAACCAGTAGATGGAACTCTCTCTCTCTCTCTCTCTCTCTCTGTGTTGCTCTATCTTGCAAATAAATAAATAAATAAAATCTTAAAAGGTAGGGGGAAGCCTGCATTAAGAATGGACTCAAATAAGCTCTAAATCACTTTCCATTTAAGATTTCCTCTTGCAAAATGTATAATGTATAAGTCATTACAATTACTTTTAAATGGACAGTCACAGTAATACAAATAACTACACTATTAAATTGTTAGGAACTTTTAATTGGCTCTGGAAAATAGATGTATTATTAAGAATCAGTCAAGGGGCTGGTGCTGTGGCATAGCAGGTAGAGCTCCAGCCTAAAGTGCTGGGATCTCATGCAGGCACTGGTTCGAGTCCCGGCAGCTCCACTTTGGTTCCAGCTCTCTGCTATGGTCTGGGAAGGCAGTGGAAGATGGCCCCAAGACGTTGGGCCCTTGCACCTGCCTGGGAGACCTGGAGGAAAGCTCCTGGCTCTTGGCTTTGGATCATCGCAGCTCCAGCTATTGTGGCCATTTGGAGAGTGAACAAGCAGATCGAAGACTTCTCTCTCTTTCTCTGCGTCTACCTCTGCCTCTCTGTAACTCTGCCTTTCAAATAAATAAATAAATCTTTAAAAAAAAAAAGTAGCCAAAAGTTATCAAACTAAGAATAGCAGGATACCATATTTATACTACTTCTGATTACCAACTAAAAATAAGGAAAGTAAAATGAAAATGTCATGCATAATGATAAAGTTGATTTTACAAGTTCATAGAGATCAATTCAAATTTAAATTCACATCCTCTATCTCCTAAGACCTCATTAAAATTTATGACTTAAAAAATTAAAATGTATGAATATAAACTCACAATATCAAAGAATGGGAGGGTAGGAAGCAAACAGATGAGAAAGTACAACAAAGTTCTAGGAAAAAGAAATAGATGGGGCCGGTGGTGTGGCTCAGTGGTTTAAGCCACAGCCTGCAGTGCTGCCATCCCATATGGGTTCTGGTTTCAGTGGCTCCTCTTCTTCCAACCCAGCTCTCTGCTGGTGTCCTGGAAAACCAGTGGAAGATGGCCCAAGTACATGGGCCCCTGTACCCATGTGGGAGACCCGGAAGAAGCTCTTGGCTTCAGGTTGGCCCAGCTCCAGCCGTTGTAGCCATTTGGGGAGTACATCAGCAAATGGAAGATCTCTGTCTCTCCCTCTCTATAACTCTTTCAAATATATAAATAAATCTTTAAAAAAAAAAAAAAGGAAAAGAAATAGAAGGGTGATAACGCAGGCTAAGAGAACTCAAAGGGGAGAACTGTCAGATGAAATTTATAAGCAAGAATTCCAGGAACGTTAAGGAGTTAAAATCAGGTTTGGGGCAGGTGTTTGTCATGGTGGTTAAGTGGCCCATTGACAGGTCCACATTCCGTACCAAAATACTTGGGTTTGATAACTGCCTGAACTTCTGGCTCTGGCTCTTGAGTACAGATTCCTGCCAATGTGCACAGTGGGAGGCAGTGGTGAAGGCTGAAGTAATTCAGTTCCTACCACCCTATAGGAGACCTGAATTGAGTTCCCAGCTCCTGGCTTCAGCCTTGGCCCAGCCCCAGCTGATAGGAGCTTTCTCTCTCTGATAAATAATGAATTAAAAAAAAGTTAAATGCCAGGTTTTATGAGGTGGGACCAAAAATAGGAAGTAAAAATTAATACAATGTCTATATAAAGAAAGCTTTCCACTGCAATCTTTCTCAAGACAGGCCAGAATATTAGAGGATAAGGAAAAGGACAAGGACAACAAGTGTAAGTACTGGCAACATCCCACAATTAAGAATCTGGCATTCTAACATTTAGAGAACCTGCGGAGGACCCACAGATAATAACTGGTTTCTAAACTAGTTAGCCTTCAATGAACCTATTGGTTAACAGTTCCAACCAACATGTATAAAGTTGCTGGTTAGATTTTTATGATTTTACTCTTAAATATAAATGGAAGAAATCAGCAGGCATTAGGATCAAAACAAAAAGAATCCTAGAGATTTAAGGAACAGAAGAACTCTAAACAAATTTCAATGCCAATGAACAAATTCAGAGTTTTAAGAAAAAAATTAAGAACCAGATTTTAGAAAAAAGGAACAGAGAACAAGAATTCTTATAAATTAAAAATCAAAACCCAAAAGAATATTTAGAAAACAATCAAAAAATTCTTAGAAAGTAGAAATACAACTAACTGAAGACAACAGAAAGAGTTGAGACACAAAAGTTCTAAGCAAACACTGAAATTTCAGGACAAAGGGATAATCTTGAGGGCTTGGGAAGGTGGGGAGGGGGCGGGGATCAGTTTACAGGAATCAAAAAGGCATCAGACCACCAGCAATGACTAATGCAAAAGGAGATAGTCAATGTTCTGAGGGTAAATTATTTTTACTGCAGAATTTCTAACATTAAGTTATGAAGAATGAATGAAGATATTTTAGACCTTCAAGTATGTCTTTCACATACACTTCATTTGACGATATATTCCAGAAAATTGAGCAAATAAAGAGAAAAACCCTATTACCAAGAACACAGGAGTTCTCACTTCAAGTAGATGTGAGGGGAATATCCTGGAGTAACGCTGAAGGCCTAAAGAATAACCAGCGTTTCTGCTGCTGCAGGAGGACTCAGGGAACACAGAATGAGGTATCTGAGGTGAATGAAACATTTTGATGCCATCCTCTTAAGAACTTGGAAGGAGGGGCTGGCACTGTGGCAAAGAGGGTAAAGCCAATGGTTCCAGTCCTGGCTGCTCCACTTCAGATCCAGCTCTCTGCTAATGGCCTGAGAAAGCAGTACAACATGGCCCAACTCCTTGGGCCCTGCACCCACGTGGGAGACCCGGCAGTAGCTCCTGGCTTCAGATCATTGCAGCTCCGGCCGTCGCAGCCATCTAGGGAGTGAACCAGCAGATGGAAGACCTCTCTCTCTCCCTCTCTCTCTCTCTCTCTCTGCCTTTCAAATAAATAAATAAATCCTAAAAAAAAAAAAAAAAAAAAAAAAAAAGAACTTGGAAGAGAAAGAAGGTAGTAAGGCTGGCAATACAAGAGGAGAAAAGAATCAGAATTCCAGGGAGATTCAGCTTCTTGCTATGCATTCTAGGAGGCAGCAAAAGATGGCTGAAGTGCTTGGGCCCCTGCAACCCACGTGAGAGGTCTGGATGGAGTTCTAGGCTCCTCACTTTAGCCTTGCCCATATAGGGCTATTGTGATTATTTGGGTAGTGAACACAAGATGGAAGATTTCTCTCTCTGTAGCTCTTTCAAGATTAAAACAAAGTAAACATTAAAAAATAAATAAATTCTAGAGGGAAAAATTTATATGAGATAGATATACATGGCTGGGAAACAGTAATTTCATAAATTATAATAAAATGCTGGGTTCCCTGGAAATTTATTTTTTAACCAAAGAATAGAAAGAAGTAGGGGCTGGCATTGTGGTACAGTGGGTTAATGCCCTGGCCTGAAGCACTGACATCCCATATGGGCGCCGGATGTAATCCTGGCTGCTCCTCTTCCTGTCCAGCTCTCTGCTATGGCCTGGGAAAGCAGCAGAAGATGGCCCATGTGCTTAGGCCCCTGAACCCATGTGGGAGACTGGGAAGAAGCTCCTGGCTCCGGATTGGCACAGCTCCGGCTGTTGCGGCCATCTGGGGAGTGAACCACCGGATGGAAGACCTCTCTCCCCCTCTCTCTCTGTGTCTCCTCTCTCTGTGTAACTCTGACTTTCAGATAAATACATAAATCTTAAAAAAAAAAAAAAAAAGAATAGAAAGAAGTAAATAGTTTTAGGACAGAATATGTTACCTTTATATATATATACACATATATATGTATATATATGTCTGTATATACATATGTATATATATATAAAGACAGGAATAAAAATGAGGGAAATAGCAGAGAAGGGAACTATTATCCTCATTTCATAGAAGAATCAAGAACACCATGGGAGGAAGAATCACCTCGTTGGCAGGATATATAAGCACATAGTTTAAATACACAAAGTTTCCTCAAAACACGGCATATCTATCATAATAGTACAAAAGACAAATTTAGTGGCACGAACACTAACTTCCATCTTTCATTCTATCTAAAGAGAGGTTACTCCATTTATGCCAAGTGACATCAGTTTTTCATCTCCAGTGGAACATACTTTTCTTTGAAGATATTTAAAGGTTAACTGATGGAACTAGGACATAAGCCTCAGCCATTCTTGCTCATTGTCCAAAAGAGATAAACACTGGAATGTACTCCTTTGCCCTCGAATCTCAATTGGGTCCCATACCCTACTGCCTTCATACCCCACTCCACCTGAAAGACCAGTTCCAGGAATTCCCCTCTGCCTGCTGCTCCATACCTCCAACTAGCCTTCCTAAAATATAAAAAGGCCTGGCTCCTGGGGGTAAGGGCCTTCTGCCACCTGTTCCATCATGTACATGCTGGAGGCTGGTCATCAACCTCTACGAATTTATTTTCTCTGAATAAATTCGGTCTGGATGTAAATTCATACACTGCCTCTATTCTGCACTTCTTTTCCAACATTTTGTTGCCCCATGTGAACAGGCACCAATCCACAACTCTTTTCCTAACATTAATTTTCTTATTTTATAATAAATAAAGATGGTGGACAGATAATGCAAAAATTGGTAAAGAGTAGTCAAATGAATGAAGTATGAAAAACACTTTAACAGATAAAACTGAACTGAAAAACAGTCACACTCCAAGAAGTGAATAAAAGAAGTAGTAAGTGAGCTAAATTCTCAACTACTATAATAAGTTAAATTTACTTAGACTTCAAGCAAAACACAGCAATATATGCACGTCATTTAGCAATATTAAGTTAAATGTATATCAGATGCATTAAAAACAGTAACAAAAGTGGTTTCTTTGAGGGAGGAGGCCTAGGAGTAGAGAAGTAGGGATGACCAGGACCTGGGCCCTTCTGCACTATGTGACTGTTTTGATCAAGTGCAGGGATGTACTGCTTTGGTATGGGATGGAGTAGGGTCGAAAATCAAGTTAGGGGGACAGGGAGGTGGCATAGCAGGTAAAGGTGCTGCTTACAGTGGCCAGCATCCCATATGAGCCACGCTTCTAGTCCAGGCTGCTCCACTTCCAATCCAGCTCTCTGCTATGGCCTGGGAAAGCAGTACAAGACAGCCCAAGTCCTTGGGCCCCTGTACTCGCGTGGGAGACCTGGAAGAAGCTCCTAGCTCTTGGCTTCAGACCGGTGCAGCTCCAGCCACTGTGGCCATTTGGGGAGTAAACCAGCAGATGGAAGACCTCTCTCTGTCTCTCTCTGCCTCTCTGTAACTCTGCCTTTCAAATAAATAAATCTTTAAAAAAAAATCAAGTTAGCAGGTTAAGTACTAGCAAGAAATAAACTGAGTAAAGCCTTCTAAAGTGTCTGACACTTACCTACTGGGGCCTGGGGGGCTCCAAAGCCCAAAGTGGCTGTCGTGGTATTAAATCCAGGGGCCCCAAAGCCTCCTGTACCAAGAGGCCCTCCGATCTTAGGTTGGTTGTTTCCAAACAAAGATGCCTGTCCAGCACCAAGAGCTATGGAGACAAGAGGAAAAGAAAAAAGCGCCACAGAAGATCCTTTGAATGTTGTGTCAGAGGTCAGTTATTTAAAATATAATACATTCTGAAACTTCACAAAGACCAGTCATTTCAACAAAAGAGCTAATATCATAAATGCTAACTATGTGCCAGGCAGTAGGCTCTGCACATTATATACATCATAGGTAAATCTCTGTTCTTGAGTTTTCTCTACTATAATATGAGATACTACATGGCCCAGATACTTATCCCAAGATTAGAATGAATAAACATGTAAAGCATTTAGAAGAGATCTGGTACATATGAAACATTCATTAAATCATAGCTAATCTGCCGAAAGTAGAAATTATTTATTCCCGTTTTACAGATGAGAAAACTGACGGTTTAATGATTGGCTCAATGTCACAAATGCTGTAAATAGCAGAAATGATGCTCAAACATAGTGTGTCTGACAATACAATCAAGGCTCTTTAAAGAAAAGATTTTTAAAGAATTAAAAAATAAAATAATTCTCCAAACATTTCAATATTTGCAAATCAAAAAAACTCAACTGGCTCACAATGTTGTTCAGCTGACATGACTGACATATATACAGGGTTAAGCCACAGAAAATGAAACCCAGTAAGTCTTTGAATAGCAGAAAGTGATACTTTGAACCATACTATCTCATAAAAACTGCTTTAACTAGAAAAACTTGTTTTCGGAAAAAGCTAAATGTCTTGTGATAATGTTATTAAACAGAGTTAAGTGTCAAGATGAATCTGGATATCTAGAATAAGAACTCTTTTTCATTGGGGAAAAATACTGCAAAAGTTTGTAATCTTTTAAAATCTAATGAGTCCTGCTCATGGACCTTGTACTTAGTAGGGATCTTCAAAGTATAAAATGAGTAAAATAGAATAGATAAGAGTTATTGGCATTAAAAGAAAAACAACACAATATTTCCACCCCTCAACTTACTCCTCAAAAATTACTGGCAACTAGGGGCCAGTGCCATGGCACAGTAGGTTAATCCTCTGCCTGCGGCACCTGCATCCCATATGGATGCCAGTTCTAGTCCAAGCTGGTCTTCTTCCAATCCATCTCTTTGCTACGGCCTGGGAAAACAACAGAACATGGCCCAAGTGCTTGGGACCCTGTACCCACGTGGGAGACGTGTTAGAGGCTCCTGGCTTTGGATCAGCACAGCTCAAGCTGCTGCGGCCATTTGGGGAGTGAACAAACGGAAGGAAGACCTTTCTCTCTGTCTCTCCCTCTCACTGTCTGTTAACTCTACCTCTCAAATAAATAAATAAAATTACTAGCAACTTAATAGATTTGAAGTTCCTTTAACATACCAACTGCATCTTGATGAGAGTTTGAGCTTACAAAGAAAATTCAAAGATATTTAAATACCAAAAATATCATATAGCAACTTCTTTGAGAAAACTATAAAAAAAAAAGACATTTATACCTAGAAAATTCACATAATACAAATCAGTAAAGATGACTAAAATGGACAAATTACATTCCCTTACCATCTAATCTCACTAAAAGACAACATTTACCAATCGAACTTTTACCTTAAAAAGCTTAGCTTTGGGCCCAGTGCTGTGACATAATGGGTAAAGCCTCCACATATGGTGCTAGCATGTCGTATGAGCACCAGTTCAAGAACTGGCTGCTCTAGCTCCCTGCTAATGCACCTGCACAAGCAGCAGAAGATGGCTCCCAAGTCCTTGGGCCCCTGCACAGACATGGAAGACCAGCAATGCTCTTGGTTCCTGGTTTTGGACTAGCCCAGGTCTGGCCATTGGGACCATTTGGAGAATGAACCAGCAGATGGAAGATCTCATTCTCTGTCTCTCCTTTTCTCTCTCTGTAACTCTGCCTTTCAAATAAATAAGTAAATGGGGGTGGGAGGGAAGCTCAGCTTTGGGAACGGCATTGTGATGCAGAGGGTTAAGCCACTGCCTGCAACATTAGCATCCCGTATGGGTGCTGCTCTACTTCCAACCCAGCTCACTACTAATGTGCCTGATAAAGCAGTAAAGGATGGCCCAACTACTTGGGCCCCTCCCATCCGCAAGAGAGATCTGTACAGAGTTCCAGGATCCTGGCTTCTGCCTGGCACAGCCCTGCCATTTGTGGTCATTTGGGGAATGAACCAGTGGATGGAAGATTTCTGTCTTCTCCTCTTTCTTTTAAAAATAAAAAAAGACTTCTTTTCAAAGTCTCAAACAGTAACTAGTACAAGCTTCAAGAAATATTAAAATTATATTACTCTCTCAAAGGAAATAGTTTACACACAAATTTTAGAATCCGCAGCCCCCCTCCAGTTTAACATTTCCTCATCCTCCATAGACTTAGATGAAACTTGATTATGTAAGATGGATAAAAGTGTTCTGGATAGCTTTTTCCATATACTTTTGTAGTATCCCTGAATGAAGGCCCATGAAAAGTCTAAAAACCATTATATTTCAATAACCCAAAGAAAAATAAAAGGGCACTATGAGGTTCAGATACTCTAGAAACGCAATGTCATAAAATGACCTGAAGGTAGGCTTGCAATGGAAAAATATGCATTTTATCCAAATTTGCCTTATTTTATTCACAGATAGCTTTTTATGCTTAATGAAGAAACATAAGTTGACAGATATTCCTCATGCTATGTTTTATGTGATTTAAGAGTATGTTTATCTGTCAGTGTATGACTTATCATTACCTGGGAGAGTCACAAGGAAGGTATGGAGTTAAGGTGAGGAGGAAACAAAATGGTTCTTGGGCCTGGGACTCCAAGAGACTTAGGAAAGAGAGATCTATAACAAATGTTGTAATTCCATTTTACCTATAGTATCGTATCTACTAGCCTCAGATAGATTTTTCTGAGTATCTTAACATAACAATCAACCTTATTAGCTGAACCCTTCACAGTAAAATTTATGAAATAATACTTCTTGATATTATGAATAAGTAACTACCAAAAAACTGGTACACAATTGACAGTGTTAACAAAAGTATCAATTGTAGAGTAAGAAGCTGATTATGTAGATACTCATATTTTTCCTGCCTCTGAACACACGGTGGAAAAGAACACACCAAGGGTAAATACTAAATCTTTTATACTGGGGTCAGCTTTGTGGCACAGAAGGTAAAGCTGCCATCTTTGATGCCAGTGTCCTAGCTGCTCTCCTTAGGATCCAACTCCTGGTTAATGGCCTGGGAAAAGCCGCAGAAGACATTCCAAGTGTTTGGGGTTCTGCTACCCACGTGGAAAACCTATATGAAGCTCCAGGTTTCAGCTGGCCATGTCCTGGGTGTTGTGGCTATCTGAGAGTAAAGCAGCAGATAGAATATCAATCTTTCTCTCTCTGTCTCTCCCTTTCTCTGTAACACTTTTTTTTTTTTTTGGACAGGCAGAGTTAGTGAGACAGAGAGAAAGGTCTTCCTTCAGTTGGTTCACCCCCCCCCCAAATGGCTGCTATAGCTGGCGCGCTGTGCCAATCCGAAGCCAGGAGCCAGGTGCTTCCTCCCGGTCTCCCATGCGGGTGCAGGGCCCAAGGACTTGGGCCATCCTCCACTGACTTCCCGGGCCACAGCAGAGAGCTGGACTGGAAGAGAAGCAACCGGGACAGAATCTGGTGCCTCCCCTGGGACTAGAACCCGGGGTGCCGGTGCTACAGGAGGAGGATTAGCCTAGTGAGCTGCGGTGCCAGCCTGTAACTCTCACTTTCAAATTAAATAAATCTTTAAAAAAAATTTATAGTAGGATTGGTCACCTAAATTAAGCATAGAAAAAATTTTATGTACTTGTATATTCAATATTTACACATAAGCTGATTATCTACAAAGCACCCAAAGGCAACGTTACAAGAAAATTTATTTCTGCTGAGGCATGAATCTGAATCTCTATCAATCACTCAAAACAAGAGCCTACAGAGGAATACTAATTTAGCTAATACCCCCAAAAAGTGCAGCTAGAAGCTACAGAGCCAGGTTACTTGTGATACAATGAAATGCAGAGTTCATGAATATGAGTACTTCCATGAAGTCTCAGTGCATATTCCTCTAAAAGACAAAGGCTACTTTAACAGAAGCAACAAGCAAGGAATTTAAACACCAAGTTCTGGTAATTCTCACAATTCTCAGTGCCTCACCTGATCTATTGTTGGTAAGGTTGGGGGTGTAGAATCCTTTACTGATTGTACTTTCTTTTTGTTTATATGGCCAAAAATAAATAAAGAATATGTAATAGCAACAAAAACATGATCATAGTCTGTCAGGGAATACTTGATAAGGAAAACTAATATATTAAAATGAAATACTGAGTCATTCCATTACTGTGGAATTAGAGACAACAGAATCAGAAAAAGACTACAGAAGATATTGCTACTTAGAATTTCTAAGATTTAGGAGTCAAAGAAAAAAAAACTCTGACCACACAGAAATAAAACTTCCATAAGAAAGATAATACCATGGGGCTGCTGCTGTGGCATAGCAGGTAAAGCCACCACCTGCAGTGCCAGCATCCCATGTGGGCACTGGTTTGAGTCCCAGCTGCTCCATTTTGGATTCAGCTCTCTGCGATAGCCTGGGAAAGCAGCAGAACATGGCCTAAGTCCTTGGGCACCTGTACCGGTCTGGGAAGACCTGGAAGAAGCTCCTGGCTCCTGGCTTTGGATTGGAAGAGCTCCGGTTATTGTGGCCAACTGGAGAGTGAAGCAGTAGATTGAAGACCTCTCTCTCTCTCTCTCTCTCTCTGCCTCTCCTTCTCTCTGTGTAACTCTTTCAAATAAATAAATAAATTTAAAAAAAAAAAAAGGGTAACACCTGGGGCAGGCACTGACGTGTAGCACGTTAAGCTGCCATCTGTGACACAGGCATCCCACATGGGTACCAGTTCAAGTCCTGGCTGCTCCACTTCCTTCCCCCCCCCCCCCCCAAGGATTTATCTTTATTTATTTGAAAGAGTTACAGAGAGAGGTAGAAACAAAGAAGTCTTGCATGCACTGGATCACCCCCAAAATGGGTGCAACGTCCAGAGCTGTGCCGATCTGAAGTGTGGAGACAGGAGCTTCTTTCGGGTCTCCCACATGGCTGCAGGGGTCCAAGGACTTGGGCCAACTTCTCCTGCTTTCCCAGGCCATAGCAGAGAGCTGGATTGGAAGTAGAACAGCCAGGACTCAAACTGGCACCCATATGGGATGCTGGCACTTCAGGCTGGGGCTTTAACATGCTGCAACATAGCACCAGCCCCTGCTCCATTTCTGACCCAACTCCCTGCTAATGCACCTGGGAAAGTAGTGGAGGATCATCAAGTACTTGGGCCCCTGCCAACCATGTGTAAGACTTAGAAGGAGTTCCAGGCTCCTGGTTTAGGTCTGACCCAGCCAGCTGTAGAGGCCATTTGGGGAGTGAATCAGTGATGGAATATCTGTCTCCCTCTACCCAACTGTAACTATGCCACTCAAATAAATAAATAAATTTTTTTTTTTTTTTTGACAGGCAGAGTGGATAGTGAGAGAGAGACAGAGAGAAAGGTCTTCCTTTTGCCGTTGATACACCCTCCAATGGCCGCCGCGGTAGCGCGCTGCGGCCGGCGCACCGCGCTGATCCGATGGCAGGAGCCAGGTGCTTATCTGGTCTCCCATGGGGTGCAGGGCCCAAGCACTGGGGCCATCCTCCACTGCACTCCCTGGCCACAGCAGAGAGCTGGCCTGGAAGAGGGGCAACCGGGACAGGATCGGTGCCCCGACCGGGACTAGAACCTGGTGTGCCGGCGCCGCAAGGCGGAGGATTAGCCTAGTGAGCCGCGGCGCCGGCCTAATAAATTTTAAAAATAAAACAGAAAAAGCCTTTAAGAACTACAGCAGCTCACCAACTTATGACAATTTAAAATATATATATTTCTTGACATCATGATGATAAAAAAGCAACAGGCATTTAGTAGAAACCAAACTTTTGTGTTTTGATCATTTCCTAAACTACTGATATAAAAGCTCAGTACTTGCTAGTGATGACCAACTGTAGGCTAACATAAATGTTCAGAATATGTTTAAGATAGGCTGCAGAAGGTCAGGTGTATTCAATGTTTTTTGACTTAAGATGGGCTTATTGGGACATAACTTTGTGATTTTTTTTTCTAGAAATACATGAATTTGAGAGAGTTTCAGCCAGAAGAACAGACAGACAGAAAGATCTTCCATCTACTCGTTCACTCCCAAAAAGGCCAAAACGATCAGAGCTCAGCAGATCCAAAACCAGGAACCAGGAGCTTCTTCCAGGTTTCCCATGCAGGTGCAGGAGCCCAAGCACTTGGGCCATCTTCTACTTCATTCCTAGGCCACACCAGAGAGCTGGATTGGAAGAGTTGCAGCTGGGACATGAACCAGCGCCCATATGGGATACCCATGCCGCAGGCAGAGACTTAGACCACTATGCACAGCACTGACCAAAGGACTTAATTTTATTGCAAGTTCAGAGGCATCTATGTCTGTCGTAAACATTAGCGTAGTATCTTTTTTTTTTTTAATTTATTTGACAGGTAGAGTTATAGACAGTGAGAGAGAGACAGACAGAAAGGTCTTCCTTCCATTGGTTCACTTCCACAATGGCCGCTATGGCCAGCGCTGCGCAGATTCGAAGCCAGGAGCCGGGTACTTCCTCCCAGTCTCACATGCGGGTACAGGAACCCAAGCACTTGGGATATCCTCCGCTGCCCTCCCAGGCCACAGCAGAAAGCTAGACTGGAAGAGGAGCAACCGGGACTAGAACCTGGGGTGCCGTCGCTGCAGGTGGAGGATTACCCAAGTTAGCCATGGTGCCAGTCCTTTAGCGTAGTATCTTACCCAAGCCTGGGATGTATATTCATAAACTGCCTAGAATCAAAGCTACACTTAAAAAAGTCCTCTTTGCACCGTTGTGGAGCAGCAGGATGAGCCGCCGCATGCACTGCCAGCGTCCCTTATGGGTGCCAGTTTGAGCCCCAGCTGTTCTACTTCCAGTCTACCTTCCTGCTATTGTGCCTGGGAAGGCAGAAGGTGGCCGAGTGCTTGGGCCCCTGCAACCACATGGCCTGGATGAAGCTCCTAGCTCATTTCTTCAGCCTAGCTCAGCCTTGGTCATCGTGGTCATTTAGGGAGAGAACCAGCAGATAAAAGATTTTTCGTTCGGCTTCTAGCTCTTTCTCTAACTCTGCTTTTTAAAAAAATAAAATGAATCTTCCCAAAAAAGGCTCTCCTTAATTTGCCCATATAAAAACTATTTTTTTCCTCTAAGATTTGAAGAGAGTATTATTTTATGGATCCTTCTTATGTTTAGGGATCACAATGACAAAAAAAAAAAAATCAAAGCTTGTCCATATTTACTTCTTGCTGAATATATATATGTGTTAATATTTGGGTAAGGTAAAAAAATTCAAAATGAACCTCTATCATACAACCAAATAACACAATAGCCACCATATGTAAAGAAACCTTAAAAATAAATCAAGAAAGAAACAATGAGCAATAATTATGCATAGAGAATTGAAAGATCCAAATTGGCCACAAAGCAGGCCAGAAATCAGTGAGGTATGAAATGGAAAACAGCAAATTCCACTACACATATGCAAAGATGCAAAAGCCCAAGATTATGGAAAAAAGTATGGAAAAATGGGCCTTTACATACAATGTGAACAATAATGCAAAATGATATTCCTTTCATAAGGCAAATTAACAAAATCAACCAAAACTCAAAATATGCATATTTTCCAGGGTAACTCCAATGACAGGTCAATACTATAGTAACACTAACTGAACAAGCAAAGTTATATTACAAGGATTTTCATTGAGGATTTTGCTAGTACTGTCAAGTAACTCAAATGTCTATCAATAAAGGTGAACTTAAATTATGGTGCATGTAAATTATACATATATATGTATATACATAACACTAAACAATTAAATTTAAAATGAGAAAGATTTATGGATACTAACCAAAAGAAAAAGGTATGCTGATAACATCTAATAAAAAACCAGTCATAGAATACTATTTAAGGCAGTTGTTTCTAAACATTTTTGAAACATGATATGAAATACACTGAGACTCATAATATATACAATATACATATAACTATTACAAAAGTTTCATAAAAGGTTGTCAGCCATACAAGTTACAATGACTTTTAATTTTAGTTCATTTTCTTTAAAGGCTGGCTGTAGTCCATTACATTAATATTACAATCAACTAATACACCTAGCTTTTGACTTAAAAATTACTAATGTAGGGCATGTCATGTTCCATTTAAGAACATAATCAAGGGCTGGTGCTTCCGCACCAGCATCGCATATGGGTGCCTATTCACAACCCTTTCCCAGATGCTCCTCTTCTGATCCAGCTCTCTGCTATGGCCTGGGAAAGCAGTAGAAGATGGCCCAAGTGCCTCAGCCCCTGCACCCGTGTGGGAGACCCGGAAGAAGCTCCTGGCTTCGGATTAGCTCAGCTCTGGCTGCGTGGTGTCCATTTGGGGAATGAGTAAGCAGATGGAAGACCTCTCAAATAAATAAAGTAAATCTTAAAAAAAAAAAAGAACATAGGCCGGTGCCACAGATAGGCTAATCCTCCGCCTGCGGCGCCGGCACCTCAGGTTCTAGTCCCGGTGGGGGCACCAGATTCTGTTCCGGTTGCTCCTCTTCCAGTACAGCTCTCTGCTGTGGCCCAGGAAGGCAGTGGAGGATGGCCCAAGTGCTTGGGCCCTGTACCCACGTAGGAGACCGGGAGGAAGCACCTGGCTCCTGGCTTTGGATTGGCGCAGCACGCCAGCCGTAGCAGCCATTTGGGGGGTGAACCAATGGTAGGAAGACCTTTCTCTCTCTAACTCTGCCTGTCCAAAATAAATAAATAAATAACAACAACAAAAAAACATAATCAAAAACCCTATATATAAAACACTTATGTACAAATGTGTTTGTTGTGGAAGCATGTTTTAAAAATGTATAGAAAGGGGTCTCATAATGCATATGCCAAGCTTTCAACAGCTGTTATACCACAGTTGAAACACATGGATTGTTTTTTTATTTTAAGGCAGAGTGGACAGTGAGAGACAGAAAGATCTTCCTTTTCCGTTGGTTCAACCCCTAATGGCCACTATGGCCGGCACGCTGCGGCCGGCGCACCCCGCTGATCTGATGGCAGGAGCCAGGTGCTTCTCCTGGTCTCCCATGGGGTGCAGGGCCCAAGCACTGGGGCCATCCTCCACTGCACTCCCGGGCCACAGCAGAGATCTGGCCTGGAAGAGGGGCAACCGGGACAGAATCCAGTGCCCCAACCGGGACTAGAACCCGGGGTGCTGGCGCCAGAGGCGAAGGATTAGCCAAGTGAGCCGTGGCGCTGGCCAAAACACATGGATTTTTTAATACTTCCCTGTTACTGAAACTTTTTACTAGCACTTATATCTTTTTTTTTTTTTTTTGACAGGCAGAGTTAGTGGTAGAGACATTGAGAAAGGTCCTCCCTCCGCTGGCCCACCCTCCAAACGGCCGCCACGGCCAACGCTGGGCCGATCCGAAGCCAGGGGCCAGGTGCCCCCCTGCCGCCCAGGTCTCCCATGCAGGTGCAGGGCCCAAGCACCCAGGCCATCCTCCACTGCCCTCCCGGGCCACAGCAGAAAGCCGGACTGGAAGAGCAGCAACTGGGACATAACTAGTGCCCCAACCAGGACTAGAACATGGGGTGACAGCGCCACAGGTCGAGGATGAGCCTAGTGAGCCGCAGCGCCGGCCTGTATCTTTCACTTTCAAAAGAAAATGATGGGAAAGAGTTCATAGAAAAAAAACTGAAAATGGGGCCAGTGCTGTGGCATAGTGGGTACACCATTGCCTGCAATGACGGCATCCCATATGGGTACCGGTTTCAAGTCCCAGCTGCTTCACTTCTGAGCCAGCTCTCTGTTTGGCCTGGGAAAGCAGCGGAAGACGGCTCAAGCTCTTGGGCCCCTGCACCGACGTGGAGACCCGGAAGAAGCTCCTGGCCTCTGGCTTTGGATCAGCGCAGCTCCAACAGTTGCAGCCAATTGGGGAGTGAATCAGCGGATGGAAGACCTCTCTCTCTGCCTTTCCTTCTCTGTGTAAAATCTGATTTTCAAATAAAAAAATAAATTTTTATGAAAAATGAGTCTATTAAGATGACAAGAGAATGATCAGATCATAAGAACAGAGGTAACACAACTGGGCAGTGGAAGCAGAGACCATGTAAATATTTTACAGCCAAATGACTACACCCATGGTCAGATGTATTGTGTGAAACAGTCAAGCTGTATGTTTTAACAACTCTTTAACTATACATGTTGAAACACTTGTACAACTGTTTAAAACAGCTAGGCAGGTAGAAGGGTCAGGATCTTCAAAGGCACTGAAAAATAATATTCACAGTGGGAATAAGGGAAAAAGTATGACATCTCAGTTTAAGGAATTAAAAGGTATATACAGACTTGGCAAAATTTCACAGTATTTAATATATTCAGCACATATTTCTTATTGCTCTGCTTTAATACTAAGGTTTAATAATAAACATTTAAGGGGCCGGTACTGTGGCACAGTGGGTTAAAGCCCTGGCCCGAAGCACCAGCATCCCATATGGGTGCCGGTTCTAGTCCCAGCTACACCTCTTCCAATCCAGCTCTCTTCTATGGCCTAGGAAAGCAGTGGAAGATGCCTCAAGTACTTGGGCCCCTGCAACCAAGTGAGAGACCCAGAGGAAGCTCCTGGCTTCTCACTTCAGATCAGCCTAGCTCCGGCCGCTGAGGCCATCTTGGGGGTGAACCAGTGGATGGAAGACTTCTCCCTCTGTCTCTACCTCTCTCTGTAACTCTGTCTCTCTGTAACTCTGTCTTTTAAATAAATAAAATAAATCTGGGGCCAGCACTGAGGCGCAGAGGGTTAAAGCCCTGGCCTGAGGTGCTGGCATCCCATATGGGCGTCAGTTCTAGTCCCGGCTGCTCCTCTTCCAATCCAGCTCTCTGTTATGGCCTGGGAAAGCAGTAGAAGATGGCCCAAGTCCTTGGGCCCCTGCACCCCCATGGGAGACCTGGAAGAAGCTCTTGGCTCCTGGCTTCAAATCGGCACAGCTCTGGCCGTTGCGGCCAACTGGGAGTGAACCAGCGGATGGAAGACCTCTCTGTCTCTACCTCTCTCTGCAAAGTCTCAAATCCCTATTTAAAAATAACATGGGCCAGCGGAGGGAGGACCTTTCTCAATGTCTCCACCACTAACTCTGCCTGTCAAAAAAAAAAAAAAAAAAAATATATAAGTGCTAGTAAAAAGTTTCAGTAACAGGGAAGTATTAAAAAATCCATGTGTTTTGGCTGGCGCCACGGCTCACTAGGCTAATCCTCCGCCTTGTGGCGCCGGCACCCCGGGTTCTAGTCCCGGTCGGGGCACCGGATTCTGTCCCGGTTGCCCCTCTTCCAGGCCAGATCTCTGCAGTGGCCCGGGAGTGCAGTGGAGGATGGCCCCAGTGCTTGGGCCCTGCACCCCATGGGAGACCAGGAGAAGCACCTGGCTCCTGCCATCAGATTAGCAGGGTGCGCCGGCTGCAGCGTGCTAGCTGCGGCGGCCATTGGAGGGTGAACCAATGGCAAAAGGAAAAGGAAGACCTTTCTCTCTGTCTCTCTCTCTCTCACTGTCCACTCTGCCTGTCAAAAAAAAAAAAAAAAAAAAAAAAAAGGAAAACTAAAAGTTAATGTCATCAGATGATCAGTTCTCAAAGTAAATTCTGAAAATCACAGATAGACCACAACTACATAAGAAAAAACTTTTGTGGAAAAGTTAATCTTTCTACAAAACATTCAATATTTTATTGAACTTATTTCTAAGATAAATGTGCTTGTACTTTAAGATCAGTTAAAGTATAACTAATGGAAATGTTTATGATTCTAGTTATAAGAATGAAACTCTTTGCCTCTTATCTCCAGGCATTATGACCGAATAGAGCTCTTAAATTACAGCAATTAGGGGCCGGCACTGTGGCTTAGTGGGTAAAGCTGCTGCCTGCAGTGCTGACATCCCATACAGGTGCCGGTTCAAGTCCCAGCTGCTCTACTTCTGATCCAGCTCTCTGCTATGGCCTGGGAAGCAGTAAAGGATGGCCCAAGTCCTTGGGCCCCTGCACCCATATGTGACACCCGGAGGAAGCTCCAGCCATTGCAGCCATCTGGGGAGTGAATTAGCAGATGGAAGACCTCTCTCTCTCTCTGCCTCTGCCCCTTTGTAACTCTGCCTTTCAAATAAGTAAATATATCTTTTTAAAAATTGCAGCAATTAGAAAACCAAGTTGTATCACTTCCTAAATCTCAAGGTAGCAGTTCTTTACCTGTTCCAAATCCTGTACCAAGCCCAGCTCCCAGAGTCCCAGGTGCTGGTTTACTTCCAAAAATACTATTCCCGCTGGTATTTGTGCCAAAACCTAGGAAAACAAAAGAATGAGTAGATTGTATTTTTAACACAACTCCCAATTTCCTCTCAAGGAAACATGTAACAACTTGGCCACAAGACTTATCATTAAGAATGATAAATTATAAGCTAATTTAGCTTTCTAAATTTTAATTTCTGATATCTACAAACAAGTCTTCATATTTCCTTAATTACCTCTCAGTCTTGAAATATCAATTAAATATAGGATAATATCCAATATTAAAGCAAAGTGAATGTGCTTAAGCTTTGGGAACATTCCCCTTTTTAGGCCTAAAGTAACAACTACATGTTTCACTCCAATGTTCACTAAAAAAATAAGACAACATGGAGGTGGCCAGCGCGGTGGCACAGTAGGTTAATCCTCTGCCTTCAGCACCGGCATCCCATATGGGCACCAGTTCTAGTCCCAGCTGCTCCTCTTCCCATCCAGCTCTCTGCTATGGCCTGGGAAAGCAGCAGCAGATGTCCCAAGTCCTTGGGCCCCAACATCCACATGGGAGACCAGGAAGAAGCACTCAGCTCCTGGCTTCGGATCACCTCAGCTCCGGCTGTTGCAGACATCTGGGGAGTGAACCAGCGGAGGAAAGACTGTTATCTCTGTCTCTGCCTTGTACTGTCTGTAACTCTACCTCTCAAATAAATAAAATCTTTAAAACAAGAAAAGATGCCTCTTGGGATTCTGGCATCCCACACTGGAGTACATGGGTTCAACTTTTGGCTCCAGCACTGATTCCAGCTTCCTGCTAATGCACACCCTGGAAGGCAACAAGTGATGGTCAAGTTAATTGTATACCTGCCATCACATGGGAGATCTAGATTAAATTTCTGACTCCTGGTTTTAACCTGGCCCACCCTTGGCTATTACTAGCATTTAGGAAGTGACCCAGCAGATGGGAGAACTCTCCTTCTTCATTTATCTCAAGTAAATAAAATAAATAAATAAATAAAATAATTTAAAAGACACCAAATAAAGACTTTACTGAAGCTGAAGGTTCATACTAAGAATAAAGTCAGTTATAAAAATCTACAGCATGGGGGCTTGTGTTGCGGTATATGAGTTAAGCTGCTGCCTGCAACACCAGCATGCATGAACACCAGTTTGAGTCCTAGCTGCTCCACTTCCAAACCAGCTCCCTTCTGGTGCTCCTGGGAAGACAGTGAAAGACTGCATGAGTACCTGGACTCTTGCCATCCATATGGGAGACCAGAATGGAGTTTTGGGCTCCTGGCTTTGAATGGGCCGAACCCTGGTTATTGTAGCCACTTGGGAAGTGAACCATCAGGTAGAAGATAGCTCGCTTGTTCTCGTTCTGTACTTCCCTTTCTGTGTCAGTCTGCCTTTCAAATAAATATATAAGTAAATAAATCTTAAAAAGAATGTCTCTACAACAGTTTTTGTTTTCAACAGATGGATATGGCATGGGTGGTAATGCATGGCTGATTACACATGATGAGCTTTCATGATGTCAGACTTACTCATAGGAATACTATAGGACTCAGTTACCTAACATTAAAAAGAGTATCATCTACTAACTTATTCTGCTGAGTAAAGCATTCATCACCACCATGACTCACTGTTTATAGAGAAAAACCTGTAATTCTCCTCTTTTTTTTTTTTATTCACTATTATTTGGAAGGCTGAGCAAGATAGAAAAAATAGATAGAAAGTGCTTCATTTGGTGGTTTACTTTCCAAATGCCCAAAATGGCTGGAACTGGAGCCAGTAACACAAACCAGGACTTCTATGGGGGGTGGCAGGAACCAAATTACTTCAGCCATTCACCACCACTCCCCAGGTTCTACATGGGCAGGAAGCTCCAAACTGAACCCAGGAACCCCAGTGTAGAATGCAGAGGTCTTAGCCAATAAGCTAAATACATGTTCTCTACAATTCTCCATTAAAGCCTGCAGGAATCAGACAAAGACAATGACATTTCATTGCTGGTATTAGTTTTTTCTGTCAGATATGCACACAAAGTTTTGGCATTCCTTTTGCAGCTAAATGCTAACTATTAATGAACATATCCTTAATAGCTCATGGTAAGAGAAAAATAATCATTCATTGCCCAAAAAACTGTTTGTAAACATCTAAATCATTTAAAAATTGTTGTGAAGAGGAGTAAGTCCAAAGCATAATGAAGAGAATACAAAGAATATTTTTAAATGGATGATGACATCAATAAAATTAGTCTACTGTCATGCTCGTATTTGGATTACTATCTCAATGAAAAAGTTCAAGAAATAAATTTGAAGAATATAAATGACTTGAAAACAAGCATATTTTATGTTATTTTATAATTCATGCAACTAATCTGATTTAATCACAAAGCATTTGATTTATGCACTCATTGAAATCTTGGCTAATTAACAGCTATGCCACAAAAAGGGAATGCTCCCTACTCAAGCACAATCAACGTCCTTTAAAAAAAAATCATAAAATACACTTAAAGATCCTACCTTTGAATTAAAAGTTTGAATTAAATTTTAATTTGAATTAAAGATCACATTTGAATTAAAATTCAACCAGAAAAAAACAAGATACTCGTGAACTACCTCAAACCCACAAAAGGGAAATAAGTCCCAACTTACACTGTTTATACCACACATTTCCTCCAATTGTCACAGATAAGCGTATCAACCGTTATGTCAAAACAATTTTATAAAATAAAGACAATTCATATTCAGTACACAAGTTGGTGAGGAAAGGCAGATAAAAACCTTTCATTTTCAAATCATCTAATGAATACAAATGCATACAGACATCAAATAACCCTCCAAGCAAATCGGAAATCTGCAACCACAGAATGTCATATATATATATATATGTGTATATATATATATTTATTTTATATATATATTTATTTATTTATTTATTTATTTGACGGATAGAGTTAGACAGTGAGAGAGACAGAGAGAAAGTTCTTCCTTCCATTGGTTCACCTCCCAAATGGCTGCTACGGCCAGAGCTACGCCAATCCGAAGCCAGGAGCCAGGTGCTTCCTCCTGGTCTCCCATGCAGGTATAGGAGCCCAAGCACTTGGGCCATCCTCCACTGCCTTCCTGGGCCACAGCAGAGAGCCGGACTGGAAGAGGAGTGGTACTCATATGGGATGCCGGCACAGCAGGCGGAGGATTAACCAAGTGAGCCACGGCGCCAGCCCCCCAGAATGTCAAATATATTTTAAAATACAGCCTATTTTATGATTTAGATCCTATAAAAACACCCTGTCAGACTGAAAGAATATTTAATTCTGAACATAAAATGTGAACAAATAAAACTTTTATTAAACACATGCATTTACAAAAGGAGTGAGAAGTGGATTTTGAAGGCCTAAAAAAGCATAGACTATAATGAATTGTTTACGGCCCTCCAAAAAAGCCACAGAACAAATAACAGTATGATATTAAAATCTCGGGAAGAATCCACAGAAGTATTTAAATCTCAGATCATTAAGGGAAAATGGTTTACAAAGGTTTTCCTTGGGGAAGAGGGAATGATTTAAAAAATAAAGTGGTGAAACACTAATTTAATCATAACTATGCTTCCCATCTTAATTTTAGATAAGAAGTATACAAACCAGATATTTTACCCAGGCTAACCAAAACTGATGCCTCAAATATCTTTGGTTAAATAGAGCATGACCACAAAAAAAAAAAAAAAAAAAAAAAAAAAAGAATCATAGGTGGAACTATGATCATTACTAGCAGGGAGTGACCAAAAAAGGGTCATAAAAATATAACTGAATAAATAAATTTAAGAATTAATACCTGTCAAAAACCCCTCTCTTTTCATTATAGTACATACTTCTATAGAAACATTAATTTTCGGGGCCAGCGCTGTGGCGCAGTGTGTTAACACCCTGGCCTGAAGCACTGGCATCCCACATGGTGTCAGTTCGAGACTCGGCTGCTCCACTTCCTGTCCAGCTCTCTGCTATGGCCTGGGAAAGCAGTAGAAGATGGCCCAAGTCCTTGGGCCCCTGCAACCACATGGAGGACCAGGAAGAAGCTCCTGGCTTCGGATCGGCACAGCTCCAGCCATTGTGGCCACCTGGGGAGTGAACCATTCGATGGATGACCTCTCTCTTTGCCTCTGCCTCTCCTCTTTCTGTGTAACTATGACTTTCAAATAAATAAATAAATCTTTAAAAACAAAAAGAAACACTAACTTTCCAATATAGTATTTCTCCAGTATCAGAAAAAAATCATTCAAAAACTCACTGAAGGGATAGGTGTCTGGTCCAACAGTTAAAATGTATTTTAAGACAAGTCCCATACTGGAGTATCTGGGTTTGATACCCAGCTCTGACTCCTGGCAGGCAGCAATGGTGACTCTCAGAATTGGGTTCCTGACATGTACATGGGGACCCAGATTTAGTCTCCAACTCCCAGTTTTGATCTGGCCCAACCTCAACTGATGCAGGGATTTGGGGAATGAACCAGAAAATGGGAGATCTCTCCTTCTCTCTCTCCAATTAAGTTAATATTAAAAACCAGGGGCCATTGCGGCACAGTGAGCTGAGCCACCACTTTTGATACCAACATCCCGTAACCGTGTATCAGCTGCTCTGCTTCTAATCCAGCTTCCTAATAATGTATGTGGAAAGATAGGAGATGTTTGCCCAAGTACTTGGCCCTTTGTCACCCATGAGACAGGGATGGAGTTTCAGGATACTGGCTTTTTACTGGCCCAGCCCTTGTTACAGTCATTTAGGCAGTAAACCAGCAGATGGAAGATCTCTGTCTTTCCCTCTCTGATGCTCTTCTAAATGAATAAATCATCTTTAAACAAATAAACAAAAAATACAGGAATACTCATCTATGCCATTAACCATTCTTTCATCCAAAAAAGAATTAGTGCCTAGTGATGTATGTGGTACAATCCTCCAACACTATTTCCTTGACAAAACATGAACTTTCCTTACTTAACAGAAATAATGCTGAATGTGCTAAAAACTTACAAAAGTAGTTAGCTGCTGATGACCTTTTTTATGTTTCTATTTAGCTGGTTTAAATTTTTTTAGCACATCTCTGAAAAGCAATTTAAGATTTTTTTTTAATTGTCGTTCAATCTTCTTTGCAGTTTCCCAACTTTTTTACAAACAGTATGTATCCAAAAATAAAGTTTTTAAACTGACAGAAAACTACTGAATAATTCCCCATATCAGAAGGGTTTCAACTATCAATAAGAATCATCAAATCTCTCTTTACACTATTTCCATGTTTGAAATATGGCCTAAAAGAAGTGTTACCTTAACCAAATGTTTCACTTATAGTTTCTCAGCTATGGTGAGGCAGTCCAAAGAAAATGAAAGGAAATTTACATCTCTACTAAATATCTCAAGCCATGTCCATAACTTTAAACCTCTCCCTCTAGTACCTCATCAAGTCACGGGCTTACCTGTGAATTTGAAACTATATCCAATTATATGAATCAAGAGAATGATGTGTGGTATAGTCAGTGTAACTTTAAGAGAGCCAAACCTGCTTTTTATATGTACCAAAATTGGAAGTGTTTGTATTGGTTCCTAAAGTCAGAGTTGGTTTGTTACCAAAGAGCCCGCCACTGTTTGTACCAAATGAAGGAGCACTGGTTGTGCTGGTTCCAAATGTGGTAAGCTTGTTATTGCCAAACAGGGTCTAGAAAGAACAGAATACAAGGAAATTTTAAATAAAGACACACACCAAGCGATAAATAATGGGTATCTTAAGTATAATGGATTAGGTAAGGGGGGGGGGGATGTTATGACTTTTATAAAAAGTCAGAAGAAGGAAAAAGAAAGATTACCAGAAACAAAATAATCAATGCAAGAATAACTTTATTAACAATGTTTATAGCCTGAAAAGCTAATGGTAACTCAGCAAACAAAGAATTTCAGTGAGACAAAGAGAATAACAAGGGGATCAAATTATTTTGTCTTTTAAGAGAAATGTATCATACATTTGCAAGAAGAAACTTAAACATGCCACAACACAGATGAACCTTTAAAACTCTATGATAATTGAAAGAAACCAGTCACAAAAGGCCACATATTACTATTCTACATGAAATGTCCAGAATGGTCAAATTCATACACAGAAAATAAAACAAGTGACTGGGGGGAAACGGGGAGGGACTGCTGTAGGTTACAGGGTTGCTTTTCGGCGTGATGAATACATATATCCTAAAACTGAGTATTATAAAAGTTGTACAATGCAAATACTATGCAAAATCACTTAACTGTATACTTTAACAAATTATAAGGTATATAGATTATACTCAAGAAAGATAGTGTTAGGGTAGGCGTGGTAGCACACCAGGTTAAGCCACTGCTTTGAAACTTGTATCCCAAGTTGGAATGCCTGGTTCAAGTCTTAGCTACTCTGCACTTGTGATCCAGTTTCCAGCTAATGTACCTGGGAGACAGCAGATGATGGTCCAAGTAGCTGGGTTCCTGTCACCCACGTGGTAGACCATAATGGAGTTCCTGTCTCCTAGATTTAGCCTAGCCTAGCCTGACTGCTGTGGGCATTTGGGGAGTGTATTGGGGGATGGAAGGTCTCTGTCATTCTGCCTTTAAATAAATAACTTCTTAAACAATATAATATAAAAAATTTCTCAAAAAAAAGCATAAGAACTTTCTAAAGTAATCTCACCTCAATTATCTGCCCAAAAGAAGGTAAAAAATAGATTTTAATTTACATGCAAACATTATCACATTTTAAGGAAATTTATTCCTTTGTATAACTATACAAAATTCCAAGTTCAAAATTTCTTACAACAGTTGTATAATTCAGTGTTTCATACTAATTGTAATATAACTACTTTCTTAAAATATTACAGAATTTACTATTTTTATGTCAAGAGGCACTCACAAATAATAATTTTTTAGAAGATTTATTTATTTGAAAGGCAGAGTGACAGAAAAGAGAGGAAGACACAGATCTTCCATCAGCTGGTTCATTCCCTAGATGGCTACAACAGTCAGGGTAGGGCAAGGGTTTAGTCAGGAACCAGGAACACCATCTGAATCTCCCCCATTGGTAGCAGGAACCCAAGTATTTGGGCCATCTTCCACTGCTTTCCCAAGCACATTAGCAGGGAGCTGGATCAGAAGTGGATGCCAACCAGCATTCTGACATGGAATGCCACTGCCACCACAGTGCTTAACCTGTAATGCCACAATGCCAGCCCCACAAACAGTCATTTTTTACTTAAATGACTTAATGAGGAAAAACATTCAATTAAGTCTCTAGCAGCCTGAGAACTATAAAAACCCAATCTTGGTGTTGTGGTACAGAGAATAAGCCACTGCCTGCAACACAGGCACCCCATACTGGAGCTGCTCTGCTTCCAATCCAGCAAATAACGCACCTGGGAAGAAAGTGAAAGATGGCCCAGACACTTAGGCCTCTGTCACCCAGGTAAGAAAAACAGGATGGGAGTTTCTGGCTCCTGGCTTTAGCCCGGACCAGAAATAGCTGTTGCAGCTACTTGGGGAGAGAGTCAGCACATGGCAGATCTCTGTCTACTCTGCCCATAGCTCTGCCTTTCAAACAAATAAAACAGTATTTTAAAAGAGAACCCTAATGAGTATAGCAACTTGAGAGTGACACTGAAAACAATTCCCAAACGTCATACTAATTTATCATCCAATCAGAGGGTAGAAACAGGAGTTTAAAATTATCTGATTTAAACAGAGAGCACCTCACTTAAGACTCAACTATATAATTTCATTGTAGATAAAGAAAAATATATAAAATATCACACTGCATACAAAGAAAACATCAATTTAATCAAATTTTAGCAATTTAAAAATTAGTAACTCGAGGGGCTTGCACAACAGGATAAACCATATCTTGCAGCACTGGCATCCCATACTAGAGTGCTGATTCAAATCCTGGCTGCTCTACTTCTAATCCAGCTCCCAGTGAATGTGCCTGGAAAAGAAGTGGATGATGGCCCAACTGCATGGTTCCTATCATCCACACAGGAGACCCAGATGGAGTTCCTGGCTCTAGGCTTCAGCCTGGCGCTGCCCCAGCTATTTTCAGCCATTTAGAGAGTGAACAGCAGACAGAGAAGCTTTCTCTCTCTGTCTCTCTGCCTTTCAAATAATTTTTTTTTTTTTTTGGACAGGCAGAGTGGACAGTGAGAGAGACAGAGAGAAAGGTCTTCCTTTACCGTTGGTTCACCCTCCAATGGCCGCTGCGGCCGGCCCACCGCACTGATCTGATGGCAGGAGCCAGATGCTTCTCCTGGTCTCCCATGGGATGCAGGGCCCAAGCACTTGGGCCATCCTCCACTGCACTCCCTGGCCACAGCAGAGATCTGGCCTGGAAGAGGGGCAATCGGGACAGAATCCGGTGCCCTGACCAGGACTAGAACCCGGTGTGCCAGCGCCGCAAGGCGGAGGATTAGCCTGTTGAGCCACGGCGCTGGCCCTCAAATAAATAGATTTTAAAACAATAAAAATAAATAATTTAAAAATTAACTGGAGTGTTACGTTGATATCAGCAGTAAAGTGCACATTCTAGCACTGAGACAAAAAAGGTTTTTAAAAAATTATTTAAAATTAATATACTGAAGTTAACTACTTACTGCATTTTATATCAAACATCCCTCACTTGCTATAAATATCAAATAATACACAATAAAAATACTTTGAAGACATTCACATTTTTCTTAAACATTCCATTAACAGATTTATACAAATCTTCCAATTATTGTCAAATGTAAAAACTTACCGAACCAACAGCACCAAACCCAGTATTGGTCTGCCCAAAAAGACTTGTTCCTGTTCCAAATGCTGTTCCAGCGCTGGTATTTGTAGCTGTCCCAAAAAGACCTCCAGGCTGTGAGGCTTGGGTTACTCCAAACAAACCCTGCAAAAAGTCATCTAGATTAAAAGATAGTCTATAACAGTTTTCTTAAAGTGTATTAAATTAACAGTTACCATGTAACCTTCTATGTCAGAAGTTATATATTTTACATAAAACATTTCTTCACAAAAAACGTGAAGTGTCCCCATTTTCAAAAAGAACAAAGAACTCAGAGCAGTTAAAAACTTGCCTCATGGGGGACTGGTGCTGTGGCACAGCTGGTTAAAGCCCATCCCATATGAGCACCAGTTCCAGTTCCAGTTGCTCCACTTCTGATCCAGCTCCCTAATGGGCCTGGGAGAGCAGCAGAAGATGGCTAAAGTCCCTGGGCCCCTGCACTCACATGGGAGACCTGGAAGAAGCTCTTGGTTCCTGGCTTCAGATCAGCTCAGCTCTGGCCACTGTGGCCATTTGAGGAGTGAACCAGCAGATGGAAGACCTCTCTCTCTGTCTCTGCCTTTCCCTCTCTGTAACAATGTCTTTTAAGTAAATTAATTAATGAGTTGGCAGGAGTAGATATTTCTATCAACATCTAAACTCTTTTGCTTCCAGGATGATAAGCTCCAAAATCCAGAGCATCTAATAAAATTTACATCAACATTTGTGCTCTAGAAGATGTCAGCAATGCAACACTGAAAACACAATGGTAGGAGGGTGCTTCATTTTTGAAAAGTTAAGGCCAAAATAATTGATCAATACCAGCCTGGGAAGTAGATTCTGAACCAAATAACTCAAAATAATCAGCTGAAAGTAAACTAGTATGAACAGAGGCAGGAGTACAATGTCAAAAACCCTTAATTCTAAGAGGGGGCATTCGGCACAGCAATTAAGAACTCGATTGGGATGGTCCCATCCCATACTGGAGTGTCTGATCCAAGTTCAGGTTCCTTCACTTCTCATCAAGCCTCCTGCTAATGTGCACCAAGAGAGGAAATAGGAGATAGCTCAAGAACCTGGGTCCCTGCCACTGACATGGGAGACTCAGACTAAGTACTAGGGGTCCTGGCTTCTGCCTGGCCTAGCCCTGCTTATTGTGGGCATTTGGACAGGGAAGCAGCCGACAGAATATCTGTTTCTCTGCCTTTCAAACAGCATGAAAATAAACAAATTTTTAAAAAGCTTTTAATTCTAAATGAGAAACTACACTCATTTCAAATGAGGAATGTCAGTATCATCCAATGTTTAACTAAGTGTTTTTATTTATGCTTCAGTTAATGAAGAAAACACTGTGCCAAAAGACTACTGCTGAATCAAGAGACTTCATTATATTGCTTTTTAAACAGCTTTGAGACATAATTTACATACCATAAAACTGAATCATTTACAGTAAACTATTCTATAGTCAGTGTTCTACAAACATTCCTTTATCTAAAGTTAGAAAATTATCATCTCAGAAAGAAATTCCAGACCCATTAGCAATCACTCTCCACCCCAAGGCAACCATTACTCAGTTTCAAAAATAAATAAATATTTTTTTATTTGAAAGGCAGAATGAACTTTGGTCTAAAGATCAACCCAGGGAGACACTAGGAGAACTGAGTCATTAGGAAATTACCATCCAGAATGTTAAAAGAACTAGATTAACTCTGAACTGAGTCTCTGACCTTGGGACTTCCAGCTTGGTCCCTGAAACTTTCAAATGACTCAAACATGGCATGGAACTGGCACCATTTTATCATACCTAAAAAGCCATTATCGAGATATGGAGCCACTTCTGTTGTGCTAGTACAAGAGCCTAAAAGGTTAAACTCTACTCCCTTCCCTCTTCAACTTCAGTCTTTGAAAAAAGAAGGCTTTGGCCGGCGCAGCGGCTTAACAGGCTGATCCTCCACCTTGCGGCACCAGCACACCGGGTTCTAGTCCCAGTTGGGGCGCCGGATTCTATCCCAGCTGCCCCTCTTCCAGGCCTGCTCTCTGCTATGGCCCAGGAAGGCAGTGGAGGATGGCCCAAGTCCTTGGGCTCTGCACCCGCATGGGAGACCAGGAGAAGCACCTGCTCCTGGCTTCGGATCAGTGCGATGAGCCGGCCGCAGCGGCCATTGGAGGGTGAACCAACAGCAAAAAGGAAGACCTTTCTCTCTGTCTCTCTCTCTATCCACTCTGCCTATCAAAAAAAATAAAAAAGAAGGCTTATTAAACTTTTCTCTACTTTCAAACTGGTTTATAAAATGTTAATTCCCTCTCTCTAAAATTTGGATGTATAACAATCTCACACATGACAATGCCAGAGTAACACGTCTTGTGCTAACTTGCTATAACTGGATACTGAGTTTAAAGGCTATCTCTCTCTTTCAGAGGTAAGATTATATGTCCCTGTTTTCCAGGTAGAGCCGTTTTATGGAAACAAAAAACAAAAAAAAAAGGGACTAAACTCTGCATTTGAAAGTTTTAAGTTGTTATACTAAAGCGATGCAACAAATTTGTCCAGAAAACTTATATTAATGCAAATGCCTGTCAATTCACATGGCTTATGCGCATCTTTTTTCCCCCAAGGAATAAAGATTTGTTCAAAGTGATTAACATACATTTGTGCTTGTGTTTGTGGGTCAGGATGTGTTATACTTACTCTTATCAGCTATTAAAAAGCATAAAAAGGTAATTTTGACTTAAAGATAAATAATTCAGTTAAAGGTATGGTATTCATTAATATCTGTAAGACTATTTACGTTTGTTAACAAGTTTTCCTAAATTGCTCATATATGATAAATGATTCAAGATTGTTTAAAAGTAAGTAAGGCTGATTCTATTTTCTTATAATCTGAAGATTGTTAAGGATTATTCCAAAATGTAAATCAAGAAAATCAGCAGGTGGGAGAAAAGGTTTCAAGCATGATAAAGTGTTCTTGGTGAGTAAGGTTATGGAAAAAAGAACTTTTTGGGCCGGCGCCGTGGCTCAACAGGCTAATCCTCTGCCTTGCGGCGCCGGCACACCGGGTTCTAGTCCCGGTCGGGGCACCGATCCTGTCCCGGTTGCCCCTCTTCCAGGCCAGCTCTCTGCTGTGGCCAGGGAGTGCAGTGGAGGATGGCCCAAGTGCTTGGGCCCTGCACCCCATGGGAGACCAGGAGAAGCACCTGGCTCCTGCCATCGGAACAGCGCGGTGCGCCGGCCGCAGCGCGCTACCGCGGCGGCCATTAGAGGGTGAACCAACGGCAAAGGAAGACCTTTCTCTCTGTCTCTCTCTCTCTCTCTCACTGTCCACTCTGCCTGTCAAAAAAAAAAAAAAAAAGAACTTTTTGAATACAAATGCTACCAATTTATTTTTCTTTGGTTGACACAGAATTAAAATCTGATCCTCTGTTAAAACAACACGGTTTTTGAAATACCTGTATATTAGTAAATATTTAGAAACAGTCAATCTCTAATTTTGAAATCCATTTAAAAACTGCAGTATCTCCTTTTAATAGTTTTTGTTCAATTGGCGACTGTCAGTTTTCTAGCCAGCCCCAAAAAGGTCTCTTTTCTTCCCTAGTTCTGATTCTGTTAAAAACTGTTCCAAGTTATGGGAAGGCTCTAACTCTTATATTCAAGGTTTTTATTTCTCATTTTGGTAACAGAACAGAGAGACATCAATTTTGTATTCCACTGAGGTAATCTTTGTATTCTGTCTCTCCTTAAATTCTGATTGTTTAAAAACAGTGGACTTTTGGGGCTGGTGCTGGGGTATAGTGGGTAAAGCTGCTGCCTGCAGTGCTGATATCCCATATGGATGCCAGTTCATGTCCTGGCTGCTCCATTTCCAATCTAGCTCTCTGCTATGGCTGGGAAACAGTATAAGATGGCACCACTCCTTGGGCCCTTACACCTGCATGGGACACCAGGAAGAAGCCCGTGGCTCCTGGCTTCAGATCAGCTCAGCTCCAGCCATTGTGGACAACTGGGGAGTGAACCAATGGATAGATCTCTTCCCCTTCAACCTTGTCCCATATCTCTGTAACTAATAAATAAATAAATCTTTTTTAAAAAGCTGATTTTCTTTTTTATTAAAAGAGTTATGGTTTGTCTATACTTATTCTAAAGTATTTGAGTAATCACTTTACAACAATAAAATCTGATCTATATTGTGTTATGATGTTAAGGGATCCTATTTCAACCAGGTATTTTAAGCATTCTTGGCATCTTTGACAGGTATTCAAAAAATTAAAGTTCAGGGTGGCACTCTGGCAGAGTATGTTAAGCCTCTACCTGGGAAGATAGGATCTCCACTTCCATTCCAGCTCCTTGCTAATGGCCGGGGAAAGCAATGGAAGATGGCCCAGCTTGGGCCCTTGCAACCACATAGGAGAGCCAGAAGAAGCTCCTGGGTCCTGGCTTCGGATCGGCCTGGCCCTGACTGTTACAGCAATTTGAGGAGTGAACCAGCTGACTGAAGATCTCTTTCTCTGTCTCTCCCTCTCTCAGTAACTGTGCCTCTCAAAGAAATAAATCTTTTTTAAAAAATTGAAAAAGCATCAAAGTCCTAAGTTCTCTGGACTTTGAGATTTCTAGTTGGGACCCTGGAAATGTCAAAAGATCTCTCTCTCGGGGCTGGCACTGTAGTGTAGTGGATAAAGCCACTGCCTACAGTGCTGGCATCCCATATGGATGCCAGTTTGAGTCTGGCTGCTCCACTTTCAATCCAGCTGTCTATTATGGCCTGGGAAAGCAGTAGAAGATGGCCCAAGTTCTTGGGTCCCTGCACCCACGTAGGAGACCCAGAAGAGGCTCTTGGCTTCGAATTGGCACAGCCCCAGCCACTGTGGCCATCTGGACCTTTCTCTGTCTCTGCCTCTCTGTAACTCTGCATTTCAAATAAGTAAAAGAAAAGCAGTTAAAAGATTTGAAGCTATTACTGAAACTGCTCTACTGTTCTGTCCTGTGTGTATGTTATATGTGTGCATATTGTATGTCTAAATGGGAAAATTTATTAAGAGCTCTGTTTTAATTGGCTTATAGATAAAAGAGCACACATATAAATTAAAACTGCTAAATCAACACAAAATACCTTTTTCACATGACCTAAATAAAATCTGATAGGTTTAAGTCCTTGACATGTTTGTGCTTGGGGTTTGCTGGTCAAACAAGTTATATTTGTGTTAGATACTTAAAAAATGTTTCCAAGTACATGTACTCTTGTCTTAAAATTTATAGAAGGCATTGGACCTTTGATAAATGTTTTCAAAAGTTGTTGACAGTGAAAATTGCTCGTTAAGTTTGGATTTGCTGCTTTTTTTTTTTTTTTAAAGATTTATTTATTTATTTAGAAGGAAGAGTTAAAGAGAAGCAGAGGCAGAGGTAGAGAGAGATCTTCCATCCACTGGTTCACTCCCCAAATAGTCGCTATGGCTGGAGCCATTGTACAAATATTTTTTGTACATGCAGGTAGAATGGATGGGGCTGTAATCATTTGATGTCAAGTTATTGAGAGTAAGCAATCTGGAAGGCCTGATTTATTCTCTCATTTTCCATCTATTTTCTTCAAGATGGGAAACTAACTATTCTGAAGGAGTCTCTATCAGGATGTACAGTTTGAATCCTCAGACCTTATAAAATGGATGCCCAATCTTTTAATGGAATAATGCTTGGCCACCAAGAAAACCAAATAACATAGCCAAAAAAAAGGAGAGCTTACATAATGATACGTTTTTATACCTAGATTTATTTTGCCATGGGCATAGTAAACAAGCAAAACCTACCTTTTTGAACCAAACTAAGGGACAGATAAAAAGTTTAATGACTTCAAAATTTATAGATAGGTTGGTCATCAACTTTGATCTTTTTTCTTTTTCTGTGCTTGTCATATATTTTTTTAAAATATTTTATTTATTTATTTATTTTAGAGATAGAGTTACAGACAGTGAGAGAGAGAAACAGAGAGAAAGGTCTTCCATCTGCTGGGTCACTCATCAAATGGCCGCATTGGCTAGAGCTGAGCCGATCCAAAGCCAGGAGCCAGAAGCTTCTTTTGGGTCTCCCATGCGGGTGCAGGGGCCCCGTGTGGGATGCTGGCACCACAGAAAGATTAACCTACTGTGCCACAGCGACAGCCCCCTCTGCCTTTCAAATAAATAAAATTTAAAAATAGTAATTTCTCTAAGAACTTTTTTTTTTATATAAGTAGCAATTATTGCATATGGCTCTGGGTGTTTCTAGGTGGCAAATTTTAACCCACCAACTAGCTCTTTCTTATTGATGACAAACATACACTCAGAAAGTATGTATGACCTGCTCAACAACCTGGGCTAAAATACTAACTTCCTGAACTCTTTTTTTTGAGAGGCAGAGTGGATAGTGAGAGAGAGAGACAGAGAGAAAGGTCTTCCTTTTTGCCGTTGGTTCACCCTCCAATGGCCGCTGCGGCCGGCGCAGCTCACTGATCCGAAGCCAGGAGCCAGGTGCCTCCCCTGGTTTCCCATGCTGGTGCAGGGCCCAAGGACTTCCCGGGCCATAGCAGAGAGCTGGCCTGGAAGAGGGGCAACCGGGATAGAATTCGGCGCCCCAACCAGGACTAGAACCCAGTGTGCTGGTGCCGCAAGGTGGAGGATTAGCCTGTTAAGCCACGGCGCCGGCCCTGAACTCTTAACAATACTAGTTTCTGGGGCCAGTGCTTTGGCAGAGCAGGTTAAAGCGCTGGCCTGCATCTCACATAGCCTGGGAAAGCAGTAGAAGATGGCCCAAGTGAGACTCAGAAGAAGTTCTTGGCTCCTGGCTTCGGATCAGCTTAGCTCTGGCTGTCTTGGCCATTTGGAGAGTGAATCAGCAGATAGAAGACCTTTCTTCCTCTAACTCTTTCAAATAAATAAAATAAATCTTTAAAAAAAAGAATACCAGTTTCATGTGATTAGAGGTCCCGTTACTTAGCATGTAAGACCTGGCATTAACTAACAATTGGTTTTCCTTACCATGGTGTTGGTGCTTGGCTGTCCTAAGGTGCTGGTATTACCAAAGGAAAAACCAGTGTTCTGGGTGGTTGTGGCCTGACCAAATGGTTTGCTGAAGAGACTGGTAGTCTGCTGATTAGGTTGGCCAAAGAGACCACCTGGATTTGTCCCAAATCCAGTTGTACCTTTCAGGAGGAAAAAAAAGGAAAGGAGAAAGAAATTTAAAAACCAATAATAAGCTATAAACACACACACAAATTCACTTTAAACTGGCTACTACAACATTCTTGTATGTATTATATCAAAACTATTCTACATTTGCTACTTGATAACCATTTCAATTTCCACTCTGCAACTAATTCCAAATTTGTTTAAAATTTAGTTTCTACAATAACATCTTGATCTCAAGAACCTTGGCTTAGCTAAATGCTCTTCCTTTGTAAGCTCACAGCATCCTTCTTAAAAGATAATATAGTAAACGTTTATGTATTTTAACCTTTTTAGACCAAGTTATTCTTGAGAACAGATGTTTTTTCTTTATATCAATATAACCAGCATAGGGTTTAATATACAGTATCAAAATATGAATATGTGCTAACCTAATTCACAGGTTACCAAGATGGAAAAGAATATTAAATATAACTTAGATAATATGCCTTTACATGTATATGTGCACAAATCTCTCTGTCTAGTAGGCTATAAAAAAATTCACTTTTGCTGGTAGCTATAGTAAACTGTTGACCTGGACAGGGTAGAGTGAAAGAAGAGACCTTCAGTTCTACAATTGTTTCATTTCATGAATGTTGCATCATGTATGTGAATTACTTCTGCAAAAACAATGATTTTTATAAAGTTATCTAGTCATCATTCTGAATTCCCGTTTCATATTCTACATTAAACCAATCCATCAGCAAACCCGACTCATTCTTTCCTTTAAAAAAAAAAACCCTTCCAGTGTACCATCCTCATTTATCTTATGTGTTTTGACCAATAATTTTCTAACTAATTTGTTTCCACCTTAACCCCTTATAACCTACACTTAACATAGTAGCTTTCTGGATGTTCCTTCACTCATAATCATGACTTATCTTTCAAAAACAACTCTAATGGCTTCCCAAATCAAATAAAATTTAAGTCTTGATATTAGCTCAGTAATATTCGTCCTATAAAACATGATTCCCATATCCCCTGGTACTTTCCCAGAAATCTGAACAATTTGCTCCTTCACCTGCTTTGGACAGATCACAGCCTAAATACCATCTTCTCAAGTGAAGCCCTCTTTAACCATGTTCATTTAAAACTGTATTTCTCCTCAGCTCCAGCAGGAAACTGGATCTGAGGCACATACCAAGCACTCCCCATGCCTCCATTATCCTTGAATAAATTTTCTACATAGCATTTATCAAAAAATGACAAATATGTTCTACTTTTAGTTATCTGTCTCTCCTCAATATGATCCGGTATGATGTCAAGTGCTTACTAGTTCCAAAGGCAGTTTTGTTCTGACCGTATGAAAAGCCTGAATTAGTAGTGGAGGAGCTGAAGAGTCCCGTGGCACTGGATGTGGCTGGAGAAGACCCAAACAAGCCAGTCGTGGTGCCTGCTCCTACTTGGTTCTGTGGGCCTTTCCGATTAGCCTGATAATCCTCTAAACGAAGTTCCTGAAGGAAAACGTATTTCCAATCTTATTATGAAGCCAAGAATGTTTTTTAGGAGGCTAAATACTTCAATTTAGTATTCAAGATCTATGTTCTCACAGGAGCTATCACTAAAACAGAAAACTACACAATGGTATTAACTTAATAACATTACAGAAAAACATATCTGAATAAATATTAAAAATCTGCATTACAATTATCACAAAGCTACAGGTCAAAGAGCCAATCACATCTCAATTTTAAGTTTACGATACAAACAATAAATATTTTCTTTCAATAGAACACATGTAACAATCTTATCTACCCTACCAATAAATATAAAAGTTACAAGTTAAAAGATGGAAGGCTCTGGGGAGTTCAGTAAACTTAGGGAAAGGAACGAAGTCCAACAATTTTGTCTCCTAATTTAGAGTTTCTGTACATGCCAATAAAGCAAGCACAATTTGGGATGTAAGAAAAATTAAATACTACAATCAGAAATGACAGCCAAAATGTTGAACAATTATTGAGCAATGAGAATGAAAACACTGAGTTTATGCAGCGATAAGAATGAGAATATGAGAATCACAACACTGAAAGACAGAAATGGGACCAGTGTTTGTGGTGCAATGCATTAAGCTGCCATCTGTGACACCAGCACCCCAGCACCCCATAGCTGCTAGCTACTCAACTTCTGATCCAGCTCCCTGGAAAGCACGCCATGAAGCAGCAGAGGATGACTCCATATGCTTGGGACCCTGATGCCTTTATGGAAGACCTGGTCAGAGCTCCAGGCTTCTGGCTTTGGCCTGGTTGTGCCACAGCTGTCACAGCCATTTAGGGAATAAGCTAGTGGATGGAGGAGCTTTCTCTTCGGTCTCTACCTCTCTCTCTGTCATTTCGGCTTTCAGATAAATACGTCTTTTTTATTTTTTAAAGATTTATGCATTTATTTGAAAATCAGAGAAAAGGAGAGGCAGAGAGAGGTCTTCCATCTGCTGGTTCACTCCCCAGTTGGCTGCAACAGCAGTAGGTGCATCAATCCAAAGCCAGAAGCCAGGAGCTTCTTTAAGGTCTCCCACACAGGTGCAGGGGCCTAAGCACTTAGGCCATTGTCTACTGCTATCCCAGGCCATAGCAGAGAGATATGCATCAGAAGAGGAGCAGCTGGGACTCAAACTGGCGCCCACATAGATGCCAGCACTGCAGGCATGCCTTTACCTGCTACACCACAGCGCTGACCCCCAAAACATTTTAAAAACTTGCTTTAGGGGTATTATTCTGCATTTTATTTTTACTTACCTCTAGAGACTTGCTTTCATATTCTTTCATAGCAGTAATACACTGGTGCTTGGTACTTATGTTAGTGCTTACTCCAGCTTTGACCATAGTATCTGTACCAGTTGGAGGCTGCAAAGGAAAACAAAGACAAATTTCTAAGTCCAAGCTTAACATACCTACTCTCACAGATACAATTCTTCAACAATTGAACTCTAAAACTAGTTTCTAAGGTCTTTTATAAAACGTTATTTTCAGGAGCTGGTGCTGTGGCACAGCAAGTTAAAGCCCTGAGCTGCAGGGCCGGCATCCCATATGGACGCCAGTTTGAGTCCTGGCTGCTCTACTTCTGATCCAGCTCCTTGCTAATATGCATGGGAAAAGCAGCTGAGGATGACCCAAGTCCTTGGGCCCCTGTACCCACATGGGAAACCTGAAAGAAACTCCTGGCTTCAGATCAGCTCAGCTCTGGCCATTGCAGCCATTTGGGGAGTGAACCTGCAGATAAAAGACCTTTCCCTCTCCCTCTCTCCCTCTCTCTGTAACTCTTTCAAATAAATAAATCTTAAAAAAAAAAAAAAAAAAAAAAAGGTGGCTTCAGGGTCCAGTGATGTCGTGTAGCAAGTAAAACCAACACCTGTAACATCAGCATCCCATATGGGCACTGGATCGAGCCCTAGCTACTCTACTTTCAATCCAGCTCTCTGATAATGCACCTAAGAAACAGTGGAGGATGGCCCAAGTCCTTGGGTCCCTGCATCCACATGGGGCATCTGGAAAACGCTCTTGGCTTGGAACTGACCTAGCCCTGGCTTTTGAAAGATTTGTAACTCTTTCAAATAAACAAAATAAATCTTTAAAAAAATGGTTTCAAAAGTGCTTAAAGATTTTGCATTTTTTATTTTATGATTTTATAAAGATAAGCAGCTTTACCCACTATGCCACAGTGCCAGCCCAAATATTTCTGCATTTCTAATCTTTCCCTAGACCAAAGTTATCTGAATAAATCAATCTCAACAACAAAGTTATCAAACTCAGAGTAATCCCATAACCCAGGCAATCTAACTATATGCTAAGTATATATAAGAAAGCTTTATACAAAACAAACATTAAAACCTCTACACCTAACTTCTATCAATTATTCTACCTGAAATGTGTTTTATAATTGTGTTGCTTTTGAGAAATACAGAAGCCTGTACTTCCCCTACAGCTTTATAAAGAATAATCATAATATGTAACTAGATTCCTATTTGTATTGCTTTCTAACCTACATTTTTTTCTTTAGATTTATGTATTGATTGTTAAAGAGAAAAAGAGAGAGACAGAGATAGAGAGACCTTCCATCTACTGGTTCACTCTCAAGATGAATGCAACAGCCAGGGATGGGCCAGGCAATTCCAGGAGCCAGGAGCTGCAACAAGGTCTCCCACTGTGGGTAGCAGGAGCCCAAACATTTGGGCCATCTTCCACTGTTTTTCCCAGACCACTAGTAGGGAGCTGGATCAGAAAGTGGAGCAGCCAGGACACAAATTGGTACCCACATAGAATGCCAGTGACCCAGGCTCCTACTTTACCTGCTGAGCCATAACGCTAGCCGCCTCAACTACTGGACATTCATCAGTATTTTTCTCTATCACTTATATTTAACTTTTTTTTTTTTTTAAACTTTAAGGATTTTAAGCTTAGTATTAGAGGCCAGTGTTGTTGTGCAGTGGCTTCAGCCACCTCCTGGGACATAGGCATCCTGGTTGAGTACAGGTTGGAGTCCTGGTTTCTTCACTTCTGAATCAAATCCCTGCTCATTCGCCTGGGAAAGCAGAAGACAGCCCAAATGTTTGTACCCTGTCATCTACATGGGAGACCCAGACGAAGCTCCTGGCTTCAGCCTGGCCCAGCCCTGGTTGTTGTGGCCATCTTGGGAGTGAACCAATAGACAGAAGATCTCTCTGTTTCACAGTGTCACTCCCTCTCTCACTGTAACTCAGCCTTTCAAATAAATAAATAAACCTTAAAAAAATAAATAAATGTAATATTATGAATTAAACATATTTATTTATTTGAAAGGCAGAGTTTCAGACAGAAAGATATTCCAACCAACGGTTCACTTTCCAAAGAGCCACCAATGGCCGGGGCTGCACCAGGCCAAATCCAGGGGCCTGGAACTCCACCAGAGTCTCCCACATGGGTGTAAAGGGCAAAGGACTTGAGCCATCTTTTGCTGCTTCCTCAGGCACGTGGATTGAGAGTAGAGCAGCTAGGACATCAACTGACACTAACGTGGGATGTCAGCATCACAGGCAGAGGCTTAACCTCCTACCAGGGGCCGGAGCCATAGCGCACTAGGTTAATCCTCCACCTATAGCACTGGCATCCCATATGGGCGCTGGTTCTAGTCCTGGTTGCTCCTCTTCCAGTCCAGCTCTCTGATGTGGCCTGGGAAAGCAGAAGAAGAGCACTCAATTGCTTGGGCCCTTGCACCCATGTGGGAGACCTGGAAGAAGCTCCTGGCTCCTGGCTTTGGATCTGTGCAGCTCCAGCTGTTGCGGCCATTTGGGGAGTGAACCAACAGGAGGAAGACCCTTCTCTCTGTTTCTCTCACTGTCTGTAATTTGACCTGTCAAATAAATAAATCAAAAAAAAAAAAAACAAAAAACAAAAAACAAAAACAAACAAAAAAAACCTCCTATACCAGAACACTGGCGCCTTGCAATAATTTTTCTTTAGCTTGACTATTTTCTTTATTTCTATAAATAATAGGATGATTTAGAGGCCAAATTAAATTCAAATTCTACTTTAAACAAGCTAATATAATCAAACTTGTGAATACAAATTTACTTGGTGAAAGCCTAATTCTTTTTTATTTTTTTATTTTATTATTATTATTTTTTTTTGACAGGCAGAGTGGATAGTGAGAGAGAGAGACAGAGAGAAAGGTCTTCCTTTTTGCCGTTGGTTCACCCTCCAATGGTCGCTGCAGCCAGCACATCTCGCTGATCCAAAGCCAGGAGCCAGGTGCTTCTCCTGGTCTCCCGTGCGGGTGCAGGGCCCAAGCACTTGGGCCATCCTCCACTGCCTTCCCGGGCCATAGCAGAGAGCTGGCCTGGAAGAGGGGCAACCGGGATAGAATCCGGCACCCCAACCGGGACTAGAACCCGGTGTGCCAGCGCCGCAAGGCGGAGGATTAGCCTGTTAAGCCATGGCGCAGGCCTGAAAGCCTAATTCTTATATACAGTAGAATTTTGATTTATGTTCCACAACTTTTGCATTCTATTATACAAGTAATTATAGATTTTCCTTTTTTTTTTTTTTTAAGATTTATTTTATTTATTTGAAAGAGTTACAGAGAGAGGTGGAGACAGAGAGGTCTTCCATCTGCTGGTTAACTCCGGAGCTGACTCGATCTGAAGCCAGGAGCTTCTTCCGGGTCTCACACATGGGTGCAGGGACCCAAGCAATTGGGCCACATTCTACTGCTATCCCAGGCCATAGCAGAGAGCTGGATTGGAAGAGGAGCAGCCGGGACTAGAACCGATATCCACATGGGATTCCAGTGCTTCAGGCCAGGGCTTTAACCCACTGTGCCACAATGCCAGGCCCAGATTTTGCTTTTAAAATATCTTTCAGAAAGAAAAAACTAGGGCCGGCGCCGTGGCTCACTTAGTTAATCCTCTGCCTGTGGCGCCGGCATCCCATATGGGTGCCAGATTCTAGTCCCGGTTTCTTCTCTTCCAGTCCAGCTCTCTGCTGTGGCCCAGGAAGGCAGAGGAGGATGGCCCAAGTGCTTGGGCCCTGCACCCTCATGGGAGACCAGGAGGAAGCACTTGGCTCCAGGCTTCGGATCAGCGCAGCGCGCCAGCCGTAGCAGCCATTGGGGAGTGAACCAATGGAAGGAAGACCTTTTCTCTGTCTCTCTCTCTCACTGTCTAACTCTGCCTGTCAAATGAAAAAAAAAGAAAGATGTACATAATGGGAAGAGAAACAATTCAACCTGGAAACAAACACACAAGTGAGAAAGAAATATATTTCCACAAAATTTGGAAGAAAATACATACATTAAATTTAATAGTAGTTCCAGTAGGAGCAGCTGTAAAACTACTAGGGCCAAAGAGTGAGCCAGAGGTGCTACCAAAGGGGTTAGAGGTGGTATTTGTAGTTCCAAACAGTCCCCCACTGCTAGTACTTGTTCCAAAATCTGTAAATTAGAAAAAACAAATCAGAATTAAAACAGTAGCAATTTAAGAATCTATAAGATACCCTGAAATTGGGTGGTAGTGCTAGAGCAGCAGTATTCTCAATTTCTCTCATTTCTACTTTTCTCAAGACTAAACACTGAATGAAATTATCTTTAACAGACTTCATGACAGGGGTCACCATACGTTTTATTTACACATACTAATACATAAAAAATGTAAAGCATATAAGTGGTCTCATATCAGGGCAATCAAATATAGGTTAATGTAAAATTAGACCCCCCCCCCAACTTAGAAAAATTAGCAGGCACTGTCAATGCTTTTCTAAAAGTTAATAAATAACAGATCTTCTCATTACTCACCTTTCCAAAAGGCTAAGTTTTAAAACACTACTACATATCAGTGAAAATATTTGTTATGTAGGGCACGTATTTCTCAATATGAAAATGCTACTCATACAGAAGTTATACAAATGGTGTCAGAGATGTCACAGGAGGTGTAACCTGCTACACCATAAAACACCAGTCCCAGGCACATCTCTTTTGAATTAGACTTTAGATTACATTTTGTATGGTCATGGTTAAGTATTTCAACACCCCCAGAAACAACTTTAACTGTGGAAAATATTGATAGATGGCTAACTGTTCATCCTGCCTACTCTTGTATTGTATGAGAGAGCTGAGGGAATAGGAAAGCATCACCCATCACCTCATCAACTAGTAGTGGCTTACTCAAAGTACTGTGTGCATGGTCCCCAGACCTCGTTTTAACCTAAAAAAGTCATCAATTAAAAACATCTGGGGCCGGCTCCGTGGCTCACTTGGTTACTCCTCCACCTGCAGCGCCGGTATCCCATATGGGTACTGGGTTCTAGTCCTGGTTGCTCCTCTTCCAGTCCAGCTCTCTGCTGTGGCCCGGGGAGGCAGTGGAAGATGGCCCAAGTGCTTGGGCCCTGCACCCGCATGGGAGACCAGGAGAAGAACCTGGCTCTGGCCATAGCAGCCATTTGGGGAGTGAATCAACGGAAGGAAGACCTTTCTGTCTCTTTCTCTTTCACTATCTATAACTCTACCTTACAAAACAAAACAAACAAACAAAAAAAAAAACAAAAAAAAAACACACACACACACACACAAAAATCTCCAGGGACAAGGAATAAAGAAGTAACCGTGGCCGGTGTCGTGGCTTAACAGACTAATCCTCCGCCTTGCAGCACCGGCACACCAGGTTCTAGTCCCGGTTGGGGCGCTGGATTCTATCCCGGTTGCCCCTCCTCCAGGCCAGCTTTCTGCTGTGGCCCGGGAAGGCAGTGGAGGATGGCCCAAGTCCCTGGGCCCTGCACCCACATGGGAGACCAGGAGAAGCACCTGGCTCCTGGCTTCGGATCAGCGAGATGCGCCGGCCGCAGCGACCATTGGAGGGTGAACCAACGGCAAAAAGGAAGACCTTTCTCTCTGTCTCTCTCTCTCTCACTATCCACTCTGCCTGTCAAAAAAAAAAAAAAAAAAAAAAAAAAAAAAAAAAGAAGTAACCATGTCATGTCCAATATTTGTCTCTTCCTGTTCTGGTCTCTACACCAAATGTGAAACAGCATCGAGAAGAAGGTGCCTCTGAAAACACTGTCGATCACAACACATTCCTTCTCAAAATTCTTGTGTTTTGACACAAATGATGGCATCTCATCTAGCTTTCCTTCCTGTCTCCATCCATTCTATGGCAGCACCCCTATCTCTGCATATTCCTTAAATAATAATGCTTCTCAAATTCCTACCCTAAGAGAGATGTACAAATTCTGCTCTCCAGCCTATTTAAACTTTTCAATACAGTTGCAGATTTCTCTCAGTTCATATTTTTGCCATTTAATGGGAGGAGATAAGTGAACATAGAGAAAAGAAGATGGAACAGATTCAATAAGCAAGCAAAATTGTTAGAGGCACAAATCCAGTGATATACTACTTACTGCCAAAGCCAGTTGGTTTATTTTGTGCAAAGGCATTGTTTTGGGATGAGAAAAGACTGGTCCCTGTGCTTGCAGTTCCAAACAAGCTATTTGACGTTCCTGTTGATGTACCAAACCCAAAGCCGGTGCTTGTGGAGGTAGCTGGCTGGCTAAATGAATTGGTACCAAATAATCCTCCTGGGGAAGACATGGATGGTGAAAGTTAAATTGACAAGTTACAGCCACTAAATGAAGTTCTATCCCAGCAATATTGCAAATAATGCCCCTACCTGGTTTGGTCTGTGAGTTTCCAAATAGGCCTCCAGTATTGTTGCTAGAACCAAATGCAGATGTTCCAAATGCTCCTCCACTAGTAGTACCAAAGCCAGTATCTGGAAGAAAAAAAATACAAAGTAAATCAGAATTTAGAATAAAATCTGATCAGGTTACTGAATAAAAAATATTTCTTAATATTCTGCATTTGAATTAAGATCACTAATCTAACTCTAAAACATTCCCCTCCCCTCCAAAAAAATGAAATAAAACAAGGACCTAGACAAAAAGTTCTCAAAGAGGTCAGGAGACACCTGAAACATTTCCTCCATTATTATTTTTATTACGTATGATAGTGGTCTGGTAGGTTTTGCTTTATAAAAAATCTTCATCAGTTAGAAAGTTTCTGAAATTCGCATTATTCTCTCACATGTTCCCATCTCCCCAAAAAAGAGGAAGATAAAAACAAGCATGGGAAATTGCTAATTGCTATAGCTGGGAGATAAAATTTTTAGCAAAAAGTTTACAAGTGAGTAACAGCTGTGACAGGCAGCTAGTGTCCTGTACAATACTGAGTGGGAGGAGAGGTGGACCTGAGGGATGACAGGGAATAGAGACTTTGTTATTTTAATACTTCTATTTCTCAATGTCACATCTTTTTCACACAAATCCCAGTGCAGTTATTCAGTAACTGCACTGTAGATTTCAACATCAAAACACTTATTTTTTTATCTAAAAATTAGTAAAAAATTTTTAATTTTCAGCTAAAAGAATCAAACAATACAAATATTTTAAGGATCTTCTCTATGGCTTATCAGAAAGTCATGAAAATTTAGAGCTAATTTATATTTTGTTATAAAGTTTCAACATCTTATCCTTTTCATGTTTTCAAAGAAACTTTTGTTATACAAAGTATAAATAAAATTCCTATCTAAAGCTATCAGAGTGGATTTGTTCTTAATAGAAGAGGTTAATTAAGATGCTTTTCCCTTTTGTTATTTTTTTAAACTTACTTTGCCCAAATGTTGAAGTTGTGCCAAATCCACCTGTGCCACCCCCAAAGGGTGTTCCAAATGATTTATTAAACATCTTCAAAATGAGTCTTCACTTCAGGATGCTGGAAAGGAAAAAAAAAATCATTCTTTCTAAAGACACATAAATGGAATTTTCAGAAAAATCTTTCATTCTACAAACTTCAACCTACTCAAACAATATGACATACTATCATTCAACAGCCTAAAAGTCTGTATGATAAAATAAATCTTACTAAACATTCTTTAATCTACATTGCTCCTAAGCTGAACAGTACCATAATGTAAGCTTAAAAACTCTGAATCTTGAGCCGGCGCTGCGGCTCACTAGGCTAATCCTCCGCCTTGCGGCGCCGGCACACCGGGTTCTAGTCCCGGTCGGGGCACCGATCCTGTCCCGGTTGCCCCTCTTCCAGGCCAGCTCTCTGCTGTGTGGCCAGGGAGTACAGTGGAGGATGGCCCAAGTGCTTGGGCCCTGCACCCCATGGGAGACCAGGAGAAGCACCTGGCTCCTGCCATCGGAACAGCGCGGTGCGCCGGCCGCAGCGCGCCTACCGCGGCGGCCATTGGAGGGTGAACCAAAGGCAAAAAGGAAGACCTTTCTCTCTATCTCCCTCTACTGTCCACTCTGCCTGTCAAAAATAAATTAAAAAAAAACAAACAGATAAAGCCGCCTACATGGGCGGCTATATGGGCGCCTATATGGGCGCTGGCTCCAGACCCGGCTGCTCTACTTCTGATCCAGCTCTCTGCTATGGCGTTAGAAGATGGCCCAAGTCCTTGGGGCCCTGCATCCACATGGGAAACCCGGAAGAAGCTCCTGGCTTTGGATCGGCGCAACTCCGGCTGTTGAGGCCAATTGGGAAGTGAATCAGTGGATGGAAGTCCTCTGTCTCTCTACCTCTCCTTCTCTAACTCTTTCAAATAAATTAAATAAATCTTAAAAAAAAAAAAAAAAAAAAAAAAAAAAACTGAATCTCACCAACAATCATCTATGTCAAACACTGTTTTCTGACCTTTTGTTTTAAAACCAAGCCTCCTTTAAATAAATAACACAAGTCTACTAGGCTAGATTTTGATATGACCACCTAGAAGGCTTTACAATGTAACCATCAAAAATCACAATCATATCTGCTATCCAATCACCTGCAAAACTAAAATTTTTCTCAGGCTGTTTTCCACAGTTTGTATTATAAAAAGATTTTGCTCCAAGGGCCGGCGCCATGGCTCACTAGACTAATCCTCTGCCTTGCGGCGCCGGCACCCTGGGTTCTAGTCCCAGTCGGGGCACCGGATTCTGTCCCGGTTGCCCCTCTTCCAGGCCAGCTCTCTGCTGTGGCCAGGGAGTGCAGTGGAGGATGGCCCAAGTACTTGGGCCCTGCACCCCAAGGGAGACCAGGATAAACACCTGGCTCCTGCCATCGGATCAGCGCGGTGTGCCGGCCGCAGCGCGCCAGCCGCGGTGGCCATTGGAGGGTGAACCAACGGCAAAAAGGAAGACCTTTCTCTCTGTCTCTCTCTCACTGTCCACTCTGCCTGTAAAAAAAAAAAAAAAAAAAAAAAAAAAAAAAAAGATTTTGCTCCTAATTTTTGTGCTATAAAATATAGTTTTTCCAATTATGCATGACCCTCCTCCCATCTCTAAATCTTAGAGATTCCTGTACCCTGTCATTCTCTTTGAGACTATTCACAAGGCTGGTGCTGTGGTGTCGCAGGAAAAGCTGCCGCCTAAAATGCCAGAATCTTATCTCATTACTGAAAAATAAATGATGAGAGCCCAATGTTGTGGCAGGTAAAGCCTCTGTTCATGTCCCAGCTCTTCCACTTCTGATCTAGCTCTCTACTACTGGCCCAGAAAAAGCGTCAGAGGACAGCCCAAGTATTCTGGCTTCTGGCCTAACCATGTGGGAGATCTTGATGAAACTCCTGGCTCCGGGCCTTGGCCTGGCTCAGCCCTGGCTGTTGCGGTCATCTAGGGAGTCAACTGGAAGGTGGAAGATCAATCTCTTGTCTCCTATCTAACTCTTGCAAATTATTAAATAAATCTAAAAGAAAAAAAGATCACTACATGAAGTGTAGCCTCTAGTTTTAAGGACATGCTTTAAACTAGAGCCTTTTCAAAATACAAACATCTACATCCCAACTCTAGACATTTTGTTACAGTGTCTGCAGAATGAGAAGTCTGGCAGGACAGGGGAGAGGGGCACTGGCCTCTGCCAGTTAATTCTGATTAGGCCTTCTAGAACTATGGTTTTAAGTAAGTTTTGTTTAAATCAAAGAAGTTAGTTAATTCCTGGGTACTGGGATAAAGAACTAAGTGAATTTTTTTTCTAGGAAATTTTAGGGGTGAGAATGTCAGTTTTTAAAAAGCATCACATGGCCGGTGCCGTGACTTAACAGGCTAATCCTCCGCCATGCGGCACCGACACACCGGGTTCTAGTCCCGGTCAGGGCGCCGAATTCTATCCCAGTTGCCCCTCTTCCAGGCCAGCTCTCTGCTATGGCCCGGGAAGGCAGTGGAGGATGGCCCAAGTCCCTGGGCCCTGCACCCGCATGGGAGACCAGGAGAAGCACCTGGCTCCTGGCTTCGGATCAGCGAGATGCACCGGCCGCAGCGGCCATTGGAGGGTGAACCAACGGCAAAAAGGAAGACCTTTCTTTCTGTCTCTCTCTCTCACTATCCACTCTGTCTGTCAAAAAAAAAAAAAGTAAAAAAAATAAAATAAAAATAAAAAGCATCACAGATTAAGAGATAGCCTCGGGGCCAGCACCGTGACTCACTTAGTTAATCCTCCGCCTGCAGCGCCGGCATCCCATATGGGTGTCGGTTCTAATCCTGGCTGCTCCTCTTCCAGTCCAGCTCTCTGCTGTGGCCCAGGAGGGCAGTGGAGGATGGCCCAAGTGCTTGGGCCCCTGCACCCGCATGAGAGACCAGGAGGAAGCACCTGGCTCCTGGCTTCAGATCGGCACAGTTCCAGCTGTAGCGGCCATTTTGGGGGGTGAACCAACGGAAGGAAGACCTTTCTCTCTGTTTCTCTCTCACTGTCTATAACTCTACCTATCAAATAAATTAAAAAAAAAAAAAAGAGAGAGAGAGAGAGACAGCCTCAACTTTTCCAGTGTTGCATAAAATGTCAGGTGTTGTAACACCTGGATGTGTTGATAGGATACTAGAACACTGTAGAGAACATTTCAATGTATTTTATATACATATTTTTTTTTAAGGTTTTATTTATTTATTTCAGAGGTAGAGTTAAAGAGAGAGCAAGAGACAGAGAGAAAGGTCTTCCATATGCTGGTTCATTCCCCAAATGGCTGCAACAGCAGGAGCTGAGCCAATACATAGCCAGGAGCTTCTTCTGGGTCTTCCACGAAGGTGCAGGAGCCCAAACACTTGGGACATCTTCTACTGCTTTCTCCAGGCTGTAAGCAGATTGCTAGATCAGAAGAGCAGCAGCAGGGACACAAACTGGAGCTTCTTCCATGCTTTCCTAGGCCATAAGCACAGAGCTGGATAGGAAGAAGAGCAGCCCTGACATGAATTGGTGCCCATATGGGATGCAGGCACCACAGGCAGAGGCTCAGTCTATTATGCCACAGCACCGGCCCCATTAAACTCTTCTTAATCATCTCTAGGAATAGTAATCTGTTTATGAACATCTGACATCTTCTGTACAGCTGACAGGTCAGAATTCAAAAGCTGCGTTAAGCGGCAGAGTTTGGTCCAACAGTTAAGATGATGCTTGCACCACTTACGAGTGCTTTGAGTTCAAGTCCCAGCTCTATTTCTGATTTCAGCTTCCTGCTAATGTGCACCCTGGGAGGCAGCAGGTGACGGTGAGTACTTGGGTCCCTGCCACCCATGTAGGAGACCCACACTGAGTTCTAGCCTCCTGGCTTTCACTGGCCCAGTCCTGGCTGCTGTGAGCATCTTACTAATGATTCAGTGAATGGAAGAGCTCTCTGCCTCTCTCTCTTTCTTCATTTCACAAAAATGAAAATAAATTTCAAAAAATAAAAAATAAAAGATTTAACTGAAAGCTGAGTAATTTTTTTTCTGTGAAACTCATCTTTATAAAACCTTTAGTGTTAATTTGGGTTTCAGCAGCACTAAATTCTACAGGCAATAGGCTCCACAGTTCCTAACAATCAAATTTTGACTTTCAGTAATCATATCCTACACAGAAATCTAGCATTATACACATATGTCACAAGGTGATTTTAAGTGGTAATAAATATCCTTGCAAACATCTCACCATTACAAACAATTTTACATATGCTCTCAACAAACATTGAAAGGTTGTTATCATACATTACCACTTGTATTTTACAGATGACAAAAAAGAAGCAAGCAAGTATTTAGCAAGTTTTCCAAGGTCAAAGTGGTAAGTGATAAAGTCCCAGTTTAACTAACTTAACTTCTAACTTCCCATGGAAACCCTCAATCCTAGAAAGATAATAAGAACATGTGCAGTAAATTAACAAAATTCACCTGCTCCAGATCCAAGAACAAGGGACAATACAGAGAGCAAATCCAACTCAGTTTGAAGAAAAAAGCTGCTCACTCAAACTCAGCCTATGGTCTTATTTCTGGCAAGGATGAGTTTGGCTTAGTGTTATTTAACGTTTTGGCTTAACTTTTCTTTGATTCAATGTCTGTCTCTAATCTTGCCTTTGCCAAACCTCCTCTTAATTCAGACTTCAAAACCTAACTCAAATTTCTGTTATTTCTTCTATAAGCCATCTAACTACCTCTGGCAATCAGTCATCCTCTGAATTTCCATAGCACATTTTAATTTCTTTGTACTTATCTTGACCCTCACTCTCTATACTAGACTGACTCAAACAATAATTGCATAGATCGTCCTTAAGACTGAGGCTCAGGGCTGATGCTGTGGCACAGCAGATAAAGCCACTGCCTTACCCACTGCCTGCAGTGTCGGCATCCCATATGAGTGCCAGGGTTCAAGTCCTGGCTACTCCACTTCCAATTTAGCTCTCTGCTTCAGCCTAGGAAAGCAGCAGAAGATGTCCCAAATTCTTTGGCTCCTGCACCTGCATGGGAGATCCAGAAGCTCCTGGCTTTGGATCAGCCCAGTTCTGGCCGTTGAAGCCATTTGGGGCATGAATCAGCAGATGGAAGACCTCTCTCTCTCTCTCTCTCTCTCTCTCTCTCTGCATAACTCTGCCTTTCAAATAAATAAATAACTCTTAAAGGGGAGGTGGGGGTGGGGCTGGCACTGTCAGCTAACAGGTAAAGCCGCTGCCTGCAGTGCCAGCATCCCATGTAGGTACCAGTTCGATAGCTGGCTGCTCAACTTCTGATCCGGATCTCTGCCAAAGCCTGGAAAGCAGTAAGATGGCCCAAGTTTTGGGCCTCTGCACCCACGTGGGAGACCCGGAAGAAGCTCCTGGCTTTGGCCTGGCTCAGCCTCAGCTGTTGCAGCCATTTGGGAAGTGAATCAGATCTCTCTGTCTCTGTCTCTCAGTGTCTCTCTCTCTCTCTGCCTCTCCTTCTCTCTCTGTAACTGTGACTTTCAAGTAAAATAAATAAATCTTTAAAACAGAACAAAATAAAAAAGACTAGGGCTGTGTTATATGCTGTTATACCAGCTGCTGAAAAATGCTACCAGAGGACAGACCCTCTGTCGCCAGTCCTCTTTAGAACTGCCTCAACTAACAAGGTTAGGCTACACCTCCTTCCTAGGACAGTCCAAATTCATAGACAAAGGTCAGACTTCTTTGACCTAATTCAGAATAACCCTAAAGAGCCAATTTATTATTTTTTATAGGGTTTTTTTTTTTTTTTTTTTTTGGACAGGCAGGGTTAGACAGTGAGAGAGAGAGACAGAGACAGAAAGAAAGGTCTTCCAACTTCTAAAATCAATCCCATTCACAATAGCTACAAAAACAATCAAATACCTTGGAATAAACTTAACCAAAGACATTAAAGATCTCTACGATGAAAACTACAAAACCTTACAGAAAGAAATAGAAGAGGATACCAAAAAATGGAGAAATCTTCCATGCTCATGGATTGGAAGAATCAATATCATCAAAATGTCTATCCTCCCAAAAGCAATTTATACATTCAATGCAATACCCATCAAGATCCCGAAGACCTTCTTCTCAGATATAGAAAAAATGATGCTGAAATTCATATGGAGACACAGAAGACCTCGAATAGCCAAAGCAATCCTGTACAACAAAAACAAAGCCGGAGGAATCACAATACCTGATTTTAGGACATACTACAGGGCAGTTGTTATCAAAACAGCATGGTACTGGTACAGAAACAGATGGATAGACCAATGGAACAGAATAGAAACACCAGAAATCAATCCAAACACCTACAGCCAACTTATATTTGACCAAAGATCCAAATCTAATCCCTGGAATAAGGACAGTCTATTCAATAAATGGTGCTGGGAAAATTGGATTTCCACATGCAGAAGCTTGAAGCAAGACCCATACCTATCACCTTACACAAAAATTCACTCAACATGGATTAAAGACTTAAATCTACGACCCGAAACCATCAAATTATTAGAGAGCATTGGAGAAACCCTGCAAGATATAGGCACAGGCAAAGATTTCCTGGAAAATACTCCAACAGCACAGGCAGTCAAAACCAAAATTAACATTTGGGATTGCATCAAATTGAGAAGTTTCTGTACTTCAAAAGAAACAGTCAGGAAAGTGAAGAGGCAACCAACAGAATGGGAAAAAATATTCGCAAACTATACTACAGATAAAGGATTGATAACCAGAATCTACAAAGAAATCAAGAAAATCCACAACAACAAAACAAACAACCCACTTAAGAAATGGGCCAAGGACCTCAATAGACATTTTTCGAAAGAGGAAACCCAAATGGCCAACAGACACATGAAAAAATGTTCAAGATCACTAGCAATCAGAGAAATGCAAATCAAAACCACAATGAGGTTCCATCTCACCCCGGTGAGAATGGCTCACATTCAGAAATCTACCAACAACAGATGCTGGAGAGGATGTGGGGAAAAAGGGACACTAACCCACTGTTGGTGGGAATGCAAACTGGTTAAGCCACTATGGAAGTCTGTCTGGAGATTCCTCAGAAACCTGAACATAACCTTACCATACAACCCAGCCATCCCACTCCTTGGAATTTACCCAAAGGAATTTAATTTGACAAATAAAAAAGCCATCTGCACATTAATGTTTATTGCAGCTCAATTCACAATAGCTAAGACCTGGAACCAACCCAAATGCCCATCAACAGTAGACTGGATAAAGAAATTATGGGACATGTACTCCATAGAATACTATACAGCAGTAAGAAACAATGAAACCCAGTCATTTGCAACAAGATGGAGCAATCTGGAAAACATCATGCTGAGTGAATTAAGCCAGTCCCAAAGAGAAAAATATCATTTGTTTTCCCTGATCGATGACAACTGAGCGCCAAAGAGGAAACCTGTTAAGTGAAATGGACACTATAAGCAACAATGAACTGATCAGCTCCTGTCCTGACTTTAGATGTACAATGTAATACTTTATCCTTTTTAGTATTTGTTGTTGTTGTTGTTGTTCTAGTACTATTGGTTGAACTCAGTAATTAACACACAATTATTCTCAGGTATTTAAATTTTAACTGAAAAGTGATCCCTGTTAAATCTAAGAGTGGAAAAAAGAGAGGGAGGAGATGAACAATTTGGAACATGCTCAATCGGACTGGCCGCAAATGGTGGAGTTAGAAATGTGCAGGGGATTCCAACACAATTCCATCAAGATGGCATGTACCAATGCCATCGCACTAGTCCAAGTGATCAATTTCAGCTCACAATTGATAGCTCTGATAGGTCTAAGAATCAAAGAGATCACACAAACAAGACAAGTATCTGCTAATACTAACTGATAGAATCAAAAAGGGAGAGAAAGATCCAACATGGGAAGTGGGATACACAGCAGACTCATAGGATGGCAGATGTCCTAAACAACACTCTGGCCTCAGAATCAGCCCTCAAGGCATTCAGATCTGGCTGAAGAGCCCATGAGAGTATAGCAGGCATGGAAAGCCAAGATATCATGGAAAAAAAAAAAAAAAAAGACCTAAATGAATGATCTCTGTGAGTGAGATCCCAGTGGAAAGAACGGGGCCATCAAAGAAGGAGATACCCTTCTCCGAAGGGAGGAGAGAACCTCCACTTTGACTATGACCCTATCGGAATAAGACCAAAGTCAGCGAACTCTAAAGGCTTCCATAGCCCTGGCAACTCATGACTAGAGCCTAGGGAGATTACTGACGCCATGAACAGGAGTGTCAAATTGTTAAGTCAGCAACAGGAGTCACTGTGTACTTACACCCCATGCGGGATCTGTCCCTAATGTGTCGTCTAAAGCCAAGTGATGCTATGACTGGTACTGAAACAGTATTTTTATACTTTGCGTTTCTGTGTGGGCGCAGACTGATGAGGTCTTTGCTAATTATATACTGAAGTGATCTTCTGTATATAAAGAGAATTGGAAATGAAAAAAAAAAAAACAACCTGGTGTTAAAATGGAAATGGCACAGAAAATTAATTATTTTGAAAAAAAAAAATTATGTAGGATCTCTGTCTTTAATGTGCTGTACATTGCTATTTAATGCTATAATTAGTAATCCAATGGTAGTTTTTTTCACTTGATGTTGCTATATGGGCAAAATGTTGAAATCTTTACCTAATATATACTAAATTGATCTTCTGTATACAAAGAGAATTGAAAATGAATCTTTACATGAATGGAAGGGGAAAGGGAGCGGGAGGGGGGAGGGTTGCGGGCGGGAGGAAAGTTATGGGAGGGGGGAAGCCATTGTAACCCACAAGCTATACTTTGGAAATTTATATTCATTAAATAAAAGTTAAAAAAAAAAAAAAAAGAAAGAAAGAAAGAAAGGTCTTCCTTCCGTTGGTTCACTCCTCAAATGGCTGCTACGGCTGGCGCACTGTGCCGATCCGAAGCCCAGAGCCAGCTGCACCATGCGGGTGCAGGGCCCAAGCACTTGGGCCATCCTCCACTGCCTTCCCGGGCCACAGCAGAGAGCTGGACTGGAAGAGGAGCAACCAGGACAGAATCCAGCGCCCCAACCAGGACTAGAACCCGGGTGCTGGTGCCGCAGGCAGAGGATTAGTCTAGTGAGCCGTGGCACCGGCTAAAGAGCCAATTTCAACCTCATAATCTCCATGGGATTGGCTAACATCTTCATTAAGACAACATCACTTGGGGCCAGCACTGTGGTGTAGCAGGTAAAGCTGCCGCCTGCAGCGCCAGTTCAGGTCCCAGGTGCTCTACTTCTGATCCGGCTCTCTATTATGGCCTGGGAAAGCAATAGAAGACTGTCCTTGGGTCCCTGCACCCACGTGGGAAGAAGCTCCTGGCTCCGGATAGGGGCAGCTCCAGTAAATGCAGCCATCTGGGGAGTCAATCAGCGGATGGAAGACCTCTCTCTCTCTCTCTGACTCTGCCTCTCTGTAATTCTGCCTTTCAAATAAATAAATAAATCTTAAAAAAAAAGACAACATTACAACTCAGTTTCTCCCTCAGCTCATTCCTGCTTCCCTCCTTACTTTCCCACTGCTGGAAATCCCAAGTGCCTAATAAAATGTATACAGTGCTATCTTTAGTCTGCTTCCCAGGGAATTCAACCTCTAAACTTCCTAAACCTTCCCCCCTCACCTCATATATAATGAATTTATCCAGGATTGGAGAATATCATTTGTATACTATCCCAGAATGGATGTACTCATTTTCTAAATTTATGACAATCACCACTAAGATTTTTTTCTTTCTTCTTCTTTTTTTTTTTTTTTAATGTATTGAGAGGTAGAGTTACAGACCGTGAGAGGGAGAGACAGAGAGGTCTTCCTTCCATTAGTTCACCCCAGAAATGGCTGCCATGGCTGGGGCTGTGCCAATCCGAAGCCGGGAGCCAGGTGCTTCCTCCTGGTTTCCCATGCTGGTGCAGGACCCAAGCACTTGGGCCATCCTCCACTGCCCTCCTGGGCCACAGTGGAGAGCTGGACTGGAAGAGGAGCAGCCAGGACTAGAACCGGCACCCATATGGGATGCTGGCTCCACAGGTGGAAGATTAACCAAGTGAGCCATGGCGTCAGCCCCAAGATGTTTTTCTAAATATAGAATAATCAAATTACGTTAGAAATAAGTTCTAATTTAAAAATGAAATTATGTTAGATTAATTCTCAGGACAGTGCTGTGGCGCAGCAGGTTAAGCAACTGCCTGTAGTAGCAGCATCCATATGGGTGCTGGTTCAAGTCCTGGCTGCTCCACGTCCAATCCAGCTCCCTGCTAATGCACCTAGGAAAGCAGTAGAAGATGGCCCAAGTCCTTAGGCCCCTGTACCCACATGGGAGACCCGAAAGAAGCTCCTGGCTCCTGGCTTCAGCCTGACCCAGCCATGACTGGCATGACAATTTGGGAAGTGAACCACTGGATAGAAGATCTCTCTCATTGTCTCTCCTCTCTCTCTCTCTCTCTCTGTTATCCTGCCTTTCAAATAAATAAATCAATCTTTAAAAAAATTCTCACAACCAAAGGAAACTGTACGATTCCTGGTAGAATTTATCATCTAATTGAGTGCTGTAAAATCCATTTAAAAAACAAACAAAAGGGCCCGGCACGGTGGCTCACTTGGTTAATCCTTCACCTGCGGCGCCGGCATCCCATATGAGCACCAGGTTCTATCGCGGTTGCTCTTCTTCCAGTTCAGCTCTCTGCTGTGGCCTGGGAGGACAATGGAGGATGGCCCAAGTGCTTGGGCCCTGCACCCGCACGGGAGACCAGGAGGAAGCACCTGGCTCCCGGCTTCGGATTGGCACGGCGCCGGCCACAGGGGCCATTTAGGGGGTGAGCCAACGGAAGGAAGTCCCCCCGCTCACTGTCTGTAACTCTACCTGTCAAATAAATAAATAATATTAAAAAAAAAAAAAAGCAACCCTAGATATTAAAATGTGTGGAACACCTAAACCTACTAAAGGAGCAGGTATTGTGCCACAGCATGTAAAGCCATTACTTGGAATGCCTGCATCCTGTATCAGAGCACCAGTGAGTCATGGATGCTGCTCCACTTCTGCTCCAGCTTCCTGCTAATGCTTCTGTGGTCGAAGTATTTCCTGTGTGGCAGACCCAGATGGAGTTCCTAGCACCTAGCTTCAGCGTGGCCCAGCCCTAACTGTTGCAGCTATTTTGGGAGTAACCAATGGACAGAAGATCTTGCTCAGTCTCTCCCTCTCTCTGATTTGCTCTGCCTTCTAAATAAAGCTGTTCAAGCTTAAAGACATATTAAACATTCAAGTCTTTAGCTTTTTAAATATATTAGCCAAGCCTAAACTTAAAAATCTAAAAGAAGTAATATAAGATAGTATTTGATTGAGTTCTTCCCAGGTACTACTTTAAATGCTTTTTAATCAGTTATATCATTTAAACTTCCCAAGGATCCAATGAGGTAGGTATTTTTATCCCTGTTTTATGAATGGTGAAACTGAGGCACAAGTAGTAACTTGTCTAGGACACAAAGCTATTAGACTCCAGAAGCCATGTTTCTAGGGTCTAGATACCCAGAGATATAGATAGAACATTGCCAACTAAAGGAAAATGACTTTGCTGCATTCACTATAAATGGGGAGCTACAAAACCAAAATTCATCAGTACTGATCCAGCATTATAAGGGAAAGGCACTTCTCTGGCAAATATGCCAATTCTAGTCACCAGAAGTACCTCTTTTATGGAGTAAGGACAATTTATAATACATTTCCATGGCCTAGAACAACTTTCTTACAAAGTTAACCTTTATTTTTTTTTTCTTTATGGACAGACTTATTGCATTGGGGGGAGGGGGTGTCTGATATAAGATACACTTAGAAAGAAGAAATAACAATAGTGCTATATAGAAAAACTTAATTTTACCCTTAGTTTCACTCTACCCTGTATACACAGCTTTCTAATAACTCAGACCCTCAGCCTCAAGGAAGTAGCAGCCTTAATGATACCTGGGGAGGGGTGGTGCTAGTGTGGTGCAGCAGAGTAAGCCGCTGCCTGAGACGCCAGATCCCAGATCAGAGCACTGGTTCAAGTTCCGGCTGCTCCACTTCGAATCCAGCTCGCGGCTATTGTGCCTGGGAGAGCAACAGAAGATGGCCCAAAGTACTTGGACCCCTGTACCCACGTGGGAGACCTAAATGGAGTTCCTGTCTCCTGGATTCGGCCTGGACCAGCCCCAATCATCATGACCATCTGGGGATTGAACCAACAAATTGAAGATCTCTATTTCTTTCTCTCTGCCTCTATCACTGTGCCTTTCAAATTAAAATAATAATAATTAAAATAATAATAATAATAATAATAATACATATCAGCAGTCACTGGACAGCAATATATTCCCCTAGTGTCTCAAATAAAGTCAATAAATTGATGTCCTGGTTTATATAACTACCTTTTGTGAGCTCTGTGAACTCCAGATACAATGACAAAATTTAGTTTTCTACCCAGAAAAGTAGTGGACAAGAAACATTAAAACCTGGGGCTGGCACTGTGTAGCAGGTAAAACCACCGTTTGCAGTACCAGCATCCCATACGGGTGCTGGCTGCTCCACTTCCTATCCAGCTCCCTCCCAATACTCCTGGGAAAGCAGCAGAGGATGGTCCAAGTCCTTGGGCCCCTGCAACCACGCTGGAGACCAGAAAAAAAGCTCCTGGATCCTCGCTTCCAATTGGCCTAGCTCCTGCCATTGCCACCATTTGGGGAGTGAACCAGCAGATGGAAGATCTGTCTCTCCTCTCTCTGTACCCTGCCTTTCAAATAAATAAATAAATCTTAAGAAAGAAAGAAAGAAAGAAAGAAAGAAAGAAAGGAAGGAAGGAAGGAAGGAAGGAAGGAAGGAAGGAAGGAAGGAAGGAAGGAAGATAAAAACTGGGGCCGGTGCTGTGGCATAGTGGGTAAAGCTGCCACCTGCGGCACTGGCATCCTATATAGGCGCCAGTTCAAGACCCAGGTGCTCCCCTTCTGATCCAGCTCCCTGATAGTACACCTGGGAAAGCAGAAGAATACGGCCCAAGTGCTTGGACCCCTGCACCTATGTGGGAGACCTGGAGGAAGCTCCTGATTCCTGGCTTTGGAGTGGCTCAGCTCTGGCTGTTGCAGCCACTTGGGGAGTGACCAACAGATGTTAAGATCTCTTTCTCTAACTCAAGTTATTTAGTTACTCAAGTAACTAAATAAATCTTAAAAACAAACACTCTCTTTTCTCTCCCTCACTCTCTCTCGATCTCTCTTTCTCTTTTTCTCTCTGTCTCTTGATCTCTTTCTTAAACTCTCATTCTCCCTCTTCTTCGCATCTTCCCTCTGGTCAGTTGGGTTCCCCCAATAAACCCTTTCCCTTAAAAAACAAACAAAAAACATAATTAGCAAGAAACTTTAAGTGCAATATGAATGACAAAGCAAATTTCCTAAGGCATTTTCAGCTTGCTGTTTTCTAACTCCAGGAAGTAAACAAATGGGAAGCACTTTTTCCTTCCCAACTTCACTGAGTTTCTTTTTATCAGTCAGCAAAGGGCAAAAATAGTAAATATTTGTTAGATGAATGGACGAATATAGTACTTTCCACTTTACAAAGCACTTTTTCATACATTCATCTAATCTTCATGAAGTCCCAGGAAAGGCAAGGATTATCATCCACAGTTAATGGAAAAATGACTGTCAATTTTTGCCGAGAATGAAGACAGAAGGGATCAGAAAAGAGGGCTGCATAGAATTCTCAGAGATCACCTTAGTGTCAATCAACTAATACTACACCTCAGCAAAACTATCCTATTATCCTACTATTCTGACTTATGGTATCCAGCCTACAATGGATAATTAAGCTATTCCCTTGGTTACAGCATTCACTCCTCTCTCAAAAAATCCCATTTTCTTTCTAAAAAGTGTTGCTCAGGTGTCACTTGCTTCACCAAATTGTCCTGGATTAGATCTTTCAGACTCTTACAGTATAAAAACCCTTCCCTTCCACTCACTTCCAACCGGGTTACATAAACTAGTATCTCCCAGCTGTTTTTAGTTACGCAATCTATTTGTTGTTAGACCTGCCCTTTGAGTATGGGAACTATTTGTTGCTCTGGTAAAAAGCATCTTGATTTTGGAGTGTAAATTAATTTTTAAAAATCTCTAATCTTTAATACAGCTCATTTCTCATAGTATTGAGCAGTATTTTTTATCCCTTTAACATAACACTCATAATTTTACAGTGAAGAGTACATTAGATCTGAGAAAATCTGTCTTTAAATTATCTGCCACTGTCTTTACAACTCTCTGTAAATTGAAACTTAATTCAAAACAAAAAGTTTAAAAAAAGAAAACCTCTGCCACTTGTTACTGCTTAATTGTATTAAGTCATAATATTCAGTCTGTGAGAGCTCAATTTCTAGAGCTAACCAACAGCAATTATACAGACTACAGCAAAGACTACTGGAAAACAAAGCTACTAGAACTAAAGCACCTCAAAAGCAGGTTTTTTGTTTAGTTTTTCAACAGATATCTTACAATATTTTTAATTAGCAAGGTCAAATAATTTTCCCTTGCTGTATAGGATGATCAATGCCTAGCCACACCTCCATACACAATGACTATTTTATTTCCCATTATGTGTCATCCACTAACAACTTTGAACCATAAAGTACCACTGCAAACAAAACCAAATCCCTGTCCACACATACACACAATAGGAAGGTACCTTAAAAACTTTGTGGAAAATAGAATTAAAAAGTTGCTTATTTTGAAACAAAAAAATTTGATTCATGCATTTTTTCATAATACACATTTTCCACGAAACTTTTGAAGACTCCTCATACATTTAAGGCATTTTAATCATTCATTCTCTTCCTCTCCCATCTCAAATCTCTACTCCTATAATGAATTACCTTTTTCTTTGTTTAAATATTTATTTATTTGAAAGGCCAAGTTAGAGAGAGAGAGAGAGAGAGAGAGAGAGAGAGAGAGGCAGAGGCAGAAACAGGTAGAGATCTTCTATCTGGATCCACTCTACACATGGCCATAAAGGCCAAGTCTGGTCCAGGCTGAAGTCAATTTTTTTTTTTTTGACAGGCAGAGTGGACAGTAGAGAGAGAGACAGAGAGAAAGGTCTTCCTTTTGCTGTTGGTTCACCCTCCAATGGCCGCCGCGGTAGCGCGCTGCGGCCGGCGCACCGCGCTGATCCGAAGCCAGGAGCCAGGTGCTTCTCCTGGTCTCCCATGGGGTGCAGGGCCCAAGCACTTGGGCCATCCTCCACTGCACTCCCTGGCCACAGCAGAGAGCTGGCCTGGAAGAGGGGCAACCGGGACAGGATCGGTGCCCCGACCGGGACTAGAACCCGGTGTGCCGTGTGCCGGCGCCGCAAGGTGGAGGATTAGCCTATTGAGCCACGGCGCCTGAAGTCAATATTTAAGAATTCCGTGGGGGGGGGGGGCGGTGAAGGGCGGAGCACAGTGGGTTAACTCCCTGGCCTGAAGCACCGGCATCCCTTATGGGCACCAGTTCAAGACCTAGCTGCTCCACTTCCGCCTGGGAAAGCAGTAGAAGATGGCCCAAGTCCTTGGGCCCCTGCACCCACGTGGGAGACCCAGAAGAAGATACTGGCTTCGGATAGGCACAGCTCCGGTCATTGCGGCTAATTGGGGAGTGAACCATCAGATAGAAGACCGATCTGTCTCTCTCTCTCTCTCAACTCTGACTTTCAAATAAACAAATCTTAAATAAAAAAAAAAAGAATTCCATCGGGTCTCCCAGATGCTGTTAGGGACATAAGTACTTGGGCCATCTCCACTGCTTTCCCAGGCATATTAGCAGGGAGCTGGATTGAAGTAGAGCAGCTAGGACTCGAAATGGTGACCATATGGGATGCTGGCACTGCACGCACCAGCTTAACACATTGCACCACCATGTCAATTCCAATCCAATTGCCTTTTTTGTTTACAAATCCATTTGCCTATTCCTTAAGAAGCTTACTCTGGCAAGACAGGTGTGTAGATACTAATAAATTTTGTGTGTGTGAAAAAGAAAGGTGTGAAATGATCAGCGACTGTAATATATATTTTTTTAAGATTTATTTTATTTATTTGAAAGAGTTCGAGGTCTCCCATATGCTGGTTCACTCCCCAAATGGCTGCAACGGCCAGAGCTCAGCCAATCTGAAGTCAGGAGCTTCTCCTGGGTGTGACCCATGGGTGCGGGGATCAAATAACTTGAGCCATCCTTCACTTCTTTCCCAGGCACATTAGTAGGGAGCTGGATTAGAAGTGAAGCAGCCAGGACTCAAATTGGCACCATATGGGATGCCTACACTGCAGGCCAGGGTTTTAATCTGCTGTGCCACAGCGTTGACCCCCAGATTGTAACATACGTTTATAGAATAAGAATTGTTCCCTTCGTGGACAGGCCTAAATTGGGTGTGCTCATTCTTCTCCCCTTGATCAATGATTTTTAAATGTTTAACTATGAAACCCAAAACATAAAACAGACATAAGCAGAAGCTGTTCTGATTGAAGTAAAAAGGAGGTGAGTACAGTAGAACCCTACTAGTTCAGCCCTCCAAAGCACCTTAAGGCTCTATTAACCAGTCTGAAAATTCATGTTCTTCAGACCAAAAAGTTATGTGAAGACTTCTAGAAATCCCCAAGATTGGCCAGTGTTGTGGTATAAGCTGCCACCTGCGACGCCGGCATCCCTTACGGGTGCCGGTTCAAGTCCTGGCTGCTCCATTACCAATCCAGCTCCCTGCTAATGTGCCTGGGAAAGCAGCAGAAGATGGCCCAAGTGCTTGGGCCCCTGTACCCACATGGGAGACATGGAAGCAGCCCCTGGCTCCAGGCTTCAGACTGGCCCAGCCCTGACTGTCATGGCCATTTGGGGATTGAAACAGTGGATGAAAGATCTCTCTGTCTGTCTGTCTCTCTCTCTAATTCTGCCTTTCAAATAAATAAATCTTTGGGTTTCTTTCTTTTTTTTTTTTTTTTTAAGATTTATTTAGTTTAAGATTTAATTAGAAAGGCAGAGGTAGACAGAGGCAGAGGGAGACATCTTCCAAGCGCTGATTCACTCCCCAAATGGCCACAATGGTAGGAGCTGAGACAATCCAAAGCCAGGAGCCAGAAGCTTCTTCCAGGTCTCCCATGTGGGTGCAGGGGCGCAAGCACTTGGGCCATCTTCTGCTGCTTTCCCAGGCACATTAGCAGGGAGTTAGATCAGAAGTAGAGCAGCTGAGACTCAAATTGGTGCCCATATAAGATGCTGGCAGCACCAGCTCCAAAATAATCTTAAGGAATTAAAAAAATGCTGGAATCTTAGCATGAATCAAAGCAATAGCCCCAAAGTGTACTATGCTAACAGCCAATGAATTCTTCATCCACTTGCCATCCACTTGTAGTACAAAATAATTCCACTTTCACTTAACAATGCTCTTGATAAAGAACTTATTAAGTATATTAATTTTCAGTACACATTAAAAAAAAAAAACTTAGGGGTCTACACTGTGGTGTAGTAGGTTAAGCCTCTGCCTGCAGTGCCGGCAGAGTATTTTTTTAAGGATTTTATTTACTTGAAAGTCAGAGAGAAGGAAAAACAGATCTTCCATCTGCTGGTTCACTCCCCAAATGGCAGCAATGGTCAGGGCTGGTCCAGGCTGAAGCCAGGAGCCAGGAGCTTCTTCTCAAGTCTCCCACATGGATGCAGGGGGCTCAAGCTCCTGGGCCATTCTCTGCTGCTTACCCAGGCTCATTAGCAGGGAGCTGGATTGGAAGGGGAGAAGCCAGGATTCGAAGCTGTATCCATAAGGGATTCTAGCACTGCAGGAGGAAGGTTAACCTACTGTGCCAAAGTGCCAGCCCCAGCACACATCTTTTAAATATTTTGATTATTCTTTGGGAAGAACTCCTAAAGCACTTCAATGGATTGAAACTCAGAGTTGATTCAAGGAAAATCACTTGTGTGACTACTTTTGAAAGCTGAATTAACTGCTTTCTTTGTGAACCATCACAATTTTATTTAAAATATAAATGACAAACGATAGCTACTAAGATTTTACGCAGGGGGCAGGCATTGTGGCTCAGTGGCCCTGGCCTGAAGTGCCGGTCCAGACCCGGCTGCTCCATTCCCTGTCCAGCTCTCTGCTGTGGCCAGGGAAAGCAGAAGATGGCCCAAGTCCTTGGGCCCCTGCACCCACGTGGGAGACCTGGAATAAACTCCTGGCTCCTGGCTTTGGATCAGCACAGCTCCGGCTATTGTGGCCATCTGGGAGTGAACCATCAGATGGAAGACTCTCTCTCTCTCTCTGTGTAACTCTACCTCTCAAATAAATATTTTTAAAAAAATTTTAAGCAGATTAGAATGTTGAAAACATACTCACTACTCAGAGCTTATCAGCTTCCCAATTTTTTTTTTTTTTTTTTTTTTTGACAGGCAGAGTGGATAGTGAGAGAGACAGAAAGAAAGGTCTTCCTTTTTGCCGTTGGTTCACCCTCCAATGGTCGCTGCAGCCAGCGCATCTCGCTGATCCGAAGCCAGGAGCCAGGTGCTTCTCCTGGTCTCCCATGCGGGTGCAGGGCCCAAGCACTTGGGCCATCCTCCACTGCCTTCCTGGGCCATAGCAGAGAGCTGGCCTGGAGGAGGGGCAACCGGGATAGAATCCGGCACCCCAACCGGGACTAGAACCTGGTGTGCCGGCACCGCAAGGCGGAGGATTAGCCTGTTAAGCCATGGCGCCGGCCGATTTTTTTATTTATTTATTTGAGAGGTAGAGTTACAGACAGTGAGAGGGAGAGACAGAGAGAAAGGTCTTCCTTCCGTTGGTTCACTCCCAAATGGCCGCAATGGCCAGAGCTATGCCAATCCGAAGCCAGGAGCCAGGCGCTTCTTCCAGGTCTCCCATGTGGGTGCAGGGACCCAAGCACTTGAGCCATCTTCTACTGCTTTCCCAGGCCATAGCAGAGAGCTGGATCGGAAGAGGAGCAGCTAGGACTAGAACCGGCGCTCATATACGATGCCGGTGCCACAGACGGAGGATTAACCTACTGCGCCACGGCACTAGCCCCAACAGCTTCCCAATTCTTAAAAAGACTTATCAAATGAGGCCAGCGCCGTGGCTTAACAGGCTAATCCTCCGCCTTGTGGCGCCAGCACACCGGGTTCTAGTCCCGGTCGGGGCGCCGGATTCTATCCCGGTTGTCCCTCTTCCAGGCCAGCTCTCTGCTATGGCCCAGGAAGGCGGTGGAGGATGGCCCAAGTGCTTGGGCCCTGCACCCGCATGGGAGACCAGGAGAAGCACCTGGCTCCTGGCTTCGGATCAGCGAGATGCGCCAGCCGCAGCGGCCATTGGAGGGTGAACCAACGGCAAAAAGGAAGACCTTTCTCTCTGTCTCTCTCTCTCTCTCTCTGTCCACTCTGCCTGTCAAAAAAAAAAAAAAAAAAAAAAAAGACTTATCAAATGAGATAGCTGAAAATATTAAGAACTGTATGGCCCATGCCATGGCTCAATAGGCTAATCCTCCACATGCGGCGCCAGCACATCGGGTTCTACTCCCGGTCAGGGCACCGGATTCTGGTCCGGTTGCTCCTCTTCCAGTGAAGCTCTCTGCTGTGGCCGGGAGTGCAGTGGAGGATGACCCAAGTCCTTGGGCCCTGCACCCGCATGGGAGACCAGGAGAAGCACCTGGCTCCTGGCTTCAGATCAGCGAGATGCACCAGCCACAGCGGCCACTGGGGGATGAACCAACGGAAAAGGAAGACATTTCTCTCTGTCTCTCTCACTATCCACTCTGCCTGCCAAAAAAAAAAAAAAAAGAACTGTATAAATATAGTTGTATAACTCAGTTAACCAGATTTCCAGACACTCAATGCATGATGTTATAAAGTACACATTAATAATAATAATAATAGGGCCAAAGTTGTGGAGTAGCAGGTAAAGCCATTCCCTGCGAGTGGCTTCTGATTCAGCTCTCTACTAATGGCATGGGAAAAGCAGTGGAGGATGGCCCAAGTGTTGGGGTCCCTGTGACTCAAGTAGAAGACCCTGATGAAGCTTCTGGCTCCTGGCTTCACCTGCCCCAGGCCTGGTTGCTGCAGCAATCTGGGTGTGAACCAGTGTACAGAAAATCTCTCTGTGTGTCTCTTCCTCTCTCTGTAGCTCTTTCAAATAAATAAATACATCTTAATAAATAAAATGCAAGAGTGAAGATCTATTTAAAGTACAAGATCTAACAGTGAATTTTAATGTAACAGTACAGAAGTTCAATGACATGGCTTCAGACTCCATATGGCATAGAATCTTTAAAAAGGTTTCAGTGGGGGGCTGGTGCAGTGGCATAGTGGGTAAAGGGGCTGCCTGCAGTGCCAGCATCCCATATGGGCTCTGGTTCGAGTCCCAATTGCTTGCTCCACTTCCTATCCAGCTTTCTGCTATGGCCTAGCAAAGCAGTAGAAGATGGCCCAAGTCCTTGTGACCTTGCACCTGTGTGGGAATACATGGAGGAAGCTCCTGGCTCCTGACTTCAGATTGGCGCAGCTCTGGCCATTGCAGCCAACTGGGGAGTGAACCAGCAGTTAGAAAACCTCTCTCTTTCTCTCTCTGCCTCTCCTCTCTCTGTGTAACTCTGACTTTCTAATAAACAGATAAAATCTTAAAAAAAAAAAAAAAAAAAAGGTTTCAGTGTAGTCTCAAAGAAATATGTCAGCAAATATCTAAAAAAAGCTATTAAAATATGACTTTTCCCAACTAAATTATCTGTATGAGACTAAATTTTCTTCACATACTTCACCAAAAACAAAATATCAACTGTCAAACAGAAGCCTGATACACAAAGTGATCTTCTGTTAAGCCCACTTTTTCACTAAATTTTAAAATTACTTTTCATAATACTGTCATTTACTTGAGGTTTTTATAAATTTGTTTTAATTTCTAATACAGTATCAATAGAAAACTCATTTAAGCAAAACCTGTTTGAGTCTTTAACAATTTTAGAAAGTTTAAAGGAGTCTGGAGACCACAGAGAGCCACTATCCCATTGCTATAACCACCTCCTAATTCCTCTGCCTGCCTCCAGGTTCGCATCTTCTGGTCTACCCTACTGCCCCATGCATCAGCTTAAACTCTTAGTGTCACAGATTTAGCTATTTAGAGCTACATTTTAAGAAATAATTTTTTACTTCTCCACTAAAACATTGCACGTTTTCCATTTCTCTAAATTAAGTACAAACTTCAATATAGCAAATAATTCTCAGTGTTTACTACATCACTGCAAAGAGACAAGACCTGGATCCATGCCATATGATGGCATCAAGTATATGAGTGAAATGGAAAGATAGCAGAATAGCTTACATGTAATCACACCAATACAAATTACAAGCTCTTGTGTCCCTTGTACAGAAATACAGATATATATTGATTTGCATAATGGCCTACCCTCTTTCAAACAAGACCCTGATTTCTCCCATTTAAGAGAAAGGGAAGCTACCACAGAACTGAAATAGGAACTACAGAAAGTGACTCTAGGACTCTTAGCTCTTCAGCTTCCCAATACCAGAACTTGACAACAGAAGGGTTTTTCATAATTATTCCAACAAAATGCAATTTATTAACTGACTATAAACATAAGATAAAGGTACGTATGATTTTACTAATACTAAGAATGTTTTCACTAGAGCAATAGTCTCAAACAGGGACAACTGACAATTTCTTGAGACATTCTCAATTGTTGTAACTTGAGAAGAGGTGTTAGGGTTATCTAATGATAGGATAGGAATGCTAAAATGCTAAAAATCCTACAAGACTAAAGAGAGTTCACCACAATAAATCTGGCCCAAAGTGTCAACAGTGCCAAAGAAACCCTGCTCAGTAGATGTTTTCATACCCTGCCTCTGACTGGTCAATCTAAATCTCTTATTTCTCTAACCTTTCAACAAATTGCACAATTACAGTTGTCTCTTCACTGGAAATTAAACATCAGTCCTACTTCTTCTACTTCCTACATTAACTGCCTCCACGTAAATATTACAGTAAAATAATATGACCAATTGTTCCCAAGCTCTGCATTTGGTTCCTTAAAAATTTTATTTGCTTTTAGTTATCCAGGAACTGTGGACATAAACAAAGTCAAATACCAAAGTACCACATAACACATAAACAGAATGGGACCCCTTATCTGGCCCCCAAATTTTAGAAGCACACAAATACCCAGCCTCTTTACTGACTAGCTGTAGTTTTAGCTCTTCTATATTTGTTTATTCTTGAATGCAAATGAGGGCCTACTATGTGCAAAACAACCTGAGTACAAAATAAAAAAACATTTTACCATGATCTACTAGAAACACAAACAGCTAAAATACAAAATGGTATGTGCTATAAATAGAAGCATCAAATAAGTGTTAGGGAAGCTTAGAAGAGAGAATGCCAGGAAAGGCTTCCCAGAAGAGGGTGATGCTTTAACTGAGAAATGTCACAGAAAACATATACTGTTCACATTTTAATATTTAGACTACAGTTCCCTTCCTCTCTTAAGCACTACTAGTTTTCAGTTTTTGCTTTGTCATCTAAACAACAGCAAGGTGACAATCTAACAGATGTGAACAGACCACCGTGGCAACTAATTCAATTTCATCCAATCTTAAGTGAGTCAAAATAATTCTGTCGAAGCATTTCCTAGTGCATTCATCCTGTTCTACCTCTGATTTGGCTTTTAAAATAGATCAATTTCCTTCACCAAGCAAATATACTGTCTGCCACCCAGTTAACTAGTGTTTCCTTTGCAATTTCTAAGACTCTTAACAGGGAATGCTCATGGCTTTTTTGGTTCTTCCAATTCATTCTCTAAGGTCCTTAAGGTTACAGTTAGCCAGAAATCCAATTTTTAAAATCTGGCTTGATATGCAACACGTGGAAAAAAGACACGACCCTTTCACTACACAGAACCGACCCTAATTCTTGTATACTGTCTTCAGAACCCTACAAACTTCCGACTCACCCACCCTAACTCTCGGGCTGCCCATTTCTCCTACGGGGAAACCAAGAGTTTAATTTCCTTGCCTTACCCTACCACAATACCTCACTTTGAATTCCGCACCCGAGCCAAACCATGAGTTCCAAGGTACAACTACAAAGTGATTGTGTAGCTTTTTAAGTCTTGTGATGGTTCCTACAACAGTACTGTTGTAGCAACCGTACTATGAATCCTCAGCCACACAGTGAAAAAATTCAGATTTCTAATAGGAAACTGGACAACGATCCCCAGCGGTATAGATTCCTTTCCAGTACATACACCACTGCCATTTTCAAACCCACTTTTTAGTAATGGCAGTCTAGGTTAAGAGATTACTAACGAAGCTTCTACCTGGCCATGCACAGAGCTGGTAGCAACTAAAGCCGTCAGGCTATTGAAGGTAAGTCTACTTCTAACTACTGAATGCCTCTGCTCCCCTCCCTCAAGAAAATCCTTAATAATGGGAGACTGGAACACGCATCCAGGGAGGGTGGGGTAACAGACACATTTCGAAACGGAGTCGAGAGATCTGGCATTCGCTAATGCTGTCTCCGCCTCTGGGCTTCAGTTTCCCCATCTATAAAACCTGGATGTGATGCAGGCTATGGGGGTTGATTTGAATAATCTCTAAGGTCCTTAAGGTTACAGTTAGCCAGAAATCCAATTTTTAAAATCTGGCTTGATACGCAACACGTGGAAAAAAGACACGACCCTTTCACTACACAGAACCGACCCTAATTCTTGTATACTGTCTTCAGAACCCTACAAACTTCCGACTCACCCACCCTAACTCTCGGGCTGCCCATTTCTCCTACGGGGAAACCAAGGCAAATAAAGCCCACCCCGCACGACAGTCGAGGAAGTGAGTCGGAGACCTTATCCTGGCTCTCCCCGCTCTGCCCCGGCAAAGGCCGGCCCCCGAGGGCTCCTAATCACCGCCAAGCGAATGAATGAGTACGAACAGGCAGATGGACGCTCCCCAAGCGTGGGCTGCATCTGGAGACCCCCGGGCCTACACCCCACCGAGGTCGATCCGCTCCTCCGGCCCGCAGCGCAACGGGCCCCGCCCCCCGCCGCCGGTCAGAAGGTGCGCGCCCGGGCGCGAGACTTCGGCGCCGCGGGCCTGGGACGCCCCGCGCACCCGCCCGCCCAGAGGGGAGGAGGAGCCTGCCCGGTCCCTCGCCGCCGCCGCCGCCGGCCCCGACTTACCGCGCTGCGGGGGGGAGGGGAAGTGTCCGGAGTGAGGGCCCAGGCCCGGCCGCCGGCCGCCGCTCACAGAGCAGCGCGAGGCTGCCAAGAAACCGTCGTCGTCGTCGCCGCCGCCACCGCCGCCGCCGCTCCCGACCGCCGCTTCAGGCGCAGCGCGCAGAGGGCCCGACTGCGTCACACGCCGCCCGCCGTCAGAGGCTCGGTCCGGGCGCTCCGCCCTCGCCGCCTGCGCATTGGCAGACCCGGCCGCCACTCTAGGTTCGCCCTGTTAGTCATTGGGCACTGGGTCTTTTGAAACCGAACGTGAGGGCGGTCTTCGGAAGGGGGGGGGAAGAGGAGGGTCAAATGGAGTTAGGGAGAGAAAGGGGAGGGCCTGTGGGAGGTACGTGGAGTCCCGCCCCTCACAGCCGGGGTTGGCTGGGAGAGAGTCTTGACGTCACACAGGGCTCCTCGAAGGGGGCTAGTGAGTGGCCAGACTGGTGTGCACTGGGCGGGATGTAGGAGAAGAGTGATGACGCTACCTGGAGACTCCGCCCCCTTCCTTCGAGCGGAGAGACTCGGGCTGCGGGAGCAGGGGCCAATCAGAGGGAAGGCCCCAGGATGGCATGGTAACTATTCTACCCTTTTCTTGCCCCAGTCCGCGGGCGGTGATGGGAAGGCTTCCTCCTCGCCCTGCTCACACTTCCTGGCCAGACCACGTGCGGAGCTGGCCGCTCTTCCTAGGAGGTGCATCTGTCCGCAAAGCTATTCTGTGGCTAAGAGGCCCTAAATCCCTACCTCCTTATCTCTTAACCCATGCCCGCACCAGCACACACCCTTCCCCTTTATCCCTAGGATAGACATTATGGACATTAGAGATCCTGTAGGGGAATGGCCAACCTTAGATTCCGGTACAACTAAGGATTCTTAGAACTTCTGTCACATTTGAACGTTGAGAACCCATACTTACTCTTAAAGGCCTGGTTCAGATGTCCCCGCATTTGCTGACTTTTCCCAGCAAGCTGCTTAATGCTTGGTTAGGTCTCTGTTACAACCTTGTCACTTTGTATCCTGTTATTTATTCACTTTCTGGTTTTCTTTGCTGGGGGCTTTTAGAGATCAGAGAGCTGCGTTTTCATCCTCTTGCTCTTTTCCTGCCAGGGCCTAGCCCAGAGAAACCTGGTATTACAAGAAGCAGAGGTGGGCTTGTTCTAGAAACTAGACCTCTGGTGGCTGAGGCTCTCACACAGAGTAGCAGCAGCAGTGTTTAGAAAGTGGAGTGTGCAGAACACATGTCCGCCACCACCCCTCCTGGACCATGAAAACAAGCGAGCCTTGTCTAAAGCTTAGATGAGTTTTCAGTGGTAGCAAGGAATTAGAGATAACTGACCTGTTGTAAAGTGGAGTAGTGGGACTGGTGTTGGCCTAGCAGTTAAAATACCACTTGGTTGCTGAGTTCAGTTCCAAAGTGCCTCTGGGTTCATTCCAGCTCCTGACTCCAGTTCCCTACCAGTGCAGTTTCTGGGAGGCAGTGCTGATGGCTCAAATAGTTTAGTTCCTGTCATCCACATGGGAGACCCTTGAGTTTCCGGCTCCAGGCTTCCACTTCAGCCCAGCCCTGGCCTGTGCAGGCATTTAGGAGTTGAATCAGATAGGAGCTCTCTGTCTGCCTCTCAAAGAAAACAATATTTAAGTACAATGGTTATAAAGATGGAATATGATTGTGGCTGGAAGAAACACTTAACATCATATGTGCTTAGTAAATGCTTGAAGAAAAAAAAATGTATAGATGACCAAATAGTAAAGCTAGCTTAAACATCTCCTAAGTGGTCCATTCAAACACTCCTCCTGCTGTCTTTACATCAGAAAGTCATTATCTTTCTGTGGGTAGGTAGAGTGGCCTACTCACTGCCCTCCAGAACATTTATATTTTAAGACTAAGTGCACAGTAGGTGCATTTTTTATGGTTGATGCATGAATCAGTGAATTCTTTTTTTAAAAAAGATGTATTCATTTTATTTGCAAATCAGAGAAAGAGAGTGACAAAGAGGTCTTCCATCTCATCTGCTGGATCACTCCGCAGATGGCTGCAATGGCCAGGACTGGAACAATATGAAGCCAGGAGCCAGGAGCTTCATCCAGGTCTCCCACTTAGGTGGCAGGGGCCCAAGTACTTGGACCATTTCTTGCTGCTTTTCCCAGACTATTAGCAGTGAGCTGGATCAGAAGTGGAGCAGCTGGGACTCGAACCGGCACCCATATGGAATGCTGGCATCACAGGTGGTAGCTTTACCCAGTATGCCAGAACGCCACCCCTAAATCAGTGAATTCTTAAGTAGGAGAACAGTAGTAGTAGAAATATTGGTCTTTGGAATCAGAGAACCCTGGGTGTAAATCTGTTCCCAGGCCGGCGCCGTGGCTTAACAGGCTAATGCTCCGCCTTGCGGTGCCGGCACACCGGGTTCTAGTCCCGGTCAGGGCGCCGGGTTCTATCCCGGTTGCCCCTCTTCCAGGCCAGCTCTCTGCTATGACCCAGGAAGGCAGTGAATGATGGCCCAAGTGCTTGGGCCCTGCACCCGCATGGGAGACCAGAAGAAGCACCTGGCTCCTGGCTTTGGATCAGCGAGATGCGCCAGCCGCAGCGGCCATTGGAGGGTGAACCAAGGGCAAAAAGGAAGACCTTTCTCTCTGTCTCTCTCTCTCACTATCCATTCTGCCTGTCAAAAAAAAAAAAAAAAAAAAAAAAAAATCTGTTCCCAGCCATGTACAGCTGTATGAACTCAGGAAAATTTTCCTGGCCCCTGAACTTAAATTTCCTTGTCTTTTTTTTTTTTAAGATTTATTTATTTATGGCCGGCGCCGCGGCTCACTAGGCTAATCCTCCGCCTTGTGGTGCCGGCACACCAGGTTCTAGTCCCGGTCGGGGCACCGATCCTGTCCCGGTTGCCCCTCTTCCAGGCCAGCTCTCTGCTGTGGCCAGGGAGTGCAGTGGAAGATGGCCCAAGTCCTTGGGCCCTGCACCCCATGGGAAACCAGGAGAAGCACCTGGCTCCTGCCATCGGATCAGCGCGGTGCGCCGGCCGCAGCGCACCAACCACGGCGGCCATTGGAGGGTGACCAACGGCAAAAGGAAGACCTTTCTCTCTGTCTCTCTCTCTACTGTCCACTCTGCCTGTAAAAAAAAAAAAAAAAAAAAAAAAAAAAAAGATTTATTTATTTATTTGAAAGTCAGAGTTACACAGAGAGAGAAGGAGAGTCAGAGACAGAGAGGTCTTCCATCTACTGGTTCACTCCCTAATTGGCTGCAGCGGCTAGAACTGTGCCGATCCAAAGCCAGGAGTGAGCCAGGAGCTTCTTCCAGGTCTCTCATGTGGGTGCAGGGGCCCAAGGACTTGGGCCATCTTGTACTGCTTTCCCAGGCCATAGCAGAGAGCTGGATAGGAAGTAGAGCATCTGGGTCTCTAACCGGCATCCGTATGGGATGCTGGCACTGCAGGTGGTGGCTTTACCCGCTACACCACAGCACTAGCTCCTCCTTGTCTTTAAAATGAGGTTAACAACTGTATTTGCCTCACAAGACTGTGGTGAAAAATAAATGACAACATATATGGAAGGCAATCAGCATGGCACCTGGTATGCAATAAGCCCTAACAAGTGATAGATAATATTTGTATTTGTTAAAAATGTCACAGAGGTCCAATTCTCGATAATCTAGGACATAGGTTCTGACACAGAAAGGGAACTCAGAACTATGTCTTGAGTGGGTGAGTTAATTGAATGCTTCTAGTCCAATGTACTAGTATGTATGCAGAAGTGAAACTAAATATTACACATTTGTGGGCAGACTGGAGTACACATGGGAAATGGGCTGCTCCAGGGAGGATTTTTCTGTGACCACGGTGATTTCTAAGGACCTCTTGTTAGATGCTCTGCTAGGTGTGTGGCCCATAACTCATTATTCCCAGGGGGTCCTAACTGGGGAAGGACATCTTTGTGGAGCCAGGGGCTTCCTGGCACACACACTGTTACTCTGATTCTCATAAGACCCTTTTTGGTTATCAGTATCTTCTTTCTTCCACTCCAAAGACACAGTTTTTCTACATGCTCACAAATGCTTGCTGAGCCAAGCCTGGTCCTTGGCATCAGGAGCTATGATGTCCACAGCTCAACACTCTGCTCTAGATAAGAAAGACAGAGCTAAGTGGGAATCCAGCTCAGGAAAGGAAAATCTTAGGAGCTAGGAGCTGCCAGTCTCACACACATGCTTTGAGAACTCACTGTATGCACCTATGAAGGATTGTGTTTGGGAAGGAAACAGATCTACAAGGATCACAGAATCACCAAAGGCAAGAGACTTCCACAGTGTTGGTTCTGAATTTCTTTATTTTATTTTTTTTATTTTAGAGAAAGGTCAGGCATATATATATATATATATATATATACACACACATATATATATATATATTTGGACAGGCAGAGTGGATAGTGAGAGAGAGAGACAGAGAGAAAGGTCTTCCTTTTTGCCGTTGGTTCACCCTCCAGTGGCCGCTGTGGCCAGCGCATCTCGCTGATCCGAAGCCAGGAGCCAGGCGCTTCTCCTGGTCTCCCATGCGGGTGCAGGGCCCAAGCACTTGGGCCATCCTCCACTGCACTCCTGGGCCATAGCAGAGAGCTGGCCTGGAAGAGGGGCAACCGGGATAGAACCCGGCGCCCCAACCAGGACTAGAACCTGGTGTGCCGGCGCCACAAGGTGGAGGATTACCCTGTTAAGCCACCACGCCAGCCGGTTCTGGATTTCTTAGATGTTGCATAGGAAAGAGCAGCAGAGTTGGAGTCAGAGTTAATTTCAACTTCTAGATCTGCTAATTGTTAGACCTTGTACAAATTATTTAACAGATCTTGCCCCAGCTTCCTTACCTATGAAACTGACATAGTACTTAATATTTTGTAAGGTGCTTGTGAAAGTCAAATAAGGTAATGAAATTTGCAAAGGACCGGGCACATATTTGTCCATAGTAAGCAATCAGTAAATACTGATTCCGTCTTCTTGTCCCATGACTTGGTAAGGAAGGGAAAGGTTTGTAAGTAACACATAAGTGGATTTTTACAAATCCTATGTGAATCCCTTTGACTTTTTTTTTTTTTTTTAAACAGGCAGAGTGGACAGTGAGAGAGAGAGACAGAGAGAAAGGGTCTTCCTTTGCCGTTGGTTCACCCTCCATTGGCCGCCGCGGCCCATGCACTGCGGCCGGCGCACCATGCTGATCCAAAGGCAGGAGCCAGGTGCTTATCCTGGTCTCCCATGGGGTGCAGGGCCCAAGTACTTGGGCCATCCTCCACTGCACTCCCGGGCCATAGCAGAGAGCTGGCCTGGAAGAGGGGCAACCGGGACAGAATCCGGCGCCCTGACTGGGACTAGAACCCGGTGTGCTGGCGCCACAGGCGGAGGATTAGCCTATTGAGCCATGGCGCCGGCCATTCCCTTTGACTTTTAAGCAGAGCATTTACTTAATTATATTAAATGAATTTACCAGAATGTTCAGGATTTTATCTAACATTTTATACTTTCTATTTGTTTAACCTGTTCTGTTTTTCTTTACTTTTTATTTTTTTATAACAGTAGTTGCCGTTTGCTGAGGCACAGCCCTTTGCCAGAGTTTTTTAAAAACTTAGATAGAGCCAGCGCCGCAGCTCAATAGGCTAATCCTCTGCCTGTGGCAGCAGCACACCAGGTTCTATTCCCGGTCGGGGTGCCGGATTCTGTCCCGGTTGCCCCTCTTCCAGGCCAGCTCTCTGCTATGGCCCGGGAGTGCAGTGGAGGATGGCCCAAGTGCTTGGGCCCTGCACCCGCATGGGAGACCAGGAGAAGCACCTGGCTCCTGGCTTCGGATCAGCGAGATGCGCCGGCTGCAGCGCACCGGCTGCAGCAGCCATTGGAGGGTGAACCAACGGCAAAGGAAGACCTTTCTCTCTGTCTCTCTCTCTCACTGTCCACTCTGCCTGTAAAAAAAAAAAAAAAAAAAAAAAAAAAAAAAAAAAAAAAAAAAGCCTTAGATATAATCCACACAACACAAAATTCACCTTTTTTTTTTTTTTTAAAGATTTATTTTATTGGGGCTGGCACTGTGGCATAGCGGGTAAAGTCGCCACCTGAAGCACAAGCATCCCATATCCCATATGGGCGCCGGCTGTTCCACTTCCTATCCAGCTCTCTGCTATGGCCTAGGAAAGCAGTAGAAGATGGCCCAAATCCTTGGGCCCCTGCACCCGTGTGGGAGACCTGGAAGAATAAATTCAAAGATTTATCTATTTTGCTTGAAAGAGTTATACAGAGAAAAGAGAGGCAGAGAGAGAAAGAGATCTTCCATTCACTGGTTCACTCCCCAGATGGCCGCAATGGCCAGAGCTGCACCAATCCGAAGCCAGGAGCCAGGAGCTTCTTCCAGGTCTGCCACGTGGGTGCAGGGGCCCAAGGACTTGGGCCATCTTCTACTGCTATCTCAGGCCATAGCAGAGAGCTGGATAGGGAGTGGAGCAGCCAGGACTCAAACCGGCGCCCATATGGATGCTGGCGCTTCAGGCCAAGGCTTTAACCCACTGTGCCCAGTGCTGGCCCCAAAATTCACCCTTTTAAAATGTATAACTTATGGGCTGGCAATGTGGCATAGAAGGTTACGCCTCCAGCTTCAGTGCTGGCAATCCCAAATGGGTACCACTTGAGTCCCAGCTGCCCCACTTGTGATCCAGCTCCCTGCTAATGTACCTGAGAAAGCAGAAGATGGCCCATGTTTGGGCCCCCACACCCACGTGGGAGACCTTGATGAAGCTCCTGCCTCCTGACTTCCAAATGGCCCAGCCTCAGCTGTTGTGACCATTTAGCGTCTGAGCCAGAGAATGGAAGATATCTCTGTCTCTCCCTCTCTTTCTCTTTAATTCTGCCTTTCAAATAAATAAATAAATCTTTAAAAGTGAAATGTATAATTTAGTGGATTTTATTGTTTTCAGAGGCTGTGCAACCATCACAACTGTGTAATTCTAGAACATTTTGTTAACCCCAAGAAGAAACTCAAACCCATTAGCAACCACTCCCCCTTCCCACCTTCCCTTAACCCCTAGGCTCCTTTCTGTATGGATTTGCTTATTCTGGACATCTCATATAAATGGAATCGCACAAAATATGGCCTTTATGTGTGACTTCTTTCACTTAACAGTGTTTTCAAAGTTCATTTATGTGTAGCATACATCAGTAATTCTTGCTTTTTATGGTCAAATACATAACACTGCATGAATACTACCTTTTGTTTATTCATTGATGAGTTGATGAACATTTGGGTTGTTTTCACTTTTTAACCATTATGAGTAATGCTGCACGAATATTCATATAAAATTATTTGTGGATGAATATTTTCAACTTTCTTGGGTTTATACCTAGGAATGGAATTGCTAGGTTATCTGGTAACTCTGTGTTTACCTTTTTTTTTTTCCATTTGTCAGGTGCTTTATTTGTTAAAAAAGATTTTATTTATTTGAAAGGCAGAGATCTATCTATCTATCTGTCTATCTGTCTATCTGCTGGTTCACTTCCCAAATGGCTATAACAGCCAGCTCTGGGCCAGACCGACACCTGAAGCCAGCAGCCCCATCCTGCCATCTGAGTGGCAGGGGCCCAAGAACTGGACCATCTTCTGTTACCTTTCGAGGCAGATTAGCAGGGAACTGGCTCAGAAACAGAGCAGCAGTAATCAAACTGGTGCTCTGATAGGGGAATGTCAACTTCGCAAGTGGCAGCTGAACCCACTAGGCCACATATCCAAATACTTTATTTTTGAGTCTGCATGTTGACTTAAAAAAAAAAAGCCGGTGCCACGGCTCAATAGGCTAATCCTCTGCCTGCGGCACCGGCATACCGGGTTCTAGTCCCGGTTGGGGTGCCGGATTCTGTCCCAGTTGCCCCTCTTCCAGGCCAGCTCTCAGCTGTGGCCAGGGTGTGCAGTGGAGGATGGCCCAAGTCCTTGGGCCCTGCACCCCAGGGGAGACCAGGAGAAGCACCTGGCTCCTGCCTTCGGATCAGCGCGATGCGCCGGCTGCAGCGCACCGGCCACAGCAGCCATTGGAGGGTGAACCAATGGAAAAAGGAAGACCTTTCTCTCTGTCTCTCTCTCTCACTGTCCACTCTGCCTGTCCAAAAAAAAAAAAAAAATTGAGGTAAAAGTTACCTAACATAAAATGAAACTTTTGAAGTAAACAATTCAGTGGCATTTGACGCATTCACAATGTTGTGCAGTTCCTGGTTACTCCTAGTTCCAAACACTTCCACCACTCCAAAGTAAAACCTGTTAACCCTTTAAGGACTAGCTCCCTATTCTCTTCCACTGACCCCTGATCACAACCAACGTGCATTCTGTCTCAATGAATTTCTTTACTCTGGAAACTTCTTATATAAATGAAATCATATAATATGTGGCCTTTTGTGTCTGACGTCATTCACTTCATTTGTTCTCAAGTTTCATCTGAGCTGGAGTAAGTGTCAGTTCTTCATTCATTCTTATATAATATTCCACTATATGGCTGTACTACCTTTTGTTTATCCATTCATTTCTTGGTGAACATTTGGGGGTTTCCATCTTGTGGGTGACTTGTGTTACACGTACCTGTCCGAGTACTTGTTCTCAGTTCTTTGCGTATGGACTGAGGAATGGAATTGTGAGGTCACATTTCCAGTAACTCTCTGTTTAACTTTTAGAAAACTGCCAAGCTGTTTTTCAAACTGACCACACTATTTTACATTCCTGCAACAATATATGAGGGTTCAAATTTCTCTACATCCTTACTAACACTTATTTTCATTTTTGTTTTTTAAAGATTTATTTATTTGAAAGGCAGAGTGACAGAAAAAGAGCAATTCAGATGGAGAAAGAGATCTTCCATCCACTGGTTCACTCCCCAGACAGCTGGGCCAAGCTGAAGGCAGGAGCCAAGAACTCCGACTGGGTCTCCCCTGTGGTTGGCAGGGGCCTAAGCACTCAGGTCATTCTCCACTGCCCTCCCAGGCTCAATAGCATGGAGCTGGATCAGAAGCAGAGAAGATGTGACTTGAAATAACACTCTAATATGGGATGCTGGTGTCACAGGCAAGCAGCTTAATCTAATGTACCACAGTGCCAACACCACTTATTTTTCTTTTTAAAAAACGTTTTAGGCCGGCGCCGCGGCTCACTAGGCTAATCCTCCGCCTTGCGGCGCCGGCACACCGGGTTCTAGTCCCGGTCGGGGCACCGATCCTGTCCCGGTTGCCCCTCTTCCAGGCCAGCTCTCTGCTGTGGCCAGGGAGTGCAGTGGAGGATGGCCCAAGTCCTTGGGCCCTGCACCCCATGGGAGACCAGGAGAAGCACCTGGCTCCTGCCATCGGATCAGCGCGGTGCGCCGGCCGCAGCGCGCTACCGCGGCGGCCATTAGAGGGTGAACCAAAGGCAAAAGGAAGACCTTTCTGTCTGTCTCTCTCTCACTATCCACTCTGCCTGTCAAAAAAAAAAAAAAAAAAAAAAAAAACAAAAAAACGTTTTAGGGGCTGGCACTGTGGTGTAGTGGGTTAAGCCACCACCTGCAATGCAGGCATCCCATATGGACACCAGTTGGAGCGCTGGCTGCTCCATGTCACATCCAGATCCCTGATAATGAGGCTGGGAAAGCAGTGGAAAATGGCCCAAGTACTTGTGCCACTGCACTCATGTGGGAGACCCAGCAGAAGCTCCTGGCTCCTGACTCCTGGCTCTTGGAGTCTTTTTTATGAATCTTTTTTTTTTTTTTTTTTTTTTTTTTTGACAGGCAGAGTGATAGTGAGAGAGAGAGACAGAGAGAAAGGTCTTCCTTTTTGCCGTTGGTTCACCCTCCAGTGGCCACTGCGGTCGGCACATCGTGCTGATCCGAAGCCAGGAGCCAGGTGCTTCTCCTGGTCTCCCATGCGGGTGCAGGGCCCAGGGACTTGGGCCATCCCCCACTGCCTTCCCGGGCCATAGCAGAGAGCTGGCCTGGAAGAGGGCAACCGGGATAGAATCCAGCGCCCCAACCGGGACTAGAACCCGGTGTGCCGGCGCCACAAGGTGGAGGATTAGCCTGTTAAGCCACGGCGCCAGCCGGCTCTTGGTTTTAATCTGACCCAGCTCTGGCCATTGCAGCCACTGGAGGGGGGGTGTGGGGTGTGAACCAACAGATTGAAGATCTCTCTCTCTCTCTTTCTCTCCTTCTCTAACTCTGCATTTCAAATAAAATAAAGAAATATTTAAAAATTTTTATTATAGCCATCCCACAATCTGTGGGATGCATTTCCCTAATGATTAATGATTGAGAATCTTTTCACTGCTTATTGGCCATTTATGTGAGGATACTTCAAAAAGTGGAAAAGAGAGTTAAAAGATAAGTTTATTTGGGTGCAAGTAATTTTTGAAATCTGTGCATAGTTTTTTGTTTGTTTATATAGATAGAGGTAGGAACAGAGAGAAAGAGATCTTCCATCCACTGGTTTGCTTTCTAGATAGTGGCAATGGCTGGGGTGGGGCCAGACTGAAACCAGGAGCCAGGATCTTCATCTGGGTCTCCCACGTGGGTGGTAGGGACCCAAGCACCTGGGCCATTTTTCTGCTGCTGTTCCTAAGCCAATATCAGGGAGCTGGATTGGAAGTGGAGCAATTGGGCTCAAATCGGTGCCCATATGGGTAGGGGGCATCACAGGTGGCAGCTTTACCTGCTGTACCATAATGCTGGCCCCTGTGGCCCCTGTGCATTTTTTTTTTTTAAGATTTATTTGAGTTACAGAGAGGCAGAGGCAGAGGCAGAGAGAGAGAGAGAGAGGTCTTCCATCTGCTGGTTCACTCCCCAAATGGCCACAATGGCGGGAGCTGTGCCAATCCAAAGCCAGGAGCCAGGAGATTCTTCCGGGTCTCCCACATGGCTTCAGGGGCCCGTGTACTACTTGGGCCATCTTCTACAGCTTTCCCAGGCCATAGCAGAGGGCTGGATAGGAAGAGGAAGAGCTGGGACTACCATATGGGATGCCAGTGCCACAGGCCAGCCCCCCTGCATTGTTTTATAATAACATGCATCTCTCATGAACTTTTTTGAAGACTCCTTGAAGCATGGATTTCAATTTTTTAAACAATATTTATTTTATTTTTGAAAGGCAGTTAGTTACAGAGAAAGAGAGGGAAAGACAGAGAGATCTTCCAACTACTGGTTCACCTCCCAGATGGCTGCAACAGCTGCGGCTGGGCCATGCCAAAGCTAGGAGCCAGGGAGCTAGGAGCTTCCTCTGGGTCTCCCATGTGGGTGCAGGGGCCCAAATACTTGGGCCATCTTCTGCTGCTTTCCTAGGTGTATTAGGTGTATTAGCAGGGAGCTGGATTGGAAGTGGAGCAACCGGGACTTGAACCAGTGCTCACATGGGATGCCAGCATTGCAGGCAGAAGTTTTACCTGTTATTCTATAATGCCAACATCTCCATGACCTTTTTTTTTTTTTTTTTAACTTTTTGACAGGCAAAGTTAGACAGTGAGAGAGACAGAGAGAAAGGTTTTTCTTCCATTGGTTCAGCCCCCAAATGGCCGCTACGGCTGGCATGCTGCACCAATCCGAAGCCAGGAGCCAGGTGCTTCTTCCTGGTCTCCCATGCGGGTGCAGGTCCCAAGGACTTGGGCCATCCTCCACTGCCTTCCCGGGCCACAGCAGAGAGCTGGACTGAAGAGGAGCAACCGGGACAGAATCCGGCGCCCCAGCTGGGACTAGAACCTGGGGTACCAGTGCCACAGGCAGAGGATTAGCCTAGTGAGCTGTGGCGCCGGCCTTTCCATTATCTTTTAAAGTATCCTTATGTCTCTCTTTCCTTGCATTCTTTTAAACTTCATTTCTCCTCCTATACTAGTTTAGAAGTTAAATGATTTTTCTATTATTAACATTTTAGTGATCTCCTTAGACATGACTACATGCACCCTTATTTACCAAAGCGTCATGCTAATCTGTATCTTTATGGACTGGATACAGTTTGCTGAGAAGGAGAAGGGGAATGAGAACATTCCAGGCCAGATAAACAGGGAAAACAAAGGTGTGGGTCAGGAAAGAGCTCAATGTATCCAGAAGTATATACTTGAACTTGATCCTAGAAGTAAAAAGGGAGCAAAGAAAGTTCCATAGAACACTGAAGATTTAATTCCTGTTTGAGTCATTGTGGGGCTATAGCAAGATGAGAGAGCAACGCAGTGGATATTTTAAAGCCATCCAAGAAGTTTGCCTTGGTCATGAAAAAGATCTCTGAAAAGGACAAAGAATGACTCCTCTGCAACCCAAAGGGACTGCTGATTTTCCTGAGGCTTCCCAGGAGACACAGGCAACCTTTGGCCTGACGCTGGTTGTCTTCAGCCCTGTCTGTATCTCTGCCTCTTAGTTCACTCCAGCCATGCTCACTCCTCACTCCAGCTGCCACCCCTAGCAGTTGTTCTTCAAAAGCCTTTCGGGGTGTGGGAGGGTGGGCTTTGGCTCTAATGGGATGACTGTATCCTATTTGGAAGTGCCTGTTTGGAGTCCTGGCTTTGCTTCCGATTCCAGCTTCCAGCCGCAAATGATGGCTCAAGTAGCTGAGTGCCCGCCACCTACTTGGGAGACCTGGATTGAGTATTGAGTTCCCAGCTCCTGGCTTCAGCCTTGCCCAGGCTGTGCTGTTGCAGGCATTTGGGGAGTGAACCAGCAGATGGAAGCTCACTCTTTCTCCTCTCTCTGTGTCCATCTCTCTCTCTCTCCTTGTCTCTCTGCCTTTCAAATAAAATGAAAGTAAATATAAATTTTAGAAGCAACAGAAAGTTTCTTAAAGTTCCTAAATCTCTGATTTATTGAAGTACCTCCCTTCTACCAAAACTGAGTTCAATTAAACCAATACAAAAAAACCTCCTACTGTGTGTCTCTGTCCCTGGACTAAGCTGAAAGATTAAGAAATGAATGAACTTAAATGAACTTCCAGAAATGTGGAGGAAGACAGGCAGCAAGTTATTTTGCTGCATTGAAGTCATGGTGCTGATAGAAGTGTGCTACAAGACCACGTGATGCTGCTTGTGGAGAAGGGAGGCAGCCACATCATGGAATCCAGGGGGAGACAAGGGAGAAGTTGAGCAAAGCTTCATGGCCAAGGGAGTGCACCTAGTGTGTAAAATTTGTGGCTGCCAGAGTGGAAGATGACCAGATTATGAAGAATGTTGAATATCACACTAAGGAATTTGCTCTTGATCCTTAAAGTTGAGGGGAGGCCAGCGCCACGGCTCAATAGGCTAATCCTCTGCCTGCAGCGCTGGCACACCAGGTTCTTTTTTTAAAAATTTTTTTTGACAGAGTGGACAGTGAGAGAGAGAGAGACAGAGAGAAAGGGTCTTCCTTTGCCGTTGGTTCACCCTCCAATGGCCGCCGCGGCCGGCGCGCTGCAGCCGGTGCACCGCGCTGATCCGATGGCAGGAGCCAGGTGCTTATCCTGGTCTCCCACGCGGGTGCAGGGCCCAAAGACCTAGGCCATCCTCCACTGCACTCCAGGGCCACAGCAGAGAGCTGGACTGGAAGAGGAGCAACCGGGACAGAATCCAGCGCCCCGACTGGGACTAGAACCCGGTGTGCCGGCGCTGCTAGGCGGAGGATTAGCTTATTGAGCCACGGCGCCGGCCGGCACAACAGGTTCTAGTCCCAGTCGGGGCGCTGGATTCTGTCCCGGTTGCTCCTCTTCCAGTCCAGCTCTCTGCTGTGGCCCTGGAGTGCAGTGGAGGATGGCCTAGGTCTTTGGGCCCTGCACCCGCGTGGGAGACCAGGAGAAGCACCTGGCTCCTGGCTTTGGATCAGCACTCAGCACAGTGTGCCGGCTGCAGCACGCCAGCTGCGGCAGCCACTGGGGGGTGAACCAATGGAAAAGGAAGACCTTTCTCTCTGTCTCTCTCTCTCTCTCTCACTGTCCACTCTGCCTGTCAAAAAAAACCACAAAGTTAAGGGGAGTTGCTAACTAACTCATCTGCAGCAAAGGCAGGACAAGAGCCAGTGCGGCTGTAATTGGGAAGTTGATGGAGAGACAGGAGGACAAGGAGACAGTGAAGGAGACTGGCTGTAAGTTTTCTATATTTTCTAGCTGTCATCTGTCACCCCCTTCTGTGCTGTCCTCATGCTACTAGGGGCTGGAATATCCCTGTGAACAGTCTGCTTGGAGGTATCTGGTATATAAGTACAAACAGGGAGTCCAGTAGTGATTGTGGCTAAATCTGGGAAATAGTGGCACTGCTGCAGACACAGTCCTCTCTGGGGTATGTCCAGACTCCAGTCAAAACTACCAGGAAGGCAGGAGACCCTCAACTGAGGCAGGAGGGCCTCAACAACAGCAGCAGCTACTTGGAGCAGGGACAAATGCTGATTCAGTAACTACTGAGTACCTACTGAATGAGGACAAAGCAAGATGCTTAGATGGTTGCTCAACTGCTTTGTCTGCAAAATGGAATCCATCAAACTTACCTACTAGACTATTAAGAGGATCAGATGAGAGTATATATACAATCCTTGACACACAGTAAGAATCAATTCTTCTACTTTTCTCACAGAAACCAGTGAGGGTGGGAGTCTTTCAAATAAACAGCAAAAGTCTTAAAAATAAACAGATTCAAACAAGGTCAGGGACAACCAAGGTCAAATTTTTTCAGGAAAGGCCTCAGGGCAGGCATTTTGCACATTGGTTAAGACCCTACTTTGGGATGCCCACATCCCATATCAGAGTATGTGTTTGATTCCTACATTCACTTCCAATCCAGCTTCCTGCTAATGAGCACTCTGGGAGGCAGCCATGATGGCTCAAGGTGCTTGGGTCCCTGCCACCCCATTGGGAAAACTGGATTGAGTTCTGAGCTTCTGGCTCCATCCTGGCCCAGCTCTGGGCATTACAGGCATTTAGGGAGTGAACCAGCATGTGGAAGCTCTCTCTCTCCATGTCTGTCTCTGTCTCTCTGCTTTCAAAGAAAATGAAAATAAGTCAAATTTTAAAAATTAAAAGAAGAAAAGGCTGAATCAGGATGATTTCAGGCTCTCTGGCTTATGCATCTAGCTGTAAGAATTATCATGTATTGTGTATTTTCCACTTGCCTGTCATGTTGCTCTATTATCTCTAATTCTCAAGACAACCGATGATGTGGGTAGTCCTAAACCATTTATGGATGAGAAAAAGCTTAGAGCTTTATGATGAATTGCCCACATTGCCCAGGTCATCAGAGTATTAAGGGCAGAAATAGCGCACCTCAAAGTTCAGGCACTGGAGATGACTGGAAACAGTACTTAGGGATAAGGGAACAGACAAGGAGTAAAGATAGAAAACAAGCCAGGAGCAGGCACCCTGTGTTGGAGCTAGATAAAGAGACACAAAACCCCATGGCAGAAAACCCAATTGTACATGCCCAATTAGATGGAGGTGGTTCCTTTGGTAAAGGTTCATTAAAGTTCTATTTGTCCTGGGACCTTAAAGGACAGGATGGGTGTGGGATGGGGTGGAGAAGAGGTGGAGAATTCGAAGTCGGGAAAGGTGGTTTGCAGAATAAGACACCTTTCCTCCAGACTTGGAGCCCTGAGTGAGTCTGAGACATCACTGGGTCCCCCACCTTTGCTTAGCCCAGTGCTTGACAAGAAGGCCCTAGGCTGACTGAATGCATGACAAAGAGTCCTGGCAAATTATTCACCAAATTTGAGCCTCTATTTTCTATAAAGTGGCAATTGTAGCTACCTCATGGGATTAATGGTATATAGTGATTAAGTTGCCAGATTCAAATACTGGCTCTGATGTTTATTAGCTGTGTGAGTAGGTAACTTACCATCTCTGTCTTTCATTGGTAAAATGGGGATATTAACAGTATCTTAAGGTTTTTTTTTTTTCAAGTTTATTTATTTGAAAGGCAGAACGAGAGAGTGAGATCTTCCATCTGCTAGTTTACTCCCCAAATGTCTGCAATAATGAGGGCAGGACCAAGCCGAAGCAAGGAGCCAGGAACTCCATCCAGGTCTCCCACATGTGTGGCAGGGACCCAAGTACTTGAGCCATCATCTGCTGCCTTCCATGGTGCACACAAGCAGGAATGTGGATCCAAAGCAGAAGCAGGACTCCATCCCAGGAGCTCCAATATGGGATGTGGAGGTCCCAGGCAATGGTTTCACTAACTATACCACAATGCTGCACTTACCTCAAAGGGTTTTTGTTTTGTTTTGTTTTGTTTTGTTTTAATGAGGTTTAATGAGATGACTTAAATAATCGAAAAGTTCCTGGGAAATAATGGGTGCTCAGAATGTGTCGATTATTACCGTGAGGATTTAAATGGGGAAATGTGATGGTAACCACATCTAGCTCAAGTTCTCCACTCGCGGCAGGTGCTCTGACAACCCCTCAATGTGCCTGCAAGTGAGATTACTGGTCTCATCTTCCTGCCCTGTTGGGGTGGGATGATTGGAAAGGAAGCCAGGGGTCTCCTTCAAGTTCCTTTATTTGCCAGTGAGGGTCATGGTGGGGAGGAAACCCTGGGAGCTCATTAGGGATCAACCCTTTCATTGCAGGGACCTATCTAAGGCTGGGGTGAGTGGGGACGGGATGAGGGGGGAAGGAAGATTCTCAGCCTGTGCCGGCCTGGATGGGGCGCCCTCTCCTGACCAAACGTGCGAACAGCACTGCCCTACACGTTCTAGGCCTTCTCTCACCCACCACATCTCCTTACCTGTAAGGTGCTCGTGCCCTTGCTGAAATGCTCCCAATCGGTTCCATGGAGCAGGTTTTGGAAGAAGGGTGCCGAGGCTAGAACGGAACCGAATTAATGTTTCCGAAGAGCAAGGCTGGGTACTTCGGTTAGAATGGAGAGGGGGAAGAGGGTGGCACAGGGAATGAGAGGAATAGGGGCCCTGCTGAATTAATTTTATGTTCTCTCAACAGGTGATGGGACGCAGCTGCGAGGTAAGATGGCCTATTCAAACCCAGGTGTCCGGGGCGCTTCCTGCCGCTCTCACGCAGCCGGCATTAGTGGGGAAGATCAGGGCTGGAGAGGCTGGGCTTGAGACAACGTCCGATTCAGGGGGAAAGTCGAGGGTCGGGGTCCCCAGAAGAGGGGTGGAGCTACAGAGAATCCGCGCGCAGTTTCCTCCCTAAGTTCCGCCCCGAGCGCGCCGGCGCCGCCCCCGCCGCTCCCGCTCCGGCCCGTCCCCCCCCCCCCCCCCGCCCGGCTCGCCCCCGGCCGGGTCCTGGCTGCGCCCCGGGTGCCCCCCCATCCCGGCCTGCGCCGGCGCGGCCTGCTAACCACCGCTGCCTGGGTGAGTACGGGGTGGCGGTGCCGGACCGCCCGGCCGCGCCACTCGGGGGAGCTCGGCCACGCGGTCCTGCCGCCGCGGGGCCGGTCCAGCTCTGGAGGTCCGGTGCCTGCCCTGCTCCCTCCCACTCCGCGTCCCGGAAACCGCTGCTGTCAGGACTTGGCAGAATTGACTCCCCCTTTCCTCCTCCCCAACACGGGGCTGAGTGCAAGGGTTGGGCCCGCCAGTCTTTACTCACCCAAGGGCCACCTGATCGATACTCCTGCCTGGTGCAGCCAGTGGAGGCGTGGGGGCAGGGGGAGCCTCGGGACCCCAAGACTTGTTTCAAATCCCAGCCTTGCCAGTTGTTAGCCTGTGACCTTGAGTGCGTGTTTCTAACCTTCCTAAGCCTCAGTTTCCCCTTCTGTAAAATGGAACCGTACAGGCTAAAGAACCTACCTCAGAGAATTATGGAAGATACGGTGCTGAGCAGGCACCCACTGAGTGTAGGTTCTCACTGGAGGCAGAGAAGCTCTGTTAGGAGCCTTGCAGGAGGTTGAGATACCCCTAGGAAAGCAGTTTCAGGCCGGATAGTACCTGCGAGGGGGAAGAGCTGTCTGGGGGCTGAGCAGCTGCCCTTCAGGTAGTGAGCTCCCAGTCCTGAGGAGTGGAGAATGACCAAGTTGGAGGGGCCAGTAGTCCAGACCACATGATCTGCAGAAATGCCCAGAGTGGTTAGGTGACTTGCCCAAGGTCACACAGCTAAAAGGGACGCCAGGCATACCTCCAAGAAGTGGTATGGACTATCCCTTAAACCACCCCACCACCCCCTTGCCTTGGGCAGGGTCTGCGCTCCCCGAGAATCTTCCGGAGAGCCCGAGCAGCTGGCTTCAGGAAAGCTTGGGGAGGGTGGGGAGTGAGCAGTGCTGCTGCTCCTGCAGAGTCTGGGTTTGAGCTGGGCACAGAAGGTGTTCCACATGGAGAGCCCCCGCGCCCCCCGGCTTTGTGATCCAGAGAAGGTGTTTGATCTGTGAGGGTCACCAGCTTCCTTGGGGAGGTCCCAACCCTAAAAAGGGAGAGGAACTTGAACAACTGGAGCTGCCTGTCCAGCCTGGCACAGAGACCTCCCCACCTAGCTTGTTCTGGAACGCTAGGAGGCCGGCCTTGCAGAGGTCAGGGTTCTTCCCGAGGGTGGGACTAAAGGGGAGAGTCGTGTGGGTGGGGCCAGGAAGAGTCCGGACTTGTTTTGGCAAGGCCTATGCGCCCAGAAGGGCGGGTTCTTTATCTGGAGCCAGCCCTATCTTGGCAACAGGAAGCCTAAATTCCAGGGCTGGCTTCGCTCAGCCTGAGCACATGGCTTTGAGAAATGGCCCTTTTCTCTCGCAGCTGGGGTTCTGTGTCTCTACAATGGGCACAAAGCTGACGGGCTTATTGCTGTAGGATTTGGCTTTTCCTTTTCTTCCTGTGGACAGGTAGCCCTTCTCCCTCCCTCAACCTGATCCTTCTGTCCAGAACGCTGACCCAGAGAGGAAGGGGTCAGGGAAGGCCAGATTGCGGGGAGTGAGTCTTCGTGGGCCCCACATCTCCCTGCTGCTGGCTCTGCCATCTGTTTGCTCTGTGGCTGCTTGCAGGTTCCCGCCTCAGCTGCTCCTTCTATACGCTGAGGGGTCCGAGCTAGGATTATTGCTATATACTTAACTGTTATAGTTCCTGACCTTGGGCACTCTTGCCTGGGAGAGAAGTCATGGTCCTCACGCCGGGGGTGGACAGGCCCCCTAGGCACTGGGAAGCCTCCAGAAGCTGACCATGCAGCTCCCTCCAGCAAACAGCAAGCCCGGGCTAGTGAGAGCCAGACCTGATTCTGCAAAGTCTTTCACCCTGAGAGCACGTGAGGCAGTAGGCGTTGACAAACGGGGCCGGGAGTTCTGACAGCTTCCAGGGAGTCCCTGCTGCCATGGATTGCGGTGCAGACAGGCAGAGCACTCAGAGCCTGGGAAGGGACCGCAGGTGCAGGAGGGCACTGGGCTGGTGGGTGAGGCAATGAGAGCCACAGAGAGCCCCTGAAGCCTGGGGGCTGGGCCTTGGGCCCAGAGGCCTGGGGGAGGAGATGGGCCGTTCGTCTACTGGTTGGCTTTAGGGTTGGTTCTTTTCTTTCATTCTTTTTTTTTATTATTATTTTAAGATTTATTTATGTATTTGAAAAGCAGAGTTAGAGGGAGAGAGTGACAGAGAAAGATCTTCCATTTGCTGGTTCACTTCTTTTCTTTCATTCTTTTTTTATTATTATTATTTTAAGATTTATTTATGTATTTGAAAAGCAGAGTTAGAGGGAGAGAGTGACAGAGAAAGATCTTCCATTTGCTGGTTCACTTCCCAAGTGGCCACAGTGGCTGGGGCTGGTCCAGGCTGAAGCCAGGAGTTGGGAGCTTTATCCTGGTCTCCCACATAGGTAGCAGGAGCCCAAGCACTTCTTTCCTAGGTGCACTACAGGGAGCTGGATCAGAGGTAGAACAGCCAGGACTTGAACTGGAGTTATATGGCAAGCTGGTGGCTTAACTCACTGTGCCACAATGCCAGTCCCTAGTGTTGGTTCTTGAAACAGAGAGAGACTTGTGAAAGTAGCTCCCCCAGCCCTAGGCCTGTCAAATCTGGGAGAGCGTGAGGAGGTCTCTAGTCTATTGAACTTCACACTGGCATGGCTCTGGTTCATTGCCTTCCCTCTGAAGTTGAGGCTGAGTGTTCTGGGATTCTGAGTCAGTCTTCCCCACCTTTAGGTGGCTTCTTTCCCAGCCTTGTCAGCCCACAGCACAGCTGCGTTTAGGTCTGAGCACTGGGCTGACTCCCCTCACTGAGTCCCAGCCCTGCTGCCTGGGGCTCTGACAGCATGCCACTCCATCCCCAGGTCTGACAAGATGTACCAGGTCCCACTGCCGCTGGACCGGGATGGGACCTTGGTCCGGCTCCGCTTCACACTGGTGGCCCTGGTCACGGTCTGCTGTCCACTTGTCGCCTTCCTCTTCTGCATCCTCTGGTCCCTGCTCTTCCACTTCAAGGAGACAACGGCCACACACTGTGGGGTAGGGCTTGGGGCACTGATACCTCATATTCAGGCCCGTTGGATCTTTTGGGAATCCTGATTCTCTCTTAAAAGGATTAGCCAGCTAGTGGGGTCCTTCAGACATTCTGGGCTGCCGGGGGATGCCTGCAGATTGAGATCTCATAGATTAGTCTCCCTCTGCCCTTCAAGAAGGTTCTAAGGAATGGGGTCATTGAAGTTGGACAGCCCCCCAAATCCAGAACCCAACCCTTACGTCTTAGAAGGGCAGATTCAGGAACCTCAAGAGTTTAAGGGTGGGATGTGGGGAGGGAACAGGGCAGGACTAGACTTAGAGTGACACTGTGGGCTTGTGCCTATCTCTGCGGGAATGTGGGCCTATATGTGTGTGTATGTAATTGAGGGACATGAGTGTACAATGGCTTTGAGTGAAGTGTGTGTGTGAGAGAGAGATGTGTGTGTGTATCTGTGTGTTCTGCAGTGGGTCCTGTGCCCTCTGGATTCTTTCCAAGGCCATGCACCCCCTGGACAGAGACAGGGGTTCTGGGCTAGGAAGAAAGATGTGAGAGTTGTTTCTCTGTACGATGTCAGCATAAACTGAGTAATATCTGTGTTGACCTCTCTTGTACTCCTGGTTCATTCAGTGACTATATCTGAGACGCAGAGACTAGGCCTCTACAATGAGGTTGGTGATTCCTGTCCTGCTGCTTTCCAGGGCTGGTGTAGAAGGATGGGATATGGTTTGGAGAGTGTGAAAAGTGAGGGGCAGGAGGAGGAGGAAGAGATGGTCAGACTGGAAGGTGGGGCCTCTGGCTGCAGGTGAAGCAGAGATTAGGGTCTGGGTGTGGACCCTTCAGCTAGCCTTAGAGAGAGTGCTAAAGGCCCCTGCTGCCTGGGGGGGGGCCTTTGAGAGACGGCTTGGACTAGCAGTGGGTTCTGGCAGGGAATAGATGTTGTGTGCCCACCTCTTTTGTTCATGACTTGAAGCTTCCCCTCCTGATTTGTTCTGGGTAAACATGGGCCCTGAGCTGTGGGCATCTAATCTGAAGTAGACCTGGGCCTGGGAGCTATCAGAAGAAAGAAGACTGGAAGGAAAAAGGATGACCAAGTGATCTGCAGGAGGAGTATCGTCCTTTTCAGAGCTGGTACTTATCTCAGATAATGCATGAAATGTTTTTATTTTCCTGGACAACTACTGTTCATCCTGCTAAACCCACCTGGGTATCTTCTCCAAAAAGTTTTCCCTAGCTTCCTTGCAGCACACCTAATTACTCCCTCCTCTGGGTGCCCAGTTCCCAGGGTTATCTCACATGTAGTGTGTCTCTTCCCCATCCCCCTCCCCCAGACCAGGGTGTCCTTGAGGGCAGGCACTGCATCTGAGTCAGGAAAAGTCCATGTTGAACAAAAAAATGGAAAGGACCAACCCCTCCCCCGCCTGCCACACACACACAGCCACACACATAGCTCAGAGCCCTGGGAACAGGAAGGAATGGTATGAGGTAGTCATAGACCAGACAAAATTATAGTAGTTGCAGCATATGGAGTTAAGTAGAGTAGGCCCTTGGCTATGCACCACTCCCCACCCACCTCCACCAGCTGGTCCTGGAGGCTACCGGGATCATTAGCCTCAGCATACCTATTGCCCATTCACAGTCTACTAGTCAGGGGACTAAGGGATGGAAAGTATCTGGAGGGGTACCTGGTCCCTGAAGAGCAAGAGCGACCCTGAGGGTGTTTTGTCTCCACTCCCTGGGACTACTCTGTTGGATATACGTGGAGATTTTCTGAATATCCTGCCCAGAGCACCCCAGCAATGGCCATCCCTAGGAATAAAAGAAGTACCCTAGAACAACACATCTATAATGGATGACTTGTCTCTGCTTGCACATCCCCAGTAAAGGAGAGCTTCCTTCCTCCCTAGGTAGCTAATTCTTTAAAAAAAAAAATTTTTTTTTAAAGATTTGTTTGTTTATTTGAAAGGCAGAGTTACAGAGAGAGAGAGGGGGAGACACAGAAAAAAGATCTTCCATCCACTGGTTCATTCCCCAAAAGGCTGCAACAGCTGGGGCTAGGCAGGCCAAAACCAGGAGCTAGGAACTCCATCTGGTTCTCCCACATGGATGGTGGGGACCCAAGCACTTGGGCCATCTTCTGCTGTCTCCCCAGGCATGTTAGCTGGGAGTTGGATCAGAAGTAGAGCACCGGGACTTGAACTGGTGTTCATATGGGATGCCAGCGACAGAGGCACTGGTTTAACCCACTGTGCCACAACACTGGCCCCCAGCAGGCTCTTTCTTATAGTGAGTATATATTTTATTTCTGGTGAATCGCTCTCTGCTCTGGTTCTGCTTTTTTATTTTTTTTGACAGAGTTACAGAGAGAGAGAGAGAGACAGAGAGAAAGGTCTTCCTTCAGTTGGTTCACCTCCCAAATGGCTGCAACGGCCGGCGCTTCGCCGATCCGAAGCTAGGAGCCAGGTGCTTCCTCCTAGTCTCCCATGCGGGTACAGGGGCCCAAGCACTTGGGCCATCCTCCACTGCCCTCCTGGGCCACAGCAGAGAGCTGGACTGGAAGAAGAGCAACCTGGACTAGAACCTGGCGCCCATATGGGATGCCTATGCTGCAGGCAGAGGATTAACCAAGTGAGCCATGGTGCCGGGCCCCTCGTTCTGCTTTGATAGCCATAGAACAACTCTCTTTTCCTGGGTTCAAGCCAACCCTCTAGAGACAAGAAGGCAGTGAAAGGGATCCCTGAGTCTGTGTTACTAAGTAGCATAGCTCCAGTCTCTTCTTGCAGCCCTCATGGGACATGGTCTCCAGGCTCCTCCCCATCCTGAATGTGCCCTTGGACTTGACCCGGTCGGTCACTCCTTTCTCTGTTCTGCACCCTAATCTGCTGGCAGGTAGGCCTCTGTGTATGCAGACTGGATGCTGATACTTTATACAAGGCTTGTCTACATCTCTTTTGGATTGATTGTGCTTTCACAGGATTAGCCAGTTCTTTAATAGGCCTAACAGACATATTCAGCCCAGCTTCCACAAAAAAGGGCCAGATCCCATTCTGCTCTCCCCTTCTCCCTCCCAAGAGAAGTACCTGTATTCCTGGACACAGTCCTCCATAAGATCCCCATACCCCTCCCCCTCTCCTGGCAAGGAAGCTGCTGTGGGCTGACCTCAGCCACTATCACTTCTTACCTTTGCAGAGTGTTCTGGGACTTGTGACATGGCCTTGTTGGTCCTAGGAAGGCCTTGTGCCTGGGCAGGCGTGGAGAACCGGGCTGTGTGGGCGGAAGGCAGGCTCTGAGGAGCTGGGGGTGGGACCCTCCAGTCTGAGAACAGTCTCATTGTGGCTGGAGTCCTCAACCCAAGCTCCAGATTCTTCCGCACCCAGTGTGAGTGTTGCTTGGTAAGCCCCCCAACCCCTGGCACAGCGCTGGACTAGTGGACTAGGGTGGGGAGTGGAGGCATTTTTAGTGGATGCAAGTATGAGCCCCAAGGGGAGATTTGGTACTAGGTCTTTAATAGAAAGCCGTCTCTGGCTGCCCCACAGTGCCCCAGAAGGAAGTCCAGTTTGGGGCTTAAGGTGGGTAGCAGTAGGTGGAAGTTCCTCTGCCAAGAGGGAGAAGGGAGTGGAAGAAGCCCAGCTCCCTAGGCCTGGGTCTGACCTGGACAGAGGCTTCCTGGATCTGGCTCAGCACAGCAGGCTCAAGCTGAGTGGAGAAGGTTCCCGTGTCCCTAGGGATCCCCCAAACCTTGAATTGGGTGACAAGTTCTCAGAGAGGAAGGAAGTAGGGGTCTGGGCCTCCACAGGCACCTTGATATTTTAGGATCAGGACACCGCTGGCCTGAGACTTGGATCATTCAGAGCCTGGGGGCGGGATGGCTGGCAGCCTGTGGTCCTACTGAAACAGGTTCTAAGACACTCCCACTGTCCCTAGTTGTACTTGGGTGAGGAGGAGGAATGTGGTTAGACAAGGTCAGTGGGAGGGCTTTGGTCAGTTTGAGCCAAGGGTCCTTTGTTTAGATTGTCTTCAGGTCCTTGACCTGAAGAAAGCCTTGGTCTTCCTGTTTGGTCTGGCTTTACTTCCATGCCTCAGTCTCCCATTCTGTGGAATGGGAATGATAATAACCTTTATACCTTTGATCCTGAGTGACTGTGAGGGTCATCAGAGAGAGGTGGGTGGTCAGAGCTGCCAAGTCCAGGCCACTGGGCTCTTCAAGAGGTAGACCTAGGGTATCAGCGTGCCCAGGGGATTCCTAGACGCTGACCCTGCCTGGCCCTCCTGCTCAAGTACCATCTCTCCCTCTGCTGTTTCTCTGCTGTACTGTCTTCCTTTCCCCATTCTGTGCTGCCTCCTCTTCAGATTCACTGGAAAAGGCTCCACTTTTCCAAGCCCAGGTATCCCAGCAGGCCCCAAGTTGTGTCCCTTGCCCTGCTTGGACCACTACCTACAGGATGTTCTCTGCGACCTCCCAGCCCTTGGACCCCGATGGGACCGTGTTCCGGCTCCGCTTCTCGGCCGTGCTCTGGTGGATCATCACTTTCCCCATGTTCGGCTTCTTCTTCTGCATTATCTGGTCCCTGGTGTTCCACTTTGAGTACACGGTGGCCACTGACTGTGGGGTGAGTGTCAGGCTCCCCAGCACCTGGGTTAGAGCCAGGTCAGGAAATTGTGGTAAGGGTGGAATTGAAGGGTAGGAGAGAAGGTGGAGGGTCAGCAAGGGGGGAGAGGGTTGAGCAGAAGGGGGACGGGCAAAGCAGAGTTAGAGAGAAATTAGGAGCTACTCAGAGGGTAGAGTGCAAGTGCAAGGGAGGGGCTGAGGGCTGGGGAAAGGGAAGGGGCTGGGAATGGGTAGGAGAGGTCACGAGAGGGCGAAGGAAGCTGCAGAAAGACTAGGTTGGAAAGGCAGTCAGGACTGAGGAGGTCAGAGGAGGCCGGGAACCGGGAGAAGTCACAGGTGCTTTTGCCCAGAATGGCCGACTGACCTCAGAGGACCCTTGGCCCTGCTTTGGGATCCTCAAGCTTTGTTTCTCCCACTGGCAGCCCCAGACCCCACAGCATGTGCCCACTCGGGACTCTGCCAGCCAAGAACTTGGATGGACTTCCTGCCGCCCATGGGCAGTCCGGAAGGCCTTCCTGGGGCCCCAGGGTCAGGGCCATGGAGTTGAATATGGAAGTGCTCTTAGCTTCTCATTCCTGCAACAGACAGTCCTTAGTCACAGACCTTCACGGCACAGCAGGTGGGGGATTCCTGTTGTGGTGAAAGGCTCTGAGGAGGCACTGAGTCTGGCGTGGACGCTGGGGAAGTGTCCTTCCTGCAAGACGGGGCCTTGCTGCTGTGGGCGTGCAGAGGACCTCTGTGAAGGCCAGGTTGACAAGTTGAGATTTCTATCCCGAGGACAGTGGTGTGCAGGGAAGGGACACAGTCAGATTTGTGCTTTGGAAGATCGCTCGGGAGAACACTTGGAAGGTCGGGGGAAGAGCAGGGAGCCCAGTGAGAAGGCTGCAGACACGGCTCATGCCACTGCAGATAGCACCAAGTGGGAACGTAAGAGAGGGGAGGGAATAGAGTCCAGAGAAGAACTTCAAGTAGGATTGCCAGAAATTGGAGGTTTTGTCAAGTTGGCAAGGGCTGGAGGCCAGTCAGTTAGATGGAGCAGTCATCTGTAATTTGGGGAAACCTTTGTCTGAGGTCCAGGGATTGAATCTTAGATGGTAAATCTGAGGTGCTTTGATAGGGAGTTTTCTGGATCCCTCCATTTGTGCCATGTGAGTTTCTGATCTACTACCTTAGGGGTTATCTTCCCATCTCTCAGTACTTTTAGCTGGGCCCATGGGGAAATGTGGGGGTTCTGTGAGAGCTCCTGATGATGCTTGTGGCTGGCAGTAGGTGCGAGAAGACTTGTGTGCTGGAAATAGGGGTGTGTGTATGTGTGTGTACGTGTACATGCTCCTAGAATGCTGTCTCCACCCCTAATCTGGGAGGAGCTTGTGAAGACAGAACTGGGGGCCTCCCCCACCTCAGTATCCTCTCCACCTGATACTTGTTCCCAACATCGGTAAGGGTTCAGGGCCCTTAAATGCTTTGGGTTCTCCCACTCAAGCTTTAGATGTCGATCCTGTTCCCTTTAAAGTAGCTGAGACCGGGGAGGAAGTTTCAGAATGAATATTCCAGGAAGCGAAGGCACTGCTCTCACTCACCCAGCTCAGGGCAGAAAAATTGAGTGAGGAGACCTGCAGGTCTCACCAGGGTCTGCTGTCCTGCCGTTGGCCCCTAAGCAGGCCTGTCCGTGCTCAATGACTGTGGCTCACAGCTTCTTTGCAGGCTTTTCAGGGAAGTTTGTTTTCCAAAAGCCATCATTTATTGTACCTACTGTGTGCCAGACACTGCAGATGCTTTGCATACTTTATATTTGGAGTTCATTATCGCCCTGCAAGGTAGGTGATGTTATACCCTTTTTATCAGTGAGGAATGGGAGCCAGAGAGGTGAGGGGACTTGCTCAAAGGTCATCCAGCTAATTTGCAGACCCACCGTGTGCATCTCCAAAGCCTGCCTGCTGCCTCTTCACTGACCATTCAGAGTGAATAGCAGAGCCTGGGTTCAGGCCGCTGCGTGGCAAGCTGTGGCCTCAAAAGCAGCGTCTTCTCTCCAAGAGCCCTGCCCTTCATTTCCTCTAACAGTGCTCCGTGAGGCTGTGAACCTCTGGCTGGTCCTCCTGCAGGCCCACCCCTGCTCTGTGAGCTGCTTCCAGGACTGCCCACTTACCCAGCAGTCTGGGGCCCATTCAGATCTTTACTGGAAGAAAGGAAGCAGTCTTTGAGAACCCCATCTCTAAGACTGGTCTCTCCACAGAACAAGAGCATTCCTTGCTGGATCCCTGGGCTCAGACACTGCCCTGGTCCTTGCTGAAGCTCAAGAAAAGTCCACACAAGGTGTGGGCCGTGGCCTGGTAGCTTCCACAACCTTGGACTCTTTTGAGCATGCAGATTATCAGGTTCCAGACCTGCTGCATTTTCACACAACCCCTGTCCCTGCTGAGCTCTGGGATGATAAAAGTTTGTGAAGCATTGCTGCAGTCCTTGAACTCCTCCTCCCTTCCCTGGGCCTGTTCACTTGTCTCTCATCCTCTCGCATCTCATGCAAGTGACACAGCAGTCCTTGCAGTCATGTGTTTGTGAGGCTCCAGTTCCTTAAGGATTGAGACAATCCAGGCATTGAGAAAGAAGGATGGAGCAGATGCACAAGAACAGGGTCATTTTCTGAGCCTGCACCAGGTTAGAAGCCCCACTTTTTTTTTAAGATTTATTTATTTATTTGAAAGGCAGAGTTGTACAGAGAAGGGAAGAGAAAGAGATCTTCCATCTGCAGGTTCACTCCTCAAATGGCTATAGCAGCCAGGATTGAGAAGCCCCTACTTTCTTAAATATGACCAAGGTAAGGATACCCTCCTAGGCCCAGCTTCCTGAGGATCTCACAGCACCCGTTACCATCTTGCCACACCTACCCAGAGGAACAGGTGGTGCTGGGAGCAAAAGAGGAAGAAGCCAGCTGGGCACTGTTCCAAGGGAAGCTCAGATGCTCTGGGACTCAACCTTTGTCTCAAACTGAGTCTGGGGTTCTGGACTCCTGTAACTCCCACCAGCTCTTATCTGAGGCACTAATCAGCTATGGCATAGGAAGCATCTGAACCCATCTACTCACCTGCCCAAACGTGTGGGTTCCCATTTGTGGGGAGGTGGAGAAGGTCCTGCCATGCCTCAGGACAAATCCCCTGCTGGCTGAGGAATGGGAACTGCACACATTGGGCCAGGACAGGAAGGGGGAGGTCTCCCCCAGGGAGAGTCCTGGGAGACCTGATGGAGGACTTTCTGGAAGGGAAGGGGCCAGGGCAATTTTGATAGATGGAGAAGAGGGGCTCCAGGTGGGCAGGACTGGCAGAGATGATGCCTAGACAGGTCACAACTCTCCAGGTGCCCAATTACCTGCCGTCCGTGAGCTCGGCCATCGGCGGGGAGGTGCCCCAGCGCTATGTGTGGCGCTTCTGCATCGGCCTGCACTCAGCACCTCGCTTCTTGGTGGCCTTCGTCTACTGGAACCACTACCTCAGCTGCGCCTCCCCGTGTCCCGTCTACCGCCCACTCTGCCGCCTCAACTTCGGCCTCAATGTTGTGGAGAACCTCGCGCTGCTTGCACTCACCTACGTCTCCTCCTCCGAGGACTTCAGTGGGTGCAGGGTCAAGGGAGGAGTCGGGCCGGGTTGGAGGAGGGTCCCCTCCCACACTCGCTCCGTAGGGGTGTGGGTACCCACTACGCCCGCTCCCAGTCCTCCTCTCTCCCTCCAGCTGTGCATGAGAATGCTTTCATTGTGTTCATCGCTGCCTCCCTCGGTCACATGCTGCTCACCTGCATTCTCTGGCGGCTGACCAAGAAGCACACAGTAAGTCAGGAGGTACGGTCCACCCCTGGTGGGGCGCCGAGTGGCCCAGACGAAAATCAAGGACACCCACCCCCAGGATGCGGGTAGTGGTCAGGTGGGGACTGGAGTTCTGCTGGAAACCCTGGCCAAGGGGTGCCGGGTGGGGGCAGAGGCCTGGGGACCAGTGGAGGATGGTCGAGTGGAGAGAATCTAGGACTGTGCTTGGGTAGTTTGGGAGACTAGGTGGCATGCGGAGCATAGCCAGGCTGCAGTGGTCAGGAATACTGTCGGGTGTGGCCTCACTGTATCTGGAAGTACCGGGGCTGGGCCATGACTCCATGAAACTCATGCCATCTTCCCAAGGGGGGAGGGGCAGTGCCCTGCTCCTCGGCCTTGTCAGTCCCCCGAAGGCAGGGATATGAACCCACTCATCATTCCTGCTACCCCTGCCTGTGTCCCCTTCCACGATCACTAGTGGGAACCAAGGGAGGAAAGGCCCAGCCCTTGGGAGCTGGGGCTCAGTGGAAAAGCTGTTCACACATGCCCAGCAAGCTGCAGTGTTCAGACAGCCCGTCCCCCTAGGACCGCAAGTCCTACAGCTGGAAGCAGCGGCTCTTCATCATCAACTTCATCTCCTTCTTCTCGGCCCTGGCTGTCTACTTTCGGCATAACATGTACTGTGAGGCTGGAGGTGAGGATCCACAGGTGTTTGGAAATGACCAACAGTGGGCAGTGGTGTGGGGACGGTGCCATCATGTGCTCGCGAGAGGGTAGCAGGAGGCTCACCATGCCGTCTCTTGTGTCCTCACTGCAGTGTACACCATCTTTGCCATCCTGGAATACACTGTTGTCCTAACCAACATGGCGTTCCACATGACAGCCTGGTGGGACTTCGGGAACAAGGAGCTGCTCATAACCTCTCAGCCTGAGGAAAAGCGATTCTGAACCCTTCTCTTGCTGTGAAGGAGACGGCCTGCTGCCGAGAAACAAGATACCACTCTGGCCTTCCTCCCCTCCCCACTGTGTCCTCTCTGGGTCCTGCTAAAGCTGGGGGAGTGCAGGGAGGAGAAGGGCATAGGAGAAGGCTGACCCCAGTGCTGCTGGCTGCTTCTCCTGGCCTGGGCACAGAAGCCTTCAAGCAACACAGTCCTCACCTGTGAGGTCGCAGGAAGCCGAGCTGGCAGCAGAGCCAGCATCATTTGGTGCTAAAAAAGTCCTGAGGTTCATGAGCACCATCCGGTTTTTGGCCTTTATGTAGCCAGCATCTGCTGAGGTCAGGGACCACTGAGAAGTGGCTGCTACATGTAACCCACAACCACTTCTCACCATGGGTTGGTTCACGTGACTAACATGTCTAATGATCTACCATGTACATCCAGGCCTGCCTTCACCTCTGACTTGGTGTGCACCCACATGCCCTGCCCTTTCTGAGCCTCGGTGTGTCCAAGTGTGCGACGGTGGTGAGGGAGTGTGTAGCTGGGGGCTGGGGAAGACTGTGTGCTGTGTCCAAGGGCCTTGCTGGTGTGGTTCTCACATCATCCGATGGAGGTGGTCTGTACCTGAAGGATGACCTGTCCAGAGGAAGTGCCAGCACAGCATGTTTCCTGTCCATTATGAAATCTCCAGCTTACAGACCCTCCCTCCTTTGCAATGGTAAGGAGTAGAAGGGTCAGAGTCCACAGGGCCCTACCCTAAAATGGGCTACCCACTGGCCTCCATCTTCCCACTGCTCCAGATCCTGAGGTCCTTGCATTGTACATTTTATTCCAAAGGAAAATAAATTTTTTTTTTTTTGGCCAACAATCTGGCTTAGGCTTGCTGGGTTCATCTCCTTGTCAGATAGGAACTGAAATAAAGGTTGGCTTCAGGATGAAGGAATAAGCCAATGGCAGGATAGGATTCCAAGTGGCCCCCAGTTTAGGCATGAGGTCTCCCAGGGCTGACCTAAGCCTCTTTTTTGGTGAGTGAGAAGGGCTGAGCCATCAGTTCCAGGCCTGGAGGCTGGGACAACCTGGCAGTCTCCAGCTGAGGCAGATGCCCTGGGTTCTACCTCAGCTGGTCAGTCCAAGGGGACAGCTCCCAAACACGTGACTGTGAGAGCACTTGCCTTCTGGATGGTGGCTTTCAACCTCTCCCTTTCCCAGCCCTAGATCAGGAAGTCTCTTCAAGCTTTGCATCCTGGTCCACTGCAGCATCTGGGGATGGACCCTAGAGCAAGACTGGCTCCTCTGAGAGCCCAGAGCTTTGTTAGGGAAATTGGGGGGTGGGGGAGACCACAATGAAGCTTATTGTCCCCTGTCCCCTCTTTCAGAAAACAAAAGGTTCCCAGTCTCTGGGGAGCCCTAGCCCATGCCCAACCCCTAATCCCCAGCACACAGGGAGGAGCCGGGGCCACTGGAGACAGGAGGTTTTATTGATGCTGATGGGGGTAGGAAAGGCCCCCAGGAGCAAGGGGGCTGAGTCAGTCAGCGGATGCGTAAGGCCTGGGCACATGGGGGCAGGTTAGGACACATTCATATTCTCAGGATTCTATGGCTCCTTCCTGGGGGAAGGGAGAGAGCATCTGGGGAGGGAGGGGCAATTTTAAGAGCGGCAGAGGTTAGAGATGGCTGAGAGCCCCTAACCTGAAAGGAGACACCACAACAGGCAGCAACAACTGTGTGGAAAGCTGGATCAATTGGTCAGTAGCAGAAAACGGGGAAGGGGGCACTGGACTGGCCTCTTGGGGAGGGGTCCAACCTCAGCCTGGGTGAGCTCATGAGAATACCTGGTGTTCCCAAGCAGGGTGGGTGAGGCCCAAAGCCCCCCTCCCCTGCAGGCCTCCTTAAGGAGAAAAAGGCATTCAGGGAGCCCCCTGGCAAAGGGTGCCAGAATTAGTCCTTAAGGCACAGCTGGGGGCAGACAAGGCACCAAGGCACAACTGGTGGCGGGGGTGGGTGTGGGGGAGCAGCCTCCAAGCTGAGTGCCAGGGTCACAAGAGGACACAGGACCGCCCACGCTTGATCGGTGTGGGGTTGAGCACAGCCCGGACAGCCTCGGCAAACACTTCCTTGACGCCGTCCTGCTGCAGGGCCGAGCACTCGAGGTAGCGCACAGCGTGGATCTGCTTGGCCAGTGCCTGGCCCTGCTGCGGTGTGATGGGCGCCTGGCCCTGCTCCTTGAGGCGCCGTAGGGTGTCAGGCTGGGCTCTCAGGTCCTTCTTGGTGCCCACCAGGAGGATGGGCACGTCGGGGCAGTGGTGGCACACTTCCGGGTGCCATTTGTGCCGCACATTCTCATAGGAGGGCGGGCTGGCAATGGAGAAACAGATGACAAAGACGTTGGTCTGAGGATAGGAGAGTGTGCGGAGGCGGTCGTACTCCTCCTGGCCCGCAGTGTCCCACAGGTTCAGGTTCACTGTGCGCCCATCCACTGCGCTCTGGGCACTGTAATTGTCGAACACCGTGGGGATGTACTCTTTGGGGAAGGCATTGGTTGTGTAGCAGATGAGCAGGCACGTCTTGCCCACTGCTCCATCACCCACCACCACACACTTGATGCTCTGCATTGTGGGGGCAGCTGCTGAAGTGGAGGCAACGCCTCCTCCCTCTCCTGGGCCCCTCTGGGTATAGCGACCTGTGGACAGATGAGAGGGATATTGTTGGTTAGAGAGGCCTCTACCTATTGGGAAGAAAGGATGAAGGCAGACAATGGGAAACCAATTCCCGTTCCCTTAACCTAACAGCAGCCCCCAAGACAGACATGAGAGAGACAGATGTGAGGCCTGGAGACCAAGCAAGTTGCTTCAAGAACACAGTCCAACATGGTGGTGGTGGTGGGGAGTTCATGAGCTCTGGCGCCAGACTAAGGTCAAACCCTGGTGCTGCTATTTCCCAGCAGTATGATCCTGGACAAATTACTTACCTTCTCTATGCCTTGGTTTTCCCATCTATAAAATGAGGGATAAGATAAAACCTACTTCATTGGGTTATCATGAGGACTATTTACTATATGGAAAGTATTTAAGTATCAGGTATTTTCCTGTTTCTCTAGGCAATGTAGACACAGGAGAGTACATAAGGATCTTCCAGTTCCTCTACTAATACGCAGCCTTCCCACTCTGGGATGTGGCCGGGGTGGAATCTTTCCCAGCTCAGGGTCCATCCCACACTGATGTTTCAAATTCTCCAAACCTGACATCTTGGCTACTGAGTATGAACCAAAGAGCGCAGTGAGAAGCCCACTAAGGAAGGAGCACTGCTGCCCTATGCCAATCTAGAGTACTCTGGGATGGGGGGACAGGCCACCCCCATCATTCTTGTAAGCATGGAAAGCCCTGTCTGGCAGGAGAATGTTGGAGATTGAGCTGTAGCTGGGACCTGGACTGGAATCTGGCTGTGTTCCTTCAAAGCAAGCCAGGAAGGGATGAACAGAAAAGCAAGACAAAAACTTAACTTTTCTCCTCAATGTGTCCCTTTCCTGAACCATGAATATGTACCTATGAAGAATATCAGGGCCTCCGGTACAGAACACAATGCCACCAAAATGCCATCATTGGGGCAGCACTGTAGTGTAGCAGGCTAAGCTGCTGCCTGCAATGCTGGTATCCCATATGAGCATTGGTTCGAATTCTGGCTGCTCCACTTCCAATCCAGCTCCCTGCTAGCACACCCAGGAAAACAGCAGAAGGTGGCCCAAATACTTGGGCCCCCGCCACCCACGTGGGAGACCTGGATGGAGTTCCAGGCTCCTTGTGGACATCTGAGGAGTGAACCAGCAAATAGAAAATCTCGTTTTCTGTCTCTACCTCTCTGTAACTCGGCCTTTCACATAGATAAATAAATCTTAAAAAAAAAAAAAAAAAAGTCATTGCTGAAAACTGGATACTAAAGTCTGGTGGGCAGGGATTCTGTAACCATAGCCCTACCAGCTAGTTATCTATGACCTTCACAATATTTTTAAGTTCTCTGAGCCTCGATTTTCTCCCCTGTAAAATGGCGATAATCTTGGATATTGCATTCAAATTGCTTAGAGATAAGTTAATGTGAAGAAAGTTTGATATGAGCCATAACACATAGGAAGCGCCAATAAAAAGGCTGCTGTATTTATTAGTAGGGTAAATATTAGAGACAAAGTGCCAGCTCCAGTCACCACCCTGGTTCCCCATACAAGGCACAGGCCTCGTGGTGAGGAACTGCTCTGAAACAAGACAGAGCTTCCGGAAACCCTGGATTATTTATACTGCTGTGGCAAGGGTCCACCTCTTACTGGCTACTTCCTCTCAGCCACAGGGGACTCTTGCTGGCCAGTATGTAACTTCCTTTCACTGATGCTCTCCCACAACCAGTCCTGCTCCATGGGAGGGGCAGCCTGTTTTATCCCTGGCTCCACCTAGGCAGTGGTATCACACACACGCCATCTCAATGTCCACACTGCAAGACTGCAGCCTGCCCTGGGAACCCCTTACCCTCAGCCTGACCGCTCACCACTGCTTCAAATGCCTCAAAAATTAAAATGGGTGGTGGGAGCGACACTGGGGGGGATCTGCCCATTAGGAAGGGGAAAAGGGACACTTGGGGTGTAGGGGGTAGAAAGAATCCAGAGCCCCCCCTCCCCAGCCATAGCTTCCCCTGATACCAGCTGGTAGGGAAACAGTTTCACTCCATGAGGATGCCTCTTGGGTTCACACTAAAAATATTTTCATCTCATTTGCATGAGTAAGAGAGATTCTGCTAGGGTGGGAAAGGGAAGTCAGAACCATCTCGGGCAGGAGAGAGAAGCTTAAACTGGAAGTCAGGAGACCTGAGTTCTAGCCTCAGCTCTGCCTACTCACTGCAACCAAGCATGAAACACTCAACTCTCTCTGGGCCTCAGTTTCCCTATCCAGGAAATGGAGATAAAAATGCCTAAGACAAGGGCACTAGGTGGATGACAGAAGTTAAAAAGCCCTGAGAGCAGGTGCCATTACTTGTGTACACTGGATTACTTGGGAGACCCCAGGGTTTCAGAGCAGAACTCCTGGACCTGCAACCTTTGGTTCCACAGAGGAGGGGAGTGGCTATGGCAGCGTGACTGAGAACTCTCCCCAACAAGCCCAGCAATGGGCTGGCCCAGAAGGCATGAAGGGAACTCTGGCCGGCAGTCACAAGGCCCAAGAGATTGGAAGTACAGCTGGTGCTCCACTCTCCAAGGAGGCGGTTATCAACCAGCAATCAGTAAATCAGCCCTCAAAGGCGGGGGGCGGGTGGGGTGGTGGTGGTGGTGGTGGTGGTGGTGGGGGTGGTGGTTTCCGGGCTGGCAAGGGAACATGGACTGACACCGGAAAAGGATTATGAGTGGGGCAGTGTCCAGAAACAAGCAGAGGCGAAGTGCTGTACAGAGCCAAGGGCACCAAATACCCGAATCTGACCTCCTGAGTTCATCTGCTGATCCTGACCTTCGATTAAAAAGCCTTCACATTGGTATAAACCTTTATAGATTGCACGGTATGTCAATTGATCTTTTGAAACAACCTGTGGGCCCTATTCCTATTTTACAGACAAGGAAACAATCTCAGAGCAGTTAAAGTAATCCAGCATCACACAGCTTGTTAGTAAGGGACCCAGCATACAAACCCAGTTCTTGTGATCCAAAGTCCCATGTCTTTCCCTTATGCATTGCACAGTCTCCAAGTTATCCTTTAGAGGCTAACTCTGTGACCTTGAGCAAGCAAGTCACTTCCCTTTCTGGAACCTGAATTATCTGTAAAGCCAGAGTGGTAACACTAGCCCTCCCAAGCCTCACAGGGCGGCATCAAGGATCCTAAGCACAAGCATGAATGTGCTTTGTAAATTGTGAAGTGCTGTGCACACAGGAGTGGCGGAACAAGGCCTTTCACAGTCAGAGGCAGGAAGCACTGGGTATGCACGTGCCTGGGTGGTGGCACCAACTCAGTGCTCCAGACTCAGGTCTAGTCCAGAGCCTTACCCTCTCTCCCACGACAACTCTGAAATTCTTTGGCCTGAATTGGATCGAGTAAGTTCTCACAGCCCATTGAATGAGGACATATGCTAACTGGTAGTTTCTAGCCTGTGCCATGCAGGTAGAAGGGTTTTCAGTGTTGCAGCAGTCTAAACCAAGAGTAGCCTGCCTAAGGGCTGGGGCTCAACAATGACTTAGTCACTGGGTAGCATTAAAAAAAATTCATTTAGTAAATAATATTTGTAGATTTATATGATATTAACCAAATTACAATGACTTGGTTCTGGCTTTTTATTCCCAAATAAATTCAGATCATGCCTGGTCCCTCATCTTGGCATTCAGTTTTTCATCATCCAATAGAGGTTTCAGAATCACAGAGAACTGGGTTTAAATCCTTATCAGCTGTGTGACCCTGGACTTATGATTTGGCTTTAATCTCCTTATCTTTCAAGTGCAGCAGGAACAGTACCCACCTCAGAGGGTGTTATTAGGATTAAGTGTGTTAGTATATGAACATATGTGCACAATGTAGGTTTCCATATCCTGTCCCAGAGAGGTATCCCATGACCTCGGCAGACAAGACAGTACCATTCCTTCCACTGAACATCCACTCTTGTTTTCCCTCTGCTGCTCTTCCCTCTCTCCTCTCAAATCTTCCTGGTTCCTTGAGGCCTAGCTTGTCTCACCATCCCATGAGGCTACTGAATTCTTTGAATCGACGGAGCATGACCACCCCTTTCAACCCTGCTTTGGCTCCATGGGCTTCTCCTTCTCCAGCGGTCATAGGTACATTTCCCAGATGAGGACGTCCCTCCAATCCTGGAGCCTGGGCTCCTCTCGACCACAGAAGAGCTGTGAGTATAAAGCTGGGTGCGCAGGAGTGTGCAACCACTGCCTTGTGATCGGCTTCACCAGCCCTTATTACTGAGACCTTGAGAGACTCCTCCGAAGCCCAGGATTGGGTCCCATAGCCCAACCTCCAAGCCAATGCTGCAATGCTGACTTGTACTGGACAGCAATGAAAGTCAAAAGCTATGACTGCAATAGGCACAAATTTCTCTTCCTAGGTTCAGCTAAAACTTGGCTCCAGCAAGGAAGGAGTACATCCCATGGGAGTACAGCTCATGGGGATCCATCCTGAGTGTGGTCCCTAGAGCCCAGCCTGCACCCAGTGGGGCCTGGCTTTGGGGTGTGGCCCAGGAGGCCCAGAAGCAGGGAGGGAAAGGAAGTTTGCCTGATTGCCAGATCGCTGTGGCCGTTAGAGCAGGGGAAGTGTCCCAACAGGGAGTGGGGGAGGGGGAGAAGTGGGCTCTAAGAGCCTGGCAAGTGTGGAGGCAGCTGGGAACTTACTTAGTACAGCTTGTAACTGCCTCCCTCACACCGGGCTTCCCTTCTGCAGTCCTCCCTGAACCTCCTTCTAACTGCTATCCATCTCTAAGCATTTCCACCCTCAGCTCCAGCCACATCACCCTGATCCTCTACAAAGTGGCCTCTCCATTCTCTTGCCCAAAATGCATGAGGTATCAATAGTCACAGAGCCAAGCCCCACTGCCACCTCCTCCAGGAAAGTGTGCATAAATCACTCAAGTCACAAGTGACAAGCTATCCAAAGTCTGGTCCCTGTCTCTCTCACAGGCATGTACTTGCATCACACAGAGGCTGATCTGATTCTTATCTCTTGTCATTAGACCGAGAGGGCCTGGAGGGCAATGTCCTGGATGAGTTCTGTCTCCCTAGGCAGGGTCCAGCACACAGGGGCTGTAAGTAAGTAACTGAGTGAACTCAATCTGTCCTTCATGTCTTTGCACATGGGAGTTCCTCTTCCTGGAACGCTCTCAACCCTTCAGATCCTCCTTGTCCTGAAGGGCCCGGTTCCGCAGGACACCACAGCAGCCTCCTCTCCTGCCTTGCCTTCCCCAGCACGGACAGCCTGTGTTGTTCATTGCACTGAACTAACTGGAAGCTTCCTGGTTTGGGGCCGGGCGGGTGCGGGAGAATCTGACCTATTCATTTCCAGAAGCCCAGCACAGGGCTAAGCAAAAATTGCAGACTAACACACACCTCCTCCCCCATTAATTCAGACTTCAATGCCGGGAACAAGTCTCCATGCCCAAGAGAAGCAAGACAAAGGTAACCAGCTTCTTCCTTACCCGCAGGAACACAGAGTTACGGTAACAGACACACAGGAGATTTTTGCCTGGTTCTTAGCTGGAAGAATGAGGGGTGAAGCAGGCAGAACTAGCTTAGCAGGGATGCGGGCTGGGTAGCAAAAATGGTCCTGATAGATAATGATTGGGATTAGATAAAGAAAAGCATCAGAGATGAGTCGAGGGGCAGGGGCATTGCTGGAAGCTTCAGAAGCCTCCTTGCTTATTTGTTTGTTTTGAAGAGAGGAGGAGAGGTGATGTGAACAGACTCAAAGGGGCTGCAGCTGGCTGCAGCTGGGTTGGGAGGAGGAAGCTGGAGGAGATATGAGGTCAGTGTGAGGCTGGGCCCAAGCCAAGGGCTGAGTCTCTGTCTTTCTTCCCCTTCTCTCCATCAGCAGTGCAGAACCCAAGAGAGCCTAGTTCCCAGCCGTTGAAAAACAATCCATGCTGGAAGACTTTCCAACTCTTGCTTTTGTCTGTCTGTCAGCCCCTGCAGAGGACCCAGTGCTGCCGCAGCGAGGGTAAGGGCAAAGTTGATGCCACCTAGTAGGAGCTAGAAAGCAGCAAACAAGTTGCAGCTTAGAAAGCTGTTGGGGTTGGTCCCCTTTCTTTGTGTTTCCTTCTGTCCCAGCACCTGGGTTGTTCCACAAAGGATGGGGCCCAGGGCTGAGACCACTCTGGCAGGGGGAGCAGAGGAGGCCGACCCCTCCCCCACCAGGCAGCACAGAGGAAGACTTGCACACTGGCTTCCGCCTAGCAGCAGCTCAGCCGTCCCCGGGCCCGAGAAAGGCCTGTAAAGTGGCACTTCCTTTGCCTTTGCTCTTTTCACATGAGGCAGAACAGAAGTGCCATCTTCCCAGTCCTGCCTCCCCCGGCTGAAAATACCCACAAAGAGACCCAGGGCTGCCCGAGCCCTGCCTCCCCGCCTGTGGCCCGAGGGGGTTTCCACAAGGGAAAATAGCACCAGGGAGGAAACTCCAGCGTCTATTTTCCACTGTCAGTGGGGCAGAGCTGGTGCAGGGGACAGGGGGCTCCCTCATCTTGCTGCCTCCTGGCAGCATCCCGCACACTGGCTGTCCTCTTATCTCTCAACCTCTAACAATCCCTGTGTGTGGAGGCAGATGCTCCTCGGGCTGTCAGATCAAGGCTGGTGGAGGGCACAGCAAGGAGGACTCGGGGGAGGGAGAGTCAGAGCTATCAGTGTTCACTGTGCCCTTTGAGGGTATTGATAGGCAACTCCTTAATGTTGAACAGAGAAAACTAGGTTGACCAGGATTATAAACAGCTGGTACCAAATGCGGGACAAGGGTCTCCTAATCTCCAGCCTGATGCTAGTTCCACAAAGGAAAGTGAGAACTATTACTGTGGCCCAGGAATAGGCCCAGCATCTCTCTGACCTCATTCATGATGACCCTACCATGGTGTAGCCCAGGCTGATCTAAGTCTCAGGTGTTTTTGCTTTTTAAGTTCCTTGGCCCTGCGGCCAGCGCTGTGGTGCAGTGAGTTAAGCCACGGCCCTGCAGTGCCAGCGGCATCCCATATGGGCACCAGTTGGAGTCTGGGATACTCCACTTCCGATCAGGCTCTCTGCTAATACGCCTAAGAAAGCAGTAGAAGATGGCCCAAGTCCCTAGGCCAGGCCTCTGCACCCACATGGGAGACTTGGAACAAGCTCCTGGCCCATCCCTGGCCATTGTGGCCATTTGGGGAATGAACCAGCAGATTAAAGATCTTTCTCTCTCTTTCTGTAACTCTACCTTTCAAATAAATAAGTCTTTAAAAAAAGAAAAAGTTCCTTGGTCCTCATGCCTAGTCCATCGTGGGTGTTCATATTTTAACACTGACATTACAGGACAGCCAGCCACCCTGGCCAGGCCCCAACTGAGCAGCTCTTCCTCTGGCCGTGAGCTCCTGGGGAGATGCCCTCCCCCTAAGAAAGGAGGATAAAAGAGGAAGCTGGACACTGGACAGGAAAACCAGTCTGATCTGGGGTGGTGGCCCAGGCTTTGTCTTTGGTTTTCCTCCTCAGCTCTTCCCATGGACTCCTGCAAACCTCATCACTAGTTAGACTGTTGTAGGGGAAGGAGAGCTCTTCAGTCTGAGTCCAGGCTCCTGTTTCTCCCCGTTCCAAGCTTCCACTACCCCAATATCTTTCTAGTCGTCTCCCTAGAGCCACAACTTCTCCCATCTTCCTGCTCATGACCCCCTAAAAATTCAAACCAGCTACCACATCTGTCCTAACCATCTTACCAAGAATTACCACCCATATCCCAGATTCTCAACTAGGATCTGTGACAACCACACATTCACTTCTTTCCATGGCATGACCTTGTTCATATTTCCTTAGCCAAGACCTCAACAGCAGTCCCCTAGGTTGTAAACCCCACCCCACCATGATGTTGTCTCATTGAGATCCCTTCCACCCTGGGCATATTTTTCCAGCAATGACTTTCTTGCAAGTAGCTCAAACTTGCAATAGGGCCACATCTTGTCTGCGAGAACCCCCACCTCATCATCCTGTCTTTACTCTCAGAGCCTCGTGGGTTGCCCAGTAATGCATAATTGCTAAGATAAGTACTGGTCTGCCAGGCTGGAAACTAGGACTCTTAATAGATTTTTGTTGAGCTGGGAAAATGCCCTGTATGCACATCCTTTCCTGTGCTGGGATTTTTGCAGATCCCTGGGATTTCCTCCAGGGGTCAAACCTCTGTACCTCCCAGAAATGAGACTAGGAGAGACAGGTGTGTAGAAGGGCAAGACTGAGAGAAGAGACAATTTATAGGAGGACAACTGTGAGATGGGAAGAGGATAGGATGGGGAACAGAGCTAGCTCTTGAATTCAGCTGTGTTTGGGAGAGCTCAAAAATGTAGCACTTGCTTCACTCCCCATCTTTTTCAGTGGAGAGTAATGAATACAGCAGACTGTATGCAGAGAGAAGCAAGACCCTCAGCATGCATCCCTAAAGCTTGAGGGAGGAGCTCTAGCATGGAGACTAGAGCTTGCAGAGACAGGATGAACTGAAGTTAAGACTTGGGAGAAATTCCTGAGAGACAGAAGTGTCCTAGGTAAAAGGGGGAATATTAAAGCCGCCTACAGGCAGAGCAAGCAGCAGAACTCCAGGCGACTTCTGCCTAGTCACCAAGGTCCAGTACAGACTAGGACATGTGAGTACCCAGCCTGGGCAGGACCCAGAAAGCAGCCGAGAAGGGGGCACACGCCTTTGCTTCATATCCTTCTTTTCCTAATTCAAAACTCTAACAGATAAGACTAAAGTTAGACCAGCTGCAACCTCCCCTCCTTCCTTTCCATCACACCCAGGTGGTGCTGCAAACAGTGGGTGCTGGGAGTCAGGGACCTTCAGACTGTCCGTCAGCCTCCAGGCATGGTCTCTGGGTCAATCACTCAAGGGCTTGGGTGATTTTGATTTCCCATGGCTTCTCTCACCATTCTTGTTCCTGTGACACCCTACTCTGATGGCTACAGACTGCTTCCGCCTGCCCAACCACAACCTCACCCGTCGCAGGTTCCCTCCATTCCGCTGGTTTCCCTGCTCTGTGCCCTCTCAGGCTGAGGGCAGTTATTTTGTCTCCATGAGATAAAGATGGAGATACATAGACACTTGCACATGCGCACACAGTTTCTGCCCTTTAATCATGTTACCCTCCAAGCTCTGGAACTTCGAGAAGGCTCTCAAACTCACTGAGTCTACGGCAGTTCCTGACCCCAACGCCTGAGATAAGTGGCTGAAAGGGAAGGAGACAGAGAGAGGCTGACAGGTTGAGGGATCAAGAAGAATGAGAGGAGAGGGAAGAAGCAAGAGGGTGGATGTGTATGGGAGCCCAGGGCTGGGAAGCAGAGATGGTGGGGAGGCTGGCAGGGGCCCTAGAAGAACAGAGGAGCTGGGGACGTGAGGACAAGTTGGGGCCCTGATAGAATCGTGTTTGAAGGGACGAGGGACAAAGGTTTGTGGGCACAGCTAAAGGAGGGGCAGGGGAAGAAATATAATACAGTACGTAGGACTCATGGACCAAGACTTGGGGCAAAGACTAGGCAGCTCCCAATCACTGCCCACAGTCCAGACCCCTGCTGCCTCCCCAGTCTTGTTGACTTGTCAGGCACTATCTCGGATCACCTCTGAATGGGAATCCTCCCACTTCCAGTCAGATGGCAAGGCTGGGCCTTTTCTTGCCTCAGTTTACCCCCCCCCCCCCCCAAGAGCAAGGCCAGGCACAGCAGGTGTCTGCTCACTAAATACCTGTTTTCTGGCCGCAGGCATGGACAGGTTGGGCCTCAAAAAAAAAAAAAAAAAAAAAAAGACACAGAGAGGAGAGGGGTTGGTGAAGTCCTGCTTAGTGCTAAGCAGAGGAGCCGGGGCTGCAGCCTGGGAACGTGGAGCTGACTGGCGTCCACTTGCCGGGCCCAGAGCGCGAGGGGCTGCAGAGGCCTCAGACGCCGCCCCCTCTGTCACAACCGCCGGAGCAGAAGGAGCAGAAGGAGCAGAAGGAGCGCCGTCCCCGGCCCGGGGGCTCTCTCGGCTCGCGCTTCTGAAATACCACCCCCACCCGCCCAGCACTTCTGCAGACACGCCGCCGCGCAGACCCAGCTCCCAGCTCTGCGCTCTCCCCTTTCGGACACTGCTCTGGCCAAGCCTGCGGGGTCCCTCGCGGCTCGCAGGCGCGGGAACAGCCACGGGGAACGCACCCTCCCCGAGCCGCCACCGGCTCGCCCCAGCCCCGTCCCCGCCCCGGCCGGCCGCGCCCGCCCAACTCCGAGGGAGCCGAGAGCCTCCCGCCCGCGGCCTCCCGCAAGTAAACTTCCTGCGCCGGCGCCGGCGCCCAGTCCCGGGCTGGCCGGGCTCCCCTCCCCCGGACCCCTGCCCGCCCGCCCGCCCGGGCCGGGCCTCACCTGGTGCCCTCCCCACGGCGGGGGAGCTGGGGGCGGCGGAGCGGCTCCGGGCTCGAGAAGGAAGTGAGAGCGGGAGGCCGGAGGAAGTGGGGGGGCGGCCAGGGCGGCCGGGGCGGGGCGCGGGGGCGGGCCGGGGCGGGGCGCGACCAGGAAGTCCGCAGCCGGTGCCCCCCACTGCTCCCGGCTCTGCCCGGCCTCGCCCCCGGCCCGGGCCTGGCCGCCCCTCTGCCCGCCGCCCCGCAGCCCCCGTCCCGGGGGCCTCTTGAGGACGCGTCTCCCCGCCTCCTGCTGGCTACCCGGCCCCAGCAAAGCCATTGGTCCGCGCCCCCACCAACCTCGGCGGGAAGATGCTGAGAAAAGGCGCCCCTCGGCCTGGTGCCTCCAGCCGAGTCCAGGGGTCGAGCGTTGGCCGAGGCCGGGGGATGGCGAAAGTGGGTCAGGCTGGGGCAGTCCCCACCCGAGCCCCGAGCCCCGGGGCAGTGCCGGGTGGTGGTGGTGGTGGTGATTCAGCAGTGGGAAGGCCCCAGACCCCTGGGGAGGGTGGGGAGACTGGGGGAAGGGGAGCTGGCGTCAGCACCCTGGGGACAGACGAGCTCAGCAGAGGCGCAGGCGGAGCCGCGGGCCCCAAAAACAGGATGTCGCGTCGTGGTTCCGCACCCCGCGGCCGCGCTGGGGGGCGGGGCGGGCGGAGGACGTGGGGCTCCCCTAGCTCCCTCTTCTCGCCCGGGCGCGTAGCTGCCGGGGGCTGCAAGGCCGCACCCAGGCCCGAGGTCCGGCCGGGGCCCCGAGGACCCGCTACCGGGTGGACTCGTGGGCGCCCTCTGGCGCTTCTGTGCGCAGGCCTTGCCTTGAAAATCCGTGTTCTCGGTTTCAGCGCGAACTTTCTGAGCGCCTACCACGTGTGCCTCCGTGCTGGGTGCTGTGTTTATGACAGTTTTCCAGAGTGTTTCGAAAGAAAGAGGAGGAACGATCCCGGGATAACTACTGTAACCTTGCTGAGCCTCAATTCTGTCCTCGATCAAACGAGTAATTTCTCCACCCGGTTGTTGAGCAGACAGCATGAGAATGGGTGTGAAAGGCCTGCTGTCAACCGCGTGGCTCCAAGTTAAACCTCAACAAATGCCTTAAAAAACAAAAAACTGTACTACAGGGGCCGGCTTGCAGCGCAGCGGGTTAAGGTAGGCGATCCAGCTCCCTGCTAATGTGCCAGGGAAAGCGTCGGAGGGTGGTCCAAATGCTTGGGTCCCTGCACCCACGTGGGAGACCCAAAGGAAGTTCCTGGCTCCTGCTTTGGGGCTGGCCCAGCCCTGCCTGTCATGGCCATTTGGGGAGGGAACCAGGGGAAGGAAGACCTCTCTGTCTCTCTGTAACTCTGCCTTCCAAGTAAATCGTTTAAAAAAAAAAAAAAAAACTATAAATACGAGTTTTCTAAACAGAACCTGCCTGCCTACTTCTACTTCTCTGGGTCTTTGCACATTCTGTTCCCTCGCAGTTCTTATTGATTGTTGGGGGAATCAACTCAGTGTTTCACAGTCTGCCCTTAAAGGACCACCCTCTACCTGCCTGCTGTCATCCCTTCTCCTTCCTCAACAAACAATACCATGCACATGAATTTGATAACAACTTCCAGGGCTGTCCAATATAAATTTAATATGAACTGAATACGTGATCTTAAATGGTCTAGTAATGACATTTTTGAGTAGGTAAAAAAGAAACTTTTTTTAAAAGATTTATTTATTTGAAAGAGTTACACAGAGAGAGGAGAGGCAGAGAGAGAGGTCTTCCATCCGCTGGTTCACTCCCCAATTGGCCACAACGGCTGGTGCTGTGCTGATTTAAAGGCAGGAGCCAGGAGATTCTTCCAGGTCTCCCAATGTGGATGCAGGAGCCCAAGAACTTGGGCCATCTTCTGCTTTACCAGGTCATAGCAGAGAGCTGGATTGGAAGTGGACCAGCCAGGACTCCAACTGGCACTGATATGGAATGCCAGCACTGCAGGCCATGGCTTTATCTGCTATGCCACAGTGTCAGCCTCACGGTTTATTTTTTATTTTATTTTATTTACTTATTTGAGAGGCAGAATTACAGACAGAAGAGGGACAGACAGAGAGAAGGGTCTTCCATCTGCTGATTCACTCCCCAAATGGCCACAAAGGCCAGAGCTGGGTTGATCCTAGGCCAGGAGCCAGGAGCTTCTTCTAGGTCTCCCCCGTGGGTGCACTTGGGCCATCTTCTGCTTTCCCAGACCATATCAGAGAGCTGGATTGGAAGAGGAGCAGCCGGGACTATAACTGGTACCTGTATGGGATGCTGGTGCTTCAGGCGGAGGCTTAGCCTACCATGCCGCAGCACCGGCCCCAATAAATAAATCTTTACACAAAAATTATGTCCTAAAATATAGGTGTTTAAGCTGTATTCCTAGGGTTCCCTTCTCAGGATGTGAGGGCAGGAAAATAATGGGGCTTTGGACTCCATCCCTTTCAATCAGAGAAGGTTTGCTTTTATCTGATCTATATGCTGATGTGAATAAAGAGCTAGGTTTTATTTATTTATTTTTTTAAAGATTCATTTACTTATTTGAAAGGCGAAGTTACAGAGAGGCAGAGGCAGAGAAGTCTTCCATTTGCTGGTTCACTCCCCATATGGCCACAATGGCCAGAGCTGCGCTGACCCGAAGCCAGGAACCAGCACCCTCTTCTGGGTCTTCCATGTGAGTGCAGGGGCCCAAGCTCTTGGGTTATCTTCTATTGCTTTCCCAGGCCATAAGCAGAGAGCTGGATTAGAAGTGGAGCAGCTGGGGCTCTAACCAGTGCCAATATGGAATCCTGGCACTGTAGGCTAGGTTTTAAAAATTAATTAATATATTTGAAAGGCAGAGAGACTGTCAGGGAGAGTACTCTCATCTGCTGGTTCCCTCCATAAATGCCCACAAAGGCTGGGGCTGGAGCAGACAGAAGCTGAGAGCAAGGAATTCAATCTGAGTCTCCCATGTGGGTGATAATGAATTCAATTAATTGAGGCATTACCAGTGCCTCCTAGGGGTTGCATTCGTAGGGAGTTGGAGTTGGGAACCAGAGCCCAGTAACAAGCAAATCAAGGCATTCTGATTTGGGACACAGGCATCCCAACTGCCATCATTACTGCCAGGCTAAACGTCCATCCCCAAAACATTTTTATTTGTTTTTTTGCAAGAGAAATTTCAAAATAAACTCAGGGATGTGGTAGTAAGACTAGGGTGAGCATTAAGTACAGTAAAGCAAAAGACTAGATTGGCAGTCGAGGGTCAGACTTCGTTTCCGGAGTCTCTGAGGGTCTTGGGCTTGTGTAGAGCCCTGTCTGGTTCAGGAGGGAGAACCTGGCTCCAAGATCTGATGGTCTGGCAGGATATGGGTCTGTTGCATCTGGAGCTACCGGAAGAGGAACAGAGAGTCTAGGGCTGGGCTTCAGAACACCTTGAAGTCTAACCTTGGCTCAGACAGACTAATGAGATTTTAGGCTAGGCCCTACCCGTCTGTGGGTCTCAGAATCCTCCACTAGAAAACAAGGAGTTGAATTAGGTGAGCTCTGACCTTGTATGATACACTCCCCAGAACGATAATTAAGTAGTTAAGGTCTATGCATATAGCATATTGCTCATAGTTCTTTAATGCCACTTACATCATCATGATTTGTGCCTGTGCCTCATCTCTGTCTCCCCCACTGAGTATAAGTCTGTGTCTGATTCATCTCTGTATCCACCCCCTAGGCCCGGCACAGGCAGGCCCGAGCACATATTCATCTTCAGTAAACATCTGTGGAATTGTCACCAGGGAAAAGAGCCGTGGAAGCCGTGGGGTTCAGGTCTTCACACAAGAAAGAATTTAGGCATGTGAGAGAGAGAGTTAAGTAATAAGGTTTTATTAGGGATAGGGCATCCGTCAGAATGGAAGGGACAGAGTGCCCAGTCACTCGGCCTGGGGGAGAGCGAGGTTACATGGTTGAGTGGAGACAATGCACCTGGGCAGACCAGGCGGGCGGCTCAGCAGAGAGCAGAGGGCTGATCCCACAGTCTTTGGACTCCTGGTTTTTAAGGGAGTCTCTTTACCCTCTCCTCCTCTCCAAAGGATGGGGAGCCCTGGCAGAAGGGTTTGTTGGGTGAAAATACGAAAAATTCCTCTCTAAGTTTACCACTGAGGTTGTCAGACAGGGGAAGCCTTGCTGGCACCAGCCAAGGGGCTTCTAAGGTGCTGGCCTTAGAGGAAAGATGTATGTCAGGCCAGGTAGAAGGGGCAGGACCACCTGAAAGGTTATGAGGGTCTGGGCAGGACATTGAAATGTAGATGCTGGATGCAGATGCTGGACTGCAGATGTCAGGCTTTTGTTTGTTTGTTTGTTTGTTTGTTTTTGACAGGCAGAGTGGACAGTGAGAGAGAGACAGAGAGAAAGGTCTTCCTTTGCCGTTGGTTCACCCTCCAATGGCCGCCGCGGCCAGTGCACCACGCTGATCCGAAGGCAGGAGCCAAGTACTTCTCCTGGTCTCTCATGGGGTGCAGGGCCAAGGACTTGGGCCATCCTTCACTGCCTTCCCAGGCCATAGCAGAGAGCTGGCCTGGAAGAGGGGCAACCGGGATAGAATCCAGCGCCCCAACCGGGACTAGAACCCGGTGTGCCGGCGCCGCAAGGCAGAGGATTAGCCTGTTAAGCCACGGCGCCGGCCTATTTATTTTTTTATTATTTATTTGAAAGAGTTACAGAGAAAGGTAGAGACAGAGAGAGATGTCTTCCATCCAGTGGTCCACTCTCCAGATGGCTGCAATGGCTGGTGCTGCACCGATCTGAAGCCAGGAATGGAGAGCTGGATCACAAGCAAGAGGAGCAGCCGGGACTAGAACTGGTGCCCATATGGGATGCCAGCGCTTCAGGCCAGTGCGTTAACCTGCTGCACCACAGCGCTGCCCCATGGAGCTGTTTTTAAGAGTTCTTGGAGGAAGAGCATGATGAACTTAAGACAGTAGGGAAAAGGCACAGTCTCAAATGAGCTCTTTTTTGTGCTCTCTCAGTAGGTTTTCCTGAATAGGTGTGCATGTGTGCTCACAAGTGCAGCAAGACAAAGTCACTGGCTATGGCATTTAGAAGTGAGACAATGCATGCCTGCACTTGGTGGGGTAAATAGAGATCACAGACAAGTTTTAGAGGTAGATGCACAGGGGCTGGTGCTGTGGCGTAGTGGGTAAAACCATTGCCTGCAGTGCCCCACCCATGTGGGTGCTGGTTCGAGTCTCAGCTGTTCCATTTCCAATCTACCTCTCTGCTGTGGTCTGGGAAAGCAATAGAAGATGGTCCAAGTCCTTGGACCCCTGCACCCATCCTTCTCCAGAGCAAAGGACTTGTTGGATGTAAATACGAAACATTTCTTTATGAGTTTTCCCCCTGAAGTTATCAGACAGGGGAAGCCTGGTTGGCATCGCCCCGCCTTAGAGGAAGGATGGTTATTGGGTAGAAGGGGCAGGACCCCCTGGAAGGTCATCAAGAACTGGGCAGGATGTTTGAAGTGCAGGTACTGGGCTGCGCCTAGAAGGTTATCAGGATGACTTCGAGATGCGGATGCTGGACCTAGATGTGAATTCCTCAGGCCTTTGTCACACACACATAAGCTCATTTCTGACTTCCTACCTAACACTCTCACATTCATTCCTTCCTTACTGAAAGTCTTCCTGGTGCTGAGCATAGTGCTACATGCCAGTGGTGAAATGGATACAACATAGAGAAGTCCCTACCCTGCTGTGACTAGCAGGGAAGATAGATAGACCAAAGTACATAGTGTTACAAGTGCAAACAACAACCAACTTCTCAGTCTTGGTTTCATTTGAAAATAGGGATGCCTTGTGGGATTGCAAAGATTAAATGAGTGACTAGCAAATTGCCCAGGGGTGCAACATTCATTGATGCTTTCAGGCTTTTTCCTTGGATCAATTTTTCCCTTTTTCTCAAGTCAAAATGTTGAGACTGATTCAGTTCTTCTGGGAGAGCAGAGTGGAGAGAGGGAGAGGATCCGGAACTGATTCCACCTGTTCCCTGGTGGCTTCCAAATGGCTCTTCCCAGCTTAGTCCTCACTGAACTCGCTCCTGGAGCTCACCAGCAACCACAGGGGTCCTGCGCTCTGCCCCTTCAGGCTAACCTTGATATGGGCAAGCTAGGCAGGAAATTCTGGATTCTTGTCTCTACACTGGCTCCAGGGCCTTCTTGGTGTTCTTTTTGATCCCTTGGCCTTCTCTCAGTCTGCCTGAAGCTCCTCTTTATTGTTATTCTCAAAGGCCAGGAGACAGCTACAAAACTAACAACGGAAGTGACCAATTCAACAAAGGTCTAGTCCTGTCTTCCCATCCATTGTTCTTTTTTTTTTTTTTAATATTTATTTATTTGAAAGGCAGAGTTACAAAAAGAAGAGAGAGAGAGAGAGAGAGAGAGAGAGAGAGAGAGAAGGAGAGGGAGGGAGGGAGGGAGGGGGAGAGAGAGAAAGAGAGAATATTCTATCCGCTGATTCACTCTCCAAATGGCAGCATCAGCCGGAGCTGGGCTGATCTGAAGCCAGGAGCCAGGAGCTTGTTCTGGGTCTCCCACATGAGTGCAGGGGCCCAAGCACTTGGGCCATCTTCCACTGCTTTCCCAGGTGCATTTGCAGGGAGCTGGATTGGAAGTGCAGCAGCTGAGATTGGAAGGGGCACCCAAATGGGATGCCGGTGCTGCTGGCAGAGAGGCTCGACCCTCTGTGCCGTAGTGCCAGCCTCTCATAGTTCTTGGCTCTTTTGAGGAACCAGCTGGGCAATGCCCATGCCTTATCCTCCAGGAGAGTCCTTCTACCCAGGGGAGTTCCGTTTGCCTCCAGGGCACCTCTGCAACTTCACAATCCCCTAAGTTGGGTGGCACCCAGGTCTTCTGGCATTATCCCCTCTGGGAAATTCCTCCTCTTCATTCCAGTGTTCCAAGAATAATTCACCTCTGCAGATGCCTAAATGATTCGGTATTCCCTGTTCCCTCCCTTCCTCTCCTAATTCCCATCTTTGCCTTCACTTGCTGTGTGACCCTGGACAAGTTACTGAATAATAATTTAACAAAACAACTTGGGTACATTTTACATATGCTTTATACTTATTAACTCAATTAACATAACAACTCTATGAGGCAGGCAATATTATTTGTGCTTTACAGATAAGAATGTTATTGTGGAGCATATGCTAAAATTAATATTTCAAGTTCTTACTGTTAACTTAGATAAGAATTTTAAGCACTGGCCCATACGAGACAGCCAACATGGTAAGGCTCAGAATTTTTTGTGGAAGTGAGAGAAATACACAGGAACGTGAGGGTTTTATTTCATGGAGAGAGGGGTCAGAAAGATGAACTGGGAGTTCCATACCAGGCAGAGGGTAGATCAAGGGCCACTTGGGAGAGTCTACAGATTAGAGCTGGGCGGGGAAGCTGCAGGAGTGGCTGCAAAACAGGGGCAGGGCCGTGGCACTTCAAGCCTTTCACCCACTTCCAAAAGGGGAGTGGTTATGTAGTCTAATTGTCAGGTGGGCATATGCAGGCGAGATCAGGCAGGGGAAAGGGGGGCTTGGTCTCTAGCTCATGAATCTATTCCTATCTGCCTGGCATATCAAGAATACCTGCAAATAGGACAATTTCCTTCTTTGTAAGATGGATTTAAATTATGTTATATCAGAAGATTGGTGTGGATATTAATTATATGAGATAACCTGTAAACTCCATGAAGGCAAAAAGTTTTGCTTATTTTATTCTGTGCTGTATTCCCAGTGCCTAGAACTAGTGCGTAAATACTTCAGTCAGTAAATACTTGTTAAATGAATGGTTGTTTAACATAATACCTAGCATGTAATAGTACCTTCCAAAATCATGGTGATTATTTGATGTTGAGCTGTCTCACTTCCTCACCTGAGCATCTAATTAAGCATCAATCACTTCTCATATCTAGATCTTTTTCTATTCCCACTGCTATTAACAAAATAGACTTCTTTATTACTCTCTTTTTTTTAAAAAATTGTTATCATTTACAGCAGTCTTTTTTTAAAGATTTATTTATTTATTTGAAAGTCAGAGTTACAGAGAGAGAGGGAGAGATAGAAGGAGAGAAAGAGGTCTTTCACTGATGTTTCACTACCCAAGTGGCCACAATGGCCAGGGCTAAGATAGGCAGAAGCCAGGAGCCAGGAGCTTCTTCTAGATCTCTCACATAGGTGCAGCGGCTCAAGACTTGGGTTTTCCCGCTGCTTTCCCAGGCCTTTAACAGGGAGCTGGATTAGAAGTGGAGCAGCCAAAACACCAGCTGGCACTCATAAACCACCACGCTGGCAGCTCGTAATTACCCTTCAGATCTCGCTCAAAGTCACACCATTAGTAAGAAGTGAGCCAGGCTTTCCATATACATTTGGCCATCTTGCCTCTAGCTTCTACCCCCTCCAATTCATTCTCTTTTTTTTTAATTAAAGATTTATTTATTTATTTGAAAGTCAGAGTTACACAGAGAGAGATGGAGAGGCCGGAGGGGTGGGGGTGAGGAGGGGGGGGCTCCATCTGCTGGTTCACTCCCCAATTGGCTGCAATGACCAGAGCTGTGCTGATCCGAAGCCAGGAGCCAGGAGCTTCCTCTGGGTCTCCTACACGTGGTCAGGGGCTCAAGGAGTTGATCCATCTTCTGCTGCTTGCCCAGGCCATAGCAGAGAGCTGGATTGGAAGTGGAGAAGCCAGGACTCGAACCAGCAACCATATGGGATGCCGGTACTGCAGGCGGTGGCTTTATCCGCTACACCACAGCACAAGCCCCCCAAGTCATCTTAACACCATCAGCTGAATGATCTTGGTAAATTACACACACATAATCTTGGGGTAATTCTGTAATGGCTCTAAAATTCCTTGCAGAAAAATAGGAACTGACATTTATTGATTCTATTAATCTAACTAGGCACTCTTCTAATTTCTTTATACTTACATTTAAAAAAATATTAATTTTATTTATTTGACAGAGTTACAGAGAGAGATAGAGACAGAGGTCTTCCATCTGCGGTTCACTCCCCAAATGGCTGCAATGGCTGGAGATGGGCCTATCTGAAGACAGGATCCAGGAGTTTCTTATAGGTCTCCCATGTGGTGCAGGGGCCCAAGGACTTGGGCCATCCTCTGTTGCTTTCCCAGGCACATAAACAGGGAGCTGGATAGGAAGTGGAGTAGCCAGGACTCGAATTGGCACCCATGTGGTATACCAGCACTTCAGGCTGGGGTTTTAACCTGCTGCATCACAGCACAGGCCCCTACACTTACATTTTTAAAAAAGATTTATTTATTTGAAAGGCAGAGTTAGAGAGGAAGAGAGAGACACACACAGAGGGAGAGATACACAGAGACATTCCATCTGCTGGTTTGCTCCCTAAATGGCTACAATGGTCAAGTTTTGGGCCAGGCCAACGCCAGAAAGCCAGAACTCCATCTGGGTCCCCTACATGGGTGGCAGGGCTCAAGCACTTGGGCCATCTTCCACTGTATTCCCAGGTACATTAGCAAGGAGCTGGTTCAGAAGTAGGATAGCTGGGACTCAAACCAGTGCTTATATTGATTGCTGGCTCCACAGGCTGTGGCTTAACCTGCTTCTCCACAATACCAGCCTCTATATTTATTTTAAATTATAGTTTTATTTTTATTTGAAAGAGAGAGAGAGAGAGAGAGAGAGAGAGAGAGAAAGTCTTCCATCCACTGGTTCACACCCCAGATTGCTGCAACAGCAAAGCTGGGCCAATCTGAATCCAGGGGCCAGAAGCCTCCTCCGGGCCTCCCACATGGGTTCTAGGGTCCAAGCACCTGTACTGGGCTGAAAGTTTAGCAGCCAGGACATGAATCAGTGCCCATATGGGACACCTGTGCCTCAGGCAGAGGCCCAACCCACTACACCATTGCACCGGCCCCCCCATTCGCTCTTCAAATGCCCAAAACAGCCAGGGCCAGGCTAAAGCCAGAAGCCAGGAACTCCACAGGGGTAGGAGGGGCCCAAGTGCTTAAGCCCTCATTTGCTGCCTCTCAGGCTCAGAGGCAGAGGTGGTACTCCATCCAAAGCACTCTGATAGGGTATCTGGGTATCCAGGCAGTGGCTTAAACCACTGCATCACAAGGCCCTCCCCTTCGTCACATTTACTACCTCATGGTAGCCTGCAGAATCTTCCCTTTTTCATTTGGAGAAACTGAGTCCAGACTCACACGGCAGAGTCCGGCAGTGAATCTAGGCAATCTGATTCCGGAGCTCCCCACCCACCCCTTATTGATCTGTGTGCCTTTGCACAGCATCCCTGACTGCTGTCGGTAGTTACTCTCCCATCCTCTGTGCTCCCTCCCTTGTCCCTAAAGCAGACCCTCTCAGGACATTATCAACGGGGCCTGGCATTGTGGAGCAGCAGGTTAAGCTGTGACACTGGCATCCCATATGGGCAGTGGTCTGAGTCTCAGTCTATCTGGCCATTTAGGGAGTGAACGAGTGGATGGACTATACGTCTCTAATTCTGTCTTTCAAATAACTAAATCAATTTTTTGGTGAAATTTTTCATTTTAGTTTAATGGAGGACCATTGCTTTTATTGTTTTGGTTTGGTTTGGCTTTAAATTTATTTATTGATTTGAAAGGCAGAATTACAGAAAAAGAGAGAGAGAGAGAGATCTGTTGATTCACTCCGCAGATGGTCCCCAAACTAGAAGCCCAGAACTTCATCCAAGTCTCCCATGTAGGTGGCAGGGACCCAAACATTCAGGCGAACTTCCCCTGCTTTTTCTAGATATATTAGCAGGGAGCTGGATTGGAAGCAGAGCAGTTGGGGCTCAAACTGGTGCCCGCATAGGGTGCCAGCATTTTGGGCAGTGGCCCATCCCACTATGCTACGATTATACTACCATTAAATAAATCTCAAAATAAAGGAGACATTATCAATAACAACTGATTATCTTTTCAAATGTATATTTTCCCTAAAAGCTGAGTTTTTTAGATTATTTTGAATAGATGCTCAGTAGATGTTGAATGAGTGAGTGAATGAACACTGGCAATAAGACTCTAGAATTGATTCTGGAAGGGGGAGTGATTCTCTGTGAGATGAGCCTGGGCTCATCAAGATCTCTCCATTCCCTTCTATGCCAAACCGCGAGCCTTCTCAGCGACAGTGGTACTTTCAACTTTTGGACACCAGGGGGCGCTTCCAAGAATGCAGCCCAAACTTCTACCTACTAACCTTTTCTGTGCTCCTGATTGCACTATCACAGGTCCTTTCATTTTCTAAAAGAAAGCTATTGGCAACCAGAAAGCTTGTGATGTGGAGGAGGTCATTTAGGTCACTGTACAGAACACACATCATTCACTCAATGATTTTCTTAACAAAACATTTACTGAGTGCCAGGTACAAGCAGTCATCCTTCAGTATTGGTGGGGGACTGCTTTCAGGACCTCCCACAGATACCAAATCCGCAAATTCCTTATGTGAAGGGGTGTAGTATTTGTGTTACTTATGTACATTCTCTGTATCCTTTAAGTCATCTCTATATTACTTCTAGTACTTACTGCAATGCAGATGCCATGTAAATAGCTGTTATACTACATTGTTTAGGTAATAATGACCAGGAAAAAAAATCTGCACGTGTCTAGTCCAGTTGCAAGTTTTTTATTCCCAAATAGTTTTAATCTGTGGTTGTTTGCATCCACGGATGTGGACCCTGAGAATTACAGGAGGCCTCTGTACTGGGCAATCTGGCCTGTGAGAACAAAAAAGAAGCAAACAAGGTGCAGTTCTTGGTGAGCTCAGAGCTAGATAGATCCTCATTAGAGATAGATCCTCATTAGAGCATAATAATCCAGTTATAAGTACACTCAGGGACATGGCAGACTGCTGAGACAGGAGTCAGGGAAGATGCCAAGAGGAAGAGTGACTTCTGAGCTGGGTCTTCTTTCTCTTTTCTTTTAAATCATAACCCTTGAAACAGGATCTGCTTTCACTCTGACTCTTCATTTCCTCAGCTTCAGCTTCTTTTTCATTTATAAAATGAGCATATGGGGCTGGTGTTGTGGCATGAGGGAGGGAAGCTGCCTCCTGTAGTGTGGGAATCCCATATGGGCACTGGTTCAAATCCCGGCTGCTCCACTTCTGATCCAGCTCTCTGCTGTGACCTGGGAAAGCACTGGAAGATGGCCCAGCTCCTTGGGCCCCGCACCCACATGGGAGACCTGGAGGAGGCACCTGGCTCCTGGCTTCGGATCGGCTCAGTTCCCGCCCTTGCGACCATCTGGGGAGTGAACCAGAGGATGGAAGATTCTCTCTCTCTCTGCCTCTGCCTCTCTGTAACTCTGCCTTTCAAATAAATAAATAAATCTTAAAAAAAAAAAGATGAGTATAGCCTCTGTCTCATCTAGCAGCATTGCTGTGAGGAAGAAATGTCACCTTAGATGGAAAAGCTATTGCAAGTAGTGGAATGAAGGCATGAGAATTGGTTAATAATCCACTTTGGTTTAACTGTTATCTTCAGAATACATAAGCAAGGGCCTAAGAGTGATGTACATGATAAAGGCTTAATGTATAGGTTTTAAAAAGACAGAGGGAACCCAGATGTCCATCAACTGATGACTGGATAAAGACAATGTTGTATATACACAATGAAATGGCACTCAGATATAAAAAGATGAAATCCTGTCTTTTGCAGCAAAATGGATGCACTAAGTACTATGCTTAGTGAAATAAACCAGACCGAAAAAGACAAATACCAAATATTTTCTCTGACTTGTGGTAGCTAATATATAGGGCACAAAAAAGATATTTGTGTGTCTAAATGTGAATTTGACATCTTTTTTTCAAACTGTATCCAGCTTCATCAAAGATTCTCTTCATAAACAACCATGGTATTTCAGGCAGGATGTGGACAGAAAATCGTGAACAGTATACAGCAACGTGCAGCTCCCTTCTTCAGTGCACCACCCAAATCAGAAAGCCACTGGAAAACCCAATGAAGTCTTCATCTGATACTCTGAAAAGGGAAAGTTTAGAGTGAGGGTTGACATTTCACATTCAGCCTGCTGTTCAACAGCTTTTCAGGAAATGACTTGAAAATGGCAGAATGATCAATCTGAAGACCCACGATCTAGAAAAAGAACGGGTGCTCTTTTGAGGGACACCATCCCAGCGGTGTCGTTGTGAAGTCCAGATTGCCTGTAATGCTGGGAGCCAATCTTGGGGGAATCAGGTCCCAGTGGGTCTCTGGGTTTGAGGGAGGTAAGCTTATACTGAAGGCAGACAGGGAGGAGGGAGAGGACATAAAATGAAGTGTAGTTTTTCCGCACCACAGGGTTTTGTGCGCTGGTGGCTATGTGTCAAAGGCAGAGAATCCCTCCTGGGAAACCCAGAAGTAGTCTCAAAACTACAAGCATGGGGGGAGTGTGGGAGCCAGCGCTGTGGCTGAGCTAAGCCTCTGCCTGAGGCACTGGCATCCAATATGGGTGCCCATTGGAGTCCAGGCTGCTCCTCTTCCAATCCAGCTCTCTGCCTATGGCCTAGGAAAACAGTAGAAGATGGCCCAAGTGCTTGGGCTCCTGCGCCCATGTGGGAGACCTGGAGGAAGCTCCTGGCTCCTGGCTTCGGATCGGTCCAGTTCCGGTTGTTGTGGCCATTTGGGAAATGAACCAGTGGATGAAAGACCTCTCTCTCTGTCTGCAACTCTGTCTCTCAAAGAAATACACAAATCTTAAAAAAAAAAAAAAAAAAGCAAAAAACAGCAAAGGGAACGTGTTTTTCCCCACATGAATCCAGCCCCTTCCCCCAAAACAACAATGAAATGTTCTGTGTGCTAACAACATAGCTTAAAAAAGGAAAACAAAATTCTGCACTTTTATAAAACTTGACAAAAAGCAGTATTTCAAACTGTCACCAGAGGTACACAGTTATCAAGTGTGAGGTACACACTTCACTGTGGCTCCTGCACCTTCTCTGTTTTCTGTAGGGTCATCCCCACTCTTGGCAGCATCAGCTTTTCCCTTTTCCCTTGTGGGTACCTTCGCTCCCCTTTTGGCAGGGGCCTCTGTGGGTCTTCTCCGTGGTTCGCCCTTCACCTTGGCCTTATCTCCTTTAGCATCCCCTGAAGCCTTTCTCTCGGGCATGGCCGGACAGAGGCGCTGGAGCGGGGATGCAGCAGTACAGGAGGTTTGGTCAGTTTAGGGGTTGTTCTTGCTCTGAATTCTTGCTCTGAAATTGACATCTTATGATTTGATTATTGTTTATAGCCCTTGTCTATATTCCTGGGGAACAGTAGTCTCTCTGCTTTTTTACTAGTTGAGCACTACATTTAGTGGAACATTAAGCCTGTGATTATAAAGTGAATTGAAATTATGTTATCAAAAAACTAAGAGAAAAAAGAGAAAGGAAGGAGAGAAGAATCATTATGTTCTTCGAATTATATCTTTGAAACACATGAAATCTGTTCTTTTTATTACTAATAATTTTTTAAAAAGACAGAGGGGCCTGTGTTGTGGTATAGCAGGTGAAGCAGCATCCCATATCAGAGTGGTGGTTCAAGACCCAGCTGCTTTGTTTCTGATCCAGTTTCCTGGGAAGGCCATGGATGCTGGCTTAAGTGCTTAGGCCCCTGCCACCTATGTGGGAGACCCAGATGGAGTTCCTAGCTCCCAACTTTGTTCTGGGCTAATTGTAGCTGTTGCAGTCATGTAGAGAGTGAACCAGCAGATGGAATATCTCTGTCACTGCCTTTCAAATACATAACTAAATTAGGATGCTGCTTTGGATTCCTGCATTCCATATCGGAGTGCCTAGGTTTGAGTCCTAGCTCTGCTTCCAATTCCAGCGCCCTGTTAATGTGCACCCTGGAAGGCAGCAGGTGATTGCTCAAGTACTTAGATCCCTGCAACTCACCAGGGAGACCCAGTTTGAGTTTTTGTCTCCTGACAGCCTGGCCCAAGCCCAGCTGTTACAAGTATTTGAGAAGTGAACAAAGAGTTAAAGATCTCTGTCTTGATTTAAGCAAAATTTTAAAAAATACATTCATTTTTTAAAAAAGATTTCTTTATTTGAAAGGCAGAGTTAGAGAGAGAAAGAGAGAGACAGAACCTCCATCCACTGATTCATGTTCCAGCTGGCCATGATGGCCAGTGCTGGGCCACACTGAAGCCGAAGCCAGGAGTAGCTAGTGTCCAAACCCTTGTGCCATCCTCTGCTGCTTTTCCCAGGCCATTAGCATTGAGCTGGATCTGAAGTGGAGCAACTGGGAGATGAACTGGTGCCCAAATGTATGCCAGTGTTGTAGACAGCACTACCCGCTATGCCACAACACCGGCACCCAGCTTTCTAACTTTTGACAAGCTAACAGATATAGAATGACACCTTGTTGGCTTCTGCGATGGCACTTCCCTAATAACTAACGAGTCTGAGCATCTCTTCTCATGCTTGATAGCAGTTTGGATTTCCTTCCCTGTAAACTGTTCATATTGTTCACACATTTTTCTATTAAACAACGGTCTGGAACTCCATCCTGGTCTCCCATGTGGGTGGCAGGGGCCCAAGCACTCCTCCCACAGCTTCCCCAGGTGCATTAGCAGGGAGCTGGATGGGAAGTGGAGCAGCCAGGGTTCGAACCACTGTGCCACAAGCTGGCCCCAATTTTTTTTAAAGATAGAGAGATGGAAACATTTTTATATGTGATTACTGCAGAGGTCACATTCACACAAGGACACATCGTAGACTCTATTGAGGTGACAGTCACAGGTCTGATTCAGAAAGATTCGCAAGGTTGTAGGATTTCCCCATTTTGTAGAATATTAAAGCCAAGCTGGATTAATAATATGGTCACTGCCAATTCTAGAGCTGGGGAGATTGAAAACCAGAGGGGAACTGACTTCTCTAATGTCACATCTTGGAGGTCAGACAGGTCAGAAGGTTTTTCTTGTTGTCCAGACCATGGCTTTAGCTTCCAGATACTTTTTTTTTGGAAGGCAGAGTGAGAGAGAGAGAGAGAGAGAGAGAGAGAGAGAGAGAGAGAGATTTTTCCCATATGCTAGTTCACTCCCCAAATCCCTGTAACAGGACTGGGCTAAGTTGAAGCCAGGAGACCAGAATTCAGTTCAGATCTCCCATGTGGGTGGCAGGGACTCAAGTTCTTGAGTTATCATCTCCTGCCTTCCTGGAATGCTCATTTTAACTATTTTTTTTTTAAAAAAAGATTTGTTTATTTTATTTGACAGGCAGAGTTACAAAGAAAGAGTGAGAGACACAGAGAGAGAAAGAGAGATTTTCCATCTGCTGGTTCACCATCCAAGTGGCCGCAATAGCCTGGGGCAGGTCCAGTCCAAAGCCAGGAACCTGAAGCTTCATTCAGGTCTCCCACGTGGGTGCAGGGGTCCAAGTACTTTGGTCGTCCGCCACCGCTTTCCCAGGCACATACCAGGGAGCTGATTGGGAAGTGGAGCAGCCAGGACAAAACTTGCGCCCATGTGGGATGCCAGCATTGCAGGCTAATGCAGAGCTCACATTAGCAGGAAGGTAGATGAGAAATGGAGTAGCCAGGCCTCACATCAGGCACTTTGATATGGGATGCAGTCCTCTGAAGCAGCATCTTAACTGCTGTGCCAGACACCTACCCCAAACATCCTTTATTTTTAATTGTGGTAACACATACATACATTTTACCACTATAATCATTTTTAAGTGTACTGTTCAGCTATGTGAAGTACTTTTACATTGTTGCTGTGCAATCTCCAGAACTCTTTCCAATCTTTCAAAACTGAAACTATCCTTATTAAACAACTTGCCCCACGCCCCTCTCCCCATCTGCTGGCAACTCCCATTCTACTCCTGTCGCTCTGCATTTGACTACTCTAGGTGCATCATGTAAGTAGAATCACAGTGTTTCTCCTTTTGTGCTGGCTTATTTCACTTAGCATATTTGTTGTCACAGTTCAACCATGTTGCATCATGTGTCAGAATTTTATTCCTTTTTAAGACTGCCTAATATCCCTTTGTGTATATATAATATAAATATAATATTTTGTTTATTCATTCATCCATCATGAACACTTGGGTTGCTTCTACCTTTTGACTCTTGTGAGTAATGTTACTATAAACATGGCTGTGTAAACATTTGAGACCCTGTCTTCATTTCTTCTGGGTATACACGCAGAAGTGGAATTTCTGGATCATATGGTAATTCTATTTTTAGTTCCCAGATACCATTTTAGCCTCACAGGAAATGAGACAGGGAGTAAGAGGTTGAAGGTCTTGGTGTGAATTCATAACAGACTCTGGCTTACGGTATCAAAGACCCAGGCTTTTTTATACCAAATATGTTTTGCACCCGGACCCTCAAAGAAATCAAATTGTGGCTAAGAGAGATGATGTTATCACATTTGAAGGAAGTTGTGTTAATCATGCTTTGCTCTTTTTTTTTTTTTTTTTTTTGGCTTGTTCTCTTAGCCAAATGATAGCACTGGCAGGTGGCTTAGGCAGTAATGACAAACTGACAGTTTGAGTGATTAATTTGGGCTGTAGATGTGTTTTATGTGGCCTATCCAGCGTTTTCTATTTTTAAAACCAGCACTAATATTAAAAAGGAGATGCCAGGTACAAGTTCAGATAGCCGTCTTCTTTTGATGGCAGACCTGAGTATTGAGCCCACTTGGCAGTCACAGTCTCCACCACTCCCTATTGCTCCCACCTACTTCCCTCGGCTGTATTATTTGCCTGCCCATTTTGTTATTTGGGTTCAAAACCCCTGGTTTAGCATTGGTTTAATAGAATCTAGAGTGTTTGATGTCCGTTCTGACCCATTCTCTAGTACCTTGTTTGTTAATAAATATTAGAGGAGTGGGTGTTTGGCCTAGTGGCTAAGATGCCTGTTAGAACGCCCACGTCCCATGTTGCAATGTTGGAACGCCACATCTTTCCTCTGGGTGTGGTTCCTTGATTCAGCTCCTCACTCCAGCTTCCCGCTGGTGTGATCCTTGGGGGGCAGCAGTGATGGCTCAAGTAGTGGAGTTTCCCATCCACCTGGGAGATCTGGCTTGAGTCCCTGGCTCCTGGTTCTGGCCTGGCCCAACCTCTGCCATTGTAGGAATTTGGAGAGTAAAGCAGCAGATGCAAGCTCTTTGTCTCTTAAGTAATAACACTTTTTTTTTTTTAAATTAAAAAATTTATGTGAAGGAGAGAGGGACACACACACACACACAGGGAGGGAGAGAGAGAGAAAGAGAGAGTTATTTTCCATTTGCTAGTTCACTCACCAAATGCCCACAACACCTGGGGCTGGGCCAGGCTGAAGCCTGAAGTCTAGAGTTCCATCCGGATCTCTGTTGTGGGTGGCATGGACCCAAGTCCTTGAGCTAATATACTTGCTGCCTGCTAGGCTGTGTATTAGCAGGAAGTTGGAACTGGAAACAGAGCTCTGACTCGAACCCCAGGCACTCTGATATGGAATGTGTGAATCCCAAATAGTATCTAAACCACTGCATCAATTGTCCACCCCAATAAATAAATGTTTATATAAAATAATTTGGGGGCCCTCGCTGTGGTATAGTAGGTTAAGCCTCCCCCTGCAGTGCAGGCATCCCATATGGGCACCGGCTGCTCCACTTCCAACCCAGCTTCCTGCTGATGGCCTGGGAAAGTAGTGGAAGATGGCCCAGGTGCTTGGGCCCCTGCAGGCACTTGGGAGAAGCTCCTGGCTTCGGATCAGCCCACTTCCTGCTGGCCTGGCCATTGGGGCCATTTGGGGAGGGAAGCAGCGGATGGAAGCCCTTTTTCTCTGTTTCTCCCTCTCTGCCTGTAACTCTACCTCTCAAACAAATAAATAAATCTTAAAAATTTTTTTTAACAATCAAATGAATTCACTTAATGTTAAACAGCTTTTTTTTTTTTTTTTTTTTTTGACAGGCAGAGTGGACAGTGAGAGAGAGACAGAGAGAAAGGTCTTCCTTTTGCCGTTGGTTCACCCTCCAATGGCCGCCGCGGTAGCGCGCTGCGGCTGGCGCACCGCGCTGATCCGTTGGCAGGAGCCAGGTGCTTCTCCTGGTCTCCCATGGGGTGCAGGGCCCAAACACTTGGGCCATCCTCCACTGCACTCCCTGGCCACAGCAGAGAGCTGGCCTGGAAGAGGGGCAACCGGGACAGGATCGGTGCCCCGACCGGGACTAGAACCCGGTGTGCCGGCGCCGCAAGGCGGAGGATTAGCCTGTTGAGCCACGGCGCCGGCCTTAAACAGCTTTTTAGCGAGCCCCTCCAAAGGGGCAGTTAATAAGGCACAGTCTCTGATCTCTGAAAGTTCAGGCTCACAGGATATCGGGGCAGGGGCAGAGGGAGGAATCTGTATGGTGTAGCTCTGGCTATAGGCTGATTCTGAGGCGGGGTCAGAGTAGGAATTGGTAAGGGCTGGCTCTGGAAGTGTGAGGAGCTGGGGACCAGGAAGAGGGTTTCTGGCAGAAGCTATAGCAGATACACAGGCTTCGAGGTGGCTTAGGGTTTGGTGTGTTTGAGGAACTTTAGGAAGGTCAGTTTGAGGGGAGCTTAACGCAGGGGGAGAGCGGTAGTAGATGACGTTAGACGTGTATTTTTATATCAACAGGCTAACCCTTAAGCCAGGCAGCTGTTGGGCAAATCCGCGTTCCCGGTCTTCAAAGGGCTTGTTCAGAACAGGTCCCCCGTCTCTGGTGCCAAGGACAGGGTAGGGCACCCAGGAGGTTTCACTCAAGATTGCTGACAGCGTGCTGGAGAAGAGAACAGGAAGTGCAGGCTTTGTGGCAGGAGCTCGGGCGGCGCTCTCTTTTAGTGGGGTGTTCCTACTCAAGGCGCTGACCCCTCCCTCGAGAGCGAGATGCAGAGAGGAACCAGTCACAGGTTCAACCTGCAGAAATCTCAGGGGAAGGAGAGCTGAGCGGCAGGTAGCAAAATGCACTATGAGTCAGCCTGGGGCGGCCGTGACCGGAGGACCAGGAAGGCAGATAGCGGCCTTCGGCTCAGACTTAAGAAGGGATTGCAGAGAAATTCTACCTAGAGTGCACATTTCATTTTGCTTTCTGGCACCATTTCCTTTGAAAACACGCGCAGGCCCCAGTGGGCCTCGCCCCAAGGGCGGATCCTCACTTGGCTCCCCAACCGTCCGCAAAGAGGCAGGGCCTCCCAGGAGCGACTCCTGTCTGCAGTTCCCAGATGTGCCCACCAGGGGCCGCTGCGCACGGGCGACGAAGCGCGCGAGCTCCTCAGCCGATTGGTTGTGAGGCGCGGCGGGAGGGCGGAGTCAGGAAAAAGCACCGGGCGTGGGGGGGACGGGGGGCTGGGAGCTTCCCCCCGGAGCCGACCCGGTTGGGCCGTTGTTTGCCTCCGGAGGCTGTCGTTGTGCCGGGGGCCTCTGTCCAGGCCGGTTTTTTTTTTTTTTTTTTTCAGAGCAGCTCCGCGGCCAGGGGGATCAGAGCAGGGCAGGGCACCTGCTGTTGTCGCGGCCGCCGCAGGCCTGGGTTACCTGAGCAACTGCGTGTCAGGGGCCCGCCAGCCCGCGGGTGGGTGCGCGGGACACTCTGGGGGGCGAACGAGAGGCCCGGGCCTGATCCTTGGCGCAGGAGGGGCGTCCTGGCGAAGACCAGCGCGGGCTGGGGGCGCCCGGAGAGCCCGCCGGAGACGGGGGGCTCCGGACAGCCGTCCCCAACAGGTTATTCCGGGATAAGCCCGGGCTCTGGGGCGGGCCCGGGCTTCGCTGGGGGCCGGGCGGCGTGGGGCGGGCCCGCGGGAGAGCACGCCCCCGCCCGCCCCGCGCCGCCCGCCCGCCCCGCGCCGCCCGCCCGCCGGGAGCCGCTGTCCCGGGCCTGGCCCGTGCGCGTCCGCCTTCTGGACCACGGCACAGCCAGCAGCCTGGGCACCGCGCCGGACGCGTGCGCTGACCTCGGCCTAGGAGGCCTTAGGATCCTGGAGACGCTCGCGTCCGCGGGGGCCTGAGAGTCGCACGCCCTCCGCGAGCTTCTGCTCGCCGCTCCTCGGCGGGGCGAGGTCAGGTGCCCCCTTGTTCTCTTCCTCCCTTCTCTCCTCTCCCTCCCCCGACTCCTGTAACCGTGGGAGATCCCGCCCGCCCCCTCCTGCAGGGGTGTAGCAGGCTGCGGATCTGACAGCGGCCCCGCAGCCACCCTGCCCAAACTCTCCGGAAGCGGCCAGCGCTCAGGCCGTCGCAGCCTCCGCGGACCCACGGTTGTCCCCAAGACGCCGGCCCTTCTCTCCAAACTTGGAGCCCTTGACCTTTGGCTGCCGGAGGAGGCAGGCCCGCAGGTGGCCGGACAGCTGCGACGCCGCGAGGGCATCTTGCCTGGGGATCGGCTGCCCTCCCGGACTCCCAGACTCCCGGCTCTGCCTCTGGGATCCCAAGGTGTCTACATTAGGCGCATGTTGACTGAGACCTAGAGCCATGGATGTGTGCGCCCGTCTTGCCCTCTGGCTCCTCTGGGGGTTCCTCGTGCATCAGGGCCAGAGCCTCAGCCAGAGCCACAGCGAGAGAGCGGCAGGAGCCGGCTCGGGGGCCACTTCTGAGGAGTCCACTGCCGCAGGTAAGGCTGGCCTGACCACCGGGTGGCCTGAAGTGGGCGAGTTGAAATCTTGATTTGTGCATGTGAAACTGGTGGAGGATCTGCACATGACCCTGCCTGTTCCCAGCAGGCCGAGAAGTTGTTTATGTTCCGGAGTCTTGGCCAATGTCACTATCTCCCCTGCACAACTCCCCTCACTCCTTAAGATGTCTTTGGGGGCACTTTGACCTTTTAGGGCAGCAAGGCAAGCGAGGCCCCATCTCAGGACTACTTGTCTGGAAGAATGTCCTGGCCAGATGAAAAGACTTCTGCTGTTAGCGAGTTTCAGCCGCGTGCAGTCCACTTGGGTTAGGCAGGGAAAGTTAGGGCTGGCCACCTCTGTTGCCTGACAGCCTGGTGTTCAGGTGTGCCCTCTGTTCCTACAACCGTGGGAACCCTAGTCCCTCCCTCCCCTTAGGAATCTGTCTCTCGGCTGTGCCCATCTGAGATATCAAGGCAGTTCCTTAGATGGAATCCTATTTACCACTAGGGAATTAAATGGTCTGTTCTTGACATAGGCATGATATAATTCCTGGGACCACTTGTTGACCTATTTCTTCTGACTGATGATGTTAGGGATTCCATGTTATTTTTGATCTGTCCTGGTTTTTCCAGTGCTCTGGGGCGATCTTCTCAGGCAACAGTAGAAAGTTACACTTTTTAAAATCCTGTTGTTTTATGTAAGGCTTAGAAGGAGAGATCAGTTCTCTTTTCCCATTTCTCTCACCTTGGATCCTAATAATGATCTGGCCAAAGCTGTGGTCTGCAGGGGTGGGGGGAGTTTATAGCTGAGCTGTTTCTGAGGATAGGTAAAGTCAAAGAAGGGGAGGGCTCAGTGGGTTCCTGACGAGACAAGTAGGAAAAGGAAATACAGGTCAAGTATAAGTTCCTTGCCTGGCCTGGGTGTGATTCTACTTGCTCCAAGGGCTGGTTTCCAAATGAATTCAGAATGGTACCAGGGCTGTTGTTTTAAAGATAGGTTCTTTTAGCATATTAATCCTGTCTCTCTAAGGGTAGTCTCCTGAGCCCCTGAAGCCCAGTTCAAAGCTTGGTTCCCATGAATAGAAAGACTATTTGAATTGTGAAGTGTGCCTCAGGGGCATCTCTGCTGCTCCAGGGATAGTCTTATTGATAATTGATTTTTTTATTCTAAAATATGAGTAACATAAAATGAATATTTGGGGGCAACATGTTCTATATTTCAGACACAAGCCAAAGGCATGAGGTTTTAAATTTTAGGCCATCAGGATGTGTGTGTGTGTGTGTGTGTGTTTGCATGCACGCTTATACCTAAGATAAAAGGTATTCCAGCTTTTTTCAGGACCATCCTTGAGCTTAAGGAGACCAAGCTCCATCCAGCACACAAGTATTTCAATGCCTGGCTATGCTGATGAGGCCTCTCTTTTGGTCTTTTCCTCCTCTACTCATAAACAGGTTTCTGTTGTTACAGTGAATTCCGATAAGGCAAGTCTCACAGAGAAACAGACCCTGAGTACTGTGAATGGGTATGGTTTGGGAGAACTTGGGGGGTCCCAGTATTATTGTTCTGGCAGGTTGTCTCCTTGAGTCTGGGACTTTTTCTCTGACTCATACGGATTTGTTTTTGCAAAGAGGTGGCTGATAGACTGGCCTCTGCAAAAAGGCTTTGGAGAGAAACTTTCAGTGCAACCAGGAACTCGAGCAGCCTTTCCGGTACCTCTGTATCCCTAGGACTCAGGAGACGTTTCACTTCTTTTATTCTTAATGGTGTTACTTTTATAATGCGATTCAACATGGCTCGTCATTTGTATGTCTCCACAGTTTATATTGTACAACTACAGAGCTGTTTGTCCTGCGAAGGTGCACAATAGCTCCATTAGAAGGTAGTACAGGTGGTATTGTCCCTGCTTTTATGGTGAGGAAACCCGCTCCTGTGCTCAGCCTTCTGATGGCTGACTGCCGGCCGCCTTCCATCTTCGCAGGTCCCATTAAAGGAGGGCAGGTGGGGCCCACAGAACGCTGCTTTCCCTCCTGGTGATTAGGCAGGCCCGGCCGACTCTGGAGCTGAGAGCCAAGAGAACGGCTGCCTTTTTCCCCTCTGGAGTCTTTTGCAGGAGTGCAGAGGTTTTGACTTCTTCTCTTTCTCGTGTAAAGACCCATCTGTCTCTTTCTAGCGCATTAAAAGATTTGATTCGAAGCAAGATTTAATGAACATGTTTATGGCTTTCCCACGCACCTGCCGAACACGACTAAAAGCCTGACCTTGCAGTGAAGGCAGGTGCCGTGCTAGGAGGCTCTCTCCGTAGGCAGTGGAGAGGCCATTCCCCTCGCCTTTCGACTCTTTAATACCTGCACACTCAGCCATGCCAAGTTGCTTTCTTAGTAAAGATCTGTGCCATTGGAGGGCCTGCATTTCTGAAGCTGACCTGAAACTGATGCTTGGGGCCTCCCTTAGGTGCTAGGCTCCTTGCCTCCAGAAACTCAGAAAGCTTTCTGTAGAAAGTGTGAGGGACCTCCGTGGAGTCTGGAGTTGTGGCTGCCGGTGTTGGAGATATTGGGTCTGCAATCAGGAACTGTAGCTGAAGTAGTGCCTCCGAGGACAGACACGTAGTGTATAGAGTACAGACTGATTTTCAGTCAACCCCTGATGGAGTGGCAGGCTAGGGCCCTTCCTGACCACCCAGTTAGTTGCTGCTGCCTCCAGGGCTATAAATGGCCTGGCCATCTTGGTAGCTATGCTAATTTTAGCTGAGGGTGGCTCCCGGAACTGGGCTGGGGCCAAGAGCAGGTGGGTGGGGTTTGGCTGAAGCTAATACTGGGGACTGGGATGAGGGACACGCTAATCCTGGGGCAGCCAGGACAACATCTGCTCTGAGGCCTCAGTTTTCACAATCAACCTTAGCTAGGTTAATTGATTCAGCAAACCCTGAGTAGTGGTAGCTCATGTGCTATTTATTCAACAAGCATTTGAGTGCCTGCTCTGGGTCAGGTACTATGTATGCTTCCTGTGGAGATTAGAGAACTCCCTTAATGGAAGTTAAAGTCTCACTGGGGAGACAGAAAATAAGCAAACAAATATATTACCTTCTGGCAAGTGCCATGAAAGAAAACACAGACAAGGTGCTGTGACAGAGAATGAGAGGGGAACAGAGAGCTAGTTAAGGTTGTAACCTCATGTCTAATAGGGCAGATTAACACAGTAATACTAATTAATAGTAATAATAACAATGGGCTTTTAAAAAATTGTGGCTCTGAGGTATTTTATTATAAAAAATTGGTGCTGATATACACATGCTAACATGAACAGAAAATTCATGTGTTGGGTCTGGAATCATGGTGCAGCAGGTTAAGCTCTTGCCTGTGATGCCAGCATCCTCTATGGGTACAGATTGAGCACTGGTTTGAGTCCTGGCTGTTCCACTTCTGATCCAGCTCTCTGCTAATGTGCCTGGGAAAGCAGGAGAGAATGGTCCAAATGTTTGGGCCCCTGCATCCACGTGGGAGACCCTGAAGAGCTCCTGGCTTCCAACTTCAACTTGGCTCTGCTCCGGCTGTTGGCAGCCATTTGGGGAGTGAACCAACGAATGGAAGATCTCTCTCTTGCTCTGCCTCTGTCTCTCCCTCTCTCTGTAACTCTTTCAGATAAAAATAAATAAATCCTTTAAAAATTCTTTTTTTAGCTTGACCTTCTAGTAAATCTTTAGCTTCATTGATTTTGACTGCTATATAAGGAGATCCTCCTTTGGGTGATTTAAGAGCATCATTCGTAGTTGCATATCTCTTATTTCTCCTTTATTGGCAGTAGGGCTTACACTTAGTATTAATGCTACTTCTCATTTTGTCACTTTATGTTCAAATTCACTTCTATAATAGCCATCACTGAAGGCAGGTTTAGGTAGATTTGAAAAACTTGTTTTACTTGAGGCTCCATGTGCTTTGTGGCTTGCAACACATAACAGCCTGCAAATCCTGCAGTAGCAATGGTCAGTCCAACTGCTGCCACTGCATTGGCTTGGGCTCAGCTCCCTTGCCTTTACCCAGAATGTGGTACATCCCAGTCCAGAGGCCGGGGATAGGGACAGGACACCTTTACCGGAAAGTGAAGAGCTACCAAATAGCTCAAGTGCTGGTGCCCTGTGGCAACAATTAGTGTATACTATATGGCAGGAACTATTCTAACCATTTTGTTTCATTTAATTCTTAAAACCTTCTTGTGTAGTAGGTATTATTATCACCCTTATAGGCAGGGAAATTAAGTCACAGAGATGTTAACAACTTGCCTGAAATTACACAGATAGTAAGGAGAGCCAGTGTTTGGATTAAGGCAGTCTAATTCTTCTACCTCAGCCACTAAACTGTATACGCCTTCCAGATTCTGTGATAGATGCTGAAATAGAGGTATTACATATACATACAAAAAGCTGTGGGAAGCCCAGGGGAGCAAGTGACTAACCCAGCTGCCTGGGAGAGCTGGGGGAGGCTTTACAGTTTCCTCCATACATTATCTCAGATCTTGGGGAGATGAGAAGTGGCTGCCTAATTCAAAAGTGAAGAAATGGAAATAGTAGTTAGCCCAACCTACTTATTTTTACAGACAAAGAAACTTATTTTTATACTAGAGAGGCGTTAAATAGAGGTTTCACAGTAGGTTATTGGTAAAACTAGACAAGACCATTTGAGTAAGGGACCCTGACTTAATCAGTTACTCAATTTACAAGACAGAATAATGAATGTTTACTACTTGCTTTGCACCATGAAGGGGATTTAAGACTACTAAAGAAGTCTAAGTCTAGTAGGACCATATTCATGGAGACTTCAGAAAGTTTGTGGAAAATGTGAAAAAAACTGTACATGGATTTCAAACCTTTTTTTTTTTTTTTTTTTTTTGCACATGGAGGGCTTTTGGCCTGGATGTTAAGATACCAGTTAGGATGCCTGGGTTCCACATCCTGGGTTGGTATCTGGCCTAGCTGTTGACTGCAACTTCCTGCTAATGTGGACTCTGGGAGGTAGTGGTAATGGCTCAAGTAATTGGGTTCTTGTCACCCATGTGGGAGATCTGGATTGAATTCCTGGCTCCTAGCTTTGTCTCTGGCTCAGTTCCAGCTGTTTAAGCATTTGGGAGTGAGCTAGTGGAAGGAAGATCTCTATTTGTCAGTGTGCATGTCTCTCTGCCTCTCAAATAAGTTAAAAAAAAATTTTTTTTGCACAAAAACAAATTTGTCTTTTAATTCTGTTTTCCACAAACTTCTCGAAGTTCTCTCATATTTTTAGGGAATGTTAATTACAATATAGTGCATAAGTCTAGTTGATGTGAAAAATCAGGCAGTATAGATTCTGTAACCTAAGAGTGATCTGTGTGGCTGGCATTATGGTGTAGTGGGTTAAGCCACTACCTGTGACGTCTGGGTGCTGATTTGAGTCCTGGCTGCTCTACTTCCAGTCCAGGTCCTGATTAAGGCCCTGGGAAAAGCAGCAGAAGATGGCCCAAATGTTTGAGCCCCTGTCACCCATGTGGGAGACCTGGAAGAAGCCCCTGGCTCCTGGCTTCAGCCTAGCCCATACCCAGCCATTGCAGCCACCTGGGGAGTGAACCAGTGATGGAAGATTCTCTTTCTGTCTCTCTGTCTTTTCCTTTCCCTGTGTAACTCTGACTTCCAAATAAATCAGTTTTTTTAAAATAATTTATTATTATTATTTTTTTATTTAAAGAGTGATCTGTGTGTGTTGGAGTAAGCCAAGGTAGCTGGGATGGGCTTCCTGGAAAGAAGTTGCATTGAGGCAGAAGAGAATCAGAATCTGAGGGAGACTGGAGAAAAGGGAGCATTATGGGTATCAGGTTACTAGTGTGAGCATCTGAGGTCTCACTCTTGACTGGATGTTAAGTAGGCAAGATGCTTCACTATTGGCCAGGCGCCTCACATCAGCATCTGTAAAAGGAAGCTTGCAATCATGTATGATGTAGCAGTGGTTTTAATAATCACTATAATTTTGAAGTCATGCTAAATATAAATAATATTTTGAGATATCTATAACAGTGTAATTGGAGCTGGCGCTGTGGTATAGCAGGTAATCTGTGGCACTGGCACCTCATATGGGCACTGGTTCAAGTACCGGCTGCTCCTCTTCTGATCCAGCTCTCTGCTATGGTCTGGGAAAGCAGTAGAAGATGGCCTGAGTGGTTGGGCCCCTGCACCCACATTGGAGACCCAGAAGAAGCTACTGGCTCCTGGCTTCAGATTGGCTCAGCTCTGACCATTGTGACCATTTGAGGAGTGAGCCAGCGGATGGAAGACCTTTCTCTCTGTCTCAGTCTCTCTCTGTCTGTAGCTCTACCTCTTAAATAAATAAATAAATAAATAAATCATTAAAAAACCATTGTAATTGATATAAAAGTATGATTTCTGTTGGTGACAAAATCACAAGTACTGCTACTACTTTTGTGGTTGGTTGTCTACATATATAATTGAAAGAGTTGCTAACTTTCAGCAAGAGAATATTGAAAATGAAAGTATAACTTTTTTTCTATCTAAATTCACAGGCTATTTGAAGTCTACCCAGAGGCCTCATAGGTATGGGGGGGGGGGGGGCTTCATAAACACTCCTGTTCTTTGGCAAAGAAGGGAGGCATTCTTATTCAGGAAAGTGAATAAGAAGACCCAAAAGGGTCTCCAAGGGGCCCTTTTGGTTTCCTGCTGTGTGGCTTTTGCGATACATCTCTGAGTGAGCTTGCTGTGGTACATTTTCCTCTGTGGGAAATGATCTTCAGGAAACCCAGTAGCTCTGGCTGTCAGGCTTTTAGGGAGAGAAAAAGATACCAAACTGGGCCTTCACCAGGGCTTTGCTGATAAAAAAATAATCATGAAATAGGAAGATATACAACGAAGTATAAAGAATAATGCATTGACTTCCCATGCACCCCAACACAATTTAAGAAGTAAAATAATAACAATACAGGGCTTTCTTTATTACCTCCAGGACACTTTGTGTAAGTTTCTAGTGGAACACATATACATTGTATCAATGTTTGTTCTCTCACAAATGTAAGATCTTTGCAGAGGGAGGGAGGAGAGGGTGTCCTTTATCTGTTTTTGTTGTGCCCAGCCTAACTTCTGTTAAAGATTTTTGGAAGAGCTGGAATCAGGGCCTCCTTGAATGGGTTCTGTTTTCTCTCTTCCTTTCAATCTGTCCCCTATGTCTTGGTTCCCATTCCAGGCCTTCCCTCAGTCCTTGAAAGTGTTGCTGCTCACCAAGGACCCTTTTATTATTGTTTCGTCTAAGTTCAGATCTCTTTATCCTTTTTAATTCTCTTATTTTTTTCCTTACTTTGCCCATTTACAAAAGATAAAAAATTTATAGCTGAGAATTTTCTGCTCTAGGTCACATAGCTAAAAATTGGCAGAGTAAGAACTATAACTTTGGGGGTCTGTGTACTAAGTCCACGCTATTTCTATACCTGTAGATGTGTCCCAAAGAGAGAGAACATGTCATTGATCTGGCACTATGGCCTTAGTGGTCTGACCATAGCTGTGTTAACAAAGGTATTTGAATAGTCTGGTCACCCATAACAAAGTTGTGGTACTCTGGAGCTTAATAGGGGTTATGGTGTTAACACCATATGCACTATCGGAGTTGCCTGTTTATGTGCCTCCCTTCCTTATTGTGTGTACCATAAACCCTACTGGATTAGGACGGCAAATACTCAACTCTTTACTCCAGCTCCTAGCACAAGGCTGCGCATGTAGTAGCCTTCATATGCTTTACAGTTTTTAAACCTGAAATGAAGAGGATTTATTATCTGGTTCTAATTGTACTGTAGTTTGCTGGGTACCTGACTGATTTTTTTTTTTTTTTTTTTTTTTTATCGACAGAGTTAGACAGTGAGAGAGAGAGAGAGACAGAGAGAAAGGTCTTCCTTCCATTGGTTCACCCCCCAAATGGCCACCATGGCCAGAGCTATGCCGATCTGAAGCCAGGAGCCAGGTGCTTCCTCCCGGTCTCCCATGTGGGTGCAGGCGCCCGAGCACTTGGGCCATCCTCCACTGTACTCCCAGCCGGCCCACAGCAGAGAGCTGGACTGAAAGAGGAGCAACCAGGACCAGAACCCAGCGCCCATATGGGATGCCGGTTTTGCAGGCGGAGGATTAACCAAGTGAGCCACGGTGCTGGCCCCTGAAAAAATTTTTTTTTAAAGATTTATTTATTTATTTGAAAGGCAGAGGTAGAGAGAGAGAGAGAGAGAGAGAGAGAGAGGTCTTCCATCCGTTCACTCTGGCCAGAGCTGGGCCAATCTGAAGCCAGGAGCTAGGAGCTTCTTCTGGGTCTCCCATGTGGGTGCAGGGGTTTGAGCACTCAAGGCATCTTCCACTGCTTTTCCAGGGAGTGGATTGGAAGTAGAGCAGCCTGGACTTGAACCAGCGCCCACATGGGATTCCAGCACTGCAGACTGTGGCTTTATCCAGGCACCATGGTGCTGGCCCCCATGAATGTTAAAAGTTTTTTTTTTTTTTTTTTTTTCCCCCTTTGGAAAGCTTTAGGTAAAGTTAAAGAAATAAGCTTCAGGGTGGGCATTGTGGTATAGTGGATAAAGCCATTGCCTGGAATGCTATCATCCCATATGGGTGCTGGTTTGTGTCCTGGCTTTTCTACTTCTGATCCAGCCTCCTGCTAATGGCCCAAGTGCCTGGGCCCCTGCTACTCATGTGGGAGACCTGGAAGAAGCTCCTATTTCCTGGCTTCGGCCTGGCTCAGCCTTAGTAATTGTGGCCATTTGGGGAGTGAGCCAGTGGATAGAAGATTGATCTCTCTCTCTCTCTCTCTCTCTCTCTCTCTCTCTCTCCCTCTCCCTCCCTCCCTCTCTTTCTGTAGCTGACTTTCAAATAAATAAATGAATCTTTAAAAAAATAAAGAAGAAAGAAGCTTCACTTAGAAGCACTTTTTTAGAATTTCTTAGTTTTTTTTAAAGATTTATTTATTTGAGTGGTAGAGTCATAGAGAGAGGGAGAGACAGAGAGAAAGGTCTTTCATCTGCTGGTTTATGCCCTGGGAAAGCAGTGGAGTATGGCTCAAGTCCTTGGGCCCCTGCTCCCATGTGGGAGGCCCGGAGGAAGCTCCCGGCTCCTGGCTTTGGATTGGCTCAGCTCTGGCTATTGTGGTCATTTGGGGAGTGAACCAGTGGATGGAGGAGCTCTCTCTCTCTCTGGCTCTGCCTCTTTCTGTAACTGTCTTTCAAATAAATAAAATAAATCTTTGGAAAAAAAAAAAAAAAACAAAAAGAAGTGGAGCAGCCAAGACTGAAACTATTGCCCGTATGGGATTCTGGCATTGTAGGTGGTGGCTTAGCCTGCTATGCCACAGTGCTGGCCCCACAGAGGAGGTCTAGAATTCTAGCTCCTTTCCTTACTAGTGTGAATCTAGTGGAGGGTAGGTCACCTCATCTCTTTTAGCCTTACTTTTTTTCATTTGTAGAAATGCAATAGTCTTAATGAATGGCTCTATGATGAGGATAAAATGAGATAACAGATGAAAAGGGCTTTATGAACTGTAAAATGCTGTATAATTAGGAGTAATTGAGTCCTCTTAGACTTTGATTTTTTTTTTAAGATTTATTTATTTATTTGAAAGTCAGAGTTACATAGAGAAGGAGAAGCAGAGAGAGAGGTCTTTCATCTACTGGTTCACTCCCCAGATGGCCACAATGGCCGGAGCTGTGCCAATCTGAAGCCAGGAGCCAGGAGCTTCTTCTGGGTCTCCCACATGGGTGCAGGGGTCCAAGCTCTTGGGGCATCTTCTACTGCTTTCCTAGGGCATAGCAGAGAGCTGGATTTGAAGTGGAGCAGCCAGGATTCGAACTGGCACCCATATTGTATGCCTGCACTGCAAACGACAGCTTTACCCACTGCACCACAGCACTGGCCCCTAGACTTTGATTTTGCTGTAGTTCCATTGCCTTATTTCAGCTATACCCCCATCCAACATGTACAGACTAGATGTGGCCTAGTCTAAGCCTACTAGGGGGAGGATTACTATAGGCCATGGGGAAACTATTAATAAAGAATGGATGCTGGGGCCGGCGCCATGGCTCACTTGGTTAATCCTCTGCCTGTGGCACCAGCATCCCATATGGGCGCCGGGTTCTAGTCCCAGTTGCTCCTCTTCCAGTTCAGCTCTCTGCTGTGGCCCGGGAGGGCAGTGGAGGATGGCTCAAGTGCTTGGGCTCCTGCACCTGCATGGGAGACCAAGAAGAAGCACCTGGCTCCTGGCTTTGGATAGGTGTAGCTCTGGCCGTGGCGGCCATTTGGGGAGTGAACTAATGAAAGGAAGACCTTTCTCTCTGTCTCTCTCTCTCTGTCTGTCTATAACTCTACCTGTCAAATTAAAAAAAAAAAAAAAAAAAGAATGGATGCTGGTATTTGATCTTATTTCCAACACATGCTCCCTTCCTTTTTTCTGGGTATAACCACTTCTCTAGACACACCTGCAGTCTTGAAATGGTTGAGCAGATGGGCCTGGCCCCCATCTATATTGGTTATTTATTAGTGCATAACAAATTATGCCCAAACTTAATTAACTCAGCAAGCAGTTATTATCTCTCAGTTTCTGTGGGTCAGGAATCTGGGTGCAGCTTAGCATAGTACATCAGGCTCAAGGTCTCTTGTAAGGTTGCAGTCAAGCAGTTGACTGGGACTGAAGGTTCAATGGGGGAGATTATTTGCTTTCTGGCTAATTTACATGACTGTTGGCAGGCTTTGGTCCCATGCCACATGGGCCTCTCTGGTGTGCTGCCTCATGACATGACAGCTGGCTTCTGCCAGAACAAGTGACCCAAGAAAAAGTGCCCATGATGGGCAACAGTCTTTCATCATCTGATCTTGGAGTTAATATGACATCACTCCTTCCATATTCTCTGTTAGAAGCAAGTCAGTAAGTCCAGTCTGTACTCAAGGTGAGGGGATTACACAATGGTGTGGGTACCAGGAGGGCAAGGATCATTGGGGGCCATCTTAAAGGATGCCTCTGACTTCACTCTGGTGTTCTTGGGGACACTGGCTTCCAGGTGCTGTGGTCTTTTAGCTTTCCCTTGATGTCCTTTGTTTACCTCTTAGAGTCTTTTGTGGTCTTTTTATATCCTTTTGGTGTGTGCCTTGTGATGCATACCTGATTTCATTGTTTTGAACTGGCCCATCTTTCTCTGCTCTTCAGGCCCAATAACAAACGAACTTTTTTTTTTTTTTTTTAAAGATTTATTTATTTGAGAGGTAGAATTACAGACAGAGAGAGGGAGAGACAGAAAAGTCTTCCATCTGCTGGTTCACTCCTCAGATGGCTGCAAAGGCTGGGAGCCAGGAGCTTTTTTCGGGTCTCCCACGTGGGTGCTGGGGCCCAAGGACTTGGGCCATCTTCTACTGCTTTCCCAGACCAGAGCAGAGAACTGGACTGGAAGTGGAGCAGCTGGGACTTGCCAGCCCTCATATGAGATGCTGGCACTAGATTTACCTGCTATGCCACAGTGCCGACCCCAACACAAGCTAACTTTTTATTCTTGAATTCAGTACTGCCTCCCAACTCCTTGTTTGATATCTTTGATTCTGGAGCCTATTGTACAGGCACTTGGAGCCTTTACTACTCCAAGTTCTGAGAATAGCTTTAAACTAGGATTCACACATTTATAGAGGAAACTTATTGTGACTTTTTTTGGCCATTGTTATAAGGTGCTAGGACTTAGCATTCTAGCATGTTAAGCTATTGTATGAGAAGAACAAACTTGCCCAAGGCTTTGCTCAGCTATGGCTAGAATCCAGTTTTCTTTGATTCTAATTCTCATGTTGTTCCCACTCTGTTGTGTAGGCTTTCTATCTCATGAAGCTACTATGGGTATTTAGGAGGGCTGGAACCTATACAGAGGAGAACAATATTAATATTAATATTAATATTATTACAATATTATATTATGTTCACTGAAACTAGGTAGGACAGAATTAGGCATATACAAAGTCAGTGTCAAGTGCTGCTTCTGAGGACCCACCTAGCTAGAGAGCTTTTATAAAAGGCACAGAAAAAGAAGCCTCGTGATACCTGTTGCATATGGTGACAAATATCTGCATTTTTTTAATACTCTCAGCAATATCAGATAAGAGCAATGAGAGATCTCTGTTGAGTTGTGCACAGTAGGTTTCCAAAGGTTGGATCAGAGTCTTGTGCTGTATGTCTACTCACCAGTTGGCTCAGCTGGGTTGCATTAAAGAGTTGGGGCCTCCACAGGCAGAGTAAATGTATCTAAAGCCTTGTGGGGTTACTCATGGCCACCTGGAAAGTGGCAAGAGGAAACATTCTGGCACTGAGAATTTAACAGCACCTTGCTTCTGTTGGCACATCTTGCTAGGGCAGATAAGACTTGAATAGAGCTGGCTATGGCCCTGTCATGTTTATTAGAGTGCAGTAGATTTTTTTTTTTTTTTTTGTACGAAAGGCCATGCAAGGAAAAACCTGAAATGATCCAGTAACACTATACCTTTGCTTTGTACTGGGGAGCTTTGAATAGAGAAGGTATAAGACCTAAAATCTTTCTGTGGGTGGTGGTTTTTTCCCCTGCCCAGGGTCCTAGGCCCAGACCACTTTGTTCAATTCATCTCTATTTCCCTCCCTGTGTACTTGGCACAGCCAGGCCTTTTTTTTATTATTTTATTTTTATTTTTAGGATTTATTTATTTGAAAAAAATCAGAGTTACAGAAAGAGATGGAGAGACAGGGCAAAGTGGAGAGATAGGTGACTTCCATCCACTGATTCACTCCTCAGATAGCCGCAATGGCCAGGACTGAGCCAGGCTGAAGCCAGGAGCCAGGAGCCTTATCCAGGTCTCCCACATGGGTGGCAGGTCCTAAGCACTTGGGCCATCTTCTGTTGCTTTTCCCAGGTGCATTAGCAGGGTGCTGGACTGGAAATGGAGCACATGGGACATGAACTAGTGCCCATATGGCATGCAGGCATTGCAGATGGTGACTTTACCCAACATGCCACAATGCTGGCCCCTGTTCTTGTCTTTAGAACACACCATTATTTATACTGCTTCTCTTTTGCTCTGAGTTATTTACTTTCCTCACAGAATGCCGTTTGCTGTCCTGCTTTATTCCTACTTGATCTCCCAATCGTTTATGAGGTCTTCCCTAATGCTAGCCACAAGCTACTTCTCAGTTCTGACCAAACTCTGGTAGCACTTACTATCTGCAATACTCTCTGTGTACTTCACACCCTACTTAATGCCTCTTAGAGTGAGAGGCAGCTTGATAGCGTATCAAGAGCACTGGGCACTGGCTTGAGTCCTTGCAGATCAAGTGACTCAACTGCAGTTCTTTCACTTGGAAAATAAAGTGAATGTATATGAAAGTGCTGTATAGATTTTAAAGCCTTTTTCCCCCTGGTTTTATTCTTGTTTTCCTTCAAAGTTTCCTCTCTTGAGGCAAGAGCCATGTCTGATTTGTACTGTCCTCAGTATCTGTCCCTGTGCTGTTCAGAAAGCATGTGCCCAATAGATACTGGCTGAATAAGTGAATGAATAGCAATGAATTGATCCTTGGATTGAGTGGGTAGGGGAGGAAGGTGCCAAGTAGGTTAACATCAGTCCCTATGAAAAGCTTAGACCATAGTGCCTTATTATTAAGAGTAAGTGTTCATGTGGTGGGTTTTCTCAGTTTTGTGGGCATAATTTTTCTACCTGACATGGTAATAGTATCTCATACTTATTTATTGAGAATGTATTTTTTTTTTAAAGATTTATTTATTTATTTGAAAGTCAGAGTTATACAGAGAGAGAAGAGGCAGGGGGAGAGAGGTCTTCCATCCAATGGTTCACTCCCCAATTGGCCGCAACGGCTGGAGCTGCACCAATCTGAAGCCAGGAGCCAGGAGCCAGGAGCCAGCAGCTTCTTCCAGGTCTCCCACGCGGGTGCAGGGGCCCAAGGACTTGGGCCATCTTCTACTGCTTTCCCAGGCCATAGTAGAGAGCTGGATTGGAAGTGGAGCAGCCGGGTTTCAAACCGGTGCCCATAATGAATGCCAGCGCTTCAGGCCAGGGCATTAACCTGCTGCTCCACAGCATGGGCCTTGAGAATGTATTTTTTAATTTTTAATTTATTTTATTTTTCTTATTTATTTGACAGGTAGAATCAGAGAGAGAGAGAGAGAGAGAGAGAGAGAGAGAGAAATTGCTTCACCCCCAATATGGCCACTATGGCCAGAGCTATGCCGATCTGAAGCCAGGAGCCAGGTGCTTCCTCCCGGTCTCCCATGTGGGTGCAGGGGCTCAAGCACCTGGGCCATCCTCCACTGCCCTCCCGGGCCATAGTAGAGGGCTGGACTGGAAGAGGAGCAACTGGGACTAGAACCGGTGCCCATATGGGATGCTGGCATCACAGGTGGAAGCTTAACCTACTATGCCAAAATGCCAGTCCCTATTGAGAACCTATTAAAATCATACTCAGTGACTTATATCAATCACACTGGGGGATGGTTTGGCCATTGTCTCTGGCTTTAGGTTTTTGTTTGCTGTTGCCATGGCTACCTTGAGCAGATGGCTGCAGTAGGAGTGGGGTAACTCTGTGCTCTTGCAGAGGTAGAGACCTGTGGGCAAGGTTTTCTTGGGTTCTTCTGCTCCCTGTCTTTGGGTCCATGGCCCACATATGTTTACTTCGTGCCAAACTTGAGGCAGCTGAATGAACAGAATGAATGTTAAATGCTTTTGTTAGCCTGCCTTGAGGGATCGAGTAGGGAACTGTTTGGCTTGTTGTACAGCAGGGAAGTGGGATAACCCTGTGAAGACTGCTGACTTTGAAAATGTTATCTCTGATGTGGAGAACTCTCTGGACCTCAAAGAACTCCAGTCTGAGTAGACATCACACCAGTTTTCTTCAAGGCGCTTGACAGGGGCCTCCTGGAAGAAATCGTTGGAGACAAAAGGTGTACGAGACTTAACTATGCTGTCTGTGTCAGGGCAGCTAGGGCAAACCTGTCCCTTTCCTGTTGGTCATATTTATAGAGAGCCGCTGCTTTGTGTTGAGCTCTGGCTCAATGACTACTGGCTGGCAGGCAGGCAGGCTTCCAAGTCTCAGGTGCCTCTGATTTTCTCAGTGTGATTCAGTAGCTCTGTTCCTGTTTGGCCTCTCTAGGTTATCTCGGGCCTCTCAGGAAGCTCTCAGAGCTCTCATCAGCACGGTGTGTGCTGAAACAAATGTGTCTCTTTCCCAGAGTCTACTTCTGAAGCGTAGTGGCCAGGGGAGACGCAGTGCCCTTCAAGTTTAATATATACACACGAGTTAGAAAACAGTGTATGCTTTGTGTTTGTATGTTGCTGAGTAGGCAAATTTGTTTCAATAAACTTTTGCTGGCAAGAGGAAAGGTTAATTGAACTTGTACTTCATATCTCTGAAGAGATAAATATGTAATTAAGGCAACTCAAATAACTTCAATGATAAGAATTATAATGATAGCTACTATTTATTGAGTACCTAGGCAGGTGCTTTACATCTGTACAATGCTTGAGGGAAGGTATTGTTTTCATTTTAGATGAGGAGTCTTTTTTTTTTTTTTTTAAGATTTATTTATTTGAAAGTCTAGAAGTTACAGAAAGAGAGGGAGACACACACACACAGATATCTTCCATCTACTAGTTCACTTCCCAAATAACCACAATGGCTAGGGCTGGGCTGGGCCAAAGCTTGGAGCTTCTTCTGAATCTCCCACATAGGTGCAGGGGCCCAAGCACTTGGGCCATCTTCTGTTGTTTTTCCAGGCCATAGCAGAGAGCTGGATTGGAAGTGCAGCAGCCAGGACTTGAACAGGTGCCCATATGGCATGCAGATGCTGGCTTAACCCACTATACCACAACACTGGAGGAAAACTTTGAACTCTGAGAATTTAAGGTAATTTTCTCAAGATGACTGATCCTGGATTTGAATTTAGCTTTATCTTACCCCAAGATCAAAACTGCTTCTATTTTTGTTAAATAACTTCTAGGGAGGAAGAGAAAGAGCTATTTGAACTTAGGTAGAGATATAAAATTTTTTTTTAAAGATTTGTTTATTTGAAAGCCAGAGTTACAGAGAAGGAGAGCCAGAGCCAGAGCCAGAGCCAGAGCCAGAGCGAGACAGGGAGGGGGAGAGAGAGAGAGAGAGAGAGAGAGAGAGAGATGGATCTTCTATCTGCTGGTTCACTCCCCAAATGGCCACAAGGCACAAGGTCTAGGGCTGGGCCAGGCTGAAGCAGGAGTTTCTTCCGGGTCTCCACATGAGTGCTAGGGCCCAAGTACTTGGGCTATCTTCTATTGCTTTCCCAGGCACATTAGCAGAGAAATGGGTTGGAAGTGGAGCAGTTGAGATACAAACCGGTGCCTTAGGGCATGCTGATGCTGAAGACAGAGGCTTAACCTCCTGTGCCACAGCAGTGGCCCCAAGATATGCATTTTGATAACAGTTTTTCAGTTTATAGGACTGTTAGTTGGATTTGTGTATTCTGTCACCTAAATAGCCTGAAAGAAACTACAATAAGGATTTGAGGAGTGGCAAGGAAGTAAAGAGGGCTGTATTTCACTTAGGAATTTGAGTGGGTTGCACTGTGCTAGCTGCAGAGTGGTGTATATTCAGTTTGTATCTCCCAAAAATAGCATCCTGGGTGAGTTGTTCTTTATATAAGCCTTAAGACAAGGGCTGTACCTATGTAGAGTTCTTCATCTCTTTAATCAGCATCTAACATATTTGTTACAGATTATAGAACAATCCCTCCTTGGGTGAAAGTTAAGATATATACCTATGTATATAGTAGCTCCTATCTATTGAGTATCTGTTCTGTATCAGAATGGGGCTAGTTACTTTCCTACATGTGATATTATTATTATTTTAAAGATTTATTTATTTACTTGAAAGTCAGAGTTACACAGAGAGAGAGGCAGAGAGAGAGAGAGAGAGAGGTCTTCCATCCACTGGTTCACTCCCTAGTTGGCTGCAATGGCCGGAGCTGCGCCAATCTGAAGCCAGGATCCAGGAGCTTTTTCTGGGTCTCTCACGCAGGCACAGGGGCCCAAGGACTTGGCCATCTTCTACTGATTTCCCAGGCCATAGCTGAGAGCTGAATTGGAAGTGGAACAGCTAGGACTTGAATTGGTGCCCACACAGGATGCTGGCACCGCAGTTAGCAGCTTTACCTACTGCGCCACAGCGCCAGCCCTACATTATATTATTTTAATAAAGATTTATTTATTTATTTGAAAGTCAGAGTGACACAGAGAAAGGAAGAGAGAGAGAGCGAGAGAGAGAGACCAATTTTCCGTCTGCTGGTTCTCTCCTTAAATGGCTGCTATGGCTGGGGCTGGACCAGGCTGAAAGCAGGAGTCAGGAGCTCCTTCCGGATCTCTTACAGGGTTGTAGAGGCCCAAGCAATTGGGCTCTCTTCCACTGCTCTCCCAGTCACACTAGCAGGGAGCTGGATTGGAAGTGGAGCAGCCGGGACTTGAACCAGTGTCCATATGGCACACTTGTCTCACAGGCGGTGGCTTTACCCTCTGTGCCACAACGTTAACCGCATACATGATATTATTTCATCCTTGGAATGGTTCTTCTACTTTATAAATTTTCCTGGGGCTGGCTTTGTTGTGTAGTGGGTAAAGCTGATGCCTGTGATGCCAACATCGCATGTGGGTGCCAGTTCGAGTCCTGCCTGCTCCACTTCTGATCCAGCTCTCTGCTAATACCCTGGGAAAAGCAGCGGAAGGTGGGCCAAGTGCGTGGGCCCCTGCCACCCATGTGGGAGACCTGGAAGAAGCTTTTGACTCCTGGCTTTAGCCTGGCCCAGCCCCAGCTGTTGCAGCCATTTGGGGAGTGAAGCAGCAGATGGAAGACCTCTCTCTGTCTTTCTCCTTCTCCCTTTGTAACTCTGACTTCCAAATAAATAAATAAATCTTGTAGTTTTTTTTTTTCATGTGTGTTTGTATATCATTTTCAAGCACTATCTCATTTGAGAAATATATTTTGTTTGTTTGAAAGGCAAGGAAACAAAGAGAGAAACAGGAAGATACAGAGAGATCTCTTCTCTATTGGTTCACTCCCCAAATGCTCACAATTACTGGGGCTAGGCAAGATCAAAGCCAGGGGCCTGAAAATCAGCCTATGTCTTTCACATAGTAACAAGCACTCAGCTACTCAAGTTATCATCTGCTGCTCTAGGGTGCACATAGCAGGAAGCTGAAATCAGAAACTCCAACTCAGGCAATCCAATATGGGATGCAGACATCTTAACTGCTATGTCAAACACTTACCCATTTAAAAAAAATAAGTATTTACCACCTTGCGGCGCCGGCACACCGGGTTCTAGTCCCGGTCGGGGCGCCGGATTCTGTCCCGGTTGCCCCTCTTCCAGGCCAGCTCTCTGCTATGGCCAGGTAGTGCAGTGGAGGATGGCCCAAGTGCTTGGGCCCTGCACCCCATGGGAGACCAGGAGAAGCACCTGGCTCCTGCCATCGGATCAGCGCAGTGTGCCGGCTGCAGCGCGCCAGCCGCGGCGGCCATTGGAGGGTGAACCAACGGCAAAAAGGAAGACCTTTCTTTCTGTCTCTCTCTCTCACTGTCCACTCTGCCTGTCAAAAATAAAAAAAATAAAAAAAAAGTATTTATTTATTTTATTTGAAAGGCAGGGAGAGGGAGAGGGAGAGGAGAAAAAGAGAGAGAGCGAGCGAGCGAGCTTACTTGCTGATTTATTCCCCAAATACCTACAATAGCTGGGTCTGCGCCAGGCTGAAGGCAGGAGACTGGAATTCAATCCAGGTGTCCCACTAGGTGGCAAGGACCCAATTACAAGAGCCATCACCTGCTGCCTCCCGTGGCACACATTAGTAGGAAGCTGAAATCAGGGGTGCAGCCAGGACTCAAATCCAGGCACTCCTATATAGGATGTGGGTGTTTTAACTGTTGTGCCAATTGCTCACCTCCACTCTCCCATTTTATAGCTTATTACACAAGGCAATCTAGGCTCCATTGTGCTTTAATGAATACTGTTGTTCCTGTTGGGATATGAGATCACCTCAGCCTGGAGAGATCAGAAAAATTTTGTGAAGAAGCTAGCTCCTTTTTGGGTCTTCAGGTAGTTCAGGCAGAAATAGTAGGGAGATTGAGGGACGTAGTCTAGTCAGAGAAAACATCAAGAGTAAAGGTATGGAGTGAAATTTCCTGGATGTGGTATTAGTGCATGAGAGTGCTAGAAAATAAGGTCAAAGAGATTAACTGAGACAAGATCATGAGGGCCTCGAATGTCATGTTAGAGTTTAGACTTCAGTCTGTAGACAGTAAGTAGTCCTTGCAGGTTTTGAGCAGGGAAGACATGACCTGAATTTTGCTTTAGAAAGATTCATCTCACAGAACATGCACGGTGCATTGGTGAAGATGAGACTGTAAGCAGGGAACCTGAAATTGTTCATGAACAAAGGAGATCAGGTGCTGTATTGTGGAGGTGGGATTAATAGGACTTAGAGTTTAAATGTAGAGAGGGAAGGAAATCAAAGAATCAGAGATACACCAATGTTTTGAGTATGGGTAATGAGACTGGTAGTGCCATTAATAGAAAATATATGTTAGTCAGAAGGAGGGTAAGTGCTAAAGGGGGATGAGTGGTGGGCTAGGTGACTATTTAAAGTGATGGGTAAGAACTATACCCCCATAGTATTCCAGGAGCCCAGTAGTTCTTCTGTGCTTGTCTCACATCACTCCTTTTTTTTTTTTTAAAGATTTATTTATTATTTATTTATTTATTTATTACAGAGAGAGGGTGAGATAGAGAGATCAATCCTCCATTCATTGGTTCACTCCCCAGTTGGCCACAGTAGCCAGGAATAGGCCAGGCAGAAACTAACAGCCAGGAACTTCCCAAATCTCCCACGTGGATACAGGGGCCCAAGTCCTTGGGCCATCTTTCACTGCTTTTTCCAGGCCATTATTAGGGAGCTGGATCAGAACTGGAGCAGTTGGGGTACAAACTGGTGCAGGATGCCTGCATTGCAGGCAGTGGCTTTATCTGCTTTGCCCACAATGCTCGCCCCTAATCACTCCTTTTTTAATTTTATTTTTATTTATTTATTTATTTATTTTTATTTATTCAGTTAACATTTATTGAGCATCTACTGTGTACCAAAACTGCTGCTAATCCCAGGAAAAGTGTCCGTTTCAGATTCAAAAAGCTCAGAGTCTGGAGGCAGAGTTAGAAGGAAATGGACAACGGAGCGAGGTAAGTAGTAGGTGCCGTGATTCACAAACACAGTGGACTGGCACTGGAACCAGCCTGCAGGAGAGCACTGTGGGGTTGGGGGTTCCTGGAGAGAACTAGGGGTGTAGCAAAGGGAATATCCCGCAGCCAGGAGGATTTGCTAGGATGCATGTGGAAAACAAGAGACTTAAAATCATTTGCCATAAACAGCAAGAACAGAAACCAATATTGGTCAGCAGCTTACCTTGGGCCAGGCATTGAGCTAAATTTTTTTAAAAAGTTGGTCTTGTTACCAAGTAAACTTCCTGTGTTGTCCTAACCAGTGTGGAAGGCTTTGGCCTCATGTAATTGATTATTGAGCGCCTGAAAGGCTGTTAGTCTAAATTAAGCTGTGCTCTCAATGTAAGATACCTGCTAGATTTCAAAGACTTATTAAATCAAAAGATGTAAAATGTATTGTTAATAATTTTCTAGTAATTACATGTTGAAATGATAACAATCTGGATAAAATATGGGTTAGAAATATCCAATGTTGGCTGGCACCGTGGCTCACTAGGCTAATCCTCCGCCTGCAGTGCCGGCACCCCGGGTTCTAGTCCCGGTCGGGGCGCCAGATTCTGTCCTGGTTGCTCTTCCAGTCCAGCTCTCTGCTGTGGCCCGGGAGTTCAGTGGAGGATGGCCCAGATCCTTGGGCCCTGCACCCGCATGGGAGACCAGGAGAAGCACCTGGCTTCGGATCAGCACGGCCATTGGAGGGTGAACCATTGGTAAAGGAAGACCTTTCTCTCTGTCTCTCTCTCACTGTCCACTCTGCCAGGAAGGCTCTCTGGAATGTCTCCGTGGTGAGGCAAAACAGGCATGGCTGCCTTATCAGGGCTCAAACACAGGTAATCACTCCATTCTCCATTTGATGAGGTGATCGCTCTAACACATCGTTGGAGGGGCGAGGATAGGTTTAAGAACTGATTATAAGAAATCACTCCTCGAAGGCCTTGAGTTACACCCTGCTCCACTTGTCCAGAGTCCACGGGGAGAAGAGCACTGATCACTCCTTTTTTAAAGATGAGTTTTTGGTGACCCATAGAAATGATATGATTTGTTTAGGGTTACAGAGTAACTCCATGATGGAAGCAAAGTCTGAGAATCCAAATCTTTTTGGATTTTAGCTAGGAACCTTCCTAACAAAGCTGGGCCATCACTCTAGAAAAATCAGTCTTGGGGACAGACAAACCTGAGTTCAACTCTAAGTTTTGTCATTTTCTGTTTGTGGGATCTTGAACAGGTTTTTTTTTAATCCCTGGGCCTCAATTTCCATATTTATAAAAAGAGAATATTAATCTCTACTTCATGAAGGTAATGGAAATAAAAGTACTTTGTAAAACTAAGTGCTGTGCCACGGTGAGGATATTATTCCAGGAATTGGAGCCAATGTATATCATGACTATTTTGGTCAAATAAGAGTAGACTTAAACTCACAGTTTTGTTTTTTAAAAAAATTTTTTTGACAGGTATAGTTAGACAGTGAGAGAGAGAGAGACAGAGAGAAAGGTCTTACTTTTTCCGTTGGTTCACCCCCCAAGTGGCTGCTACGGCTGGCATGCTGCGGCCGGTGCGCTGCGTCGATCCCAAGCCAGGAGCCAGGTGCTTCCTCCTGGTCTCCCATGCGGGTGCAAGGCCCAAGGACCTGGGCCATCCTCCACTGCCTTCCTGGGCCACAGCAGAGAGCTGGACTGGAAGAGGAGCAACTGGGACAGAATCCGGCGCCCGGCTGGGACTAGAACCCCGGGGTGCCGGCACTGCAGGTGGAGGATTAGCCTAGTGAGCTGCAGTGCCGGCCTTTGTTGTCTGTTTTTTAAAAAAGGATTTATTTAGTTATTTATTTGGAAGTCAGAATTAGAGAGAGGGAGAGACAAAAAGAGGGATCTTCCATCTGTTGGTTCACTCCCCAAGTAGCCACAACAGCCAGAACTGGGCCAGGATGAAGCCAGGAATCAGGAGCTTCTTCCAGGTCTCCCTTGTGGGTTGCAGGGGCCCAAGTACTTGGACTATCTTCTGTTGCTTTCCCAGGCACATAGCAGGGAGCTGGAATGGAAGTGGAATAACTGGGACTTGAACTGGTACCCATATGGGATGCTGGAGATGTAGACAATGGCTTAACCTGCTATACCACACCATTGGCCCCAATTCACAGTTTTTTATAGGTGATCTTTATTTTATTGGCTCTCTTAGGCTACTCACTTAACTTTAGTCTGAGCTTTCTGGTCTGGGAACATGCCCAAGTTTTTCATAGTCACAGATCTCCAATTTTATATCTCTAATTTTCTAGTGGGATATGGAGTTATGATGGAACACCATACCGTATCAGCTACTACTCCTGGCCCGAGAGACTATGACTAATATTCTTTTTCTCCAGAACTTCTGCCAACTGTCATATTGCTTTCTGTCACATTGCCTCAAGGTGTGGGGGCAGAGTGATAGCTGAATTTAGGTTATGCTTGGTGGGGTAGGTGATAGGGTGCTCCTCCTTCTAGACTTGAGCTTGGGACAGAGGAACTAGAGTTGAGCTGCTAGTCAAAGCTAGCACTTGGAGTCCTCCTGGGGTCTTCTCTTTGGTCTATAAGTACACATATTTCAGCCCCCTTGGTGGGGGCAGGGTGCAGGGGGCAGGAGGCAGGAGGCAGGAGTAGGCTGCTCAGATAGGTATATTGTCAGGTAGCAGAGCTGTGGCTGTTGTCAGCTCTCTGTCATGGGAGCAGGCCTGAAACTGGCTGTTGGACATAATATATAGTCACACGGGGGAAGAACACAAAAAGGTTTTCTAACTAATAACATAGTTGCCTATTGTTTTGTAGCTTATGTTTTTAAGCATTTTCTCCCCATATATTTTTCTTGAAACTTTTCTTCTGTCTTCTTAGCTTAGTTCTCTTCAATCTTGATGGCTTTCTTTGTAGAATATCTGGCTTGATTAAATAATAAAATGCAAGTATTACTATGTGGAGATAACTCCTGAGCTGAGGATAAGAACTTACCTTTGCTAGCTTTTTTAGTGCAAATTGGGTAAGTAGGACCCTCAGTTGGGGGTCAGAGCCCTGCAAGCAGGCAGTTCTGTAAGATCTGTCTAAGTCTGCAGAAAGGGTGTCAGGGCCTCAGGGCATACTTGATGCTGCCTCTCTTGTAGCCCAGAGCTAGCTGCTCTTCCTGAGCTGAGCCTGTGCCTGTGCTAAGCCAGAAGTCAGAGCCTGGAGAGCCTGATTCCCTGAAGAATTCAGTAATAAAATTTAGGGCACTTGAGCAGGTCTAATTGTCTGAACTGTGTGAAGGGCAGAGGCTTTTCCCGGGGGCTTCTTTTAATGTCCTGTGGTTATAGACTTTTAAGGTTGGACTAATTAAAATGTGTTGGCAGCTGGACTCAATACTTTCCTTGCACCAGGTCCCGCTCCAGCCTTCTGGAGTCCCGGAAGTCGGCACAGGCTTGTCTTTCCTGGCCGAGGGGTGGGTTTCCATTTCCTCATCCTCTAAATGCACAATGATGTGATATTTATGTAAAATGTGCTGCCAGACATCTCATGGTGGAAGAAATGTGGGCTAAGACTTGGATATGGCCTGGATTTGATACTCTCCAGGATCTTAAGGTACTCTTAGATTGCAAGCATGTATAATTTGAAAGTTGAATTTTTTTTTTTTCATTGAAAAAAGAGAAGTATTTTCAGGCCTTTTTTTTTTTGCTTATGAGCTTGTATGCTTAATGTTTAATATAAATTTTTTTTTGCTTTGGGAATAAATGACAAATTAGAACATAATGAGGGGCCAGCACAGTGGCTTAGTGAGTAAAGCCACTGCCTGCAGTGCAGACATCCCTTATGGGTATTGGTTTGAGTTCTGGCTGTTCTACTTCCAATCCAGCTCTCTGCTATGGCCTGGGAAAGCAGTGGAGGATGGCCCAAGTCCTTAGGCCCCTGTACCCACATGGGAGATCCAGGGGAAGCTCCTGGCTCCTGGCTTTGGATCAGTGCAGCTCTGGCCATTGCAGCCATTTGGGGAGTGGTGAACCAGTGGATGGAACACCTTTGTCTCTCTCCCCCCCCCCCCCCCCGCCTTTCTGTAACTCTGTCTTTCAAATAAATAAATACATCTTTTTTTTTTTTAAAGAACATAATGAAATGCAGTTAAAATACCTTTTATGGGAAAAGTGATAAAATAGTAATAAAGTAAATTCCACAATGGGATGAAATAGTGATTTGTTTGATACAATGGGAAATCTAAAATAACTTGATCAATCAGAATGAAGTGGATGGTGACACATACTCCTTTTGGTTTCTCTGCTATGAAGAATTGGTTATGAAATGTTTGTAGTGCCAGGGGAGATGAATACATTCAGGGGCTAGTAGAATTGTGCTGTAGCTGTCGTCTTCTACTCAGTTGTGACCTTAGGAGTAGTAACTAGCTTTCTGGGCATCTAGTTCTCTATCTCGTGAGAATAATGCTTACCTTGTTTGATGTTATGAGAGTTAAATAAGATGTGAGGGGCAGGCTTTTGTGGCACAGCAGATTAAACTGCTGCTTGAGATCCAGAATCTCATATTGAATTGTTGATTTGAGTCTTGGCTGTTCTGCTTCTAATCCAGCTCCCTGCTAATGTGCCTGGGAAAGCATTGGAAGATGGCTCAAGTGCTTGGACCCCCTTGGTTCACCCATGTGGGAGACCAGTGTGGAATTTCTGCCCTCTAGTTTCAACCTGACCCAGATGTGTCTATTGCAGCCATTTGGGGAGTGAACCAGTTGATGAAAGATCTCTCTTTCTCTCCTTCTCTCTCTCTGCCTTTCAAATAAATAAATAAATAAATCTTTTTGTAAAGATAATGTATGTGAAAATGTTTTTGTGAACTCTTATTGTCATACTTGTTGAGTGACTGGAACCAGTTCGTTATGCCGTAGTTTAGAATATTACTTGACATAGATGGGAAGAAGGATGCAGAACTAATGGGCCAATTGTTGGATGCTTCGTGAGCACCAGCTGCAAGAATTTCTCTGAGGCTCAGCACACATTTATTGAATCCTGCCTGCTGGAGAAGAAAGAAATACCAATATCTGTCTATGGAAGTATCTTGGTTTGGAATGAAAACTCCATAAAGACAGGGGTTTTTGTCTATCTCATACATTGCTATGTATTCACCCAGGAGTGGTGCTGGTATGTTTGTTGAAAGATAAATTATTTTTTTGACCAGACAGGCTGGGTTCCTATTTGGGTTCTGTGCTTTACCAGCACCTTCCATGAGTAAATTGTTTCTTCTTTATAAAATTGGAGTAGGAGTCGGCGCCGTGGCTTAACAGGCTAATCCTCTGCCTTGCGGCGCTGGCACACCGGGTTCTAGTCCCAGTTGGGGCGCCGGATTCTATCCCGGTTGCCCCTCTTCCAGGCCAGCTCTCTGCTGTGGCCTGGGAAGGCAGTGGAGGATGGCCCAAATCCTTGGGCCCTGCACCCATATGGGAGACCAGGAAAAGCACCTCGCTCCTGGCTTTGGATCAGCGAGATGCGCTGGCTGCAGTGGCCATTGGAGGGTGAACCAGCGGCAAAAAGGAAGACCTTTCTCTCTGTCTCTCTCTCTCACTATCCACTCTGCCTGTCCAAAAAAAAAAAAAAAAAAAAAAAAATTGGAGTAGGATAAGCTATCACACAATATCACACAAGGTTATTGGAAGAATTTCCAAAAAAAAAAAGGTAAAAATTTAAAAGCCTTTTTCAAGGTCTAGCTTATAATAAGTGCTTAGCAAAAGATAATTCTTTTCATTTGCCTTTATAGTTTGAAAAGTGCAGTGGAGAGGTTGGTGCTTGGTGTAGCGGGTAAAGCTGTTGCCTGCAGTACTGGGATCCCATATGGCTGCGGGTTTGAGTTCTGGCTGCTCCATTGCTGATCTAGCTCCCTGCTAATGTGCCTGGGAAAGCAGCAAGAAATGGCCCAGGTCCTTGGGCCCCTGCACTCATGTAGGAGACCCTGAAAAAGCTCCAGGCTCCTGGCTTCAGATTGGCCCAATTCTGACTGTTGCAGGCATTTGGGGAATGAACCAGCAGATGGAAGACCTCTCTCTCTCTGTCTGTCTCTCTCTCTCTCTGCCTCTCTGTAACTGCTTTAGAAATAAATCTTAAAAAAAAAAAAAAAAGTGTAATGGAAGCACAAAGGAAGAAGCAGAGCTGTGCAGGGCAGACTAGACCATGGCTTCACAGGTTTGCTCTGAAATGTCTTCTTTATGTATCAAATTGGAATTTTAAAAAAAGATTTATTTATTTATTTGAAAGAGTTACACAGAGAGAGAAGAAGAGGCAGTGGAATTAAGCAAGAGTCTTGGATTTGGTGTGTTTTGCTTGTCTTTATTTCCCATGGAAATGGCTGAAGGACTGGCTCTTCACTTTGTAGGCGAGGTCACATTTGCCCTACGGGTTTATGCAGAGGTTGTTGCAGAAGAAACAGCTTCCACTGGAGAGTCTGGACTTGGCTAATTTGGATTTTTCTTTTACAGCCAGCCATTGCTCCCTGCTCCTTACCCCTCAAACACCTCAGTAATTGTCAGTTATTGCTTTGAAAACAGGCTCTCAGCTTGACTTCTGTTCCGGATCAGTTGTAAATTCTCATAGGAGGTGGAGCGGAGTGTGTTCATTTGGGTTAATCAGGTATTTATGAGTTGACCTTTACTAGTGAAAACTCAATTTTCCTCTCATGCCTGAGTAATTCTAGTAGGTTGAGGTCCTTGTACTCAGGCATTTTCAGAACTGTTGAAGTTGCAGCAGGTTCACCTGCCCTTGGCATAAATGCACAAAGGTCAGTGGGATTTATCTGCTTCTTCGACAGGGTTCCCAAAACCTCATCCTTTTACCTTATTTTTTTAGAGATTTATTTTTTAAAGATTTATGTATTTATTTGAAAGGGAGAGTTACAGAGAGGGAGCGACAGAAAGAGAGAGAGAGAAAAAGAGAGAGAGATAGGTCTTCCATCTTCTGATTCACTCCCAAATGGCCACAATGGCTGGAGCTGGGCCTATCCGAAGCCAGGAGCCAGGAGCTTCTTCTGGGTCTCCCACAAAGGTGCAGGGGCCAAAGCACTTGGGTCATCTTCTGTTTTCCCAGGCCATAGCAGAGAGGTAGATCAGAAGAGGAGCAGCTTGGACTCGGAGCAGCTGGGACTCGAACCAGCGCCCATATGGAATGCCAGCACTGCAGGTGGCGGCTTTACCTGCTATGCCACAGTGTGGACCCCTACCCTATGATTTTAAAGCACTCTGAACAGCATTTTATTTTTATTTATTTTTCTTTAAAGATTTATTTATTTATTTGAAAGTTGGAGTTACACAGAGAGAGGAGAGAGAGAGAGAGAGAGAGGTCTTTCATTCACTGGTTCATTCCCTAATTGCCGCAATGGCTGGAGCTGTGCCAGTCCAAAGCCAGGAGCCTCTTCCAGGTCTCCCGTGTCTTCCACTGCTTTCCTAGGCCATAGAAGAGAGCTGGATAAGAAGTAGAGCAGCCAGGTCTTGAACCAGTGCCCACATGGGATGCTGGCACTTTAGGCTGTGCCACAGCGCTGGCCCCTATTTTACTTTATTTTTAAAGATTTCTTTATTTATTTGAAAGGCAGAGTTATAGAGAGGCAGAGGCAGAGAGAGAGGTCTTCCATCTGCTGGTTTACTCCCCAGATGGTCTCAACGGCTGGAGCTGAGCTGATCTGAAGCCAGGAACTTCTGGGTCTCCCATGCGGGTCCAGGTGCCCAGGGACTTGTGCCATCTTCCACTGCCTTTCTTAGGCCATAGCAGGGAGCTGGATTGGAAGTGGAGCAGCTGGGACTTGAACTGGTGCCCATATGGGGTGCTGGCACTGCATGTGGTGGCTTTACCCGCTACACCATAGCACCAGACCCGGAACAGCATTTTAGACTTTGGAGATTTATCTTCTGGTTTGGTTTCTTGGGAGAATAAGTAAGCCTCAGGGAAGAATTATTTGGCTCTCAGGTAGAATAAAGTTTCTTGCTTGTCAGTTGAAGCCATGTGGCAAGAAGTGAGTAAAGAACATGGTCCTGAGTGGAGTGATCAAGCATTGCATTAGTTAGAGTGGGTTTGAGGGCTAAATGGGCCTGGTACTATCTAGCAGTGGAATCAGTACCCTGGCATGTCCTAGATGCCCTCCTTTGGGAGCTAAGCATTAGCACAGGGGAAATCTCATATGTGGGCTGGGGAGAAGGGAATGGAAGAGGGTTAACGAAAGAAGAGATAGAAAGAAGACAGGGGAGTTTTGCTTTAATCGTCACAATAACCTAGTGAGGTCATGTATCTAATCAGGTCTAAGATTAGATCTCAGGTCTACTGATTTCTGGTTTAGTGTTTTGCCTGCAGTGCCTTCCATATTTGTGTGTCTTCATGCCCCCCACCCCATCTTGCCTTCAAGGATCATTAAGGTAGAACATCTCCCTTGTGTCTTGTGAGTTTTCAGGAGGCTTGGCTGGTGACCAGGGAATGGCAGAGTAACTCAGATAGCAATCTTAGGTACCTCTCGGTGGTGTCAGTTTTCTATCATGCTATTGCATGTGAGAGGTTTTGTCCCTGTGACTGCTAGGACTAACAGTGCACTAAGAAGCACTGGCTTGTTCTGAATGGTCAGAACAATGTCTCATGGAAATCCAGGAAATAGAGCAAGAGGTGTGGTGTTGGACAGTGTTGTGTTGTAGGAGTGTTCAGAGCTTTGGAAGAAGTTAGACCAGAGTTTGAAATTTGGTTTTGTTGTTGCTTATTTGTCTCATTACCTTAGGTAAATCATTAATCTCTTTGAGACTTTGGGCTATTGTAAGGATATATTTAATAGCCCTTTAAAAAAAGACTTTTTTTGTGTGTGTGTGTCAATTTTAATTTAAGTATAGGGTGCCTGAAGGACAGGAAGAGCTGGGTTGCGTCCCTGACCTTTGCAGGTTACTAGTCCTTGTGTCTTGACTTCCAAGCACCAGAGATGCCTTGCTGCCTTGGAGTCTGTTGACTGTTAAGGGCTGGATTTGAAAGCTGTAGCCAGAGTCCCTAGTCTCCATGTTTCCAGTGCCTGCTGAGGACAAGTAAAATAGCTTGTGGCCAGCTGGAGGATGGTTTCCGTGTCAAACTTTCAGTGTAAAATCCTTCTTATTTTTCTCAAGGACTTTGGCTTCAAAATTGTTGCTCCTGGACAGATAAGAACCCACTGCTACTGAGAGATTTTAGCTGTTTCGGAAACCAGATACTGCTCTAAAGGTTTTTGTTAAATACTTCTCTATTCTTCCTGAACATTCAGTGGTTCCCAAAGAAAAATAATCAGATTCAAGCCACTATGCTATGGTTGTATTTCTGGCCTCTTCCATCACTTAGCCTCCAGATTTCTGCTAGCATCACCCAAACTGCTGCTTCTCTGCCCACGGCCTGGCCTATGCTGTGTGGGAAACATGGCGAGAGCCATGGGCCTCATGGGTCCTACCTCACGGATTCTATTTAAGAGAGAGCCTGCGTTCTCACTGGGTAATAAGACTACCTGGCACACAGGAAATGGCCTGAAGATCTTACCAAAGGAGCATTACTAACTAATTGCTAAAATGGCAGGTTTAGATGGCTGTAGGGTGGGAAGGCAGCCTTCTTAGAGAAACAGAAAGAGAAAGCCAGATAGGTAAATAGCAGTGACTTTTGGATTTTTCCTTTTACTATGTTGCCATCAGCCATTCTTTTTTACTTATTTTTTGACATTCTGTTTCAGTCTTGAGGTTGTTAGAGAAATATGGGTTTAAGCATATATCTCAAATCTTTTAAAATTATTTTTTTAAAGATTTATGTATTTATTTGAAAGTCAGAGTTACACAGAGAAGGAGAGGCAGAGAGAGAGAGAGAGAGAGAGAGAGAGAGAGAGAGAGAGATCTTCTATCCACTGGTTTACTCCCTAATTGGTTGCAACGCTGATCTGAAGCCAGGAGCCAGGAGCTTCTTCCGGGTCTCCCACTCGGGTGCAGGGGCCCAAGGACTTGGGCCATCTTCTACTGCTTTCCCAGGCCATAGCAGAGAGCTGGATTGGAAGTAGAACAGCCAAGTCTTGAACTGGTGCCCATATGGGTTGCCAGCACTGCAGGCAGCGGCTTTACCCGCTACGCCACAGTGCTGGCCCCTTAAAATTATTTATTTGAAAAGCAGAAAGAGAGAGAGGATATTTCATTTACTGTTCATTCACTAAATACTGAGAACAACAGGGGCCAGTGCTGTGGTGTAGAGGATAAAGCTGCCACCATCCCATATGGATGCTGGTTTGAGTCCCAGATGGGCTGCTCCACTTCCAGTCCAGCTCCCTGCTGATGGGTCTGGGAAAGCAGAGGAAGATGGCCCAGGTACTTGGGCCCTGCACTCACATGGGAGTCCCAGAAGAAGCTCCTGGCTCCTGGCTTTGGATGAGCCCAGCTCCAGCTGTTGCAGACATTTGGGAAGTGAGCCAGCTGATGGATGATCTCTCTCTCTGACTGTGACTTTATCTCTGTAACTCTGCCTTTCAAATATATAAATAAATCTTAAAATATAGTACATTATTATTATCTGTAGTCATCTTACTGTACAATGGCATACCAGATTTCTTCCTTCTGTCTAACTACAACTTAGTACCTGTTGTCCAACCTTCCCCATTTCACCCTCCCTGCTATTCTCCCACTCTCTAGTAACCACTATTCTACTCTCAACTTTTATGAGATCAACATTTTTAGGTTTTGCTTATGAATGAGATCATGCAGTATTTGTCTTTATGTGCCTTAGTTTACTTAACGTAATGACCTCCAATTCCATCCATGTTGTCACATTGACAGAATTTCACCTATTTTTATGGCTGGAAGGTATTCCAATGTGTGCATACATTTTCTTTACCCAGTCATCAATTGATGGACATTTAACTTATTTCCATTTTTGAGCTACTGTGAATAGTCTGCAATAAATATAGGAGTATAAGTGTGTAAATGTCTGTTTGACATATTGTTTTATTTCCTTTGAATATGTACACACTATTGCTGGTAGTTCTGTTTTTCATTTAAAAATTTTTTAAATTTATTTGAAAAGCCGGGGATGAGGGAGAGAGATCAACCTTCTGTCTTCTTGTTCATTTCCCGAATACCTGCAACAGCCATGACTGGGCAAGCCAGTCAGTAGTCTGAAACTCAGTCTAGATCTCCCACAGGGGTCCCCACAGGGACCCAAATACTTGTGCTGTCATCTGCTGCCTCTCAGGGTGAGTATTAGCAGGAACCGGGAATGGAAAGTGGAGTCAGACCTTAACCCAGGCACTTTGATATGAGATGCGGCTCGTTGTGTGTTCCATTTGCCTGTTTTATAGCAGCCATTCTATTTGGAGTGATGTGATATCTTGGATGCTTTTAACTTTTATTTCCCTGATGATTAATGGTGTTGAATTTTTTAAAAAAAGATTTATTTATTTGTTTGAAAGTCAGAATTACACACTGAGAGGAGAGGCAGAGAGAAAGAGAGAGGTCTTCCATCTGCTGGTTCACTCCTCAATTGGCTGCAACAGCCAGAGCTATGCCGATCCGAAGCCAGGAGCCAGCAGCTTCCTCCAGGTCTTTCCATGCGGGTGCAGGGACCCAAGGACTTGGATCATCTTCTACTGCTTTCCCAGGCCATAGCAGAGAGCTGGATCGGAAGTGGAGCAGTCGGGGCTTGAACTGGTGCCCATATGTGATGCTGGCAGTGCAGGTGGTGGCTTTATTGCTATGCCACAGCGTTGGCCCCAAATATATTTTTTAATATACTTGGGGGACATTTGTGTGTCTTCTTTTGGAAAATGTCTGTTGCTATTTTTTAATCAGATGATTTGTTTGCGTGCTATTGAGTTGAGTCCCTTGTCAGATGTATAGTTGGCAAATACTTTTCTCTCATTCAGTGCTGTGAGACCCAACCAATTCTTTGAGACCATTCCTGAGGGCTCCCTCAGGACCTAATTACCTTCCACTAGATCCCAACACTTAGAGATTGCACCATCTCAAACCCACCACACTGAGGACCAAGCTTCTAGTACATGAACCTTTGGGGATTAAACCATATCCAAACCCTACTATGTGAATTATAACTCAATTAAAACAAAGATAATTTGGGTTTAATGAGAAATACTGGTTTTAACACAGTTCAGAAAATTATAATCTATTTTATTTTCTAATTAGAAGTCTTCCTCCAGGACTTCAGCCCACAGAGGGGTCCGTTCCAGTTTTAGAAGTAAGCTTGAGCATGATCTTAGGCATGAGCACACCAGTGGTTTATTGGAAGATATAACACTGTCCAGCTTTGGCTCATGGCTAAGAATTGGTGTGGGTCATGTGGGAGACCCAGAAGAGGCTCCTGGCTCCTGGCTTGGGATCAGCACAGCTCCAGCCATTGCGGTGAATTGGGGAGTATATGGAAGACTTGTCTCTCTCTCTCTCTGCCTCTCCTTCTCTCTCTGTGTAACTCTGACCTTCAAATAAAATAAATAAATAAATAAATCTTTTAAAAAAATAATTAGTGTGGGTTAGTCATTATTCATCGCTTGAGGGTTGTAGGATGAGTTGTAATCTTTATTCTGATGACACCTCAGTATCACATAGCTGTAAGCCAAATACAGGTGCCAAATCATTTGGCCTGAATTCTTTCTGGAGAATTACCTGAGAACCAGCTGGGGATATGGAATAAGAGAAATAACCCCAGTCTGTAGGAGCAATCAGGTGAGAGATACCCATGGCAGATGCCCTTTTCTCCTTTTCATAGATAAGCATTTGGAAGCTGAGGAAAGCTGATTGTTTTGCACTCTGTAGATAGCTGTTGATTGACTGCCTTGTGGCTGGTGTTGTGTTTTGTGCTAAATGAAGAGAAACTTAGCTCATATACTCAAGAAGTTTCCAAACATTCCCAGCAGGTGAAACAAGCATCTAGGACGGCATCCAGGATGATTCAGGGACTACTTCAGAGAGGATTGTGTGCGGTCTGAAGAGGGAGAGATGACCATGAGCTTGCTAATGAGAAAAGAAGTCTGTGAAACCCAGCCTGAGTGCAGGACCAAAGGGCAGCATGCACTGGATGAAGCCCTCCAGGAAGACGAAGGCAGGATACATTCTTGACTTCTACTTCCTGTCCTGTTTCTGTACCTCCTTACTTTTGCCATATAACTGGCTTTTGAGCATTTGTTCTCAGTCTGGCCCTGCACTGGACAAAATTGGAAATGTGGGCATTATGAAACCCAGGCCCATCTGGAAACAATTGACTCTAATGGCCTGGGTCAAGGTATATGATAGACAGGGATGGACTTAGTGTCCGAGACTGCAGACTAATTGATTCTGATTTGGGGTTAGGTAAGCCTGACTTTAAATAGATGTTGTAGGGGTGAGCATTGTGGCACAGCAGGTTAAGCTGCTGCTGGGACACCCACATCCCATGTCAGGGTGCCTGGCATCAAGTCCTGCCTCAGCCTTTTCTTCTGATCCAACGTCCTGCTAATGCACCTGGGAGGCAGCAGATGATAATTCAAGCACTGAGTCCCTGCTACCCATGTGGGAGACCCAGTGGAATTCCTGGCTCCTGGCTTCATTGTGGCCTAAACCTGCCTCTTGTGAGCATTTTGAGGAATGAACCAGTGGGTGGGAGATATCTCTTTGTTCCTGTTTCTCCCTTTTTCTGTTACTCTGCCTTTCAAATAAATACATAAATAAATAAATCTTAAAAAGGAAACACAAAGGAGACATTACTTAAAAAAATCTACACATTGTAGATGTTTGTGCCGTGGTGTAGTAGGCTAAACCTCCGCCTGTGGTGCCAGCATCCCATATGGGCACTAGTTTGTGTCCTGGCTACTCCTCTTCCAATCCAGCTCTCTTCTGGTGGCCTGAGAAAACAGTGGAAGATGGCCCAAGTGCTTAGCCCCCTGTACCCATGTGGAATCCTGGAAGAAGCTCCTGGCTTTGGATTGTCCTGGTTCCAGCTGTTGCAGCCATTTGGGGAGTGAATAAGCGGATGGAAGATCTCTCTATCGTTCCCTTTCTTTGCCTGTACCTCTCTCTCTCAAATAAATAAATAAAATAAAATAAATACACATTATTTCAGGGCCTAGATGGAGGAGCCCATTAAGTTCATTGGCAGAATATGAAGTGTAGCTGCACAATGCTTCTTCTGGCACGCAGGCTGCTTTGGGATGTTTCATTTCATCTTCAGACTTGGAAATCTCTCTTCCTACTACCCTACCAGGCAGTGCTGGGCTGGCTGAAGAAGGCCCTTCCTTGTTCTGCACATGTTTGATTGCTGTTCTGGAAAGATGAGGCTTGTGAGGTGCCAGAGCTTTGCCAGTTGTTGCTATGGGACTAGAAACAGGTGAGGCCTGTAGCCTTGCTTGTTAAGGAGTGAGGGGTTTGTCCTCTTCATCCAGCTAAGGCCTGCCTTTGCTGTGAAGCTGGCTAAGTAGTTCACACGGTTTGTTTTTCATTTGGGGCTATTTTCAGCACTGGAGCCCAGCAAGGTGCAATGACTGAGATGCTTTTGTGGGGTTCAAGCTTTTGCTAGATCCTATTTGCCAGATATGTGCCCGGACATTTCTAAGGAGATCAACTTTTCCAGACAAGCAGTGCTAAAAGAAAGAAACACTTCCTTTCCCTTTCAATGGGCACTATAGGAAATACAAGGGCGGGTGTTCACTTTACTGTTACAACTTAGGTCCTAAGTAGAGATGCTATATAGTTTGGAACATTGCCATACAGCCATTGAAAAGTTTTGAGGGTTTCATTGACATCCTTCTTGTGTTTTTCATGTCAACTTTTTGTTTTGCTTTTAGATTTTATTTAGAGGTAGAGGTACAGACAGAGAGAGGGAGAGACAGAGAGAAAGGTCTTCCATCTGCTGGTTCACTTCCCAAATGGCCACAATAGGCAGAGCCAGGCCAATCTGAAGCCAAGACCCAGGGACCGCTTCCAGGTCTCCTACATTGGTGCAGGGGTCCAAGCACTTGGGCCATCTTCTACTGCTTTCCCAGGCCATCAGCAGGAAGCTGGATCAGAAGTGGAACAACTGGAACTTGAGCCAGCACCCATATGGGATGCCAGTAACACAGGCAGAGGCTTAACCTACTGTGCTACATTACTTTCATGTCATCTTGATGGCCAGACTCTACTATGGCAGGAGTAGGAGGGAACTCTGAATGTTCAGACCTGCTGCTGAACAGGTACTTGCTGTCTCTGTGCCTTCACACCTCTAGGGCTAGCAAAGCAGATGGAGTATTTTTAATTTAATTTAATTTTTAAAAATATTTATTTATTTATTTATTTTAAAAAGTAGAGTTAGAGAGAGACAGGGAGAGAGAGAGAAAGCGAGCATGGGTGAGTGCATGAGCAATATCCACTGGTTATTTCCCCAAATGACCACAATGGCCAGGGCTGTGCCAGGCTAAAGTTAGGAGCTTGAAAATTTATCCAGGTCTCCCACGTGGGTGCAGGGGCCCAAGCACTTGGGTCATCCTCCACTCCTTTCCCAGGTACATTAGCAAGGATCTGAATCAGAAGTGGGACAGCCAGAACTGGTGCTGATATGGTATGTCAGCATTATAGGCAGTAGCATAACCTGCTGTGCCAGAATGCCAGCCCCATGAAGTATTCTTTTTTTTTTTTTTAATTTATTTGAAAGTCAGAGTTATACAAAGTGAGAAAGAGAGGCAGAGAGAGAGAGAGAGAGAGAGAATGTCTTCCCTCCACTAGTTCACCACCCAGTTGGCTGCAATGGCTGGAGCTGAGCTGATCCGAAGCCAGGAGCCAGGAGCTTCTTCTGGGTCTCCCACATGGGTACAGGGGCCCAAGGACTTGGGCCATCTTCTACTGCTTTCCCAGGCCATAGCAGAGAGCTGGATTGGGAGTGGGGCAGCCAGGACTTGAATTGGCACCCATATGGGATGCTGGCACTGCAGGTGGTGGCTTAACCTGCTACGCCAGGTTAAGTATTCTTTTTTTGACAGATGGATTTAGAGAGTGAGAGAGAGAGAGACAGAGAGAAAGGTCTTCCTTCCGTTGGTTCACCCCCCAAATGGCCACTGCAGCTGGAGTTACGCCGATCCGAAGCCAGGAGCCAGGTGCTTCTTCCTGGTCTCCCATGTGGGTGCAGGCGCCCAAGCACTTGGGCCATCCTCCACTGTACTCCCGGGCCATAGCAGAGAGCTGGACTGGAAGAGAAGCAAGTGGGACTAGAACCCGGCACCCATATGGGATGCTGGTGCTGTAGGCGGAGGATTAACCAAGTGAGCCACGGCACCGGCCCTGCCTCAAGTATTCTTGTTATATTGATGTGTAACCATCAGTGGTCCCTATCTAGGAGTGTTCTTGTGAATTTCCTTTTTTTTTTTTTTTGTTTAAGATTTGAGATATCTTTCATCTGCTGGTTCACTCCCCAAATGACTAACAGTCAGAGCTGGGCCAGGCTGAAGTCAAAAACCAAGAACTCTGTTCAGGTTTCCTACATGGGTGTCAGGGGCTCAAGTACTTGGGCCATCTTGTGCTGCTTTTCCAGGCATATTAGCAGGAAGCTGGATTGGAAGCAGAGTAGCTGAGGCTTGAACTGGCATGCTGATATGGGATGCTGGTGTTATAGGTAGGTAGTGGCTTAAATTGCCAGGCCATAATGCCAGCCCTACACCTTTAATTTTTAATACACAACCATTTAATTATTATTTTTTTTGAAAGTCAAGTAGGATTTATTCAAGTTGGAAACCTCCTGCTGGAGCAGCAAAGTGGGGGATTCCAAGGGAGGAAAACCCAAAGGCCTGGTGGTAATGAGGTTTTTAAGCACAATCTTGGGGAGGAAATATCAATCAATACAAGGTGGGGGACAAACCCAACAAAAGACCTGATTTACAATCCCTTATCCTATCTGGCTTGCTCATGATGAAACACATTGAATTATTAACACAGCCTCTGAGATGATTGATGTTACCAATGTCTTACAGGTGAACAGTCACTGTTAGCCTTATCAAGACTCTTGAGAATGTGGCATCTTGGTTTGGCAGACACCTGACAAGGTACATGTGCCTTGTTTTTAGTATTTTGGGAGTGAGATTAATCTGAGTTTTTTCAAAGTCAGCAGGAGGTGTAGTTATCTAGGCTGGGTGCTGATAATATAGATAAGAATAATATAAGGTACATAACCTTGAAGAACGTTGTGTGGGGGAGATATGTAAACAGGTGTCACAGGGTAGTAAGTATTAAGGGAGCTGTAAAAGCAAGGAGGGGCCCTTTTATTTTGTAAGGTGAGTGTTGGGTGGGGACTTTTACTGAGGCCTCAAGTCTTGTTCTTCCTTTCCATAACTGTAACTTCTTGTTGGAATTTCTCTTCCCGCCTGACCATGTGTTCTTATAGTTTTGTGAGTTTTACCTTTTTATCAAGAATGCTACTCCTTGAGGTTATTCTTTTATTCTTCCTCCCTCTTAGATATCTGACCTGAGCTGTGTCACTTACCCTCTCTGGACCTCACTTGCAATATCTGTGTAAAATAAGGTTAGTAAGAGACAATTTACAATCTGAAAACAAGGGTCCATTCCAGCTGGTGATCTGAGGAGGTCTATCTGGTTCTGCTAAAGCTATGATTTCTGTGATCATTCCCTGATAGTCCTCTTACAGGGTTAGACATCCAGGAGACTTTAAGTTTGTGAAAGAGGTTGCTGAGGGTATTTGACACCTTAGAAGTCTTTAAAACTTTTCTCTATCACCTCCCTTAGAGCTGCATGCCAGCAACACTGACAGAGACTGGTTTTTCCTGACCAGTCTCTTGGACTGAATGGGTAATCCCAGCCTGGTGATGAGAATTTGATGGATGTATTAAGCTCAATAGGATATTGTATTTAAATGTGTTTTCTAGTGTGGCTTTTTTCATTATCAGCTAGGTCAACTAGAGGTAGTGGTTTCCTGATTTTGCTTCTGGAAGGCCTTGTTTGAGTAGTGCGATTGGACTCCACCCTCAGGACTTTCACTTTTCTAGACAATTATGTACTATACTAAGTTAAGCTCTAAACTTGTAAAATAATCAACTTTGGTAAGACCTGGGGTCCCATGGAACTTATTATTAGTAAGTAGCAGGAATTTTGAGTTGTAACTAAGTGTACCACTGATAGTTAATAATGTGAATTGCTAAGATAGAAATGTATATAGAATACTTGCTTGACAGTGTTTCAGATTTTGGATTTTTTTAATTTTTGAATATTTGCAAATACATATGAAATATCTTGGGGATCGGCTGGCGCTGTGGCTTAACAGGCTAATCCTCTGCCTTGCGGCGCTGGCACACTGGGTTCTAGTCCTGGTTGGGGCGCCGGATTCTATCCCGGTTGCCCCTCTTCCAGGCCAGCTCTCTGCTATGGCCCGGGAGTACAGTGGAGGATGGCCCAAGTGCTTGGGCCCTGCACCCGCATGGGAGACCAGGAGAAGCACCTGGCTCCTGGCTTTGGATCAGCACGATGTGCCGGCTGCAGCGGCCATTGGAGGGTGAACCAACGGCAAAAAGGAAGACCTTTCTCTCTGTCTCTCTCTCTCACTATTCACTCTGCCTCTCAAAAAAAAAAAAAAAAAAAAAAAAAAAAAAAAAAAAAGAAATATCTTGTGGATGGGACCCAAGTCTAGACACAAAATTCATTTATGTTTCATATATACCTTATACACATAATCTGAAGGTAATTTTATACAATATTTTTAATGTACCTGCATTTTGATTGTGACTAGTCACATGAGATCAGGTGTGTCATCAGCATTCAAAACGTTTCAGAATATTTTTTAAAGATTTATTTATTTATTTATTTGAAAGGCAGGGTTATAAAGAGAGAGAGAGACCGAGAGAGAGAGAGAGAGAGAGATAGAGAGATCCTCCATCTGCTGGTTCACTCCCCAAATGGCTACAAAGACTGGAGCTGGGTTGGGCTGAAGCCAGGAGCTAGGAGGAGCTTCTACGTGGGTGCAGGCACTCAAGCACTTGGGCCATCATCCACTGCCTTTCCAAGGCATTAGCTGGATCAGAAGTGGAACAGCTGGGACTCAATCTAGTGCCCACTGGGGATTCTGGCATCACAGGTGGTGGCTTCCCCTGCTACACCACAACACCAGCCTCAAGTTTCAGATTTTGTAATGTTTTGTCTTGGATTTTTGGGTTTTGGGTTACAAGTATAGCATAAAGTTAAGAACATTGAGTTCAGTCTCAAATTTTGATTCTACTTCCTACTAGCTTTGTGATATTGAGCATGTTATTCGACTTCTCTTAAATCCATGTTTACTTATTTATGTTTTTCAAAGATTAATTTATTTATCTGAAAGTCAGATGGCCAGCACCATGGCTCACTTGGCTAATCTTCTGCCTGTGGCGCCAGCACCCCGGGTTCTAGACCCGGTTGGGGCACCAGATTCTGTCCTGGTTGCTCCTCTTCCAGTCCAGCTCTCTGCTGTGGCCTGGGAAGGCAGTGGAGGATGGCCCAAGTTCTTGGGCTCTGCACCCTCATGGGACACCAGGAGGAAGCACCTGGCTCCTGGCTTCGGATTGGTGCAGCGCACTGGTTGCAGTGCGCCGGCCTTAACGGGGAGTGAACCAGCGGAAGGAAGACCTTTCTCTCTGTCTCTCTCTCTCACTGTCTAACTCTGCTTGTCCAAAAAAAAAAAAAAAAAAAAAAAAAAAAAGAGTTACACAGAGAGAGGAGAGGCAGAGAGAGAGAGAGAGGTCTTCCATCTGATGGTTCACTCCTCAATTGGCTACAATGGACTTGGGCCATCTTCCACTGCTTTCCCAGGCCACAGCAGAGAGCTGGATCAGAAGTGGAGCAGCCGGGACTTGAACCAGCACCCAATGGGATGCTGGCACTGCAGGCAGCAGCTTAACCCACTACGCCACAGCGCCAGCCTCAAAGAAGAGAGATTTTTGAAGAAGTGATTAGAAATATAGTGCTATATGACTGAAGTCAAGTCCGTTGAAATGCACCATGAAGCTTTGAGTGAAGCTCTTCCTGGGGACAATGTGGGCTTCAATGTCAAGAACGTGTCTGTCAAAGATGTTCGTCATGGCAATGTTGCTGGTGACAGCAAAAATGACCCGCCAATGGAAGCAGCTGGCTTCCCTGCTTGGGTGGTCATCCTGAACCAGGTCAGATCAGTGCTGGGTACGCCCCTGTACTGGATTGTCACACAGCTCACATTGCTTGCAAGTTTGCTGAGCTGAAGGAAAAGATTGATCGTCGTTCTGGAAAGAAGTTGGAAGATGGCCCTAAATTCTTGAAATCTGGTGATGCTGCCATTGTTGAGATGGTTCCTGGCAAGCCCATGAGTGTTGAGAGCTTCTCTGTCTATCCTCCTCTGGGTCGTTTCGCTGTCCGTGATATGAGACAGACGGTTGCTGTGGGTGTGATCAAAGCAGTGGACAAGAAGGCTGCTGGAGCTGGCAAGGTCACCAAGTCTGCCCAGAAAGCTCAGAAGGCTAAATGAATATTATCCCTAATACCTGCCACCCCAGTCTTAATCAGTGGTGGAAGGACGGTCTCAGAACTGTTTGTCTCAATTGGCCATTTAAGTTTAATAGTGAAAGACTGGTTAATGATAACAATGCATCGTAAAACCTCCAGAAGGAAAGGAGAATGTTGTGTGGACCATTTTTTTTGTGCGTGGCAGTTTTAAGTTATTAGTTTTTAAAATCAGTACTTTTTAATGGAAACAACTTGACTAAAAATCTGTCACAGATTTTTGAGACCCATTAAAACAAAGTTTAATGAGGAAAAAAAAAAAGAAATATAGTGTTATAAAGAAGTGTTGAATGCTGTGGGTACCTGTGACAGAGGACCTAACACTTTTTGAGAACTCAGGATTCTCTGAGTTGTTAAAGGTGAGGTCTGAAATGGAATAAGAACAACACAGATTCTTGTGTCTGACTTCCTTGGTTCAAATATTTGTTCTACCACTTACTAGCTGTGCATTTTGGGTAAGTTACTAAAGTTATTTGTACCTTTTGTCTATACAATGGACATACTTCTATGTATAATTTCAATATATTTTTCATCAAAATAAACATCTTTTCAATTTTCTATAAACTTTTTGAAGTGCTCTGGTATAATAGTAATGTATCTTATAAGATAGCTCTAAGAATTAATAAATAAGATTTATAAAATGGTTAGGACAGTGCCTGACATATAATGAGTATTATAAATGCATGCTAAATGAATAGATGGAGTACATTCTTTTAAATGCATAGATCTTGGTTTTCATCTTTCAAAAATTTTTATTATGGGATGTCACTGTGGCAGAGTAGGCTAGACCAGCTCTCTGCTTATCGCTTGGGAAAGCACCAAGGTAGAAGACCTGGAGGAAGTGTCTGGCTGCTGGCTTCGAATTGACCCAGCCCCTGTCTTTATGGCCATTTGGGGAGTGAACCAGAAGATGGAGGATTCTCCCTCTCTCAGTTTCTCCCTCTTTCTTTATAATCTTGCCTTTCAAGGGTGCTGGCGCTTTGGCGTAGCAGGTAAAACTGTCACCTGCAGTGCCGGCATCCCATATAGGCACCAGTTCGAGACCAGTTGCTCTACTTCTGATCCAGTTCTCTGCTGCGGCCTGGGAAGGCAGTGGAGGATGGCCCAAGTCCTTGGGCCCCTGCACCCATGTGGGAGACCTGGAGGAGGCTCCTGGCTTCAATTGGTGCATGCCTTTCAAATAAGATAATAAATAAATCTTAAAAAAAAAGCCTTTCTATTACTTTGTTCTATCTTATAGGTCAAAAATCCAAGTTCTTTAGTATAACTACCAATAGGGTGATCTTATTTACTAGCCTTCTTTTCCTCATAGAAATGACCCTGTTTTGAAAACAAATTACATTGTCACCCCTCCTATGCCTGTAGCGACCAGCTCTTCCCTATGTATAGTCTCACCTTCTGATATTGCTCCACAAGCACTTAACTAAGTGTTTCTGCAAACTACATGACTACATGTCATTTCCCAAAGGTATGTCATGCTTTTAACTCCTTTCCGTTTCTGAGCTTTTGCAAATGCTGTTCCCTTTTTCTGAAAAGACCTCTCTCTTCATGTCCATCTCTCTTCCCCTACCACTGCTTTTTTTGAATATACTTATTTATTCTTCAAGATATAAGGAGGGACTGGCATTTGGCCTAGGGGTTGAGATGCTTGTTGGGATGCCTGCATCCTGTATTGGAGTGCCTACGTTTAACTCCAAGCTCTGGATCCTGACTCCAGCTTCAGGCTAGTGCAGACCCAGGGAGACAGGTGTGATGGGTCAAGTAATTAGGTTCCTGCACCCATGTGTCATAGATGTGACCTATCTAGGTTATTCATTTTCTTTTTTAATTAGCCTAGCCCTTCATTATGATTCTTATCATTATTGTACTATAATTGTTTACTTGAATGTCTTTCCACCAGAGTTTGAATTACTAGAGTGCATGGACTGATAACTCTTTATTCATTAAGAATATATTGAGTTATGACATACATACAATAAAATTAATCAAATGCTTGATGGATTTGTACCAATGTGTGTATCTATGCAGCTACCACCCCTATCAAGATACAGATAGATTTCTGCTTCTCCAAGGTCTAGTGTAAGTTCAGCGAACATTTCCTGTGAAGGGCCAGGTAGTAAATATCTTAGATTTGATGGGCCATGTGGCAGGTTATAGCAGGATAATAACTAGATAAATGTAAAGAACATGGGTGACTGTGTTCCAATAAATTTTTAAAAAGATTTATTTATTTATTTGAATGGTAGAATTATAGAGGGAAGGAAAGAGAGAGAGATAGATATTTCTATCTGTTGGTTCACTCTCCAAATGACTGCAATGAAGCTAAGAGCCTGGAGCCAGGAGCTTTTTCAGGGTCTCCCACATGGCTGCAGGGACCCAAAGACTTGGGCCATCTTCTGCTGCTTTCCCAGGCACATTAGCAGGGAGCTTGATTTGAAGTGGAGCAGCTGGGACTCGAACCAGCACCCATATGGGATGCCAGCATTGCAAGTAGTGACTTAACTTGTTATGCCACAACACTGGCCCCCCAATAAAACTTTTTCTTAGAAGAACAAGTGTTGGACTGGATTTGGCTTAAGGGTCACAGTTTGCTGACTCTTTGTCCAGTGCAGTATCCAAGAACAAAATACAAATCCAGTAAAAGTATGTTGAATTATTTGAAGACCTTCATCTCTAAAACCCTCCTTGATTTTCCAACATTATCTCCAGCATAGAACTGTGGATTTGAGAGGTACTTTTTTTTTTTTTCTTTTCTTCTTCTTCTTTTTTTTTTTTTTTTTACAAGCAGAGTGAACAGTGAGAGAGAGACAGAGAGAAAGGTCTTCCTTTTTCCGTTGGTTCACCCTCCAATGGCTGCTGCGGCCAGCGCACCGCACTGATCTGAAGCCAGGAGCCAGGTGCTTCCTCCTGGTGTCCCATGCTGGTGCAGGGCCCAAGCACTTGGGTCATCCTCCACTGCACTCCCGGGCCACAGCAGAGAGCTGGACTGGAAGAGGAGCAACCAGGACAGAATCTGGCGCCCTGACCGGAACTAGAACCCGGGGTGCCGGCGCCACAGGCAGAGGATTAGCCTTGAGCTACGGCGCCGGCCTGGTACTTCTTTTGACATATTGTGTTTGTAACAGAGTAAAAATGTCATCCTTTCTAGCATTCTGCTCATTTTGGTGGTCTGTGGTCTCTGGAATCTTAGGGTCCACAAAAACAATAAAGGGGTTTGTGTGAATCCCCTGAAGCCATGGACTGTTATATCTTACTTATTTTTGTCACTAGTGCCTAGGTAACATGAATGGATGGGGATGCTTAATAAATATTTGTGCTTTTCCTTTTTATTATTTTTAAAAAAAGATTTACTTATTTGAAAAGCAAAGTGACAGGGAGAGAGAAAGAGAGAGGTATCATTCCTCTGCCAGTTCACTCTCTCAATGGCTGCAATGGCCTGGATTAGCCAAGTCAAAGCCAGAAGCGAAGAACTTAGTCTGGGTCTCTCCTGTGACTGGCAGGAACTCAACTACTTGAACCATTAGTACTGTCTTCCAGGCTACGCATTTACGGGAAGCTGGAATTGCAAGCAGAGCTAGAACTCAAACCGTGCACTCTGATGATCTTAATCGCCCTGTTGAATACCTGCCTCAAGTATTTGCTTTTGAATGAGTGAATTTAAGTCGCTTTAAAAAAAACTTGTTTATGTATTTGAAAGGCAGTTAGAGAGAGGATGAGAGGGAGGAAGAGAGGGAGGAGGGAGAGAGAGAGAGAGAGAGAGAGGGAAAGAGAGAGAGAGAGAGAGAGAGAATCTTGTAACTGTTGGTTTATTCACCAAATGGCTGCAACAGCCAGGACTATTTCAGACTGAAGCCAGGAGCCAGGAATTTCTTCTGGATCTCCCATGTGGATGCAGGGTTCCAAGTACTTGGGTATCTTATGCTGCTTTTCCAGGAGTGTGAGCAGGGAGCTGGATGGGAAATGGAGCAGCAGGGACATGAATCATGCCCGTATACTTCATAGGCGGCGGCTTTACTCAGTTTTTAACATTTTAACAAGCCTAATTGAACTTGCACATTTACCTACAATAAAAGTGTCTTTGCTTTTGATTTCAATTGTGCCAGTGTTCTGGGTGAACACCAGTTTGCTCATGCTAATTGGTTCTTTGACTAGAGTTGATAGCATAATAGGACATAAACCTGTCCAGTTAGTGAGTGACCTTGGACACAAGAATAGAGCCAAAATAAGCAACTGGTCACAAGGTCTAGTGCTTTAATGTCTATGTGTTTGATTTTACTTTCCTGATTACTAGCAATATTAGCTCATAACATTTTTTAAAAAAATATTTGTTTTATTTATTTGAAAGGCAGAGTTAGAGGGAGGCAGAGGCAGAGAAGAGAGAGAAGTCTTCCCTCTGCTAGTTCACTTCCCAAATGGCTGCAACAGTGAGAGCTGAGCTGATCTGAAGTCAGGAGCCAGGTCTCCTATGTGGGTGCAGGGGCCCAAGTACTTGGGCCATCTTCTACTACTTTCCCAGGCCATAGAAGAGAGCTGGATTGGAAGTGCAGCAGCCGGCACTTGAACTGGCCCCCATATGGGATGCTGGCATTGCAGGCAGTGGCTCTACCTGCTACGCCATAGTGCCAGTCCCCATAACAATGGTTTGAAGCTTTGATAATTCTGTGTGGTTGGTTAAAACCTGCACTGACATTTTGAAAAGAAATAGTGATAGTAAACACAGCTGAAAATGTTGAATTACTTCTCAATAAATGCACTTTGTTTGTAGACAAAAATCACTCAAAACATGAAGGGTTGTGAAGGAAGTTAATCTTGGTGTTGATAAAAAGATAGACTGCATTATTTCTGAGTCAGGAGTAGGTAGTTAAGCTCTGCCACCTATGTAAGAATTTTCCCCTTTTATGGTTGGCTTTCATCACAAATGTCTTTTACTTTCTTACCATTATTATTTTTAGAATCAATTGAGACTGGTGATTTGGAGACTTAGATTCTAGGCTGAGGGTACATTTTCAACTAAGTCTCTGGAGTGATTCTTACCCTTCTTCCCCAATCCCACCACCCCCACCACAGACACTAGAGCTGAACAGCCATACAGCGATTTCCCACTGAGTGACTCTTAATTATTGCTGCCTCTCACATTTTCATAGAATATTTATGTGTGTTTGCTGAAGATTGAAAGAGTTTGCCATGCAGGTGGTAGAGTGAACACTGACTAACTTTACTGAATTACAGGTGAATTGTCTCCTAAACGGTAAAGATGATCATAAGAGGGGACTTCAAACAGTTCATGGAGAGGCAGACATTTGGACTAGTAGTTAGGATGCTATTCAGGATGCATGTCTCACATTGAGGTGAATGGGTTTGATTCTCAGCTCCAATGCCTGACTCTGCCTTCCTGCTAATGTATATCCTGGAAGGCAGATGGTGATGATTTAAGTAGTTGGGTCCCTGCCACCAGTGTCAGAGACCCTGACAGAGTTCCTGGCTCCTGGCTTTGGCTTGTTCCCTCCTGGCCATTGCAGGCATTGGGAGAGAGAACCAGTGGAAGGAAGAGCTCTCTTATTTAGTCTCTACCTCTCTCTCTCTGACTTTCAAATAAATAATTAAGTAAAAATTTTTAAAACGATTTATTTATTTAAAGGCAGAGTTGCAGAGAGGCTGAGGCAAAGAGAGAGAGATCGATCAATCTTTCATTTGATTGTTCATTCCCCAAATGGCAGCAATGGCTGGAGCTAGGTGGATCTTAAGCCAGGAGCCAGGAGCTTCTTTTGGGTCTCCCATGTGGGTACAGGGATCCAAGCACCTGAACCATCTTCCATTGTTTTCCATGTCATAGCAGAGAGCTGGATTGAAAGTGGAGCAACTGAGTCTCGAACTGATGCCCATATGCGATGCGGGCACTGCAGTTGGCAGTTTTACCTATTATGCCACAGTGCCATCCCCATAAATAAAAAAAATTAAAAGCCTCTTCTTACTTTGGAAAATTTAAACATATTTAAAACTAGAGATGTGTTCTATATCCATATATTAGGGAAGTACAATTTGTGAAAAAACTATGTGTGGATTTGAAAAAAAATTTAAAAAGATTATTTGAAAGGCAGAGCAATAGCAAGAGCAAGCGAGAGAGAGAAACAGAGAGACAGACTGGGTCCTTCCACAAATGACCCCAACAGCCAGGTCTGGACAGGGCACTGTGACATAGTGGGTAAAGTTGCTGTTTGCAGTGCCAGCATCCCATATAGGCACCGGTTTGAGACCCAGTTGCTACATTTTTGATCCAGCTCTCTGTTGTGACCTGGGAAAGCAATGGAAAATGGTCCAGTTTCATCTGAGTTTCTCACATGGGTGGCAGGAGCCCAAGTATTTAAGACCATCTTCTACTGTCTTCTCAGGTGGATTAGCAGGAAGCTGGATTTTATTTATTTATTTATTTATTTTTTATTTTTTTTTATTTTTGACAGGCAGAGTGGACAGTGAGAGAGAGACAGAGAGAAAGGTCTTCCTTTTGCTGTTGGTTCACCCTCCAGTGGCCGCCGCGGTAGGCGCGCTGCGGCCGATGCACCGCGCTGATCTGATGGCAGGAGCCAGGTGTTTATCCTGGTCTCCCATGGGGTGCAGGCCCCAAGCACTTGGGCCATCCTCCATTGCACTCCCTGGCCACAGCAGAGAGCTGGCCTGGAAGAGGGGCAACCGGGACAGAATCCGGAGCCCCGACCGGGACTAGAACCCGGTGTGCCGGCGCCGCAAGGCGGAGGATTAGCCTGTTGAGCCACGGCGCCGGCCAGGAAGCTGGATCTTAAGTGAAGCAGCTGGGACTTGAATGAGCACTCCAGTGTAGATACTGATGTCACAATCAGCAGTCCTAAATTGCAAAAATTTTTGCACCAAAGTCAACTTATCTTTAAATGAACTTTTGAAGTATGCTTGTGTGTGTGTGCATGTGTATTAATCCTTATATATTGTGTAATATATATCCATTTATAACTATGTATAATGAACTCCCATATAGACATTACTCTTCATGTATAATTACCTACTGCTGGCCAGTTTTTTATAAAAATATTTATTTATTTGAAAGGCAGAGCGAGTAAGTGAGAGAGAGAGAGGGAGGGATATAATCTTCTATCTGCTGATGTACTCCCCAAATGGCTGCAACAGCCAAGTCTGGGCCGGGCTGAATGCAGGAGCCAGGAACTCCATCTGATTCTCCCATATGGGTGGCAGGGATCCAAGTACTTGGACCATCTTCCACTATCTTCTCAGGTACAGGAAGCTAGATTACAAACAGAAAGTAGTCTAGACTTAAACTTGCACTCCCGTATGGGATGCTGGTGACGCAAACAGTGGCTTAACCCACAGTGTGTGTCTCAATGCCTGCCCATCCTGGCCAATTCTATTAATTTGTTTCATCTGGCTCTCTCACTACATTGATATTTTATTATTTTAAAAAATTAACTGACATGTAAGCATAGTACCTATTTATAGACTACCATGTGATGTTTTGATGATACATGTATACATTATGCAATGTTTAAATCAGGGCAAATATGTCTATTCTCCTAAGCATTTGTCATTTCTTTATGGTGAATTATTCTTCTAGAAAAATATATAGTAAATTGTTGTTATTTATAGTTATCCTACTTTGCAATAGACATCAAACCGTATTCCTATATCTGTATCTAATTATAACTTAGCACCTGTTGACCAAACTTTCCCCATCTTTTTGTCCTCTATCCTGTCACCAGGCTATAGTGAACACAGTTCTACTCTCAACTTCTATGAGATCAAAGTTTTAGATTTTACATATGAGTGAGATCATACAGTTTTTGTCTTTTTGTGCCTGACTTATTTCACTTAATGGCCTTCACTTCCATCCATGTTGCTGCAGATGACAGAATTTAATCTTTTTTTTTTTTTTTTGTTAAATACATTTATTTTATTTGAAAGGCAGAGTTGGGGGGCGGGGCAGAGATGGAGAAATCCTCCATCTGCTGGCTTATTCCCCAAATGGCCACAACAGCTGGAGCTGGGCCAATCGGAAACCAGGAGACAGGAGCCTCTTCTGGGTCTCCCACGTGGGTTCAGGGGTCCAAGGACCTGGGCCATTCTCTGCTACTTTCTCAGGTATGCTAGCAGGGAGCTGTATCATAAATGGAGCAGTTGGGACTTGAACTGTTGCCTATATGGGATGTGGGCACTGCAAGTGGTGGCTTTACCTGCTGTACCACAGTGCCAGCCCGAATTTCATCCTTTTTATGCAGGTGTACTACACTTTCTTTATTAGTTTGATGTATACTTGGGTTATTTCCATTTCTTGACTGTTATGGTTGTAAGTGCTGTTGAAAGCATGGGAGTGCAGATGTCTCTCTGAGTTTTATTTTTAGTTTTTTTGAGGAGCCTCTATACTGTTTCCCACAATGACTGTACTAATTTTCATTTCTACCAACAGTGTTCACGGATTCTCTTTTCTTCACACCCTCTCTGTACTTGTTATCCTTTTTTCTATTTATAATAGCCAATCTAAGTAAGGTGAATTTGATTGTGGTTTTGATTTACATTTCCCTGATGATTTTATTGATCATTTTTTATGTACCTGTTGGCCTTTTGTATGTCTTTTTTTTTTTTTTTTTTTTGGACAGGCAGAGTGGACAGTGAGAGAGAGACAGAGAGAACGGTCTTCCTTTTGCCATTGGTTCACCCTCCAATGGCCGCTGCGGCTGGCGCTCTGCGGCCAGCGCGCTGCGGCCAGCGCACCGCGCTGATCTGAAGCCAGGAGCCAGGTGCTTCTCCTGGTCTCCCATGCGGGTGCAGGGCCCAAGGACTTGGGCCATCCTCCATTGCACTCCCGGGCCACAGCAGAGAGCTGGCCTGGAAGAGGGGCAACCGGGACAGAATCCGGTGCCCTGACCAGGACTAGAACCCAGTGTGCTGGCGCCGCAGGTGGAGGATTAGCCTATTGAGCCGCACTGGCCTTGTATGTCTTTCTTTGAAAAATTTCAATTCGTATCTATTTAAAAATTAGATTATTTTATTACCTTTTGCTATTGAGTTCCTTATGTGTACTCCACCTATGTGGAGACCTAGATTGGGCTCTTGGCTTTAGCCTGGCCCAACTTTGGATGTTGTGGGCATTTGGGGAATGAACCAGTGGATGGGAGAAGGAATGCTTTCTCTGACTCTTAATTAAATAAATAAAAATTTATAAGGAAGGATTACACTTTGATACATCTTATCTTCTTCTAATCCACAGCTTCTCCTGTGTTTTTTTCCCTTGCAATTTTATATTGAAGAAACTGGATCATTTGTCCTGCAGAGTTTCTCCCAAGTTCTGGATTTTGCTGACTGTCTCCCTGTGGAGTCATTTAAGACATTCTGATGTCCTCTCTATATGTTCTTAAATTGGTAGCTTGATTTTGAGGCTTTATCACATTTTCAGTTTCCATCCATTTTTTCTCTTTCTGCACAAGCATGTCCAGCCATTTTTGTCCATCTGTTTTTCTCTCTTTTTGTGAAGTTAAGGTTGATGAGTGGACTCAGGTATTTGTGTTGTGATTTTAGAATCCATTAATGTTTACTGCTGATGTCTATTATATTATTTCATTAGAGACTTAATTAGATATTGAAGCTTCTAATAAATTTGATTAAGAGGATGCCATTGTTTAAAAATAAGCTTTGAAAAGTACTGCACTGTAGCTGTTCTCCAAAAGTACCAATTATGACAGGAAGTAGACACTGAGGTAGGGACAGTGACTGTAACTTATCAGACTTTTTAAACTTTTTTAACTTCCTCATGTTTTGGCCTGTATTCTTTCCCAACTCACCAGTTAAACCCTTGCAACAACAATGAAAAAAACCAAAACCCCAAAAACCATGTTTTAGCTTTTGAAGCCAGAGATGAATGGACTGTCTACTCTGTAGCCAAAGTTAGGGTAGGGAGCCCTAAGGAGTGGAGTGAGAGTTCTGCTTCAGTGAGCAGAGGAAGTGGTTTAAGTTCCTGGGGCCTATGCAGCCTGAAGAAGAGCCTAAAAATTTGCCTTTTGAGCATCTAAGATTAGACACTTTACCAGATCTCATGAGAACCAGTCCCCTTCTCTTACCGCTTGTTTCATTGCCTAAGGGGGCTCCCATCATTTGTCTAAGTGGCCTGGCTGGTCAGTCTTCATATCTCATGTGTCATAGGCCCAGGGTCCTGGAAGCTGTGCTTCGGGTTGAATCCTTGGAATCCTAAGCTGATAACCTCATGACAAGGAGCAAAGGACTTATTGTTTTTGGCCCTGTTTTAAGGAATGCCAATGACAGGAACCTCTTCGTAATAGCTTTGGCTGAACCTTAGTAAGCAATACCTTATGTTACTTTGGCTAAGAGTGGAGTTGCTGTGGAGCATTTGGTGTTCTCTGACCTTTGTGGAGGTCACAGGCAAACAGGGCCAGGGAGTAAGGCCTTAATTAGCTAGGGACTCCTGGAGCAAAGCCACTTGGCAGTGCATTGCCTCAGCTCCTTGGTGGAACTGGCTGCTTCTCCTAGTGACAGAAAATAAATCCTCCCTCCTTTTATAGCTTGTAGACTTTTTTTAAAAAAAATTATTTATTTGAAAGAGTACACAGAGAGAGAAGGAGAGGCAGAGAGAGAGAGAGAGAGAGAGAGAGAGACCTTCTATCCGCTGGTTCACTCCCCAGTTGGTCTCAACGGCCAGAGTGGCACTGATCTGAAGCCAGGAGCCAGGAGTTTCTTCCAGGTCTCCCACTTGGGTGCAGGGGCCCAAGGACGTGGGCCATCTTCTACTGCTTTCCCAGGCCATAGCAGAGAGCTGGATTGGAAGTGGAGCATCTGAAACTCGAACCGGCACCCATATGGGATGCTGGCACTGCAGGCGATGGCTTTATGGGCTATGCCACAACGCTGGCCCAAGTTTGTAGACTTTTGAGAGATTAGTCTTCCTTGAGCTTCAAGACACTTCTCAGGGTGGTTTAAGGCTAATTATAAAAACCAGAGAGGTAGAATGGCAAAATCCCTTCCATCTGTGTATAGTGCTTTTTAGTCACTCATGCACATTTTATTTAATTTATTCTGGACCAGCAGTCCTGTGAGTTGTACATGAGGAAATTGAAATTCAGAGAGGAAAAGCAGTTAACTAACATCTTAGTTAATTAGACTCTGAATTTCCAGACTGTTGTTCTTTCTACATGTATTTGTAGCTCATGGGGAAAGGCGAATGATAAATAAAATGGAATAAATTTATGTGCCAAGCATATTTATTTGTTTGTAAGGCAGGGTTAGAGAGAGTGAGGTGAGGCAGAGAGAGATCTTCCATCTGCTAGTTCACTCCCCAAATGGCCACAATGGCCCGAGCTTGATCAGGTTGAAGTCAGGAGCCAGGAGCTTCATCTGGGTCTCCCATGTGGGTACGGGGGCCCAAGCACTAGGGTCATCTTCCGCTGCTTTCCCAGGTGCATTAGCAGGGAGCTGGATTGAAAGTCGAGCAGTCAGGACACAAATCGGTGCCCATATAGGATTCTGGCACTGTAGGCTTGTGGCTTTACTCATTATGCCACAGTGACAGCCCTGTTCCATCACTATTTTATTTTATTATTTTTTATTTATTTGAAAGAGTTACAGAGAGAGGTAGAGACAGAGAGGTCTTCTGTCTGCTGGTTCACTTCCCAGGTGGCCTCAATGGCTAGAGCTGTGCTGATCTGAAACCAGGAGCCAGGAACTTCTTCTGGGTCTCCCACGTGGGTGCAGGGGCCCAAGGACTGGGCCATCTTCTACTGCTTTCCCAGGTGATAGCAGAGAGCTGGATCAGAAGTGGAGCAGCTGGGACTAGAACTGGTGCCCATATGGGATGCTGGCACTTCAGGCCAGAGCGCTGGCCCCTCCATCACTGGATTAAAGTGATGAGGGTGTAGTGATGGAAAACCAAGACACTGCCTCACAGAGTTTAATCTATTGGAAATGATTATATGATGTGAGTGTGGAAGTGTATGTTGCAGTGTGAGACTTTAGTGGTCAAGAATAGACGAACTCTATATGAGTCACTATCATCTAGTAGACTATGAGACTTAACCAGTACCTGAAACTCTGTTTAGTGTTTATATACTACCGAAGTTCAGGGGGCATATGGATTGTGAAAATGACCTGAATGCAGATAAGAGTGATCATGGAGAATGAAATGCTCAAGAGAAGGTGGTGTCCGTGGGACACTGCTGAGGGGGCTGTTTACCTGGCAGCTGAAGGTAGGATTGCTGGGGGCAGAATTGCAACCAAGAACAGAGGGAGGTGTTGGGCAGATGGCAATTGATATTGTGAGTAGAGTCAAAGGATCATAAGCGAGGAGACCTGTGGGAGCTAACTGGTTTCCTGCCACCCACATGTGAGACCAGGGTTCCGGCTCCCAGTTTTGGTCCAGCCCAGACGTGGCCATCAGGTATTTTGGGAGTGAACTGGGGGTCGCAGTGTGCTCTCCCTTTATTTCTCCCTCTCAGATAGATAAAAATTAAAGAGTAAAACTATGAGTGATGGAGGGACTCAACAGCTAAGTATGTTTACATGTGATTTACAAGTTCTTACTATGTGTCAGCTGCTATTATTAGCATTTTTTTTTTAAAAAGCAACTTTTTTTTTTTTTTTTTTTTTTTGACAGGCAGAGTGGATAGTGAGAGAGAGAGAGAGAAAGGTCTTCCTTTTTGCCATTGGTTCACCCTCCAATGGCCGCCGCGGCCGGCGCATCTCACTGATCTGAAGCCAGCAGCCAGGTGCTTCTCCTGGTCTCCCATGCGGGTGCAGGGCCCAAGGACGTGGGCCATCCTCCACTGCCTTCCCGGGCCATAGCAGAGAGCTGGCCTGGAAGAGGGGCAACCGGGATAGAATCCGGTGCCCCGACCGGGACTAGAACCCGGTGTGCCGGCGCCGCAAGGCGGAGGATTAGCCTGTTAAGCCACGGCGCCGGCCTTATTAGCATTTTTAATACCAAGCCTAATCATCCTTATTATTAGCTTATTTTGTATGAGCTTATTTAATCATTTAGCCTTTTAATTTTTTATTTATGGAAAGTCGATATAGATAGAGAGATCTTCTATTCTCTGGTTCACTCCACAAATGCTTGTAACATCCAGAGCTGGGCCAGGCTGAAGCCATGAGTCTCGGGAAGGCAGTGGAGGATGGCCCACGTCCTTGGGCCCTGCACCCGCATGGGAGACCAGGAGAAGCACCTGGCTGCTGGCTTCGGATCAGTGAGATGCGCCGGCCGCGGCGGCCATTGGAGGGTGAACCAATGGCAAAAAGGAAGACCTTTCTCTCTCTCTCTCTCACTATCCACTCTGCCTGTCAAAAAAAAAAAAAAAAAAAAATGAGTGGCAGGGAGCCAAATACTTGAGCCATTACTGCTGCCTATCTGGATGTGTATTAGCAGGAAACTGGAATCAGAAGTGGAGCAGGGTCTCATACTGGAGCACTCTGATTTGAGATGCAGGCATCCTAAGTAGTATATTAACCACTGTGCCAAACACCTGCCCACTTGATTAATCTTTTATTTTATTTTTAAAATATTTATTTATTTATTTGAAAGTCAGAGTTACACAGAGAGAGAGACAAAGATCTTCCATCTGCTGTTTCACTCCTCAGATGGCCACAATGGCCAATGCTGGGCCAGACTGAAGCCTGGAGCCAGGAGCTTCATCTGGATCTCCCATGTAGGTGGCAGGGGCCCAAACACTTGGGTCATCTTCTGCTGCTTTTCCTAGGCCACTAGCAGAAAGCTGGATTGGAAGTGGAGCAGCTGGGACATAAACTACTGCCATATTGGATGCGGGTATTTCAGGTGATTACTTTACCCACTATGCCACAAAGCTGGCCCCTTGTTTAATCTTTATACCAACCTGATGAGAGTAGGTATTGTTATTTCACCATTTTACAGACAAGAAAATTGAGGTCCAGAAAACTAAAATAGCTTGCTCAAACTTACATGATTACTAAGTGGTGGAGTTGGGATTCAGGCCCAAGTGATCTATTTCCTGAGTCTTTGCTTTGTATCACCATGCTATACAATTTCAGGCATTGAGAAGCAATCATAGATTTGTGCCTAGTGAAACAACTTGTAAATGGTGAGTGCAGGGCGATTTCCCAAGGGGTGAATTGACGGCAAGAAGATCAGCCACAAGCTATTGCAGTAATCACCCTGATTGCTTTTGAAGGTGTATAAAGGTCTTAGTTATTTCACAAATTCCTTCCTGCAGTGGTTTTGGCAGTTGCCAGTCTTCCTGGTAATCTCAAGCCATTTTAGAAATCATTTTCCAAAGAATTTTAATCTTAAGGAAGCTCTCCTCTCTCTACTGAACAGACTGCTCCAGGGAGAGGAACCCCAGGAGACAGGTCAGGAGTGGCTCCTCTCGGGTCAGAGCCCAAGCAGCATCTGGAAGCATTTGCAAGAGAAGAAGTTGAGACTCCATGTTGCTATTAGAGTTAGTCCTTCTGATACAGGGAAAGTATTTCCTGTTAGGATGTATAGTTTGGTTGCTCATCTTGAGAAGCTGGGCAAATGACTGGGTATAAAGTTCTGAATGATAGAGTCCCTGTCCATGAGCAACTCAGATTGCTGAGAAGATAAGCACATGAGCAAGTAAATGCAATCACAGCCCCACAGGGCTACAACAGAGGAACACAAAAGTGTACTGGCAGATAGAAGAAGGGAGTCTTACTGCTTTGCAAGAAAGGGGCAGGGAAGGCATCAAAGCTGTTTAAACTGGATCTTTAAGTTTGACCAGAAATGTACATGACTTCTGGGCAGTTTGAGTTTAGATGTGCATGGCATATTCTGAGAGCGATGAATTGTTCCTCCAACTGGAGTTGGTTGTAGGGAGCAGTGTGAGTTTGTATTTTAGGACAAAGAACTTAAATCCTATTGTAACTGAGAACATTACTATGGATATTTAAGATAGGGAGTGCTGTTGTAGGAGTGGTGTTTTATTTTTTTAAAATATTTTATTTATTTATTTGAGAAATAGAGTTACAGAGAGAGGGAGAATCAAAGAGAAAGGTCTTCTTTCCAGTGGTTCACTCCCCAGATGGCTGCAGTGGCTGGAACTGGGCTGATCTGAAGCCAGGAGATTTTTCTGGGTCTACCACATGGGTGCAGGTCCCAAGCACTTGGGCCATCTTCCACTGCTTTCTCAGGCCGTAAGCAGAGAGTTGAATTGGAAGAAGAGCAGCTGGGACACAAACTGGCACCCATATGGGATGTTGGTGCTGCAGGTGGAGGCTTAGCCTACTGTGCCACAGTGCTGGCCCCCTTTATTTTGTTTTTAAAAGATTATATATTAGAAACATAGACTCTCTCTCTCTCTCTCTCTCTCTCTCTCACACACACACACACACACACGTACACATCGAGGGAAAGGGAGAGGGAGAGGGAGAGGGAGAGGGAGAGGGAAAGGGAGAGAGAGAGAGAGAGAGAGAGAGAGAGAGAGAGAGAACATGTTTCCAAACGGGAAAGTTAATTTTGGTTTTGAGGTTATTATGGGTGACATTCATGAGAAAGTTTATTTGGTACTTGAGGAAGAAGATGCTTGTTTTGGAGCTCCTGAGAGATAGTGATATAAATGCATGAATGGTGACATCTAAATGGTAGTGAAAATTATAGAAGTAGATGAGGTTACCTTAGTAAAATCTATAAAATGGGGGAAGGAAGGGAGTTGAGACCATGGAACTCTGATATATGTAGACAACAAAGTTGGGAACCTGAGGAGGAGCAATCAGAGAGGTAGGAGAAAGTACTGTTTGGGAAGCCAAGAATTAGGAGGGTTTCTAAAAGAAGGCAATAGTAGCCCTAAACCAGTGTCTGATGACCTCGGTGACAACAGTTTCAGTGGCAGAGTGGGGCTGGAAGCTAGACTTCTATGGCTTAGGAGAAAGTATGAAGTGAGGATATGGAAGCAATGGAAGATTTTTCTCCTGAGAAATACAATGGTAAGGGAAAGAAAGAAAGAGGGTGATATTTTGAAGAGGAGACAGGGAAGCAAGTTCAAAGACTGTATTTTTTCAAAGTTAATGGTGTGGAGTGGAGAGCTGAGCAAATACAGGTTGAGGAGAGCAGAGATGGAGAAATGTGGCCAGTGAAGTTGCCGTGTCTCTGAATATTCCGTGTTACTGTGGGAGCCCTGAACTGTGCTACTCTGCTGAAGTCTAGAGTCATTAGTGTTGGGTAGACAAGGGAGACCTTGTCATTAATAATAGGTAATCAGAGCACAATTTATTGAGTAACCTCTGCATGCCAGCCATTTTACTAGGTACAGATAGAGATGTTAGATCAATTTCTAATGCTTGCCACAAATCCTGGGAGTGAATATTGTCATCATTTTCTATATGCAGCTGGTTAATTGTGGAGCCAGTTTCAGTTAGGGCTGCAGAACTCCCAGGTGTGCACTTGCTACTTCACAGTGCTCTACTCTGTTAGGAGCTCAACATGAGACTCTAAAGTGTGCCTTTGAAAGGGGCAGGGATGGATGGCCTAGAGGGACAAAGGCAAAATTCTAGAACTGGTGCTAGCCTGGAGGAAACGTGACAGTTCCTGGGATGAGGGCTGCAGGTCTTGGTCTTTGCTTGATCTGCCTTCTTTCTGCTTGGCTGCTGGCTCTAGTGGCATAGGCTTTCACTTTATTTTTGTCCATCTTTCTGTGACTTCTTACCAGTGCCTCTGAGGTTCCACCTGCTGCTGTTTGTGGACTCTTTACAGCCCCTGAGCCTAGGAGAGCTTTCCTTTTAGACAAACTCCTTCTAAGGAATTGCTGGACTGTTGGATGACACTCTTCTTGGGCATCTGGCACATGATTCGCATCTTCCTGAAAAAAATTTTTTTTTTTTAAAGATTTATTTATTTGAAAGTCAGAGTTACAGAAGGAGAGAGAAAGAGACAGAGACAGAGACAGAGACAGAGAGAGAGGTGAGAGAGAGATATATATCTTCTATCCGCTCTTTCACTCCCCAAATGGCTGTGATGGCCAGGGGCTTCCTATGGGTCTCCCATGTGGTTGCAGGGGCCCAAGCATTTGGGCCGTATTCTGCTGTTTTCCCAGGTGCATTAATAGGGAGCTGGATTGAAAGTGGAGCAGTCAGGACTCAAACTGGTGCCCATGTGGGATGCTGGTGTTGCAGGCCATGGTTTAATCCACTCTTCCACAGTGCTGGCCCCTGTGTAAAGCTCTTTATGTGTTTACTTAAATTTTATTTCAGTTAGGTGATTTTTTTTAATTTAAAAATTTTCTCTAGATACTTTGGAAGTATTATGGTTCCCTTGGCTATGAGCTCCACTGGGACAGTACCTGAGTTTGATCCCTGCTGTGAACCTTGTGCTGAACACAGTGCTCAGCTTCACGGACAGGAGAATGAACAGATGCCTTACCATTCATAAGATAACTGTCGTGTAAGGTTGGTACTATTAGCCTAATCATATATGCTTTAAAAATTCAGGTTAAAAGCTCATAGATCTAGTAAATAACTGATAGAAGATTCAAATGCAAGTCTAACATTTAAAATTGGTGTCTTTGCCAATTACACCACAGTGCTTTTGCTTATCTGATATTTTCTTTAAAATTTGAAAGGAAGGAAGTGAGCAGGAATGCAAGAGAAGAAAGTGAAATTTTCTTGAGGGGTGGGATGAGTTTAGAAGTTGAGCACTGGGGCCAGTGCCATGGCGTAGCAGGTTAAGCCTCTGCTTGTTGTGCTGGCATCCTATATGGGTGCTGGTTCGAGTCTTGGCTGCTCTGCTTCCTATCAGCTCTCTGTTATGGCCTGGGAAAGCAGTGGAGGATGGCCCTGGTCCTTGGGACCCTGCGCCCATGTGGGAGACCTGGAAGAGGCTTCTGGCTCCTGGCTTTGGATTGGCACAGCTTCAGTCGTTGCGGCCAATTGGGGAGTGAACCAGTGGATGGAAGACCTTTCTCTCTGCCACTCCTTCTCTCTCTGTGTAACTCTGACCTTCAAGTAAATAAATAAATCTTTAAAAAAAAAAAAAAGAAGTTGAGCACTGAAGTTTAATAGTCTCTAACACCTTAAGAAAAAATGGATTATAATAGCAGTTACTATTCATTCAGGACTTCATTTATTGAGTATCTCCTAGCATTCATAGGCTACTTTCATATTTTTAAGTATTATCTATTGACAGATTGCAAATTTGTGTTTGCAGCTGAGACTTTTTCCTTGACTTTTATATATGTATATATAACCTCTCCCTTGACATTTTGGGTGTCAAACAGGCATTTTAAACTTAAATGCACACTTCGACTGAATTTGTCAGCAAACTCTGTTTGTTCTACTTCTAAAACATAACTAAAATTCAGACACTTGTCATCACTCTGCTCTTACTACCATGATCCCAGTTACCACCGTCTCTTGCCTGGTAAGATAATAGTCCCTTAACTGGTTTCCCTGCTTTTGCTGTTGCCTGATGACAGTTTGTTCTAAACAAAGCCAGAGCGATCCTCACAAAATGTAAACCTAAATCTTACAGCTCTTCTGTGCGGAATCGTTCAGTGGCTTCACATGTCTCTGAGAGAAAAAGATAAAGTCCTTCAGGTGGTCTGCAAGTTCATAGGTGACTTGGCTTCTAGTTACCTGTCTTATCCTCACCTCCTCTCCATTGTTCACACTGCTCCATCACCATTCTTGTTTTTTGATGTGACGAATATACTCCTGCCTCAGGCCTTTCTTCCTTCTTTCCTTAAATCTCTGCATGGCTCATTGCCTTATTTTCTTTAGATCTTTTATTCAAGTGTTGTCTGCTCAGTGAAGCCTTCTCCAATTATTCTATTTAGAAAAAGCTACCTCTCCCCCACACCACACTGCAACATTAAAAAAAAAAAAAGGTTTATTTACTTGAAAGGCAAAGTTAGAGAGTAAGGGAGAGACAAACAGAGAAATCTCCCCTCCACTGGTTCATTCCCCAAATGGCCACAATGGCTGGTGCTGGACTGGGCCACAGTTGGGAGCCAAGAGCTTCTTCTGGGTCTTCTACATGGGTGGCAGGGGCCCAAACACTTGGGCCATCTTCTGATGCTTTCCCAGGTATGTGAAGCAGGAGCTGGATCAGAAGAGGAACAGCCAGAACTCGAACCTGAGTACATATGGCATGCTGGTGTTGCAGGCAGTGGCACCACAGTGCCAGCCCCATGCAACTTTTTTTTCTTTTCTGTTTTTGTTTTTGTTTTTCTTTCCATTTATCACCACAGGAGATACTTTGTCAGAATGTCTACCTGTGTCCATTCCCTGATAGTTCCTTTAGAGCAGCAGTTTTTATTCATTGCTGAATCATCAGTGCCTACAATTCTGACATAGTATATATTAGTAAGTGTTTTTGAATAAATTAACAAATGAATGAAAAGCTATTTTTTGCCAAATATATTTCTAGGTACTTTATACACACACACACACACACATATATATATATATATTTGTTTAGTTTTATTCACAATAACCCTGTGGGATACTACTGTTATTCCCATTTTACAAATGAGAAAGTTTACCGCCTAAGACTGCATGGTTAGAAAGTTGTAAAGCATAGGTTAGTCCCTCTTAATACATTGTCAAGCTCAAATAGAGTGTTATAAAAAGATGGCATATAAATGTTATTGCTTTGCTGCCAAATGGAATGTATAAATCATAGACCTAGGAACCAGAAGAAAGCCAAAGTCTGAATATCCTGAGTTGGACATTGTGAAGTCACTCGGGAACATATTGATATTTGTGACTTTGCTAAATCTGAAAACCTAGAATACACCGGGAAAAAGGCCTTTGTGTGGGATCTACCAGTGTACTATTTGAGACACATTTGCCTTTTTTTTTTTTTTTAATACAGAAAGAGGAATTTTATGATGACTTAGAAATATTTCTCTCCCTGCTCCCCCCTAAGAGAAACCTTCCTTCCCTAGTTTGGGATAGTATTAGGGTTACTTAAGGCCAGTTGCTTCATACCACTTTCCTTTCCTCAGGCTTAGTGTTGGCCAAGGCCAGAGTGCAGACCATCCCCAGAGGATGCTGGGGTATGACTCTATCTATGATGCAGTGTAGTGGCTAGGGAAGTCAAGGCCAGAGCTGTTGCCCAAGTCAGATAAAACTTAGGTCAGTGATATCTCCAGGGTAAAATGAGATGAGTTCAAATGCCAACCTAATAGAGGTAGGTCATCCCAGGACTCTGTCAGAAACAAGGAGAGAAAGAATAAGATCACTATCCAACCCCTTAAATGACTAGAATGTCATAAGACCCAGGTACCAGTAACTTTGGGGTGAGATGCCTGGCAAAGTACTAGGCTTATAAAAAACTCAGACAGAGGGAGCAGAAATAGATGTATTCAAGACAAGGTTATTCTCACTAACCTGACAGAAGTACAAGATTAAGAGGTGAGAAAAAGTCATCCTGTCCTGTTAGAAAGTCAGTGACACAGCCAGAGAATGATGCATAGTGAAGCATGGGTCAGAGTGGTCCCCAGAGTGAAGGGAGTGAGATCAGGGCCATTCCCAGGGAATAATCAACATAGGATGCGAACTTTCCCCAGGGCAAGATAGGCCTGAGAGAAATGTGTATAGAGTGATGACATGATTCCCAGGGTGAGAGAGACAGAGAAAAAGAAGCAGCCTGTTTGAGCAGCCATGGATAGGAAGGGAAGCACAATGAAAATAAAGAATTTTGGGGCAACCTATTTGAATGATGAGGCTGAAGGAACAAGCGGATGCCTGGTTACAGAGAACCTCATATGTCTTGCTAAGGCGTTGAGACTTTGTTCTCAGTCTGATGTCCCTGGAATTCCATGATCTGGGATCTGCATTATTGTCTTTTCAGCAAACACTTCTCTATGCTTTTACTCATGCTTTCCATTTTGCTTCGGATGTCTTCCTATCTTTATCTACCTGGTAAATGCCTCATCTTTCAGTTCTCAGCTCCACTGTCAACACTTTTTAAAGCTTTCTTTAGTTTCTCTGCCCACAGCCAGTCTATTCTACTCTAATTCTCTACTATTACACTTTATATGTCTCCTTGTTGATTATATCATTCTGTTGTGGTTGCTTTGTGCGTGTATGAATGCCATGAGAGATTCAAAGTTTCTTGAAGGCAGGAACTCTGTTTTGTTTTTTTCTGTATTCTTGTTGCTCAGACAGATCTCATTGTTTTGTTTTGTTTTTATTTTTGAAGTGTAGTTTTAAAAATTTTATTTGAAAGGGAAAGAAAGAGAAGGAGCCAGTGAGAGAGAGCCCACAACAATCAGTACTCTGGACCTTAACTCATGTCTCCCACATGGGTGGAAGGGACTTAGATACTTGACCCATCATTT